>NC_073624.1:170760532-171385532 GCF_029407905.1 Bubalus kerabau
CAACTGAGCACCTTTTACACTCCTGATTTGATACCCTTACACACATTCAGATCAACTTGCTTGAAGCCACACTCGTTCTCCCACCAGCGCCTGCTCTACTCTTTTCCAGTCTCTCGTCTTCTGTGATGCCTCTCGTGCATAGCCAGTTACTAACTAGGAAGTCGAAATGGCCATTCTTGACTTACCTCTCTTTTCATGCCTCCACATTAATCAGTCATTAGGTTCGGTCAGTTTTACCTCCTAAGTCTTTCTTACTTTGTTCTTTCTTCTTGCCCTTTCTACTTACCTAATTCAGGCCCTTCTTACCTATCTCAAGTACTGTTTCTACCTGGTCTCTCAGTCTCCAGTCTTTTCTGTGTCACATACATTCTTCTGGAGGTCAAATCTGAATTCTCAAAAATTCAGATCTCATCATGGAACTCTTTTGTTGAAATTCTTCAGTAGAATTCTTATGTGAGCAAAATGAAAGCAGTGGGTGTTTTGTTTATTCTTCCCAAATCTTTGAAGAAGAACTAGGATAGCAAAAGGGAAGCCCCACAGACAGCATCTTCAGTGATACCCAAGAGCCAGGGTACCTCCTGGAAAAGGAATGGGCAAGCTAAACAACCAGCAGCTGCAAGACCTGCACTGTAGCTCCAAGAAAGGGAGCCAAAAGAAAAAATGGATGGTCCTAAGAACCAAAAATCAGAAGGAAAGGCCTTCACTCAGAGTGGAAACCCCAGCAAACAAATCAGAACAGCTGGTGAAGTAGAGATTAGCACCACAGACTCTAATTTGTAAACAATTGAAAAAAAGACCTTGGCAACCCATTAAGGACTTTTAGGGAATACAGAGGGTGGTGGAGCAGCTTTAGTTCTTGAGGTGTTCAGAAGACTCAGCAGCACATACTTTCAGCATGAAAGCCATAAACTCAATGGATAAACATAGAGATGTTTCAACTAAGTTTAGTTCAGCCGCTCAGTCGTGTCCGACTCTTTAAACCAAAAGTCAAGACAAAACAGAGCTGCATGTGTTCTGCTCTGCTATTTAATTTGTGCTATAGGTAGTGATGTAAGCAGTTAGATAAGGAAAAGCAACAAGATACATGAGTCTTCGAAAAATATCACTGTTTTTAGTTGATCTGAAGGTCATTCTCAAAATCCCAAAGGAATGAATGGAACAACTACAGCAAATAAGAGAAAAATTCATTAAAGGAACAAGATGTAAAATTAACAAACAGAAATAATTGAAAGGCAAAATGGGAGGGAACGCGCCATGGATGGACGGATGGATAGATCAATCTAGGTATGAACTTTGTTGTTGCTGTTTAGTTGCTAAGTTGTGTCTGACTCTTTTGCAACCCCATGGATTGTAGCCCACCAGGCTCCCCTGTCCATGGGGTTTTCCAGGCAAGATTACTGAAATGGGTTTCCATTTCCTTCTCCAGGGGATCTTCCCGACCCAGGGATCAAACCCTTGTCTCCTGTATTGGCAGGCGAATTCTCTACCACTGAGCCACCAGGAAAGCCCAAGTATGAACTTTCAGTCAGTTCAGTTCAGTCACCAGTTGTGTCCAACTTGCGACCCCATGGACTGCAGCACTCCAGGCCTCCCTGTCCATCACCAACCGTTGGAGGTTGCTCAAACTCTTGTCCATCACATTGGTGATGCCATCCAACCACCTCATCTTCTGTCATCCTCTTCTCCTCCTGCCCTCAATCTTTCCCAGAATCAGGGTCTTTTCCAGTGAGTCAGTTCTTCACATCAGGTAGCCAAAAAATTGGAGTTTCAGCTTCAGCATCAGTCCTTCCAGTGAATATTCAGGACCAATTTCCTTTAGGATGCACTGGTATGAACTTTTAAAACTATATAAAACCTATATGAGAAAAATTACAAAACACTCCTGAAAGACTAAGTATATATACTTAAGCAAATGGAAAGGGCACCTTCCTCCTATTGAATATTGGAGAAGGAAATGGCAACCCACTCCAGTACTCTGGCCTGGAAAATGCAATGGACAGAGGATCCTGGCAGGCTACAGTCCATGGGGTCGCAAAGAGTCAGACACAACTGAGTCACTTCACTTCACTTCACTTCCTATTGAATATAAATACTCAATACAATAAATACATCATTTCTTCCTAAGTTTATTCATAAGTTTATCTTCAGATATTTTTCTGGGGTTAGATAAGGTAGTTATAAAATTTATTTAGAAGAATTAAGAAAAAGCTTGAAAAAGAGGCACAATGAAAGGTGGTTAGCCACACTAAGTTTTATAATACATTATAAAACCTCTTATTTAAAAAAAAAAAAAAGTATTTATCTGGACTGCACCAAGTCTTAGCTGCAGCACACAGAATCTTCAGTCTTCATTGTGGCATGGAAACTCTTAGTTGCAGCCTGCAGTATCTTTAGTTGTACCATAAGGGATCTAGTTCCCTGACTTGGGATCAAACTTAGGCCCTTGCATGGGGAGTGTGAAGTCTTAGCCACTGGACCACCAGGAAAGTTCCAAAGCCTCTTATTTATTTTTTAAAATAATATTTTGTTTATTGATAATAGAAAAGCCCTTTTAAAAAAGTATTTATTTTTATTGAAGTACAGTTGCTGTACAATATTATTTATATGTTACAGATGTACATTACAGTCATTACAATTTTAAAGGTTATATTCCATTATAGTTATTATAAAATATTGGCTATATCCCCTGTGTTGTGCAATATATCCTTGGTTTTTTTTAACTGTTTATTTTGTATCAAGGTATAGCCAGTTAACAAATAATGTGATAGTTTCAGGTGAACAGCAGAGGGACTCAGCCATAAATACACATGTATGCATTCCCCCAAACTCCCTTCCCATCCAGGCTGCCACATAACACTGAGCAGAATTCTATGTGCTATACATTAGGTCCCCGTTGGTTATCCATTTTAAATATAGCAGTGTGTACATGTCCATCCCAAACTCCCTAACTATCCCTTGTGCTCATCCTTTACCCCAGCAACCATAAGATTGTTCTTTAAGTCTGTAAGTCTCTTTCTGTTTTGTAAGTATGTTCACTTGTATCATTTCTTTAGATTCCTCATTAAACAGGTATCATATGATATTTCTCCTCTGACCTACTTCACTCAGCATGACAGTGTCTAGGTCCGTCCACATTGCTGCAAATAGCATTATTTCATTCTTCTTAATGGCTGAGTAATATTCTAGTGTGTATATATATATACCACATCTTCTTTCTCCATTCCTCTGTGGATGGACATTTACATTGTTTCCAAGTCTTGGCTATTGTAAACAGTGCTGTGGTGAACGTTGGGGTGCATGTGTCCTTTTGAATCATGTTTTTCTCCAGATAGATGCCCAGGAGTGGGTCTGCAGGGTCATATGGTAGCTCTACTTTTAGTTTTTTAGGAACCTCCACACTACTCTCCATAGTGACTGTATCGATTTACATTCCCACCAGCAGTGTAGGCGGGTTCCCTTCTCTCCACACCCTCTCCAGCATTTAGTAATAGTTTGTGGATCTTTCGATGATGACCATTCTGGCTGGTCTGAGATGATATCTCACTGTAGTTTTGATTTATACTTCTCTGATAATTAGTGATGTCGAACATCTTTTCATGTGCCTCTTGGCATCTGTTTGTCTTCTTTGAAGGAATGTCTGTTTAGGTTTTCTGTCCACTTGTTAATGAGTTTGTTTTGATGCTGTTGAGTGTCATAAGCTTTTTGTAAATTTTGGAGACTAATCCATTGTTGGTCACACTAATAGCAAATATTTTCTTGCAGTCTGTAGGTTATCTTTTTGTTTTGTTTATTGTTTCATTTGCTGTGCGAAAGCTTTTGAGTTTAAGTAGGTCCCATTTGTGTATTTTTGTTTTTATTTCCATTATTCTGGGGAGATAGATCGAAAAGGATATTGTTGTGATTTATGTCAGAAAGGGTTCTACCTGTGTTTTCCTCTAGGAGTTTTATAGTGTCCAGTCTCACATTTAGTAATCAATGTGGAGCTTATTTTTGTGTATGATGTTAAAGAATGATTTCATTTTTTTGCATGGAACTGTCCAGTGTTCCCAGCACTATTTGTTGAAGATACTATTTTCCCAGCATTATGTAGTCTTGCCTCCTTTGTCGTAGATTAATTGACCATAGGTGCATGAGTTTATTTCTGGGTTTTCTATCCTGTATTTCTGTTTTTGTGCTAGTACCATATTGTTTTGATGACTATAACTTTGTAGGATAGTCTGAAGTCAGAGAACTTGATTCCTCCAACTCCATTGGTCTTTCTCAAGATTACCAAAACCTCTTATTTCAAAGAGTGTTAAGAGTTAATCCATGAATAAACAGCAGTAGAACAAAATGCAAAATCTAAAAATAGACACAGCTGAATATGGAAATTTAATATAAAATATCTCAAATCAGTGGAGAAAGATGAACTTTTTAATAAATTATTTGGGACAACTGGAAAAAGATAAAATTAGATCCATTCCTCAGTTGTACATGAGGATAAATTTCAAATGAGTTAAAGATGTAATTATAAATTATGAAACTACAATTATTAGAAGAAAATGTGGGCTATTTTTCCTTTTTTGATGGAGAATTTGGAAAACTTTGAATTATGGCTCAAAATCCAGTAAAGTGATAAGAATGATAAATTTGTTTTTAAAGAAAAAATATGAGACGACAATCAAAAAGTGAGCGACAAACTGAAAAGATATTTCCAACTTATATTACAGACAAAGGACTAATGACACTGATTATATAAAGAAGACCTACTCTCTCCCCACCAAAAAGACAGAAAACCTGATAGAAGAAAATGGGCAAAAGCAAAATAGTTGACTAAAAAGAAATGCAGATGGTTTTTAAAATCTTAAAAGATGTTCAGCCACATTCCTAAGTTGAGTATGACTTAAAACCAAACTGAGATACCATTCCTTATTAATCAGTGTGGCAAAGAAAAAAAAAAAATTCTAAGATTTGACAGTATACTTTCCTAATAAGGTTGTAGGGAAAACAAGCATTCTTATACATTGATGATGGGAATACAGAATAGTACAGTTTCTGTGGTGAGGAAGTGGGAATTTGTAATGTCTTGCAAAATGCATATGCACTTATCTTTTGTCTTAGTAATCTCACTGATAGGGAATTAACCTGATGATAAACTTGCAAAAGTATAAAACAAGACATACTTGTTATACAGTTCATTGTGATATTACTTATAATAATAAAAGACTTGAAGTTCTCAAATGTCTCTCAATAGGAGTTTGCTTGAATAAACTAGTACTCCACACATGAAATACTCTAAACGCAGTGGAGTAGTATCAGTATATATTAATAGCTGTAAAAGGGAATGGTTTCTAAAGCTCTCTGGATGCTGCTGTGGGGTGACCTCTTAGTGCAGGATAGTTTCAACATACCAATTTATTGTAAGAAGAGTGGGACCATGAAAACATTAATACATATGGGTATACATATAACATATCTACATGCACATATATGTGCTTTAATTTTCAAAAGAAACAGTGTAAGGATAAAGCAAGAGTTAACGTAAGAGTTACTTGGGGGAAAGAAGACAGGGTGGAGGAGACAGAGATGGATAGGGACTTCCCTGTGCTGGTTTTATAGTTTTGACTTTGGAACCATCTAAGTGTTTTAGATATTTTTTAAAAAGAAAAGAAATCATCAAAACTTAAAAACAAACAGAACCTAAGTATGTTTCAAGATGATGACATAAGCACATAGAGAAATGGCTATTAGCCACTTCTAGCCATGTTTTAGGAGGCTTTTTTTGACAGTACGTTTCTATTGGGTCACATTCTAGGGATAAAAAAACAGTCTGAACTACATTTAATAGTCTTATTGTTGGTATGTATCTCAAATAGTTCCCATTTGTGTTCTCTTCCATTAGAGGTCATTTCTATGTAAAACCATCAAAATTGCTTTTATAGGTCATGTCCATTTGACAGCCTCTAAACCCTTCAGTTCAGATGGTAAAGCGTCTGCCTGCAATGCGGGAGACCTGGATCCAATCCCTGGATCGGGAAGATCCCTGGAGAAGGAAATGGCAACCCACTCCAGTATTCTTGCCTGGAGAATCCCATGGACGGAGGAGCCTGGGGGGCTACAGTCCACGGGGTCGCAAAGAGTTGGATATGACTGAGCGACTTCACTCACTCACTCATTGTTCGTAGTATTGATTATTGTTTTGAAACTATTATATGTAGATTGTAAGATAAAGCAAATAAATAGTTGTGTTGATGGTACTAGAAGCCAAGAATCAGAATAAGAGAATAAATATTTTAATTAAAGGAATTAAATAATAATCCTGAAAATGGCAGTATGGACTCTTGGTTTATTTTCCTTTTTCTAAAATATACAGAGCTCCTTTGTCCGTGGCAATGACAACTCAGTAACAATGAATACCTCTGTTAATAGAAGAATTCCAACTAATAAATACAAAATGAATGACAGAATTAGAAAATTGTTTTACATCCTTTATAAAATAATATAGAAACTGAAAGATGAACTCCCCAGGTCGGTAGGTGCCCAAAATGCTACTGGATATCAGTGGAGAGATAACTTCAGACAAATAATGAAGGGATGAAGCCAAAGCAAAAACAACACCCAGTTGTGGATATGACTGGTGATAGAAAAAAGGTCCCATGCTGCAAAGAGCAATATTGCATAGGAACCTGGAATATTAGGTCCATGAATCAAGGCAAACTGGAAATGGTCAAACGGGATGGCAAGAGTGACGTCAACATTCTAGGAATCAGCGAACTAAAATGGACTGGAATGGGTGAATTTAACTCAGATGACCATTATATCTACTACTGTGGGCAGGAATCCCTTAGAAGAAATGGAGTAGCCATCATAGTCAACAAGAGTCCAAAATGCAGTACTTGCATGCAGTCTCAAAGATGACAGAATGATTTCTGTTCGTTTCCAAGGCAAACCATTCAATATCACGGTAATCCAAGTCTATGCCCCAGCCAGTAATGCTGAAGAAGCTGAAGTTGAACGGTTCTGTGAAGACCTACAAGACCTTTTAGAACTAACACCCAAAAAATGTCCTCATTATAGGGGTCTGGAATGCAAAAGTAGGAAGTCATGAAACACCTGGAGTAACAGGCAAATTTGGCCTTAGAGTACAGAATGAAGCAAGGCAAAGGCTAATAGAGTTTTGCCAAGAGAACGCACTGGTCATAGCAAACACCCTCTTTCAACAGCACAAGAGAAGATTCTACACATGGACATCACCATATGGCCAACACCAAAATCAGATTGATTATATTCTTTGCAGCCAAAGATGAAGAAGCTGTATACAGCCAGCAAAAACAAGACCGGGAGTGGGCTGTGACTCAGATCATAAACTCCTTATTGCCAAATTCAGACTTAAATTGAAGACAGTGGGGAAAACCACTAAACCATTCAGGTATGACATAAATAAAATCCCTTATGATTATACAGTGGAAGTGAGAAATAGATTTAAGGGACTAGATCTGATAGATAGAGTGCCTGATGAACTATGGACTGAGGTTCGTGACATTGTACAGGAGACAGGGATCAAGACCATCCCCAAGAAAAACAAATGCAAAAGAGCAAGATGACTGTATGAGGAGGCCTTACAAATAGCTGTGAAAAGAAGAGAAGCGAAAAGCAAAGGAGAAAAGGAAAGATATACCCATTTGAATGCAGAGTTCCAAAGAATAGCAAGGAGAGATAAGAAAGCCTTCCTCAGCGATCAATGCAAAGAAATAGAGGAAAACAACAGAATGGAAAAGACTAGAGATCTCTTCAAGAAAATTAGAGATACCAAGGGAACATTTCATGCAAAGATGGGCTCGATAAAGGAAGGAAATGGTATGGACCTAACAGCAGAAGATATTAAGAAGAGGTGGCAAGAATACACAGAAGAACTATACAAAAAAGATCTTCATGACCCAGATAATCACGATGGTATGATCACTCACCTAGAGCCAGACATCCTGGAATGTGAAGTCAAGTGGGCCTGAGGAAGCATCACTACAAACAAAGCTAGTGGGTGTGATAAAATTCCAGTTGAGCTATTTCAAATCCTAAAAGATGATGCTGTGAAAGTGCTGCACTCAATATGCCAGCAAATTTGGAAAACTCAGCAGTGGCCACAGGACTGGAAAAGGTCAGTTTTCATTCCAATCCCAAAGAAAGGCAATGCCAAAGAATGCTCAAACTACTGCACAATTGCACTCATCTCAATTGCTTGTAAAGTAATGCTCAGAATTCTCCAAGCCAGGCTTCAGCAATACATGAACCATGAACTTCCTGATGTTCAAGCTGGTTTTAGAAAAGGCAGAGGAACCAGAGATCAAATTGCAAACATCCAATGGATCATGGAAAAAGCAAGAGAGTTCCAGAAAAACATCTATTTCTGCTTTATTGACTATGCCAAAGCCTTTGACTGTGTGGATCACAATAAACTGGGGAAAATTCTGAAAAAGATGGGAATACCAGACCACCTAACCTGCCTCTTGAGAAATCTGTATGCAGGTCAGGGAGCAACAGTTAGAACTGGACATGGAACAACAGACTGGTTCCAAATAGGAAAAGGAGTACGTCAAGGTTGTATATTGTCACCCTGCTTAATTTAACTTATATGCAGAGTACATCATGAGAAACACTGGGCTGGAAGAAGCACAAGCTGGAATCAAGATTGCCAGGAGAAACATCAATAACCTCAGATATGCAGATGACACCACCCTTATGGCAGAAAGTGAAGAGGAACTCAAAAGCCTCTTGATGAAAGTGAAAGAGGAGAGTGAAAAAGTTGGCTTAAAGCTCAACATTCAGAAAACAAAGATCATGGCATCTGGTCCCATTACTTCATGGGAAATAGATGGGGAAACAGTGGAAACAGTGGCTGACTTTATTTTTTGGGGCTCCAAAATCACTGCAGATGGTGATTGCAGCCATGAAATTAAAAGACTCTTACTCCTTGGAAGGAAAGTTATGACCAACCTAGACAGCATTAAAAAGCAGAGATATTACTTTGCCAACAAAGGTCCATCTAGTCAAGGCTATGGTTTTTCCAGTAGTCATGTATGGATGTGAGAGTTGGACTTACAAAGAAAGCTGAGTGCCAAAGAATTGATGCTTTTGAGCTGTGGTGTTTGAGAAGACTCTTGAGAGTCCCATGTACTACAAGGAGATCCAACCAGTCCATCCTAAAGGAGACCAGTACTGGGTGTTCATTGCAAGGACTGATGTTGAAGCTGAAACTCCAATACTTTGGCCACCTGATGTGAAGAGCTGACTCATTTGAAAAGCCCCTGATGCTGGGAAAGATTAAGGACAGGAGGAGAAGGGAACAACAAAGGATGAGATGGTTGGATGACATCACCGACTCAGTGGACATGAGTTTGGGTAGGCTCCGTGAGTTGGTGATGGACAGAGAGGCCTAGTGTGCTGCAGTTTATGGGGTCACAAAGAGTTGGACACGACTGAGCGACTGAACTGAACTGAGAATAATGAATCTCTGTTCCCACTGCATTCCACCCTCAGACCGCTTAGGGTTATTTTTAAATATCATTTCCCAGGCATAAAAGCTTAGGGATCCTTACAGAAAAGGTATACTGTAGGTTTAGGACAGCAAGTGTATAAGATGAATATTATTCAAGATAGCAAGGAAGCTACTGAATTCTATTACAGCAATACCAGAAGGACCTGGGTACCAGGTTGGTCATATTGGTCATAGATAAGACCATATTCGTCAAAGATAAGACAGAGCATTCAGGGAATAAATATTGCCATTGATTGTAATTGAAAGTAGTTAGAACCAAATAGAAAGTAGTTTTCTGGAAATCAATTTTTAAAAACTGACTTTTTAAAAAAACGAGACCTAGAAGGACATGTCATGGTAAACTGCTTGTGATTCTGAATGACTTCGTTTTTTGCTTCTTGTGCTTTTTGGTTTCCTATTATGCACATGTTAACTTTTAAGAAATAAATGTTATTTTAAAAACCTTAAAAAAAAAAAAATAAATAAATAAATAAATAAAAAAAATTTTTTTTTCTGTACAAATTATATTGCATAGTAACCAGCTAGTTGATAAGGGAAACTTCTTTATAGAATAACTCCAGCTAATAAATGAATTACGAATTAGAGAAACACCATTTCATAACCCTCAGTGAAATGATAGATTTATACTGATCATCTCTGAGTGCTAAAAATCAGGTGAAAGACTGATGGGAGCTTCATAGTGAATGGATAAAGCTCTTAGGACTGTCAGAACCTCTTCCCTCCACTACCTTAACACAATTGCTGATTGTGTATCCATAGAGTAATGCTGCAGTTGGTGGTCTGACCCCACCTACTTGTAGTCTGGGGTTTATGAGATAGTCTTCCACCTGGCTTTGCCAAAGATGTTTGCCGGCTTTTACTTTTTCTGCATTTTATGAGGAAATTTGGTAAGATTTAAAAAGCTGCCCTGGCATCACCACCTTGTCCCAGTTGAAGACCACTCCATTAGGCTTTTCTTCCTATTCATCCACTGAATGATTATTGTCGAGGGCACCGTGACCTGTGCTTCCCATCTCTAGAAGTCAGTTCTCATGATACTTGACCTCAGACTTCATACACCCAATACTGAACTCTTGATTTCTCCTTCCAAATCTTCTTTTCCTGTATCTTCTTTATGTCATTAAATGGTGATTATATTCTCTGAGCTACTCAGGATCATCTTTTGACCCATTTCTTTCTCCCATATTCCACATTTTATCTATCCGTTATCTCGGATCTGCCTTCAAAATATGTCCTATATACTAACACTGAACAATCTAAAAAGGAAATTAAGGAAACAATTCCATTTACAACAGCAGTGAAATAAAAGAGTAAAATACTTAAGAATAAACTTAACCAGGACTTCCCTGGTGGTCCAGTTGCTAAGACTCTGAGCTCTCAGTGCAGGGGCCTGGGTTTGATACCTGGTCAGGGAACTAGATCCCACATGCCACAGCTAAGACCCAGTGCAACCAAATAAATAGATACTAAAAAGAAAAGAATAAACTTAACCAAGGCAATAAAAGACTTATATTACACTGAAAACTACCAAATGTTGCTGAAAGAAATTAAAGATACAAATAAATGGAAAGTCATACTGTATTCATGGATTAGAAGACTTAATATTGTTCAGATGATAATAGCACCTAAAGTGATGTACAAAGTCAGTGCACTCCCTATCAAAATTCCCATTACTTTTTTGCAGAGAGAAAAATCTATTTTAAAATTCATATGGAATCTCAAGAGATCCAAATAGCCAAAACAACCTTGAAAAAGAAGAACAGAATTGAAGATCTCAAACTTCTTAATTTAAGAACTTATTGCAGGGACTCCACACTTCCAATGCAGGGGGCCCAGGTTCAGTCTGTGGTCAGGGAACTAGATCCCACATGCTGCAACTAAGATGCAGCCAAATACATACATACATATATATATGTACACACACACACACATATATATATATATATATACATACACACACATATATCGGAGAAGGCTATAGCACCCCACTCCAGTACTCTTGCCTGGAAAATCCCATGGGCGGAGGAGCCTAGTGGGCTGCAATCCATGGGGTTGCTGAGGGTCGGACACGATTGAGCGACTTCACTTTCAGTTTTCACTTTCATGCATTGGAGAAGGAAGTGGCAACCCACTCCAGTGTTCTTGCCTGGAGAATCCCAGGGACAGGGGAGCCTGGTGGGCTGCTGCCTATGGGGTCGCACAGAGTCGGACACGACTGAAGTGACATAGCAGCAGCATATACATATATATATATAAGCAGAAAGTGAAGAGGAACTAAAAAGCCTCTTGATGAAAGTGAAAGTGGAGAGTGAAAAAGTTGGCTTAAAGCTCAACATTCAGAAAACGAAGATCATGGCATCTGGTCCCATCACTTCATGGGAAACAGATGGGAAACAGTAGAAACAGTGTCAGACTTTATTTTCTGGGCTCCAAAATCACTGCAGATGGTGACTGCAGCCATGAAAATTAAAAGACGCTTACTCCTTGGAAGGAAAGTTATGACCAACCTAGATAGCATATTGAAAAGCAGAGACATTACTTTGCCAACAAAGGTCCGTCTAGTCAAGGCTATGGTTTTTCCTGTGGTCATGTATGGATGTGAGAGTTGGACTGTGAAGAAGGCTGAGTGCTGAAGAATTGATGCTTTTGAACTGTGGTGTTGGAGAAGACTCTTGAGAGTCCCTTGGACTGCAAGGAGATCCAACCAGTCCATTCTAAAGGAGATCAGCCCTGGGATTTCTTTGGAAGTAACGATGCTAAAGCTGAAACTCCAGTACTGTGGCCACCTCATGCAAAGAGTTGACTCATTGGAAAAGACTGATGCTGGGAGGAATTGGGGGCAAGAGGAGAAGGGGACGACAGAGGATGAGATGGCTGGATGGCATCACTGACTCGATGGACGTGAGTCTGTGAACTTCTGGAGTTGGTGATGGACAGGGAGGCCTGGCATGCCGCAATTCATGGGGTCGCAAAGAGTCGGACACGACTGAGCGACTGATCTGATCTGATATATATATAAAGAACTTATTACAAAGCTACAGTAATCAAAACAGTGTAGTGCTGGCATAAAGACAGACCAGTGGAGTAGAATTGAGAGCCCAGAGATAAACCCTCACATATATATTCAAATAATTTTTGACATGGTGCCAAGACCATTAATGAGGAACAGTCTTTTCAACAAATGATGCTGGGAAAACTGGATATCCTCATACAAAAGAATGAATTTGGACCATTACCTTACACTGTGTACAAAAATTAACTTGAAATAAGTCAGAGACCTTAGCATAAGAGTAAAACTATAAAACAGAGTATGGTTTGACAGTGATTTGTTGGATATGATGTTAAAAGTACAAGTAATAAAAATTATAAATAAATTGGAATATATCAAAATTTAGAATGTGCATCAAAAGTCTGTGCAGTCCCTATCCAAAATATATAAAGAACTACAACTCAGCATCAGCACCAAAAAAAAAACCCTGATTTTTTAAATGGAAAAAACTTAAAAAGACATTTCTCAAATAGAGAGATACAGACAGCCAATAACCACGTGAAAAGATGTTCAACATGCTAATCATTTGGGAAATGCAAATCAAAACCACAATTGAGGTATTGTTTCACAATCATTAGAACTAATAT
Organism: Bubalus kerabau; assembly: GCF_029407905.1. Taxonomy (NCBI): domain Eukaryota; kingdom Metazoa; phylum Chordata; class Mammalia; order Artiodactyla; family Bovidae; genus Bubalus; species Bubalus kerabau. Next base: position 170,773,701 of record NC_073624.1, read on the forward strand.
TTCAGGAAACAGAAAATAAATATTTCTTGGATGAGGAGAAATTAGAACCTTTTATATACTGCAAAATGGTACAGCCACTTTTAAGACAGTATAGCAGTTCCTCAAAACTTCTAAATACCATGTGACCTGGCAATTTCATTTTTGGATATTTACCAAAAGAATTTAAAACAGAATCTCAGTGAGATTATTTTGTACCCATGTTCAATAGCAGCATTATTCACAATAACCAAAAGTGGAAGCAGCTTGGGTGTCCATAAACAGATGAATGTATAAAGGAAATACGTATACATACAATATTATTCAGCTTTAAATATTGTTAAGCCTTATTCAGCTTTAAAAAAGAAGAAAATTCTGACACATGCTACATTGTGGATGAACCTTGAAGACATTATGGCAAGTGAAACAAACTGGTCATAAAAAAGACAAAATACTGTATGATTCCTCTTATATGAGATATGTAGAGTAATCAAATTCAAAGATAGTAAAATAGTGGTTGCCAGGGACTGGCAGAGGGGTGGGGGGAAGGAGGGAACGTTTAATGGATACAGAGTTTCAGTTTTGTGAGATGAATGTATGTTGGAGATTTGATGCATAAAAATGTGAATTTACTTAACACTAATAAAGTGCACACTCAGAGATGGTTAGGATGTTAAGCTTTATGTTACATGTTTTTACCGCAATTTAAAAATTGTTTACTCTGTAAGATATTTATATGTTTAAAGATATGATAACATATTATGGAGTTGTATAGGAGAATGGATGACAACAGTAGCACAGAAGCTGAGGGATGAAGTGAAAGAATACTATTGTGAGCATTCAAGTGTACCATCTAAACACCGAATTAAAAGCAGAGACTTAACAGATTGGACCAAAAAAAAAATCAATACCCACCCATATGCTCTTTATAAGAAACCTATGTCAAAAGGATGAAGAAAGCTACACAATACCAACACAAATCAAAATAAAATTGAAGAGGCTATTAATATCACAGGATTGCAGAGCAAACCTATTGCTAGGGATAAGTCACTTCTTAATAATAAATGGTCAATTTATTATGGTCAGTTAGGAACATTACATTTAAACATTCATGCAGATCCCCTGGAGAAGGGAATGGCACCCACTCCAGTATTCTTCCCTGGAGAATTCCATGGACAGAGGAGCCTGGCAAGTTACAGTCCATGGGGTCACAGAGTTGGACATGACTGAGTGACTAACACACACACAATATCAAAGCTAAAAAAAATACAAAGTGTAAACCTTCCCTGAGAAGTAAACAAACCTGTAATTATTGTCAGAGATTTGATTACCTCTCTCTCAATAATTAAAAGAATAAGTAGACAGAAAATCATTGCATATATAAAAGTCTTGAATCAACTAACTTTACCTGATTGATGTTAATGGAACACTCCATCCAACAAAAGCAGAACATAGATTTTTTTGAAGCACTATAAAACAAGTCTCAATAAATTTTGAAAGAATTCAAGCCATACAAAATACATTCTCTGACCTCTTGGAGTTAAATTAGAAATTAATAACAAAAATCTCTGGAAAACCCCCTAATGTCTAATGTCTAAATGACCCATGAGATGAAGAAATCAAAAGGTAAATTAGAATATCATTTGAACTGAATGAAAATACAATATATCAAAATTTTAAAGATGCCGCTACAGCAATTTCTGTATTAGAGAAGAATGTCTAAAATCAGTACTCTCAGCTTACACTTCAATCGGAGAAAGAAGAGCAAATTAAACCAAAAGTAGGCAGAAGAAAGGTAATAAGAAAGATCAGAGCAGCAGTTGGCAAACTAGCCAACAGAAAAACAGTAGAGAAAATTACTCAAAGAACTAGAATTGCCAACCCTCTGGCCAAACTGCTCAGGAGCAAAAGAGAAGGCACAGATTAACAGTATTAAAAATGAGAGAGATGACATCACTACAGATTATGAAGATAATAAGGAAATCTTATGAACATGTTTTGTGGAGAAGGAAATGGCAACCCACTCCAGTGTTCTTACCTGGGAAATCCCATGGACAGAGGAGCCTGGTGGGCTATGGTCCATGGGGTCACAAAGAGTAGGACACAACTTAGCAACTAAAAGAAACAGGTTTATGCCAGTAAATTTGATAACTTCTATGAAATGGACAAATTCCAGATGATTTGATAAATAGCTCTATTTTTATTAACAAAGTTGCATTTAAAATTATCCAAAAAAGAAAACTCCAAGTACGATATGGTTTCTGATGAGTTCTAACAAAAATTTAAGGAAAAGATAATAATTCAATACAAACTCCAGAAAATTGAAAAGGTGGGTATACTTCCCATTTCATTCTATGAAGCCAGAATCATCCTGATAGCAAAACCAGACCAAAAACATTACAAAACAGAAAAGTACAGGCCAGAATCCCTCTTGAAGCATAGATTCAGAAGTTCTAAACAAATTTTAGCAAATCATATCCAACAATATGTAAAAAGGATAATTCATCATGACCGAGTGGCATTTATCCCAAGAATTCAGGTTGACTTAACACTTAATATAATTTATCATATTAACGGACCAAAAAAGGGAAAACCTATGATCTCAGTGCATGCTTAGTCCCTCAGTCTTGTCTGCCTCTTTGCAACCCCATGGACTGTAGCCTGCCAGGCTCCTCTTGTCCCTGGGATTCTGCAGGCAAGAATATTGGAATGGGTAGCCATTCCCTTCTCCAGGGGATCTTGCCAATCTAGGGATCGAACCTAGGTCTCCTGCATTGCAGACAGATTCTTTACCATCTGAGCCAGTAGATGCAAGAAAATAGCCAAAATCCAGCATGTATTCCTGATTAAAAAGTCTTAGCAAGTTTCTGGGATGATGTAGGGTTCATGGAGGGCAGTGCACAGGGCCTGGAGGACAGCTGGCCAAGAGTTGACAGACTTGCCATATCCTTGTCTCCCCAGCCCTCGCCCAAGACTACCCAAGAGGATGAAGCCTCCCTGATGGCAGTCTCAGCATGTGGGAACCACCTATCTGAGACTGTCCTTGTTCCTGAGGCAGACAGAGGGCCTGGTTTTGAGAAAGACAGACTGACTGTTATGAGAGTCCCTTCCCTTGGGAAGTGACTAGAATCAGGGAGGGTTTTTCCTCCCAGAGCTGACCTCAGGTCTGTTCATTGCATCTGTACTACAGCAAATGATTTCTAAATCCTTGATTATCTCCATCTGCACTCTCAGAGGATTTGGGATTCCTCTATTGTTTTTCCATATGACCTACCAGCCTACCAACAGACTTTAAAAAAATGGTCTTGAGCAGACAGCTGTTCATTCCATGGGTTTTTGAGCACCTGCGGTATTTTACAAGCTCTTGTAGAACAGCTAGTACCTCGGTGAGCAGTGAGGCCAAGACCACAGGCACAGGTTTGCCATTAGAATCAAGTGAAAGCAGGTGTTAAGATCTGGCCATACATAAATGTTACTGTTGGTAAACAGCAAGTGTCAGTAGGCAAAGCCACTTGATTTACAAGAATTTGACTTCTTAAAGTCAAATTCATTTAAAACCCCTGTTTCAACATATGAGACTTTCTCTCATTTTTGAGGACTAGTATGGACACTGTGGCTTACCTCATAGCTCAGTTGGTAAAGAATCCACCTGCAGTGCAGGAGACCCCAGTTCTAGTCCTGAGTTGGGAAGATCCACTGGCGAAGGGATAGGCTGCTTACTCCAGTATTCTTGGGCTTCCCTTGTGGCTCAGGTGGTAAAGAATCCACCTGCAATGTGGGAGACCTGGCTTCGATCCCTGGGTTGGGAAGATCCCCTGGAGAAGGGAAAGGCTACCCACTCCAGTATTCTGGCATGGAGAATTCCATGGACTGTAGAGTCCATGGGGTCACAAAGAGTTGGACTCGACTGAGTGAATTTCATCATCATTCATCATCAGGGATCCTGTGCCTCCCTGGGGGACAAAAGCTACAAAAGAACCATCCTGCTGTCTTTACGACTTGTTTCCAGTACTTATAGGTTATGGATATGTTTTTATGATCATCTTATACACTATTACCATTGTTTTTATTTCTTGTTGTTTTTTTTTACAGTAAAAGTTAAGTGACATTTTTAAAATCTCTTAGCAAAGTAAACATAAAAGGTAACGTCCTTAAACTGATGAGGAACATCTATGAAAAACTGACCCAGGTGGTGCTGGTGGTAAAGAACCACCTGCCAGTGCAGGAGACACAAGAGACACAGATTCTATTCCTGGGTTTGGACTATCCTCTGGAGGAGGGCATGGCAACCCACTCCAGTATTCTTGCCTGGAGAATCCCATGGACGGAGGAGCCTGGCGGGCTACAGTCCATAGCGTTGCAGAGTCAAACACAACTGAAGCGACTTAGTACACACGCACGATCATATTTAAAGGAGAAAAACTAAATGGTTTTTCCTTAAATTAGGAGCAAGAGATAGATGTGTGCTCTGAAGACTGTTTCCACACTATACTGGAGGTTCTAGCCAGTTCAGTAAGGAATGAGAAAAGAAATAAAGGTATCTGTATTAGAAATGAAGTAAAACTATTCATTTGCAGATAACATTATAATCTGTGAAGAAAATTTGATGGAGCTCATTAAAAAGATACTGGAACTAATAGACGGGTTTAACAAGGTTGCAAGGTATCAGGTACATTAATGAATTTTCTGTACAAGCAATGAATGGGAATTGAATGTTTAAAATACCATTCTATTAGCATCAACAAGAAATAGCATAAACAGAGAATTCTTAGAGAGCTCACAAAAGATATGCAAGCCTATACAGTGAAAACTGTAGAATATTGTTGAGAGAAATAAAAGTTAAATAGATGGAGAGATATACAGTTTTGGGGGGAAGACTCAGTATTAAAATGTCATTTCTCTCCCAGTTGATCTATACATTTAGAGCAGTCTCAATGTGGATCCCAGAAGGCTTTTGTTTTTAATAGAAACTGATGAGATGAACCTAAAATAATATGGGAAAGCAAAAGATGAACAACAACCAAAAGATATACGAAAAGAAGAAAAAAGTTGGAGTTGACTTCAGATTTGTTACAATGCTACAGAAATCGTCACCCTGTGGTATTTGCTTAATGATAGACAAATAGATATATGGTACAAAACAGTATTCAGATATAGACCCACACATATATGGTCAACTGATTTTTGCCAAATGTAAAAAGCAGTTCAGTGGAGGAAGGGCAGGTGGGGCTAGAACAATTATGTGTCATATGAAAACAACAAAGCCAAAAAAACTTTGATCCATACCTTGATCCATATAAAAAGTAACTAAAATGAATCAGCAAGCTTACATATAAACTTCTAGAAAGAAAATAGAGGAAACTCTTGTAACATTGGGATAGGCAAAGATTACTTAGTATGACACCAGAATACAACTGACAAATGAAACATTGATAAACTGACATCATCAAAATTAAAAGTTTCCCTGGTGGCTCAGATGATAAAGAATCTGCCTGCAATGTAAGAGACCCAGCTTCAGTCCCTGGGTCAGGAAGATACCCTGGAGAAGGAAATGCTAACTCACTCCAGTATTCCTTCTTGGAGAACTCCATGGACAGAGAAGCCATGGTGGGCTACAGACTGTAGCCATGGTGCGCTACAGTCCATGGGGTTACAAAGAGTCTGACATGAGTGAGCAACTAACACTTTCACCAGACTTAGAGAAAATATATGGAAAACAAATTCTATTTAGAATATGTAAAGTAATCTCTAGATAACTCTGTAGTGCAGTGGATAGATAGCACATTGAACTTTTAGCATATGTAAAATACTCTCAAGCCAATAATAAATAATAAACTCTAGACAAATGGGCCCCTTCATGGATCACAGCCTTGTCATGGCGAAGGGGCTTGTGTAATTCAATGAAGCTATGAGCCATACCATGCAGGGCCACCCAAGACAAATAAGTCATAGTGAAGAGTACTGACAAAATGTGGTCCACTGAAGGAGGAAAGGGCAACCCACTCCAGTATTCTTGCCGCAAGAACTGCCTGAACAAGATAAAAAGCAAAACGACCAGACACCAGAAGATGAGCCCCCCCAGGCAGAAAGATGTCCAATATAAGTACTTGGGAAGCATGGAGAACAATTACTAATAGCTCCAGAAAGAATGAAGCAGCTGGGCCAAAGAGAAAACGACGCTCAGTTGTGGATGTGTCTGGTGGTGAAAGGAAAGTACAGTGCTGTAAAGAACACTATTGCATAGGAACCAGGAATGTTAGGTCCATGAGTAAACTGGATGTGATCAAGCTGGAGATGGCAAGAGTGGAAACATTGACATCTTAGGAATCAATGAACTAAAATGGACGGAAATGGGCAAATTCAATTCAGATGACCATTGTATCTACTACTGTGGGCAAGAATACCTTAGAAGCCATGGAGTAATTAACCCTCATAGTCAACAAAAGAGTCCAAAATATACTACTTGGGTGCAACCTCAGAAACCAGAGAATGATCTCCATTCGTTTCCAAGGCAAATCATTCAGTATCACAGTAATCCAAGTCTGTGCCCCAACCACTAATTCCAAAGAAGCTAAAGTTGACTGGTTCTTTGAAGACCTACAACATCTTCCAGAACTAACACCAAAAAAAGATGTTCTCTTCATCATAGGGGATTGGAATGCAAAAGTAGAAAGTTAAGAGATATCCAGAATAACAGGCAGGTTTGACCTTGGAGTACAAAATGAAACAGGACAAAGGCTAACAGAATTTTGTCAAGAGAACATGCTGGTGATAGCAAACACCCTTTTCCAACAACGCAAGAGGTGACTGCACATGGACATCACCAGTTCGTCAAACTAAAGTCAGGTTGACTATGTTCTTTGCAGTCAAAGATGGAGAAGCTGTATACACTCAGCAAAAACAAGAGTGAGTGTGACTCAGATCATGAGCTCCTTATTGCAAAATTCAGGTTGCAAAAGTCAGGTTGATTATGTTCTTTGCAGTCAAAGATGGAGAAGCTGTATACACTCAGCAAAAACAGGAGCTGAATGTGACTCAGATCATGAGCTCCTTATTGCAAAATTCAGGCTTAAATTGAAGAAAGTAGAGAAAACCACCTGAATGGTAAGACCTAAATCAAATCTCTTAAATGATTTTACAGTGGATCACAACAAACTGTGAAAAATTCTTAAAGAAATAGGAGTACCAGACCACCTTACCTGCCTCCTGAGAAACGTGTATGCAGGTCAAGAAGCAACAGTTAGAACCGGACATGGAACAACTGACAGGTACAAAATTGGGAAAGGAGTATGACAAAGGTGTATATTGTCACCCTTTTATTTAACTTCTATGCAGAGTACATCATGCTAAATTCTGGGCTGGATGAAGCTCAAACTGGAATCAAGATTACCAGGAGAAATATCAGTAGCCTCAGATATGCAGATGATAAAGCTCTAATGTGCAGAAAGCAAAGAACTAAAGAGCCTCTTGATGAGGGTGAAAGAGGAGAGTGAAAAAGCTGGCTTAAAGCTCCACATTCAGAAAAATAAGATCATGGCATCCGATCCTGTTACCTCATGGCAAATGGGGAAGCAGTGGAGATTATGACAGACTTTATTTTCTTGGGCTCCAAAATCACTGCAGACGGTGACTGCAACCATGAAACTAAAAGACACTTGCTCCTTGGAAGGAAAACTATAACAAACCTGGACAGCATAGTAAAAAAAGAGACATCACTTTGCCAACAAAGGTACATATAGTCAAAGCTATGGTTTTTCCAGTAATCATATACAGATGAGAGTTGGACCATAAAGAAGGCAGAGTGCCAAAAATTTGATGCTTTTGAACTGTGGTGTTAGACTCTTGAGAGCCCTTGGACAGCAAGGAGAGCCAACCAGTCAATCCTAAAGGAAATCAGTCCTGAATATTCATTGATAGGACTGATTCTGAAGCTGAAGCTCCAGTACTTTGGCCACCTGATGTGAAGAGATGAGTTATTGGGAAAGACTGTAATACTGGGAAAGACTGAAGACAAAAGGAGAATTGGGCAGCAGAGGATTAAATAGCATCACTGACTCAATGGACATGAACTGGAGAAAACTCTAGGAGATAGTGGAGGACAGAGGAGCTTGGCATGCTGTAGTCCATGGGGTCACAAAGAGTCAGACACCACTTAGCAACTGAACAACAGAAAAATTGACCAAAGATTCTAGCAGACACTTCCCCAGAGAAAATATGCAGGTGGAAAATGACTACATGAAAGGATACTCAACTTCATTAGTCATTATGGAAATGCAAATTAAAACCTCAATGAGATACCACTGCACACCTGTTAGAATCAAATGAAAAAGACTGGCCACACCAAGTGTTGGTGAGGAGGAGGAGAAATTGGGATTTTCATACACTGCTGATGGAAATGTGAAATGGTAGACTCACTTTGGAAAACATTTTGGCAGTCTCTTAAAAAGTCAGACATGTGAGACTGGCTCTCCATGCAGCCAAAGCCTGGGGCATCCAGAACTTCTGGAACAACTGCCACCAAGACTGTAGGAGACACCCTGTGTCCCAGCGAGACTCACCACTGTTCCCCATGCCCTGGACTGCTGCCCACACTGCCACCACCAGAGACCTTGGTGAGCAGGGCTCACTGCCTACCTTGCGCTAGGGAGGGACTCGAGCCCCCTGGGGGCTGAATAGGTAATCAGGAACCCGGAGGCATCAGCGTTGATGTCTTCCCTTCTCAATGGTGTTTCTGGTGTCCACCTCAGGAGTCTCCTTGGCCACTCTTGATACACTTGGAAATTAAACAGAGGATCCACTGAATATATTTTTCTTGAAATTTTTCATTGTATATGTTCAGTACTAACAGAGTGGGGGACAGGCCAAAAGTACAGCAGTAGGTATGGAGAGGCCATGGAATATCCACCAATCAGATAATCATCGCTGGAGTAACTGGAAGCATCTGAATGTACTGTTAAAAAATAGCGGCTCAACACAAATCACTGCACCAACCTTAGGAGGGCAGAAACCTACAGGAAGAAAGACTTCAACATTGAAGCCTGGGAAAAGAAGAGCTCAAACACAGTAAGTTAAAATATAATAATAATGAAAAGGCAGAGAAATACTACACAAATGAAGAAGCAAATTAGAAACATAGGAGTCCAAATAAATGAAGAGGAAATAGGCAAACTACATGAAAAAGAATTCAGAATAATGATAGTAAAGATGATCAAAAACCTTGAAAACAGAATGGAAAAAATGCAAGAATCAATTAGCAAAGACCTAGAAGAATTAAAGAATAAACGTACAGAGACAAACAACACAGTTACTGAAATTTAAAATACTCTGGAAGGAATCAATAGCAGAATATCTGAAGCAGAAGAACAAATCAGTGAGTTGGAAGATAGAATGGTGGAAATAACTTGTGAAGAGCAGAATAAACTAAAAAGAATGAAAAGAACTGAGGATAGTCTCAGAGACCTCTGAGACAATGTCAAGCACACCAACATTTGAATTAACAGGGGTCCCAGAAGAGGAAGAAAAAAAGGGTATGAGAAAATTTTTGTAGAGATTATAGTTGAAATTTTCCCCAACATGGAAAAGAAAATAGTCAATCAACTCCAAGAGGCACAAAGAGTCCCATACAGGATAAGCCCAAGAAGAAACACACCAAGACACATACTAATCAAACTAACAAAGACTAAACTCAAAGATTAAGACTATTAAAAGCAGCAAGGGAAAAGCAACAAGTAACGTACAAGGGAAACCCTGTACATTTAAAAGCTGATCTTTCAGCAGAAACTCCGCAGGCCAGAAGGGAATGGCTGGATATAATTAAAGTACTGAAAGGGAAAAATCTACAACCAAGATTACTGTACCCAGCAAGGATCTCATTCAAAATTGATGGAGAAATAAAAAGCTTTCGGACAAGCAAAAGTTAAGAGAATTCAGTCCTACCAGACCAGCTTTACAACAAATGTTAAAGGGACTTATATAGTCAAGAAATACAAAAGAAGGAAAAAGATCTACAAAATCAACCCCAAACAATTAAGAAAATGGCGATAGGAACATATGTATCAGTAATTACTTTAAATGTAAATGGATTAAATTCCCCAACCAAAAGACACAGACTGACTGAATGGGTACAAAAACAAGATACATATATATGCTGTCTACAAGAAACCCACTTCAGACCTCAAGACACATACAGACTGAAAGTGAGAGGATGGAAAAATATATTCCATGCAAATGGGAAGCAAAAGAAAGCTGGAGTAGCAATCCTCATATCAGATAAAATAGACCTTAAAGAAGATTTCAAGAGATAAGGAAGGGCACTACATAATAATCAAGAGATCAATCCAGGAGGAAGACATAAAAATTGTACATATCTATGCACCCAACATAGGAGTACCTCAATACATAAGACAAACACTAACACATAAAAGGAGAAATTTACAGTAACACAAAAATTGTAGGAGATTTTAACACCCCACTCACACCAATGGACAGATCATCAAAACAGAATATTAATAAGGAAACACAGGTCTTAAATGATACATTAGATGAGATGGATCTCATTGATATTTTCAGGACATTTCACCCAAATGCAGAAGAATATACCTTTTTCTCAAGTGCACATGGAACATTCTCCAGGATAGACCACATCTTGAGTCACAAATCAAACCTCAGTAAGTTTAAGAAAAGTGAATTCGTATCAAGCATCTTCTCTGACCACAATGCTATGAGACTAGGTATCAATTACAAGAATCCTTTCATCCCTGGAATAAACCCAACTTGATCATGGTGTCTGAGCTTTTTGATTTGTTGCTGAATTCTGTTTGCTAATATTCTGTTGAGGATTTTTGCATCTTTGGTCATCAGTGACATTGGCCTGTAGCCTTCTTTTTTTTGCGTTGTCTTTGTCTGGTGTTGGTATCAGGGTGATGGTGGCCTTGTAGAATGAGTTTGGAAGTGTTCCTTCCTCTGCACTTTTTCGAAAGCTCTTCTCTAAATGTGTGACAGAATTCTCTCCTGTGAAGCCATCTGGTATTTTGGTAGATTTTTGATCACAGCTTCAATTTCAGTGCTTGTTACTGAGTTGTTCATAATTTCTATTTCTTTGTGGTTCAGTCTTGGAAGACTGAACGTTTCTAAGAATCTGTCCATTTCTTCCAGGTTATCCATTTTACTGCCATATAGTTGTTCATAATAGTCTCTTATAATCCTCTGTATTTTTGCATTGCCTGTTGTAACCTCTTTTTCATTTCTAATTTTATTGATTCTTCTCTATTTTTTTCTTAATGATCCTGGCTAAAAGTTTGTCAATTTTGTTTATCTGCTCAAAGAACCAGCTTTTAGTTTTATTAATCTTTACTATTGTTTCTTTCATTTCTTTCTGCTCTGACATTTATGATTTCTTTCCTTCTACTAATTTTGGGGGGTTTTTTTTGTTCTTTTTTCCAGTTGTTTTAGGTATAAAGTTAGGTTGTCTGTTAGATGTTTTTCTTGTGTCTTGAGGTAGGATTGTGTTGCTGTAAACTTTCCTCTTAGGACTCTTGAATATATGCAAATTAATCAATGTGATACCATATTAAACTGAAAGATAAAAACCATATGATAATAGATAAAGAAAAAGCCTTTGACAAAATTTAACACCCATTTATGATTCAGTTCAGTTCAGTCAGCCGCTCAGTCGTGTCCGACTCTTTGGGACCCTATGGACTGTGGCACGCCAGGCCTCCCTATCCATCACCTGGAGTTTACTCAAACTCATGTCCATAGAGTCAGTGATGCCATCCAACCATCTCATCCTCTGTCATCCCCTTCTCCTCCTGCCCCCAATCCCTTCCAGCATCAGAGTCTTTTCCAATGAGTCAACTCTTCTCATCAGGTGGCCAAAGTATTGGAGTTTCAGCTTCAGCATCAGTCCTTGCAATGAATATTCAGAACTGATTTCCTTTAGATGGACTGGTTGGATCTCCTTGTAGTCCAAGGAACTCGCAAGAGTCTTCTCCAACACCACAGTTCAAAAGCATCAATTCTTCAGTGCTCAGCTTTGTTTATGGTCCAACTCTCATATCCATGCATAACTACTGGAAAAATCATAGCTTTGACTATACAGACCTTTGTTGGCAAAGTAATTTCTCTGCTTTTTAATATGCTGTCTAGGTTGGTCATAACTTTTCTTCCAAGGAGCAATTGTCTTTTAATTTCATGGCTGCAGTCACCATCTGCAGTGATTGGAGCCCCAAAAAATAAAGTCAGCCACTGTTTCCACTCTTTTCCCATCTATTTGCCATGAAATGATGGAACTGGATGCCATGATCTTAGTTTTCTGAATGTTGAGTTTTAAGCCAACTTTTCACTCTCCTCTTTCACTTTCATCAAGAGGCTCTTTAGTTCTTCTTTGCTTTCTGCTATTAGAGTGGAGTTATCTGCATATCTGAGGTTATTGGGATTTCTCCTGGCAGTCTGGATTCCAGCTTATGCTTCATCCAGTCCAGCATTTCTCATGATGTCCTCTGCATAGAAGTTAAATAAGCAGGGTGACAATATACAGCCTTGACACACTCCTTTCCCTGTTTGGAACCAGTCTTTTGTTCCATGTCCAGTTCTAACTGTTGCTTCCTGACCTGCATACAGATTTCTCAAGAGGTGGGTCAGGTGGTCTGGTATTCCCATCTCTTTCAGAATTTTCCACAGTTTATTGTGATCCACACAGTCAAAGGCTTTGGAATAGTCAATAAAGCAGAAATAGATGTTTTTCTGAAACTCTCTTGCTATTTCGATAATCCAGCGGATGTTGGCAATTTGATCTCTGGTTCCTCTGCCTTCTCTAAATCCAGCTTGAACATCTGGAAGTTCATGGTTCACATATTGCTGAAGCCTTGCTTGGAGAGTTTTGAGCATTACTTTACTAGCATGTGAAATGAGTACAATTGTGTGGTAGTTTGAGCATTCTTTGGCATTGCCTTTCTTTGTGATTGGAATGAAAACTGACCTTTTCCAGTCCCATGGCAACTACTGAGTTTTCCAAATTTGCTGGCGTATTGAGTGCAGCACTTTCACAGCATTATCTTTTAGGATTTGAAATAGCTCAACTGGAATTTCATCACCTCCACTAGCTTTGTTTGTAGTGATACTTCCTAAGGCCCACTTGACTTCACAGTCCAAGATTTCTGGCTCTAGGTGAGTGATCATCCCATCATGATTATCTGGGCCGTGAAGATCTTTTTTTGTATAGTTCTTCTGTGTATTCTTGCCACCTCTTCTTAATATCTTCTTCTTCTGTTAGGTCCATACCATTTCTGTCCTTTATTGTGCTCATCTTTGCATGAAATGTTCTCTTGGTATCTCTGATTTCCTTCAAGAGATCTCTAGTCTTTCCCATTCTATTGTTTAAAACTCTTCAAAAAAATGGGAACCTAGAACCTACCTCAACATAGCAAAGGCCATATATGATAAGCCTAGAGCAAACATTATTCTCAATGGTGAAAAACTGAAAGCATTCCCCCTAAGATCAGGAACAATACAAGGGTGTCCACTTTTACCACTGTTATTCAGCATAGTTCTGGAAGTCCTAGCTACAGCAATCAGAGAAGAAAAATAAATAAAAGGAATCCAAATCAGAAAAGAGGAAGTCAAGCTCTCAGTGTTTGAATATGACATGATACTATACATAGAAAACCCTAAACAGAGTTTCAGAAAGTTACTAGAGCTAATCAGTGAATTTAGCAATGTTGCAGGATACAAAATCAATATGTAGAAATCCCTTGCATTTCTATATACTAACAATGAAAAATCAGAGAAATTAAGGAATCAATCCTTAATCAATTCACCATTGCATCAAAAAGAATTAAGTATCTAGGAATAAACTCACCTAAGGAGACAAAAAGAACTGTAAACAGAAAATTATAAGACACTAATGAAAGAAATCAAAGATGACAGAAACAGATGGAGAGATATTCCATGTTCCTGTAGAAAGAATCAATATTGTGAAAATGACTATTTTACCAACTGGCACAGATTCAGTGCAATCTCTATCAAATTACCAATGGCATTTTCCACAGATCTAGAACAAAAAATTTCACAATTTACATGGAAACACAAGAGACCCCAAATAGCCAAAGCAGTCTTGAGAAAGAAGAGTGAAGCTGAAGGAATCAACCTTCCTGACTTCAGATTATACCATAAAACTACAGTCATCAAGACAGTATGGTACTGGCACAAAAACAGAAATATCGATCAATGAAACAAGATAGAAAGCCCAGAAATAAACCATGCACCTCTGGGTACCTTATTTTTGACAAAGGAGGCAAGAATATATTATGGGGCAAAGACAGCCCCTTCAATAAATGGTGCTGGGAACACTGGACAGCTCCATGTAGAAGAATGAAATTAGAACACTTCCTAATGCCATATACAAAGATAGACTCAAAGTGGACTAAAGACCTAAATGTAAGACCAGAAACTATAAAACTCTTAGAGGAAAACGTAGAACACTTGATGACATATTCAAAGCAAGATCCTCTATGACCCACCTCCTAGTGTAACAGAAGTAAAAACAAAAGTAAACAAGTGGGACCTGATTAAACTTAAAAGCTTTTGCACAGCAAAGGAAACTATAAGCAAGGTGAAAAGACAACCCTCAGAATGGGAGAAAATAATAGCAAATGAAACAGCTAACAAAGGATTCATTCCCAAAATATACATGCAGCTCATACAACTCAATACCAGGAAAACAAACAACCCAATCAAAAAGTGGGAAAAAGACCTAAACAGACATTTCTCCAAAGACATTCAGATGTCTAACAAACACATGAAAAGATGCTCAACATCACTCATTAGAGAAATGCAAATCAAAACTACAATGAGATATCACCTCACACTGGTCAGAATGGCCAACATCAAAAAGTCTATAAACAATAAATGCTGGCAAGGGTGTGGAGAAAAGGGAGCCCTCTTGCACTGTTGGTGGGAATGTATATTGATACAGCCACTATGGAAGACAGTATGGAAATTCCTTTAAAAACTAGGAATAAAATCACCATATGACCCAGCAATCCCACTCCTAGGCATATACCCTGAGGAAACCAAAATTGAAAAAGACACATGTATCCCATTGTTCATTGCAGCACTGTTTACAATAGCTAGAACATGGAAGCAACCTAGATTTCTATTGACAGATGAATGGATAAAGAAGTTGTGGTACGTATACACAATGGATTACTCAGCCAATAAAAGGAATGCCTTTGAGTCAGTTCTAATGAGGTGGATGAACCTAGAACCTATTATACAGAGTGAAGTAAGTCAGAAAGAGAAAGGTTAATATCATGTTCTAATGCATATATATGGAATCTAGAAAAATTATAACTGAAGAGTTAATTACAGGGCAGCAATGGAGAAAGACATAGAGAACAGACATGGACATGGGGAGAGGGGAGGAGTGGGTCAGGTGTATGGAAAGAGTACCATGGAAACTTACGTTACCATATGTAAAATAGATAGCCAACGGGAATTTGCTGTATGGCTCAGGAAACTCAAACAGGGGCTCTGTATCAATCTAGAAGGGTGGGATAGGGAGAGAGGTTCAAAAGGGAGGGGAATATATGTATACCTATGGCTGATTCATGTTGAGGTTTGACAGAAAACAACAAAATTCTGTAAAGCAATTATCCTTCAATAAGAAAATAAATTAATTTTTTAAAAGTCAGACATGCCTGCCATATTAGCCAGTCTTCCCTGCTGCATAGCTGTTTGACCCAGCAGAAAGGAAGCACAGATCCTTACAAAGACCTGTGTACTGTTTGAATATAAAGTATATTGTTTGTTTTTAGCTTTATTTATTACCGCCAAAACTGCCTCATCAACAGGGAAAAGGGTAAATAAGTTGTGGTACAATGGGATACTACATAGCATAAGAAAGAAGTGAACTATTGATGCATGCAGCAACATGGGTTAATCTCAGGGTAATTATGCTGAGTGAACGAAAGCATACAGAAAATAGTATACACTATTATTCCATTTACATAAAACTCTCAAAAATATAAACCATAGTAGCAGAAAGTAAGTCATAGGGGATGAAGTGAAAGGATGGCAGGAAGAAGGAATTAGGAAGAGACACAAGGAAATTTGGGAAGGATGATAGACTGTGTTGATTATTGTAATGCTTTCATGGGTCAAGTTAAAACTTCAAATTGTACACTTTATGCAATTTAAATCAGTTATATTTCCATAAGGCTGTTTTTGAAATATGTGTATGTATGCATGTGTATGTATGAATGCATGTATGTGATTGAGGAGACTCGTAGATTAAAGGAGACTTGATAGACATAGCAAGCAAATACCATGTTTAGACTTTGCCGTATCCTGATTCAAGCAAGCCAACTATAGTACGACATTCTGGAGACACTTGAGGAAATAGTTTGAGTGTTAGATTATGTTGATTAATTATTGTTAATTTTGTTAGGTAAGACAGTAGCACCAAAACAAAAGCCCGTGTCTGTTAGACATAGTTCACTTGGTATGAGTTTATGGGTGAAAGCATACAGTGTTTGTGATGTGCCTTTGAAATCCTCTAGGACAGTAATGAGAGGGGAATAGATGAAAAATATAGTGAAATATTGATAATTGAAACTCAATGATGAGTGCTTTAAAGGTCCATTAAATTCTTTTTTCTTTTCTGTACTTTGAAGTTCATCCTAAAATTTTCTGTTGTTTCTGTTTCATCCTCAGGATAAAATCCAAGGTCTCCCTTGTTTTAGCTTCTGTCATACCAGTACAGCCCCATCATCTGCCTCGTATCACAGTTTAGGATCTGGTTATATGCAAGGTGGGGAGGAGGCAATGGCACCCCACTCCAGTACTCTTGCCTGGAAAATCCCATGGACAGAGGAGCCTGGTGGGCTGCAGTCCATGGGGTCGCGAAGAGTCGGACACGACTGAGCAACTTCACTTTCACTTTTCACTTTCATGCATTGGAGAAGGAAATGGCAACCCACTCCAGTGTTCTTGCCTGGAGAATCCCAGGGACGGGGGAGCCTGGTGGGCTGCCGTCTCTGGGGTCACACAGAGTCAGACACGACTGAAGCGACTTAGCAGCAGCAGCAGCAGCATATGCAAGGTGACCATCTGTCCCAGTGTGCCTGCAGTCTTGGTTTGCACCTATTGTCCCAGTATAATTATTAACAGGGTCCTCTCAGTCTCAGAACATTCTAATATGAGTAATAAAATATATGCTCACCATAGTTACAGTTATATCAGTCTGTAATTTCCCTCACATACCTGTGCCTCTTACCTGTTTGTCTTTACTGGACTAGTCCTTGGTCCAGAATCCCCCTTCCTGTCCCAATGCTTTCTTCATCTAACTCCTTCCTACTCTTTTCCAAGCCTTAGAGATTTGCCTGATTTAACTCTCTTAAATAAATGAGAAAAACTCAAACTCAGAAAGGTGAATGTACCTTCCTAAGATCGCGGAGCGTAGCAGTGGCAGTCAGAAGCAGAGCTCATGCCTGCATCCCTTCCCCCACACACTGATATTGAGAAGCAGTTTTAAGGAGTTTTTGAGATATCCTTTCACAAAGACAGAGCTTGTATGTCTAATAATTAGTGTGTCACCCTTGGAGCAGAATAAGAAAGCTATTGGAACAGTGGCAGTAGCTCTGACGTGTGTAACAACTAGATACTGATAATGTTTGAAATGTTTGTTAGATACAAAACGCATTGGTGATTATGACACCTGGCTTTTTTTTTTTTACTATATACACTTATTCACCAGAATGCTAAATCTGCGGAGAAACTGCCCGTTTTTCTAACTTTTTAACTGCTTTCTTGGAATCCTTTCATATGCTATGACTTGGAAAGTAATGTAGGATAATAGGACTTTATATATTTATTTTATTTTATTTTATTTTTTTTTTTTTTTTTTTTTTTTCTAGCAGCCGCGAACTGGGCTGAGCGCCTTCATAGTGAGCAATGAGGTTGGGAAGTGCTGGAAGGAAGGAATAAAGCCAGAGACTCTCTAGAGCAGCCTGCAACCTATATATTTATTTTAAAATAAAGAATATCATCTAGTGAAGTGAAGTGAAAGTGAAGTCGCTCAGTCGTGTCCGACTCTTTGCAACCCCATGGACTGTAGCCCACCAGGCTCCTCCCTCCATGGGATTCTCCAGGCAAGAGTACTGGAGTGGGGTGCCACATCATCTAGAGTATATCTTAAAAGTTATCACAAGAAGGAAAAAGGTCTGTCTGGTGATGGATATTGAGTTTTTGTGATCATTTCAAAACATAATACAAGTATTGGATCATTGTGTTGCATACCTGAAATTAATATAATGTGTATATCTATTATAACTCAGTAAAAATTTTAATAAAGTTTACTGAAATAAGAAAAATCCAGAGATTTTGCACTTAACATCTGTTTTTCTTTGCTATTTTCATAGCGTCGTCTTGGAGATGCAGCCAAGAAAGCCATCAGCAAATTGACAACCAGAACAGTGAAAAAGGGTGATAAGGTACAGTAATGAAACCTCTTTAGCACTGTAAAAACAGTAAAGTATTTTGCTTTTTATTTGGTAGGTGACAATACATACTGACCATTTGTGTCTCCTCCATTAGGTTTTCCTTTTACTTCAAGCATACTATCTAATGCTTTATTGTAAACTAACTTCTCTTGGAAATCTTATTCTTAGTATGCCTGTCATCTGGAGATCCTCCATACAGTTTTCTAATTTTCCTGGACTTTTAATGCTCTTATCATCATTAGCTTCACTGGACTACTTATAATTTCCCTAGCTGTGCTCTTCAACACTTGACTTCTGCTAAAACCTAGCGAACTTTGGGGTTCTTCTGTAAAGAGCCAGGAATGTGCATTCTCTTCCTGTGCTTTCTAAGACTTTGCATCTCTCTTCTATGTTTTAATTCTTCACAGTTCGTGGAGAACTGGAGACCCACCTTCAGGGGGTGGTGGTTAACATGGCACTTCCTGTACAGGTGGCTAAGCAGTTTGAAAGAAGGGCACAGTTTGCTAGAGTTGGGCCTGGAAGCTTACAGGGAATAAATCATAGAGGCAGTGATAGGAGCTATCTGTGGCTGAAATTGCTAACCCCCAGTTCTTCAGTCAGATCGCAAAACTTGGTGGAGTCCTGCTTCTGCTTTCTGTGGACAGAAATAGCAACTTAATGTGAGACCCTATATTCAATATATTCAAGGCTATCTAGAATTTAAAAATTGTGCTTCTGAAGGCATAAAAACCAAACCTGTCTTCTGCTAAAAACCAACTCTAATTTTTTATCGAAGAACTCTGGAAGGATAATTACAGATAATTCTCCATCCTCTTAAGTTTTACCACTTTCTTGACTTTACTCATTTTTATTCCCACTTCCTTGACACCCTACATCTAGTTTCCCTTGTCACAGCTCCAAAAGGTAGACATATTTTCAGTGAACTTCATGGTACACGAAGGAAAAAATTAAAAATACTTGCAGAAAATATATGCAGCATCTCAACAACTGTACTTCATGCCAGAGGAGTGATTGCCCATATAAATGCTTTTTTGATCTGATAGCCTTCAGCTGCCACATTAATTTGAATTTCTCTGGAGTTCATTCAACTTATCCATCCTACTTTGTCCCCCATGCTAACCATCTTTCCTTATTAAAGCCAACACTTTTCTTAGTTTGTATCTCCTACACCTGTCAACAGCTGTCCTGCTGAGTTTCAGTCCAAGGGGCAGTGATTCAACAAACAGTGTTGCCTTTCCTGGTAGTGCTCTGTTTCATGACCAGGCAGGGGAACCCTTCCCCAGTCCAGAGGAGGCAGAGATCAGTTACCCTTGTTGACCAAACATCTGGCAGACTCTTCCTGAACCTTGATCAAGACCTAGTGTAGAGTCGAATCCATGGCTGTTCTCTGTCCCAGATCTCCCATCCTTGGGCCAGGTCTTGTGGTGGCTCACCATCTTTCCTGCCGGTACTTAATTTTGTGATGAGATGAGTGTCCTGGTAAGGAAAACATACTCAGAATACTGACGCAGCCGGAGTGGGGAGAAGATGGTCCAAGGTGATGGCTGATTTATATCTTGAAAAACGTTATTATTCTGATTTCTAAGATATTTCACAAACAGAATTAGTAATAATTGTTATACTGTAGTTTAAAAGCAAAATAGATTGGCCTGCATACAATTTGGGTTGACACAGTTAAGCAGTTGGAAACATACTACGTTTTTTATAACCTTTCATTCTATAATCGCCTGTTTACCATAGTTGCCACAGGAGAAATTTTAGCTGGATTGTATGTCCTCCATTTAGGTACTTTTAGGAGTAGTGTGTAACTTTTGTTCCCATGCTTTGTGTTTCAGGAAACAGACCCAGACTTCGATCATTGTGCAGTGTGCATAGAAAGCTATAAACAGAATGATGTTGTCCGGATTCTGCCCTGCAAGTATGTCGGCTTTCTTTGTTTAAAATAGAATGGTACTAATGTGATTTGTGTATCTCCCTTTTGGAGTGGGTATCCATTTGCTTTTGAGAGCCATTCTTACCCACAACTTTTCTGGTAGGACAAGGCCTGGCTGCACACTGAATGTAGTGGTAAACAAATAATACAGAAGGACATCTTTATGCTGGCCCTGCCATTTCTGAGTCATGTGTCCTGGCAGCTCTACTGCAGACTTCAGCAAGAACTGATTGCAAACCTTCTCTAGTTAAGAGAAAAATGGGTGGGGTGCATCAGTAGCCTAAAAGCAGTAAGGTCAAGAATTTTTATTTCTGTGCTTTTTGTGGATTTTATTTCTGTAGATTTCAGATCTAGCCACTGAGCCTCTCCTTCTCAGATCAAGGGTTCATCACTAGTCCCTCCAATAAAGCCTCAGCAGTGCCCACTTGGTACTGGGTACCAGAACTCTGCATTGGCAGGTGGCTTCTTTACCACTAGGCCACATGGCAGAAAGTGAAGAGGAACTAAAGAACCTCTTGATAATGGTTAAGGAGGAAAGTGAAAGAGCCAGCTTAAGACTAAATATTAAGTTA
Source organism: Bubalus kerabau (assembly GCF_029407905.1). Taxonomy (NCBI): domain Eukaryota; kingdom Metazoa; phylum Chordata; class Mammalia; order Artiodactyla; family Bovidae; genus Bubalus; species Bubalus kerabau. Next base: position 170,794,682 of record NC_073624.1, read on the forward strand.
AGATCATGGCATCTGGCTCCATTACCATATGCCAAATAGGAAGGGAAAAGATGGAAGTAGTGACAGATTTCTCTTCTTGGGCTCCAATATCACTGCAGATGGTGACTGCAGCCATGAAATCAGAATACTGTTGCTTCTTGGCAGGAAAGCGATTGTCAAACCGAGACAGTGTGTTGAAAAGCAGGGATATTACTCTGCCAACAGGAGTCCGTGTAGTCAAGGTTATGGTCTTCCCAGTGGTCAGGTATGATTGTGAAAGCTGGACCGTAAAGAAGGCAGAATGCCAAAGAACTTATGCCTTTGAACTGTGGTGCTGGAAAAGACTCCTGGAAGTTCCTTGGACATCGAGGAAATCAAACCAGTCAATCTTAAAGTAGATCAATCCTGACTATTCACTGGAAAGACTGACGCTAACGCTGAAGCTTCAGTATTTTATTCATCTGATGCACACAGATGACTCATTGGGAAAGTCCCTGATGCTAGGAAAGATCGAGGGCAGAAGGAGACAAGAGCATCAGAGGATGACATGGTTGGATGGCATCACCGATGCAGTGAACATGAACTTGGGAAAACTTCGGGAGATGGTGAGAGACAGGGAGGCCTGGCATGCTGCAGTTCATGGGGTCACAAAGAGTCAGACATGAGTGGGCAACTGAGCAACAACCAGAAGTCGAGGGCTTGGTTTAAGTCTTTGACTGGCCTTGGCTGTGTGACGTGAGGGGACTGCTGTGTGCTGTGTGCCTGCCCCAGGTCAGGCACTCTGCTCTGTGCAGTTTGCATCTGCTCTCTCCCCGCTGTCCAGTGAGGTGTGGGGAAGCCGGTAGTGGAGCTTCCGGGGTCAGGGTCACATGACTCAGAAATGGCTGCGCTGGTATAAAAATGTCCTTCTGCATTATTTCTGCTCTTTACATAGGGCCACATGCCTCCCTCAGAAAGGAGGATGTTTGCCTGCACTCTGATGCCCACAAAAGAGCGTGTGGATTTCTACCATGGTGCTATGCCAAGCTCGGGAGTATGAAACATTAAGATATACAGTCTGAGCATTGATTGGAAGAAATATGAAGTCACCTACTGAGAAGCCTAAAATCAAAAGCCTTCTCCATTCTCATTTAAAACTCATTCACATAACTCTTACCTTCTAATAATATGGAACACGTGAATGAATAAAATAATCTGTGGTGATTGTCTCCATGAGGTTACTGGTGTTAATTTAGTTACTCACAAAGGTATACATTTTGAATCCAGAGAGATCTGGGTTTCATTAAATCATAATTTATGAATAATTCCATATATTGAAACGGAAAAACCAGTATTCTGGAAGTCACGTCATTCAGTTTACATATTAAGGAAACTATAAAACTAAATGTCAGCTGTCCTGTAGAAAATTAAATTATCTAATTATAGTTTTTCAGATCTAAAACCATGAAGCTAAAGGAAATACACTTACAAACACAGTTGACCCCTGTACAACACAGGTTTGAATTGCACCAGTTGACTTATTTCAACAGTAAATACTGTAGTAATAGGTGATCAGCTGATGGTTGAATGTACAGAACCATCAATACAGAAAAAAAGAAAGTGGAAGTGCTAGTCACTCAGTTGTGTATGACTCTGCAACCCCTTGGACTGTAGCCCGCCAGGCTCCTCTCTCTGGGATTTCGCAGGAGTGGGTAGCCATTCCCTTGTCCAGGGGATCTTCCCAACCCAGGGATCGAACCTGGGTTTCCTGCATTGCAGACATATTCTTTACCCTCTGAGCCAGCAGGGAAGCCCACGAATACAGAGGGCTGACTATAAGGTTATATGTAAATTTTCAACTTCAGTGGGTGTCAGCACCCCTAACCACTGCCCCTCCACATTTGTTCAAGGATCAGCTATACAAATCAGGGGAAACAGTAATAGGATACTTTATAAAGCATAATCAGCTCTTACTTGCTTTTAAAAACTGTTTTTACCTGCACAGGTTTCTTTTGAAACTGGAATAGCCAGGAAGAAGTCAAGTCTTTGCAGATTCTCTGTCTTCCTGTCTCAGTCCAGGGGTCCCTAGGACTGTCTGGGACCTAAAAATGAAGGCTTCCAAAGCTGTTAATGGTAATTAGTAAGATGACAGTGTTTTCCTCAGGGGAGCCTCAGCTGAAACTAGATTGTGCTGGGAAATTTTTTCCATATTCTTTCTGTCCTTCAAGAATTGGCTTTTCTAGAGTTTCATTCCTAGTTCTCATTTTTCCTTCCAAAGGTCAAGAATCAGTGGGGAGTTTTCAGAAATATATACTGAGGGGAGCCCCAGGCTTGTTTGTTTTTATTAAGTGCCAGGGGTGACTCTGATGCTGCAAGGCCACGCCATCTATTGAAATGTAGAGCTGTGCTTGATCTTAGAAATTTCTTAGAATTTGACCTACCATCAAAGGAGGGGATCTCAACCTTTGTATTTGTTGTCTGCTTTCGAGTATTAGAATTTGACAAACTTAGTGTTTTTTTGCACCTGTGATTAGGACACTGCTCACAGGGTTGTCTTTTATTCCTAGATCCTTGTCTAGATGACAGTCCCCCTTTTACTTGGAAGCTAGTTGTAGCTTTCTCTGTGTTGCTCAGCAAAACATTTCATCTAACTGAGATGGGGACAACAGCATGATTCTGGGGTGCAGTAAAAACTAACTTTGCAATCAAGCAACGTTTTGTATGACCCAAGTTGACAGTTTTTGACCTAGAGCAAGGTCTTTCCACCTGGGCACTGTTGACATTCGGGACGAGACATTTCTTTGTTGGGCAGGTTTTAGGGGCTCCCCCTGCATTGCGAGTTACTTAGCAGTATCTTTGGCTCCACTTAGTAGGTGCCAGTAACACCCCCCGCACATGGCCATTGACAACCACAAATGCCTCCAGTTGAGGACGCCTGATCTAGAGAATGGCTCCACACAAATACTCATCTTTATTCCACATCTTCTCCAAGCCTCTGTTTTCCCATGGATCCCTTTCAAGTACCTTTGAATTAACAACTCTTGTGTGCTATTTGCTCTGGTCTCTCTCTCTCTCAGATACTCTGCCTTCCCTCTGTAGTCTGTGGGTCATTAAAACTGGTCTGATGTGTGACTCGCCTATGTCTTCCTTTAGCTCTGGTTGCCGGACAGCTCTGGTGCCTGGAAGGCTAGCTGGGCCTGAAGCACTGCCCAGAGCCTCTCTTTTTCCCTGGTCATTTCTCCCTTCTCCTCAAGCAGCACATCCAGGGGTATCTATTCTCCTTAAACATCTTCACTCATCCCTTTATTCCTCACTCTCATCAGATTCTTCACCATTATCTTCACAGAAACCAAGGCTGTTAGTTGAAATTCTCCTGGCTTACTGATCCTAAGCCTTCACGCGTACCTGCCTCCACACCCACCCTTGCAACCTTGCCTCCCATCAGGACAGAGACCGCCTCCTTGGTTTTTTCAACCTGGGCCTCTGTGTGCCAACACCTTCCCATCCTTGAGACCTGGCTCTTGACTCTTTGCTCCCTCCAGTTCTTGTTCTTCTGTCTCTGCCCACCAGCATTTCATCACGCTCAAGCATTTCCTCTCCAGTTTTTATAACTCTCTTTAAAACCCAGCTCCGAAGCTGTGCCACCCTACAGCTTCTCCCCTTTATAGCCAGATTCTGAAAAGCATCTGCACTCACTGTTTCTTCTTCCCCTGAGTAAGGCAGGAAGAAAGTACAGGTGCCTTTATGTCTGTCTGTCCTTCCTTTTAACATACCTATCCCAAGACTGAGCTAAGACTTTCTACAGAGAGCAAACCTCTCGTGGATTGCTGGCTTCTTGCGTGGCCCTTACCCTTTACCTTCATCACGTTAATTTCCTGAGGACAGGTGGCAGTCAGCCCCGCACGGGACCTCCTCCCAGTGTCAGCTGGCCACCGTCGGCCGTCCTCTGGATGGTAGCCAGCACATCTTAGAAACTGGAAAACTGGCACCCTGCTTTGCACCTCTTCTATTTAAAGGTCAGCCACAAAATTTTTAGTGGTTAAAAACACTTTTCAGAAGTAGAGTGCTGCAGCTCGGCTCATTGTATGTCTAAGATGCCACCTTGGAAGCTAAAGTGGGTCAGTCGCCTGGCGGCTGGCAGAGGCACTGCTGTGATGCCCCTCCTCAGAGGGAAAGCCTATTTAAACAGTGTCTACTGCCAGTCCTAGTTCGGGGAAAAGAGGAGTTCTTGTCTCTGACCTTTAGTAATCCTGGATCCTTTTATATTTGCCAGGTTGTTGCACGGCACCAAGAGGCTGCAGAGCTGTGAAAACAACTCGCCTTCAGTGTAGACGCCTCACGCCCCTCCCCAGCCATTGTGCTGATCACTCTAGCTTACAGTGCGTTGGGAAGTAGGAGAGCGGGAAGGCATTGTGTTTTAATGTTACTGGTTTTGTTCCCTTTTCTGTCTTATACTTCCATATATCCCAAAGTACTTCTGTATCCCAAAGTATTTCTAATAGGAATAAAGGACTTTTCTGAAGCTCTGATACGCTTGGCCTTTACATGTTTCATTGTTCCTCAATGCATCACCCGCTTTCCGTCCGTGTGCACTGCTCAGCCCTAAGTGTGTGGGGCCCTTTTCTGTGTCTGTGTGCGTTTTTATTATTCGGGTCTTTTTAGAACAGTGGGAAGGAGTTCTTTCCAGGTCTGACTGGCCCTACATGCCCCTCTGAGGTGTCTGTGGATGCCTTTCATACATCTGCAAGCCTGTAAGAGGTCACTCTAGCGCAGGCGTGCAGAGACCTGAGGCACGCTGAAGTGTTCTGACCGTGTAGCAGGAGTTGTGTGAAATACTGGCATTACTCTGCCTGGTTGTATGTTTAATTATACCTTTTATTGGCATATCCTTGGTGCCTTTTCTAAGTTTTTCACTTACTGCTCCAAACAGCCTCACGAGGTAGATGGCAGGCAGCCTTCCCCACTGTGCTTCTCCCCCGCCGTGTTCAGATGAGACAGCTGGTAGTCAGAAAGGGCTGTTTGTTACGGCTCAGGCTGTGGTAGGAGCAGAACTTTGCCCAGGAGGAAGGGAAGGCCGTGTGGAGTTTGGTAAAACAGTAGACCTGAGGAGACAGAAGCAAAAGGTAAAGAAAACAGGTGACGAAGAAGAGATCGGCGAATGCAGGGCAGCTCTTCACGACAGTGCCGTCAGCGGCCTGAGGGAGCGTGGCGGCTTGTGGCAGAAGGGCCAGCAGGTGAAGAGAGAGAGCTGTGCTGTGCGAAGTAGACTGATGTTTCCTGGGCCAGGTGCGGGAGCTAGACTGTTGGAATCCTGCAAAGAGCATGACTGGAGGAAGACGTTTGGGAGGGAGGGAGGAAGGGGCAGCTTGCTGGCTGGGGTGGGGACTGAGGGTGGCAAAGCCATAGGCTGGGCAGATAGCCTAAAGGAAAGGGGTTTTCATGGAGAAAAAACAAAAAAACTTTTTGATTTTGAGTTAGCTAAGGAAGAGAGGCTTTCTTTCCCAGCTTGTCCCTAGAGAACAGTTGGTCTTTGTTTTCCTTCATTACAGTGCTCCACAGGGAACCAGACACTGTCTTTTAGATCAGCAAACCTACAAGGGAACACTTAAGGACCCTGACATAAGAGAAATCCATTTATAACTAAGGTTAAAGGGACAGAGAACACTCAGCTTACACAGCTTTAAGAATTACGGGGTTAAACCATTTTGTTCGTTCCAAATAACCGGTAATAGAAAAGAAAAGCTAGATAATAAGAAAAGAGGAAAGCAGAAACGCTGGTAAGAAGGGAAGGTAAAAGCCAGCAGTGCTGGCTTAAACCAGGATCTCCACAGACAGCTGGTTCAGGTCAGCTCCCCAACACCACAGCGGCTGCACCAGAGGTCACACAGCCTTCCGTCACCTGCCAGCTGGCCCAAGTCCACTGTCCACGCTGCATCGAACTGGCTGAGAGCACCTCCCCAGCCTCCCATCTCTCTGCCAACGCTGACCAAACCCTCACTGGTCCATAGACCTCCCAGAAACATTGCCAAATAAAGGCAGATGCACCCTTGCAGTGAGGAGGACCTGTCATTTATGTCAGACCTAAAGGGGCCTGTATCTGAAAACAGGACTGGAGGCCTTGTTCTTATCTTTCTTAGGCCACAGCCAACACCGTCACAGCTGCTGGGGAATAATCCCCACCTCTGAGAATACCCTCCGCGGAATTCTGGGGCAAGCCTCTATCTCCCTTTCAGAGTACACTCCAGATGCAAGGAGCACTAAACAGACGTGGCACTGTGTTATGTATACTCAATGAGTTTAGGTCTTGCCTATGGTTCGATGACTTTGACCCCTTAAGTGAAAACCTTCAGGGTTGATGAGGTTCTGATTCATTGCGTTATCTAAGTTTCAGACTGTGTGTACCAAGTCACTTCAGTCGTGTCTGACTGACTGTGACCCTATGGACTGTAGCCCACCAGGCTCTTCTGTCCATGGGATTCTTCAGGCAAGAATACTGGAGTGGGTTGCCAAGCCCTCCTCCAGGGGAGATTCGCAACCCAGGGATGGAACTCACATCTCATGTCTCCTGCACTGGCGGGCGGGTCCTTTACTCCCACCATTTAGTTGCCAATATCTTAATTCTTGGGCTTCTCAGGTGACTAAGTGGGTAGAGAATCCGCCTGTCATGCAGGAGATGTGGGCAGAGTCGGACACGGCTAAGCATGCACACACATCTTGATTCTTCCCCCAAAAAGTGGGCACAAGGCTACCAAGTGATGATCAGTTATTTGGGTTGAAACTGTAAGCATGAATGTTTCTTCCAAATCCCAATTAAAACAGTGAGTTTTCTAAATCTCTTACTTTTTTAAATCGAAGCTACATTTTAAAACAGGTATATATATTTTGAAAAGGTGTACATAACTACTTATAAGCTAATATATAAAGTACAAATTAACATTTAAAAAGCATATGATGGTTCAATTTGGTATCTTTCTCAAAATTTCTTTTATCTTGTCCCGAGACTGTGATTAGATAATGGTGCCTGTCCTGGCCCCTGTCTCTGCCCCTGCCCCATGGGCCAGGACTCGGGGGCTTCCTTGTGGCCTCATTTCAGGCTCTCAGAGCTACCACAGGGAGGCAGGAGGCACAGGAGCTTGAGAAATGATTCCAACAGCTCCCTCACTGTCTTTTCCCCTTTCCATAGGGCACAGGCACCTTCTTCAAGAATGCAAAACCCTCCATGACTTATTTCCAGTCACAAGGATGTGACTGTCCACTCTCTGGAATAAAAATCGCCCATCCTCTCTCCCTTCAACATCTCAGCTAAAAACTGCTGGTTAAATGTTATCTGATCCCTAAGCACAGCTCATCCCTAAAAATAGTCCCAAGTACCCTGTAACTTTACAAACATTTCACTTGGGTTGCTTAGAAGTCTTTTTGTTTTTTTCATTTCATTTACTTTTTTTTTTTACCTTTGGTTTATTTTTTTTAATTGGAGGAAAATTGCTTTACAGTGTTGTGTTGGTTTCTGCTATACAACAACATAAATCAGCCATAATCAGACATATGTCACTTCCCTCTTGAGCATCCCTCCCCTCCCCTCCCCTCCCCTCCCCCACCCCCCTCCACCCATCTAGGTACTCACAGAGTGCCAGGCTGGGCTCCCTGTCTATCTGTTTTACAAGAACTCTTTTTTTTTTTTTTTTTTTTTTTTAAATTTTATTTTATTTTTAAACTTTACATAACTGTATTAGATTTGCCAAATATCAAAATGAATCCGCCTTTAAATCATGTTTTAAACAACATTTGAACAGAAGTCCATGAAACTAATTATATAGAGTTTAAACTCCTGGTTAATATTTAACTCCTGGTTAGTATTTTTTGAAATTCTATTTTTCTGCTTTAGATATTGGAAACAACTGATTTATAAAATACAGTTATCTTCATTCTTAGTAAATTTCCTACTTTTCCTCAAATCTTTATTTGGAATTTGGTGGAATAAAACCAAACAGCCAAATACTACTTATCAGTTCTCATTATACAGCGCTATTAACATATAAGATTGGATTTAGGAGATTTTCTGCCAGCTCTGTTTTAGTACATCCTCACTATTTGTCTCTTGGGACCAAACAGACTAACTAAAAATTTCATTTCTTTACATTTTGGCCTAAGAGGTTTTCAGGATATAATTTGTGATATAATTCTCTGTTTTTTTATAGGCATGTTTTCCACAAATCCTGCGTGGATCCCTGGCTTAGTGAACATTGTACCTGTCCTATGTGCAAACTTAATATTTTGAAGGCCCTGGGCATTGTGGTATGTTTCCTATTTTGTTAATACTTCTGTGTCGTTTTACCTCTAAGCATAACATAGCATAGGCTTTCTCTGCCAGATAGTCTTGTTGGTCCAATACTACATTTTTCCCACATCACAGTCCAGCCCCCATCAGAGAACTCATGGAAGAGCAGCTGAAGAACTGTGCCAGTCTACTTTAAAGCATGCTTCTGTTGGGTGGTAGGTGTGTGATGAAGAACTAAGGTAGAAAGAAGGATGTGATTTTCCTATATTCCAATATCTTTTTTTTTTTAAGGAGTAGAATGTGGATTTTTAACTGTAGTCCAGTAGTAATTTTTTCTGCATTCAACATGGTATAAAACCGTGTCATTACTTATGTTTCTTCCTCTTGAATTTGGCTTTGCTCTCCTGCTGCTGCTAAGTCACTTCAGTCGTGTCCAACTCTGTGCGACCCCATAGACAGCAGCCCACCAGGCTCCCCCCTCCCCGGGATTCTCCAGGCAAGAACACTGGAGTGGGTTGCCATTTCCTTCTCCAATGCATGAAAGTGAAAAGTGAAAGTGAAGTTGCTCAGTCGTGTCCAACTCTTAGCGACCCCATGGACTGCAGCCCACCAGGCTCCTCCATCCATGGGATTTTCCAGGCAAGAGTACTGGAATGGGGTGCCATTCCCTTCTCTGGGCTTTGCTCTCCTAGATATTGGTAATTGCAGTCAGTGAGGGTAGGCAGTGCCAGCCCCGAGCAGATCTCTGACAGCTGGGTAGGGGCTTTGGTTGGGTGCCAGCCACATAGAGCACTTCAGCCATAGCCAGGTGAGCCAGCATTGACTACCTGAGGACCCTGGAGTTCTTTCAAGAGTGCTTGAATAATCTCCATATAGAGGAGAAAGTTTATGCTGACCCAACAGATGAATTCCTCATTTTAGCTTCACAGATCTGAATAATCCTATTTAAAATATGCTATCAGATGACATTTTAGAAGCAATCCAGTTAGGTAGTAGTGCCCCATTTATCCTCCCGTCTTCAAAGATCATGTCAGTGATTTGTAGTTTCTTTACCTCTTAATTTGACACTGGCCTAGATAATCCCTTCTGGTGAGGGCCATCCTTGAGACTGTCTGGCAGCATCCCTGGCCTTCCATATCCACTATTTAGTGGATGATAGTAGCCTTTAGCCCCACAGCACTCTGTTCGTCTCCCTTAGATGCTTAAATTTAAGCATTAGATGCTTAAATTTTGAAACAGGTTTTTTTAGAGTCAGAAGACTTTTCACTGTTGATCTACTCTTGGTTGTATGCTTTATGTTTTAAAGGTGAAATATATTTAAAACCTGACTAGCAAATAGATGAGGTGTTACAGAACAGTTAATAGGGTGAAAAGGATATTTTATGTTATCTGTGTTAACACATGCACCAAAGTGATACACTGCACTGATTGTCAACTGGATAATAATGATAATGAATCTCTTTGCCTGTGAGCCATCTTCACAAAAAGTTGTCCTTTATAAAGATGAAGTATCCAATTTTCTCAGTTCTACAGTGGATTTTGGCTTTCCTTTGTATCATTTTGGGGAAGAAATCATCTGTTTCTTTTAAATAAAAACTCTTGAACAAGAATGGAAAGTGTAAATGGGGCGGGGAGAAATGAGAGGAAATCACATGGAAAAAACTGATAAAATCTTTTCAACAGGATGTCAAGCATTTAGAATTTGATAAAAGGATCTGTTAATCTTACAAGCACTTTTAACCTGGAAATATTTTGCAGCCAAATTTACCGTGTACTGATAATGTAGCATTTGATATGGAAAGGCTCACCAGAACCCAAGCAGTTAACCGAAGATCGGCCCTAGGTGAGCTCGCCAGCGACAACTCCCTTGGCCTCGAGCCACTTCGCACTTCGGGGATCTCGCCTCTTCCTCAGGATGGCGAGCTCACTCCTCGAACAGGAGAGATCAACATCGCAGTAACAAGTAAGTGGGCCCTGTGCCCGGGGCGTGGGACTGGCTTGCTGCTGATATTTGACGTGTGGTGAAGAGTTGAGGCGATCGGCCACGGGGGCCAGTGACTTAAGTCTGTAACTGAGAAAGTCATGGGTGCTTTTGTTAAAACAGATATTTGTAATCATGAAACTTCCTTTCTAATAAGAAACTTGTGTATTTTTATTTGAGTAATGATTATAGTTGCCATTTGATGAGCAATTGATCAGAGGTCTGTCGTAATAGCTGTGTTATCAGCCTGTTTTGAAGTGGTGGTGTTGCACGCAGGGATGTGAGGTGGGACGTCCGCAGTGGCACAGGTGTGCTGTGTAACTGTGAGCCCCAATGGTCTCTAGTTCCTGTGCTGCAGGAAACTTAGCAAAACACTCATCCAGAATTTGAACCTAAAACTCACAACTTTAAGAACAGTTGAGATAGCCAGTTGCTGCTCACTGTATTTTATACTTCTATGAAATTTGGCATCTTTCTTTAATTGTACAAGAGGTGTGAGAAAAGCCATAAGATAACCTACTTTTAAAAAATGTTCTGGGCTAGTTATGAATGTCATGATTGTTGAAATGTTGACAAGAAAAAAAAAAATGCTCTGAATGCTTTGATGGCCTTTCCAAAGTATGAGTGGGCTGGCAGGCGTGTGAGTGGACATTCACCCCATAACAAGCCAGCTGTTTTCAATCCATTCTTTGTGTTATTCTCTTCTAACAACCTTTCACCCCATCTTCCTCATCACCACTCTGGTGCTGCCTTTTTCAGTATATGCTGTGCTTGCCTATAGCTTCAAGCCCTAACCCTAATGGGACTCCTCTCAACTTCTGGGAGTCAGTAAAATGGATAAAACTATTACAAAAAGACTTCTCTCTTAAGTAGTAAGACTTGGGTGGCCTATTCAATTGATTTATACATGTTTTTAGCCAACCAGAAATTGTTAGAAAATGATTTTGCAGGTTTTATTCTCATTTGTTTAAACTCAAGGAGAGTTCGTTAAGTTATAGAATCAGTAAAACTATTCTTTGATACATTTTGGCTAATTTCTCACCATTTCCCAGTGGTTTGTTTTAACAGCATTTCATGTTTTCCTGCTTTGACATTTAGGTTTTATGGGCTAGATTTTTTTTAAATGATGTAATAATAATAAAGGAGACAAAGGTTGCCTGTTTATTAATGAATTATTGGTAGGTCTTTCATTGATCAACATTTATTGAGCACCTACTACTACATTAAGTAATTATCGCATTATATTTTATATAGAAATGTCCTCTCAAAATCTTACATTTTGATGATAAAAATATTACTTCATGTGTCAAATTAATCACCTTTAGCAAATTTGTACATGTTAAAATGAAATTCATGTGGTTAAATTAGACCGAAGCTGCTTCTCCTTTAAGCTCAAAGCTCTGTAGTGCCGTGTAACTACAGCGCACTCAGCCAGCAGCCACTGTCTGCAAGGCACCGTGCTAAACACACACTGGGGAGCACAGGGCTGACCGAGACCCTGCCTGCAGTGGGTCGGCGCTGAAGTGCCTCTGGGCCCATCGGGTGTTATTGTGATGGTGTTTACTTCTTTTTGGTTACTAATTTTTATAACTGAAATGCCATGCATGTCTGGATGCTATATTCAAAATTGGAAACATAGATGTAATTGAACTTAGTCTGCTTATCATGTATAAAAAAGTCTTAAGAAGAAAAAAATAAAGAATGCTATATTAAGCTTCTTGAAATTGATGACCAGCATCTCTTAATTTTTTTTTAAATGCCAGTATTTATTTTTTCTAATTTAAAATATATGGGGTTAAAAATGGTGGATTTTGCATGGGTTCGTGAATGTTTATTATTTTGACTTAAAAAAAAAAAACCTTATAAATTCACTCTGTTGATGAAGAATTTGTATTCCAAGAAGCATTGGCTGCAGTGTTATCTAAAAAGAAAGCTTGCTGTGCATTTTAATAATGTAAACCAAGATGGGCAGAGAAATGCTTATAGAACAACTCAGCATCCTGGAATCCTAAAGAACAGTTCTTCTTAACCTTTTGAAGATCACCACCTTTAAAATTCGATGAAAGTATAATAGCCTTTTTCTAGAAGAATTAGTGGGCACACACAGTGCTGCATAGCGGTAGGATCCATGGAAAGCAGATTAGAAACACCCATGTTACACATAGCTTTCACATGTAAACATTTGGCATTCCAAGTATAAATTTCTTCTCTCTGCATTATTGCAAGTGTATAGGGAATTTTACTGTGTAAAACTTTGTTAAACCAGTCCTAGTTTGTGTATACTTTAGGAAATATTTTATAGTTAAAACTTTCTAGGAAGTCAGATTGATTCTCAGGTTGTTTTTATGATTCTCAGTAAACACTGTTTTTGAAATACTACCTTGATGATACAGAGTTTGAAAAATCAAGGGAAAATATTAACTGATTTCCTAGATCTAGAAAGAAACTAGATAAAAAACCTGTAGAGTTCTGTGTACCAGAGGTTTTCATCTCTTTGATGGGCCAGGTCTCTTGTGAAAAACCTTCCCTTTCTATTTCTGCTTAATAAAGCCTTAACAGCCAGTGCTGCTTCTTAGTGGTGGAGTCGTGAAGGGTAGTCCTCTTCTTTGCAGGAGACACCAATAAGATGTCCTTTTTAAAAAAGACTCTTAAGTAAACCCACTCATAGACAAAAAGAATATAGATGAGAATGCCATGGAGGCCAGCCTGCGAATTGCTTGGAGTACCCACGAGACCTTTGGGGACCACTGCTCCATCTTTCTAAGCCTTTCTTTAGGAATGAGTGACACAAGCATGCAGAAGTGACAGATGAAGAAAAAAAGGTTATAAGTATGGCCAGTCCACTTTAGTGTCATTTAAATTAACAATTTTAAAAACGTGTCCGTGTGCCATTTTATAGACATCTTTTTACTGCACACTTTTTGGTGGCTACACCTCTCACAGACCTCAGGACCTTAACTGGAAGAAATGTTTGGGCCATGCTTTCCTTTCTCCCTTGCAGCTTTCACCACTACTTCCACTAACCTTCTGCACTTAGTAGCTCTCTGGCAAACCTCCTCCTGCTTCACTTCCTTGTGCCAGTCTTGGCTTACACCTTCGTTGACGTCTGCTTCGTTGCATTTGAGGGAAATGTTGACATCGATTTGACTTAAGTCTTCTCCCCAGAGTGATTTCCTCCCTTTCCTTTGTCAACAGAAGAATGGTTTATTATTGCCAGTTTTGGCCTCCTCAGTGCCCTCACACTCTGCTACATGATCATCAGAGCCACAGCTAGCTTGAATGCTAATGAGTAAGTAACAAATTGTTTTTTGGATTGCATGTGCCAAATGATCCCAAGAAAATATGTCATTTTCGTAAAGATCATGAGAATTGGCTTCCACCAATTTCATACTGATCCTGATGGGGTCATACCTAACACAACAGTTTATTTCACAAACAGTAACACTGATTGGGAGTTCACTTTGTTCACTTTAGAAAAGATTTTGGGGCTTTCATTAGCCACAAGGTTAGAATAAATCAACAATGGAACAAATGCCAAGAAAAGCAGTACAGTTGTAGTATGTAGAGAATCCCCACGTCCTGATCATTGATGGGATTAGCCCCAGGGGATGAGCCCCGCATGCTCATCAAACTTTACCTGGAGTTTTATATACTTAGCTTTCGGTGGAGAACTGGCACACTGACCTATGGTTACAGGAATATGGACATTTAACCTGCAAGAAAGAAGCAATCAGAAAGATCTGTGACTTCTAAATATTAGAAAGACGATCAGGAAAAAAAATAAATAAGCATAGACTGTATTTTCATAGGACAAAATGAAGACCAGGTTACAGATAGGCAAAATTTCACCTTGGTAAAAGGAAGAACCAGTGAGATGGTTTGCTGTGGGGGTAGGGAGTGCCCTGGACCAGGAATGCAGGCAGAAGCTGAGTTTTACTTGTCAGAGCTGTTGGATGGAAAATTTGGGCTGGATAACTGTTGAGGTCCAGTTTGATCCAGTGGTTTTCCAAAAGTAGCTTTCCGTGGGGGTAGCTTGTTTCCATGGGGGCAGCTTTATTTGTTTTGCATTAAACTTGGTGCATTTACATTAGGATATTATTCAGTCCTTTATTTTAAGCAATATTCATGAAAACTTATTCAAGACGAAAGCATCCCTGGAACCCTGCTGAAATTTGAACTTGAATTGGTGGAGTTCCTGTGCTTTCTGTATTCTGTTATGTCCTGGCACTTTAGTTGATTAGTAACAACCAACCACGCTCATGTAATTGATTTAATTAAATGCTAATAGTCCAACTGTAGAAACAATGGGCAATACACTTCTGTTTCCAATGACATGATTTTATTACTTCTAACCTGATCTTTTGGCTAGATACTCACAAGAAGTACCCTTCGGCATCCTTGACATATTACATATTGAGAGGATGTCATTGTCACTTGGCAGTCTTCAGATGAGTAGTCTCAACCTCATCCAGTAGGTCACCAGCTGGCTGCTTCTCTTGGGCCCACCTGATGCAGTTTTACTTCAACATAGCACAGTGTTAACAGCTCAGACTCTAGAGTCACACATACCTGGATATGACTACCTGCTCCTCCATATTTTTCTTGTGAGACCTAGATAATATTTATCTGAAGTTCATTTTAGTCATCCATAAAACAATAATAATGGTAGGAGTACATCATAGGATTGTTGTAAGAATTAGCATATAAAGTGCTTAGCACAGTGCCTTGTATATAATAAGTGCTCAATAAATGTTAGCCAAAACAATTCCTCTGAGATTCTTTCAAAGTTGTATGAATAAGATGGCCATCTGTCTTTATCACTTGGCAGATGAATTTAATTTTCTTCAATGAAATAGAATACAGAATCATAAGAGCTCATGAGTGCCTGTAATCAACCCTCAGTTTGGAGGAAAATATTTATTTCTCCTGAAGTCACTTCTTTGCTTACTCCCATACCAACCCATCAGACAAGATGATAATGTAAGCCCACTTCTTAAAATTTCTCAAATGAGCAAAAACCAATCACAGCAAGTAGCTGCACACTGGGCACTTTTAGGGAATTGTTAAGTAATTTAATAGTCACCTTGCTGCCACTCAGAATTGGCCAGGTGCTCAGTTCATGTTTTAGATATTTTAGAGAATGCTCAATAGACATGTTACCTGTTGTAAGTTAGAGTTCCATTCATAAATGCATGCATGACTCAGAATCTGAGTTATAGATCTTAGATCCATGTCTTAGTCCATCCCTTCTCCCATTAGCCTTTGTAGAGGGTTGTTAGTACAGTTATTCATTTGACTATTATTTCTGTCTTAGTCAAAACCACTCGGAATGACAATTTCCATAATTCCATTTAGAGAAGTTGAGAGAGAGAGAGAGAGAGAGAGAGAGAGAGAGTGTGTGTGTGTGTGTGTGTGTGTACACACATATGGATGGATAAAAGGATGGTGACCAAATTATTAATGGTGATTTTCTTAATTTAGTAAAATTTTGGATGATGTTTTTCTCTCCTATATGCTTTTATGTGTTAACTTTTTGTAACAGTACTTAATTTTTTTAAGTCCATTTTAATTCTAGGGGATTGAAAAAAAAGATAATGGGAATTCCCCAGCAGTCCAGTGGTTAGGACTCCACACTTCCACTGTTGGGGGCCTGGGTTCGATCCCTTGTCTGGAAACTAAGATCCTACAAGCCATTCAGTGCAGTCGAAAATAAATAAATAAATACCCACTCTTATTCAGTGTCTCCTTCTCAAGAATATTGATGAAAAATTCCTATGTGATTTTAATTCTGAAAAGTTTATTTTAGCAAATAAATTTATAATTATTCTTCATTAATTCTTTGAAATCTGTCTTATTTCCTGTTTCACTTTTACCAAAAAATTGCAGTCAAAATGAGATTGCCTTTTCAATTTAATTGCTCTGTTTCAGTTTTTTGGGTACTCTCCTCCATTTCTAAGATGGTCTTCTATATGAGTAGATTCTGTCTTTTTACATGTTAATGATTTGTCTGGATATTACTAGTAAATTCCACCTTATACCATCTACCTACTATTATAGTTTGCTCTTCTAACAGTGTTACACTGAACTTGTGTACTGTGATGTCAGTAAGACTGACCCAGTTTAGCCACTGGTGAGACCCTGTGAGCGAGATCAAGCAGTGAGCAAGATCTGGGGCCAGATACAAAAGCAGGGCTGTGGAACCCAGGCAGGCCCAGGCCTCCATGGGTCATGGATTGCTGCTCACCCGGGGTTGAAAGCACTCTGCCTCCCTCACCACACTCTGCAAGTTCACCCAGGGCTTGACGATAGTGACTTAAGTTAATCAAAAGTCTGTGTATCTGGGAGCACCACCTTCTATTGTGATGAAATACTCTATAAGTACTCAATCATGACTAATTGTGCTTTACTTTTTTAATACTATAAACAGATCTAGTGAATTTTGAAACTTGACAAATATAAACAGGATAGTAGTCAAAGAAGTAAATAAATGCATGGTAAATGTATTTTTATATATTAGCTTCCCAAACATTTGTTGTGCCTGAGTAAGGCTCTGAGGAGGCCTTACAAATAGCTGAGAAAAGAAGAGGAGTGAAAGGCAAGGGAGAAAAGGAAAGATATACCCATTTGAATGCAGAGTTCCAAAGAAGAGCAGGAAGAGATAAGAAAGCTATCTTAAGTGAACAATGCAAAGAAATAGAGGAAAGCAATAGAATAGGAAAGACTAGAGATCTCTTCAAGAAAATTAGAGATGCCAAAGGAATATTTCATGCAGAGATGGACACAGTACAGAACAGAAACGATATAAACCTAACAGAAGCAGAAGATACTAAGACAAAGTGGCAGGAATATACAGAAGAGCTATACAAAAAAGATCTTCATGACCCAGATAACCATGTGGTGTGATCACTCACCTAGAGCCAGACACAGTGGAGTATGAGGTCGAGTGGGCCTTAGGAAGCATCACTAAAAACAAAGCTAGTTGGAGGTGTTAGAATTCCAGCTGAGCTACTTCAAATCCTAAAAGATAATGCTATTAAAGCGCTACACTCAATATGCTAGCAAATTTGGAAAAATTTGGAAAACTCAGCTGTGGCCGCAGGACTGGAAAGGGTCAGTTTTCATTCCAATCCCAAAGAAAGGCAATGCTAAAAAATGTTCAGACTACTGCACAATTGCACTCATTTCACATGCTGCTGCTGCTGCTAAGTCACTTCAGTCGTGTCCGACCCTGTGCGACCCCATAGACGGCAGCCCACCAGGCTCCGCCGTCCCTGGGATTCTCCAGGCAAGAACACTGGAGTGGGTTGCCATTTCCTTCTCTAATGCATGAAAGTGAAAAGTGAAAGTGAAGTCGCTCAGTTGTGTCCGACTCTTAGCGACCCCATGGACTACACCCTACCAGGCTCCTCCATCCATGGGATTTTCCAGGCAAGAGTACTAGAGTGGGGTGCCATTGCCTTCTAGGATTTCACATGCTAGCAAGCTCAAAATCCTTCAAGATAGACTTCAACAGTACATGAACCGAGAACTTGAAGATGTACAAGTTGGATTTAGAAAAGGCAGAGGAACCAGAGATCAAATTGCCAACATCCATTGGATCATAGAAAAAGCAAGGTAATTACAGAAAAACTTATGCTTCGTTGACTACACTAAAGCCTTTTGACTATGTGGATCACAACAAACAGTGGAAAATTCTTAAAGGGATGGGAATACCAGACCACTTTACCTGCTTCCTGAGAAACTGTATGCAGGTCAAGAAGCAACAGTTAGAACCAGACATGAAATGATGAACTGGTTCAAATTGGGAAAGGAGTACGTGAAGGCTGTATATTGTCACCTTGCTTATTTGACTTCTGTGCAGAGTACACATCATGGGAAATGCTGGGCTGGATGAATCACAAGCTGGAATCAAGATTTCTGGGAGAAGTATCAACAGCCTCAGATATGCAGATGATAACCACTCTAATGGCAGAAAGCAAAGAAGAACTAAAGAGCCTCTTGATGAAGGTGAAAGAGGAGAGTGAAAAAACTAGCTTAAAACTCAGCATTCAAAAACTAAGACTATGATGTCTGGTCCCATCGCTTCATGGCAAATAGATAGGGAAAAATTGGAAACAGTGACAGATTTCATTTTCTTTGGCTCCAAAATCACTGGAGACAGTGACTGCAGCCGTGAAATTTAAAAATGCTTGCTACTTGGAAGGAAAGCTACGACAAACCTAGACAGCATATTAAAAAGCATACATCACTTTACCAACAAAGTTCCCATATAGTCAAAGCTATGGTTTTTCCAGTTATGTACAGATGTGAGAGTTGGACCATGAAGGTTGAGCACCGAAGAATTGATGGCTTTCGAACTGTGATGCTGGAGAAGACTCTTCAGAGTTCCTTGGACTGCAAGGAGATCCAGTCAATCCTAAAGGAAATCAACCCTGAGTATTTATTGGAAGGACTGATGCTGAAGCTAAAGCTCGAATACTTTGGTCACCTGATACGAAGACCAAATTCATTGGGAAAGATCCTGATGCTAGGAAAGACTGAGGACAGGAGGAGAAGGAGGGGACAGGATGAGATGGTTGGATGGCATCATCAGCTCAATGGACATGGGTTTGAGCAAGCTTCGGGAGATAGTGAAGGACAGGGAAGCCTGCTGTGCTGCAGGCCATGCGTCGCAAAAGTCAGACACAAATGAGCAACTGAACAAGTTATATTGAACTTCAATTCCCAAAGTATGTTTTCTGCTATGTTTTATTATTTAAGTAAACCTTGTTAAATCTCAACCTTTACCAGCTTACGTTTACATAAATCTATTTTTCCCTCAACATAAGTAAAGTAAATATTTATTTGAAATGTTTTTATTTGAGGAATAAGTTATAAGATGTGGATGATGTAGGAGAGATTTTGAGTTGACTGGGCAGTTCAACTAGGTATTCTCTACAGCCCTTTCTTACTTCCTGGATTCTGATGCATAGAAATCATGTTCTGAGATTTGCAGAGGGGTGTAGACTAGCATTTAAGATTCAGACAGTCTCAGCAGGAGGAAATGAATCTGATGTGCTTGACTTGTTGAAAGAAGGGGAGCAAATTTGAAATCCTGTAGCGTAATTGAAGACCAAGAAGTCCTAGCTCTGCGGCAAGTCCATTGGGCTTCAGTGTTCTTTTTGAGTGGTCCTCCTCTGAGTTGTTGTGGTAGAAATATATAGGTCAAAGGAATTGATGTTTCTGTTTTACTCTCTACTAAGAGTATTTCAGTATTTCTGAATTGTTTTGCTCAAGCTTTTTTAAGAGGAACATTGACATATTTCAATATAAAAGTATCTGAAAACTTAATCATTTCATACTTTGGGGATATTTACCTTAGAAAAGAGGAGACTGAGGTGAAGTAAGAGGTGTTCTCAAGTATTTGGGGGACTTTCAAAGGTGAGAACAGCTACTGTTGATTGTGTGCCTACCAAGACCTTACTGCTTTGTGGGACTCCGTTATTACCCACATTGCCCCCAGTTAATACTTGTACTAGTCCCATGGTGACTAACCAGTGCCTACAGAGGGTAATACTTCCTGTGTAGCTCTGGAGACATCTACAGCGAGGTAGGTTTCCATTTAATGTAAGGAAGAACTTCCTGCCAGTAAGAATTGTCCCTCCATGAAAATGAGCTGTCTTAAAAGCTAATGAGCTTGCCAGGAGTTGCTTATTCAGACGGAAACTACAAGGCAGGAGCTGTATGGAGGCAGATCTTGGGTCAGATTGGAGAAGGCAGTGGCACCCCACTCCAGTACCCTTGCCTTGAGAATCCCATGGATGGAGGAGCCTGGTGGGCTGCAGTCCATGGGGTCGCGAAGAGTCGGGCACGACTGAGCGACTTCACTTTCACTTTTCACTTCCATGCATTGGAGAAGGAAATGGCAACCCACTCCAGTGTTCTTGCCTGGAGAATCCCAGGGACAGCGGAGCCTGGTGGGCTGCCATCTATGGGGTCGGACACGACTGAAGCGGCTTAGCAGCAGCTGCAGCTTGAGTCAGACAGAAGTTCTAAGACTCCTAGTTCTCAGAGTTCCTCTTGAATTGTCTGTCCTAAATGATCCCTTCCTAGGAGAGATCAAAACAACGGTCTCAGCTGGCTACCCCTTATCGAATCTTCAGGGTCAAGCAGTGTTTTTAAAACTTTTTAAAATCATCTCCTACTGTAAGAAATACATTTTCTATTGTGACCCAGTACTCCCACATGTATGACTGAAACAGAAATTCCACAGTTTTCCTTACTACACACAGATCTTTTCTTCTCTGTGGTTTCTTGTTGTTAATATGGGTCACGAACTCCTGCATTGATTTTATAATCCATTAATGGGTTGCCGCCTGCAATTTGAGAAACACTGAGTTGAAGAATTTTAAATTTTTAGTTCTCAATCTAATAACTTCTTTTTTTTTTTGACTGTGCTAGGTCTTGGTTACTGTGTGCAGGCTTTCTCTAGTCGCAGCAAGCAGGGGCTACTCTCTGACTGTGGTACACGGCTACTTCTTGCAGCGGCTTTTCTTGTTGCAGAGCACAGGCTTTAGGGCCCGGGCTTCAGCAGTTGTGGCTCCCAGGCTCTAGAGCACAGGCTCAGTAGTTGAGGTGCATGGACTTAGTTACGCGTGGAATCTTCCCAGCCTGGGGATCAAACCCATGTCCCCTGCTTTAGCAGGCAGATTCTTTTCTTCTTTTTTAATTCTTTTATTTTGCTCTTCCCAGCATCACCTGAGATATACATTTTTTTACATTGGAAAAGACCCTGTTGCTGGGAAAGATTGAGGGCAGGAGGAGAAGGGGACAACAGAGGATGAGATGGTTGGATGGCATCACCGACTCAGCAGACATGAGTTTGAGCAAACTCTGGGAGATAGTGAAGGACAGGGGAGCCTGGTGTGCTGCAGTCCATGGGGTTGCAAGGAGTTGGACACAACACAGTGACTACACAACAACACCACATTCCTTTGATGCCAGGGTTGTGGGTTCACTTTACATTCTGAGCAGGCTGACTCTTAACCACTGGGCCATCTGGGAAGTCCTCAACCTAATAACTTGCTCACACTGGCACACATATCTGATTGTTTATTTTCCTGAGACAGCTTTTTTTGTAGGAGTGTCAGCAAATACTTGTCCCCAGCCTCACCATGAATAGTCTTCTTTCTTTGAGCATTTAGTTCTCCTTTTAGCCACAATAAGCCCGAGATACGAACACAAAGGAGTAACCTGAGGCCCAGAGGGGCTGAGTGACCTCCAAGAAATGCCATGGGAGGAAGGGCCTGGGATTCCAGCCCAGTACTTCTGGTTCCAAGTCTTTACACTGCTTTTCTTTGACTACTCCAGAGGGCCGTTTAAGGGTTCCAAATAATATGGTTGAAAAAGATAAATTTGGTTTTCTAAAAACTTAGTGACAAAAAAGAAGATTAAAGCAGCAGAACCTGTGATTGGGCGTCTGGCTTGTCTTTGTCGGGCTTTTTATTTTTCAGAAGTGCCTTTAATGTTTGGCTTCATCGGGTTTTTTTTTTAATACTTACATGTGTTAGTCATTCATTCATGTCCAACTCTTTGCAACTCCATGGACTGTAGCCCACCCAACTCCTCTGTCCATGGAATTCTCCAGACAAGCATACTGGAGTGAGGTGCCATTCCCTTCTCCAGGGTATCTTCCCAACCCGGGATTGAACCTGGGTCTCCTGCATTGCAGGTAGATTCCTTACTGTCTGAACCACCAGGGAAGCCCCATAATTACTTAGAAAGGCAGCAAAAAAAATAAGTTTAAAAATCTTGACTCACCCATTAAAGGTCCCTATGCCTACTGAGGAAATATTATAAAAACAATGTGTCATATTAAGTATAAACTGTAATAAACAAGTGTAGAGCCTCATTCACAGTTTCTCTGAATGACCCTAACCCTAAGCCTTCCTTCCATTCGTGAGGCACCATCTCCCAGCTTGAGGCACCAGGCCTGCCCTGCAGGAGCCCTGGGGTGACGGGCTGCAGCACTCTCTGTACCCAGTGCTGTACCTGTGCCAGGGCAGTATGGCATGAGTACCACACAGAAGCAGAGGAGCTCCCGCTCCTCCCCTGAGGGAGGCAAAAAGGCTTCCTGGAGGAAGTGACTTAGAAACAGGCCAGGCATCATTAAAATAAAGGTGAGGAAAAAGCACGGCAGGTTCAAGGAGTTGTGTGGTTTGATGTGTCTACTGTAGGTGATGGCGGAAGTAGGCAGACTATGGAACTTGGACTGTGGGTTTTTTTTGTTTTTTTTTGGTAACCAGCAGGTTATGTCTAAGGCTTTTCGGTAAAAAGAAAATTGCTAATGACTGAGAAATTGCTTTGGCATGGTAGAGACCAAAAGCAAGAAGGTAGGTTAGGTAAAAATACAGAGCTGAAGGAGAAAGTCAGGACGATGGGGAAGAGATAAGATAGGAAATGCTGGAGAGCTGTATGATGACCAAAGAGTAAGTGATTTGGATCCAGAGTGTGGATCTGGAACTCAACAGGCAGAAAAGAGAGCAGAACTGAAGATAAGGTATATAGAAACCAGAGCAATGATCCAGACTCTAGAAGGGTTGAGGAAGCCAGAGCAGTCCCACACTGCCAGGCTACAGAGGGACAGCATTAGCCTGAGGGTAATGCAGGAAGCTTCAGATGTCAGGTACCTTCAGGCACCTGGTTTAGGGGGAGACACACACACACACACACACACACACACACACACAAAATACACGCACATTAAATCCGTGAGTTCCTGTAAGAAAGCCTTACCCCTGGGAGTCCATACTCCTCAAATCTTATTTCAAAATAAATAAAGACATGTTTGTTTGAGGTATAAAGGGAGAGCATATTTTAAAGACAGCAGCTACAGATCTCAGGGCCTTCGGCATTTAAAACATGCGTTCAAACCAGGACAAGTTGTAAATTGTATAATTGTCCCTACATTTTTTAAACAAAATGCTATTAACCTGTACTTTCCCCTGCCTTCCTTTTGGAAGTACTAACACACTTTTAAGTGATTGAGCCACCTAACCGCAGATCTGAAGCTGCTGAGTTCAGGAAATGCTGATAGCTTACTGGCTTGACCAAACTGCTCTGGGAAATACTTGGGGACAACCCAGCCCACCATTCAGTTAGAATTACTTTCTGTTTTAAAAATTTGACAAATACCCTTTAACTAATTCTTGACCTCTCTTTTTCTCCTTTTATTCCATAGGGTAGAATGGTTTTGAAGAAAGAAAAACACTGCTTTCTGACTGATTGCCTTGAAGGAAAAAAGAACCTATTTTTGTGCATCATTTACCAATCATGCCACACAAGCATTTATTTTTAGTACATTTTATTTTTTCATAAAATTGCTAATGCCAAAGCTTTGTATTAAAATAAATAAATAATAAAATTAAAAAGCTGTGTTGTCGAGTATTATTCAACCACTTGTGTTTGGAAGGCTGATTGGGAGATCACATACCCATTTCATTTGTGTATGTTTCAGAGACAGAAGGTGCTCATACTCTCCAGGGGAGGAACAGCAATGCTATTTCTTTTGATATTTTTATGTTGGCTCCTGCAGTTTCCAGATAGGACCCAGGTGTGGAGACACCCTGTGTAGCGATGCCCCCTCGGGCCTTGAAATGACTTACTCCATTTTATTTTCTTCAAGATTGCCATTCACTCTCTGGTACTTTCTTAATTGTTTATGGTCGATCTGCCTCCTCCAGCATGTCAGCTCCACAGCCACAGGGACATTCAACTGTGTCTTTTCCCGCTGTAGCCCTGGTACCTAGTAATGTGCTTTGCACATAGTAAGTGCTCAATAAATACTTGGTGAGATGAAAGGATGAGTGTACAAAAAATTTTCTGAAATCCATGCTGTTAGTAATAAATTGTATCTGTCCAAGATTTTTTACCTAGTGTACGCAGTGTTCTGTGCAGGCGGGCGTGCTGTGCTTCATCTGTGGCTGCACGGTGGCACGCTCTGGTTGTGGTGAGCGGGGGCTTGTCGTTGCAGTACCCGGGCTTCTCACTGCTTGCTTTCTCCTGATGCAGAGCCCAGGCTCTAGATCTCAGGCTCAGGAGTTGTGGCCCACGGCTTAGTTGCTCTGCAGCATGTGGAATCTTCCTGCATCCGGGGTCAAACTTGTGTCCCCTGTTTTGGCTGGCAAATTCTTAACCATTGGACCACTGGGGATGTCCTGTATCCTTTTAAAAACAGTAAATTCTAAAGTTGGATGAGAATAATTTTACATGTGTAAATGTAATTTTTTGCATTATTTGTAAGGAAGCTGTTGACACACTTTGTTATATGAATCAATATGATAAACTTGAAGGGATTATCAGGATGTGTAGCTGTTTTGAGCAGTCAGTTCCCAAGCTTCCAGCTCAGCATACCTCAGTTGAGAGTATTCCCATTAGTAACAGACCCACTGGGGCAGTCATACTTACCTCAGTAGGGGGCTGAAGATTCTTTTTTTTATTAAGATATAAATCATATACCATGAAATTTTCCCTTTTAAAGGTAAGCTATTCCCGTGGTTTTTCGGCATATTCACAAAGCTGTACAACCATCGCAACTGTCTTAATTCCAGAACATTTTTATCATCCCAGAAAGAAGCCTCATACCCTTTCACCCCGGCCAGCCCAGAAACCACTCATCTACTCTGTCTCTAAGGATTTGCTTGTTCTAGGCATTTTGTATAAATAGAATCATTCACTACGTGGGTTCAATATTTGGGTTCTTTCACTTCCTATAATGTTTCAAAGTTCATCCATTTGCAGCATGTATCAATACTTTGTTCTTTTTTGTAACTGAATAATATTCCATTGTGTGAACGGGTTAGTTGCTCAGTCGTGTCCAACCCTTTGTGACCCCATGGACTATAGCCCGCCAGGCTCCTCTGTCCATGGAATTCTCCAGGCAAGAATACTGGAATGGGTTGCCATTTCCTTCTCAGGGGATCTTCCCAATACAGGGATGGAACCTGGCTCTCCTGCATTACAAGCAGATTCTTTACCATCAAGCCACCAGAAAAGCCCCATTTCATTGTGTGGATAGATAGATAGGTAGATAGATACTGCATTTTGTTCATCCATCCATTGATGGATGTTGTGGGTTGTTTCCACATTCTGTCTTTTATGAATGGTTCTATCAATATGTATACTCAGATTTTCGTGTGAATGTATCTTTAATTCTCTTGGATATATCCCTAGGAGTAGAATTGCTGGAGTAGATGTTAACTCTAGGTTTAACTTGTTGAAAAACAACCAGACTGACCTCCAGGCAGCTGCACAATCTCACTTTCCTGCCAGCAATGTACAGGTGCTCCTGTTTCTCTGCCTCCTCACCAGTGCATATTTTCGTTTTTCTAAAAAATTTTGCCATGTCTAGTGGGTTTGAAGTGGCACCTCATTGTGGCTTTGATTTGCATTTTTCTCCCTGGCAAGAATACTGGAGAGTCCCATGGACAGAGGAGCCTAGCGGGCTGCAGTCTGTAGGGTCTCAAAGAGTCAGAGACAGCTGAAGTGACTGAGCACGCACGCATGAAAAATTCTAAGGACGTTGAACATCTCTCGTGTGCCTGTTGGCTACTTGAGTATCTTCTTTGGAGAAATGTCTCTTCAAGTCCTTTGCCCATTTTTAATTGAATTATTTGTCTTTTTATTATTGTGTTCTAAGAGTTCTTTATAAAATCCAGATCCGAGGCCCTTATCAGGCTTCCCTGGTGGCTCAGATGGTAAAGAATCCACCTGCCATGTGGGAGACCTGGGTTCAATCCCTTGGTTGGGAAGATACCTTGGAGGAGGGCATGGCAGCCCACTCTGGTATTCTTGCCTGGAGAATCCCATGGACAGAGGAGCCTGGTGGGCTATAGTCTGTGGGGTCACAAAGAGTCGGACACGACTGAGTGACTAAGCACAGGCCCTTATCAAATATATGATTTGCAGATATTTTTCTCCTGTAAGTTCTCTATTCACTTTCTTGAGAGTATCTTTTGAAGTACAAGTTTTTCTGTTTTGGGGGTTTCTGTGGGGGACTCCAATCAGTCTATTTTTTGTTTGGTTTGTGTTTTGGGAGTCATATCTAAGAAACCATTGCCTAATTCAAGGTCACAGAGACTTCCAAGAGTGTTATAGCTCTTAATTTAGTTCTCTCATCCTTTTTGAGTTAATATATGTATATGGTGTGAGGTAGAAGTCCAACTTCTTTTTTTTTTTTTGCATGTTGGATATTTATTGTCCCAGTACCATTTGTTGACAAGGTTATTCTTTTTTCCCAGATGAGTCGAGGCACTCTTGTCAAAAGTCAGTTAAGCATAATACATGGATTTATTTCTGGACTCTGGGTTCTATTTTATTGGTCCCTATGCCTGTCCTTGTGCCAGGATCACATGGTATTGATTATTGTTACTTTGCAGTAAGTTAGAAATTGGGAAGTGTGAGTCCTCCAACTTGGTTTTCTGTTTTTTTCCCCCAAGATTGTTTTGGCTGTTCAGAACATTGCATTTCCTTGCATTTTCATATGAATTTACAACAGTTTTTAATATCTGCCAAAAAAAAAACCACCTGGGATGTTGATAGGGATTACCTTAATTTGCAAGTCATTTTCAGGTGGTAGAGTTATCTTAGCCACCTTTATCCTTGCAACCTTGCTAAACTCAGTTACTAGGTCTAATAGTTTTCCAGTGGATGCCTTAGAATTTTCTATGTACAAGATTGTATCTGCAAAGAGAGATCGTTTCACTTTTTCATTTCCAGTCAGGCTGCCTGTTGTTTCGTTTTCTTGTTGAATTGCTCCTGGCTAGAGCCTTCATCAGTGGAATGTTGAGTAGAAGTGATACAAGCAGACATCCATGTTTTGTTCCTGACCTTAAGGGAAAAGCTTTCACCCTGTCACCGTTGAGGATGATGTTAGCTGTGGGATTTTCGTTGACATCCTTTTATCAGGTTGAAAAGTTCCCTGTTGCTTCTAGCTTGTTGAATGTTTTTATCATAACATTGATAAACATTAACATTTTATCATAATATAACACAAGTTTACTTTTCCTATGCCTGCCTGTTAAGATGATTATGTGGTTTTTGTCTTTTATTCTATTAATATGGCATATCACATTAATTGATTTTCATATGTTGAACCAACCGTACATTCCTGAGATAAATCCCAGCTGGTCGTAATGGGATTATGTTTTTATAAATTTCAGGACTCAAGTGGCTAGTATTTTGCTGAGCGTTTTTGTGGCTACATTCAATGAGGGATATCAGTCTGTAATTTTCTCGTGATGTCTTTCTCTGACTTGTTATCAGTGTGATGTTAGCCTTAATTACGAAGTGTTTCCTTCTCTCTTGTTTTTTGAAAGCGTTTGAAAAGAATTGGTGTTAATTCTTAACTGGTAGAATTCACTGGTAAAGCCATCTGGTCATGGTCTTTGCTGTGTGGGAAGTTTTTTGATTACTGATATACTCTCTTCTTTTAGGCCTATTCAGGTGTTCTATTCTCAGTAAGTCAGTTTCAGTCATTTGTGTCTCTAGGAATTTGTCCATTTCATCTAGGTTATCTAGATGAAATTAGATTACCTGGCATAAAGTTGTCCATAAGATTCCCTTATAATCCTTTTTATTTCTTCAATGTCAATAGTAATGTCACCTCTTTCATTTCTGATTTTAGTAGCTCGAGTTCTTTTTGCCTGGTCAAAAGCATATGCACTGAACATTTATGCATGGTTTAGCTAGTTATAACTAGATAAAGGTTTGTAAATTTTGATCTTTTCAAGGAACCAACTTTTGGTTTTATTGCTTTGTTTATTTTTCTACTCTATTTTATTAATTTTCACTCACATCTTTATTATTTTCTCCTTTCTGCTTACTTTGGGTTTAATTTTTTCTTCTCTTAAAGTGAAGATTATGTTATTGATTTCAGATCTTTCCTTTTTAATATATACATTTTAGCTATAAATTTCTCTGAAGCACAGTTTCACCCATCCATACATTTTGGTATGTTTTGGCTTGTATATCATTTATCTTAAGAATATGTTCTAATTTCCATTACGATTTTTCTTTTGACCTATTGGCTGTTTAGGACTGTGTTCTTTAAATCCCACATATTTAGTAATTTCCCAAATTTCCTTCTGTTGTAGAGTTCTAACTTCTTTCCATTTTGGTTGGACAACGTATTTTGTATGACTTCAATCATTTTAAGTATATTGAGGCTTGTTTTATAACCTAACATATGGTCTGTCCTGAGAATGTTGCGTATACACTTGAGAAGAATGTGTATTTTGCTGTTCCTGGGTGGAGTGCTCTAGGTCTAGTTGGGAAATAGTTTTATGCAAATCCTCTGTTTTCTTCTTCATCTTCTAGCTAGCTATTCTGTCAGTTATTGAAAGTAAATTTTATTTCTCCCTTTGCTTGTGTCTCGTTTTGCTTCATGTGTTTCAAGGCTCTGATGTTAAGTGCATATGGAGTTAGAAGATTTTTAAAAGCTGCACGCATTATTCATTACATCTTTTTTGTTCATTGAGCTTCACTGGTTCAGTGGTCCTCCTGATATTTCTAGCTAACTCTAAATACTAGAATGTGTTTGCTGAGTGTGTTTCACCTTACCCTCCAGAATGGGCTCTATTGCCTTGACATTTTCCTCAATACCTACAAAATGGTTTTCGCTTAGTAGTAAAATCAATTGTATAGTTTCTCCCCACCTACCTTTATCCAGTGGACATCAAATGAATCGTTCCCTCTCCTCTATTTCCCATTTATGGTGAATTATTTTCCTTCATCAACAGAAGATGTAGGACTGCTTAATGCCAGTGTTACTGTTTTATTACTGTACTTTCACACTTTTCACATTATTTCAAGTTCTAGCAGAGAGTTGGACTAAAAAAAGTAGTGCTATTTCGGCCTAATATAAAAGTTTTACAAAAGCTAAGAAATAAAATGAGTGAATTACTAGAATGTGGCTTTCCATTAATCTTAGAGAAAATTTGTCATCATCCATTGAAATTTAAACCTGCTGTATTGTGGTTTTGAGATTTAACTGACATCATCAAGTTTTTACGTCTGAAGTATTCATGGTCTCAGTGCTTTTTTTTAAAGCGTGGGATCTATTCCTTAGAACCAGAGTTAGAATTAGCATCAAAATGCAATTGCTTATTCTTCATGGGCATGGTGCTGTCAACTAAGAAATCAACTTTATGGTTAAAACAATGTATGAAATTGAGTAATTTCTTGTTTACTGTTTTAAAAATTATTGAGTGATTGGAGATTCAGTTCAGTTCAGTCTCTCTAGTCATGTCTGACTCTTTGCAACCTCATGAATCACAGCATGCCAGGCCTCCCTGTCCATCACCAACTCCCGGAGTTCACTCAAACCCATGTCCATCAAGTCAGTGATGCCATCCAGCCATTTCATCCTTTGTCGTTCCCTTCTCCTGCCCTCAGTCTTTCCCAGCATCAGGGTCTTTTCCAATGAGTCAACTCTTCACATGAGATGGCCAAAGTATTGGAGTTTCAGCTTCAGCATCAGTCCTTCCAATAAACACCCAGGACTGATCAATCTCCTTTAGAATGGACTGGTTGGATCTCCTTGCAGTCCAAGGGACTCTCAAGAGTCTTCTCCAACACCACAGTTCAAAAGCATCAATTCTTCGGTGCTCAGCTTTCTTCACAATCCAACTCTCACATCCATACATGACCATGGAAAAACCATAGCCTTGACTAGACGGACCTTTGTTGGCAAAGTAATGTCTCTGCTTTTTAATTGCTATCTAGGTTGGTCATAACTTTCCTTCCAAGGAGTAAGTGTATTTTAATTTCATGCCTGTAGTCACCATCTGCAGTGATTTCGGAGCCCAAAAAAATAGTCAGCCACTGTTTCCCCATCTATTTCCCATGAAGTAATGGGACCAGATGCCATAATCTTCGTTTTCTGAATGTTGGGCTTTAAGCCAACTTTTTCACTCTCCTCTTTCACTTTCAACAAGAGGCTTTTTAGTTCCTCTTCACTTTCTGCCATAAGGGTGGTGTCATCTGCATATCTGAGGTTATTGATATTTCTCCCGGCAATCTTGATTCCAGCTTGTGCTGCTTCTAGCCCAGTGTTTCTCATGATGTACTCTGCATATAAGTTAAATAAGCAGGGTGACAATATACAGCCTTGACACACTCCTTTTCTTATTTGGAACCAGTCTGTTGTTCCATGTCCAGTTCTAACTGTTGCTTCCTGACCTGCATATAGGTTTCTCAAGAGGCAGGTCAGGTGGTCTGGTAGTCCCATCTCTTTCAGAATTTTCCACAGTTTATTGTGATCCATACAGTCAAAGGCTTTGGAATAGTCAATAAAGCAAAAATAGATGTTTTTCTTGAACTCACTTGCTTTTTCCATGACCCAGCAGATGTTGGCAATTTGATCTCTGGTTCCTCTGCCTTTTCTAAATCCAGCTTGAACATCTGGAAGTTCACAGTTCACATATTGCTGAAGCCTGGCTTGGAGAATTTTGAGCATTACTTTACTAGCGTGTGAGATGAGTGCAATTGTGTGGTAGTTTGAGCATTCTTTGGCATTGCCTTGCTTTGGGATTGGAATGAAAACTGACCTTTTCCAGTCCTGTGGCCACTGCTGAGTTTTCCAAATTTGCTGGCATATTGAGTGCAGCACTTTCACAGCATCGTCTTTCAGGATTTGAAACAGCTCAACTGGAATTCCATCACCTCCACTAGCTTGGTTCATAGTGATGCTTTCTAAGGCCCACTTGACTTCACATTCCAGGATGTCTGGCTCTAGGTGAGTGATCACACCATCGTGATTATCTGGGTTATGAAGATCTTTTTTGTACAGTTCTTCTGTGTATTCTTGCCACCTCTTCTTAATATCTTCTGCTTCTGTTAGTCTGGAATAAATGTGGCATTTCAGAGTTTTTAAACTGTTCTTGGACAAACTTTTGTAATGTGCGAAGCATGGGTGGTTTTCTTTTTTATACACACACACATAGTATTTTTCAGGAGTATTTTCTTTCAAGGAAGCCTCAGTGTTTACAATAGACCGAAAGTGGGTAAGAATTTAGTCCAAAGAGCTTCCAACAGGAATGTAGCTCACTTGATCCTACCCAACAACTTCAGTCCTGAAGAAATTAAATCTGATTTCTCTTTGGCCAGCTGGGTTGTAACTTTAAACTTTTTAGTAGTTGAGGAAAAAAGTCCTGAGGGTTCCTTGACTTTTTATCTACCAAACTATTTGGTTATTCTAAATTCCTTATCAAGACAGTTTAAGAATAGAGCTTAATGGCAACAAATCATACAGAGAATCCAGTTAAAATAGAAACTGTCATTCTAGACCTCTGCTGTAAATCCGGACAGGAGAAGACTTAACAATAGCTAGCAGTTCAGATCGCAGGACGTGCCGAATACCATGCTGAATGGTTTAGGTGCATTATAATTTTCATCTTGGCAGCATCCCAATGAAAGAAAGGATAGCTGTTCTTTCTCTTAGAAATTTTTCTCTTTAAGAAACTGCAGCATAGAGGTCAAGTGGCCAAGATCGCTCACCTATTAAATGGCAAAGTCAGAAATGAGACCCTGGCAACCCCAGTCATCGTTCCTAGCTGCTGACCACCCCCCCCCCCACCTTAATCCATAATAATACAATAACAAGAGCTAAGCTATAGTGCCTATATATGTGACAGGCACTCTTCTAAATATTTTGCATATGTTAACTTATTTAATCCTTGCAACAATCCTACTATTAACCCCATTTTACAGGTGAGGAAAGAAGCTTAGAGAAATCCAACAACTTGCCAAGGCTAAAATGTTAGTATGCAGTTGCAGCTAGACCAGTGCAGACAGTCTGGCTCCAGCATCTGTGGGCTAACCCCCTTTCTGTTTTCGTCGCTTAGAGAAGCTTGCCAAGTGGAAGGCAGACTACAGGGCATGCTGACCACTGGACTTGTGTGTGCAAAGTAGGAAAGGCTGAAGAGTGTGATGGGCTTGAATTTGAGACACAAGCAGAATTGGCGAGAGAGGCTTCCTCAAGCTAGATGGTGATGCTCTGCACGGAGTGCGGGCTTTTCAATGGGGAGAGTATGAAAAGCTTTGTGCATTTTAGAAGGTGTGACTTAGATGCAGCCTGGCTCCTGAAGTTAAAATAATGAGGTCACTAAAGAAAGCAGCTAAAGTTGCCTATTTAGAACATTACCAGCTTAGAAACAGCTAGCCGGTAAGAAATGGGATGAAAACAGTTGAGTCAGTGATGTGGGGAAGATTCTAGAAGCCTCATAAGTAAAGAGACCTCTAGGAAGAATTCACTCAGTACAGCAGAGCTTTATCAGTGTATTTATGCCCTCTAAACAGTACTGCTCAAAGAGAAGTTTTGAAATTGTCTTGGGGAAATACTTTCTTTACTGAGGAGTCTAAAAGCAGGTAGTACTTCCCTATAGCTCAAACGGTAAAGAATCTGCCTGCAATGCAGGAGACCAAGGTTCGATCCCTGGGTCAGGAAGATCCTCTGGAGAAGGGAATGGCAGTCCACTCCAGTATTCTTGCCTGGAGAATTCCATGGACAGGGAAGCCTTGGCAGGCTACAGTTCATGGGGTCGCAAAGAGTCAGACACGCCTGAGCAACTCACACACACACACACACAAACTAAAAGCAGATGTAAGTATCAGGAGCTAGGGCAGCAGCTGAACCTGAGTTTGGCCTGAGTATAGGTAGGGTAATGGCAAACCCACGTGAGGAAAAGATGCCCAGGATGGGTGTGCTGTATTGGCGGCAACAGCTTGGC
The DNA here is from genome assembly GCF_029407905.1 of Bubalus kerabau. Lineage (NCBI taxonomy): Eukaryota > Metazoa > Chordata > Mammalia > Artiodactyla > Bovidae > Bubalus > Bubalus kerabau. Next base: position 170,827,665 of record NC_073624.1, read on the forward strand.
CATTCTTTAATGAGGCTTCAGAAAACAGAAGAAATCTAGTAAATCTGTTAAAATTATTCAACTCCTCTACTCTTGTTTTCATTTTTTCAAAGTAATATTTAAAAGTTTTTCATGAAAGTTCCTCTTGGGGAAGTTGTCGGGTGGTCTTTCTCATCCTGAGTGGGGAAGCTAAGGCACCACTGCCCTCTGCCTCCAGGAGGCGCCTGCCGCTTTAGGCTGCCGCTAACACTCGGGGAGAGGTTGGGTGCCTGGCCAGAGCGGGGCCCACCCTGACCCTTTCTCCAGAAGGCTTCTCTCCTTGTGACCTCCACACAAGCACGCTGCCACACATGACTAAAACAAGAACAGCACACACACGGACAATGAAGAATCATTCAGAAATCAAGGCGCAGGTGCTTTCATTTTTTTTAACCTTTTATTTTGTATTGAGGTATAGCCAATTAACAAACAGTGCTGTGAGAGTTTCAGGTGAACAGCAGAGGAACGCAGCCATACATATACCTGTGTCCGTTCCCCCTCAAACTCCCCTCCCCATCCAGGCTGGCATGCAACATTGTGCTATACAGTAGGTCCTTTCTGGTTATCCATTTTAAATATAGCAGTGTGTACATTTCCATCCGAAACTCCGTAACTATCCCTCCCCACCATCCTTCCCCCAGCAACCATAAACTCCTCAAAGTCTTTGAGTCTGTTTTGTAAGTAAGATCATTTATAGCCTGTCTTTTTAGATTCCACATAAAACAGATATGATACTTCTGCTCTGACTTCACTCAGTGTGACAATTGGTCCATCCATGTTGCTGCAAGTGGCATTATTCTTTTTAATGTCTGAGTGATGCTCCGTTGTATGTACGTACCACATCTTTATCCGTTCCTCTATTGATGGATGTTTGGTGGCTTGCATGTCTTGGCCACAGTGAACATTGGGATGCCTGTATCTTTTCGGGTCATGTTTTTCTCTGGGTGTATGCCCAGGAGGGTCATATGGTAGCCCTATTTTTAGTTTTTTAAGGAAGCTCTATGCTGTTCTCCATAGAGACTACCAATTTACATTCCCACCAACAATGTAGGCAGATTCCCTTCTTTCAACACCCTCTCCAGCATTTATTGTTTGTGGATTTACAAATGATTTTATTTCTCTTATGTCCCAGAAAAGAGAGTTTTCTAGAATTTTGCTTCTGGTCACACACATATCATAACTATAATATAGGGAAGTTGTGTCTTAGAGGGTAGGGGTAGTTTATAAAGGCAAAAAAAGTGTCACTCAAATTACATTTGGGAAAACCTCTCAAATCCCAGTGACATGCTGACAAGGGATACAGAAGATTGAAGCTTACTGAAGAAGCATCAGAGTCCGAGGCTCTGTCAGTCTCCCAGGGGGCAGACACTCCTGGTGTGGGGTGACAGGCTGACTCATCCCCACTATTAAGTGTTCTCTCTTCCCCCTTTCACTTCTGGCATTTTTTGTTGAGTGAGTATAAATGCAAGTTGAAACTCAGGCTCCCACTCTCTAAACCGGGCTGGAATCCTCTTCAACAGAAGTATTCGTGTGCATTCTAGGACAGACCGAAAAGGTCACAGCAGCAGAAAATAGTATTTAGGTTCCTGTCCAAGAACAGTGATAAGCTTTGGTTGAAACAGTTTGAATTTTATTGACCTTCTGAGTACTTGACCTTCACAACCAGCTAAACACCCAAAGCACACACCTCCTCGGTGCCGTGGACTGATGGGATCCACACATTCAAATATGTAGTCAGGCAACTGAGGTGTGAATCCCAGGCCAGCCCCTTTCTGCCTGGGTCAGTCACTTAGCCTCTCACAGCCTCAGTTTCTCAGCGGGGGAATGGAAGTTACGGTAGCCACACAGGGCTGTGAGAAATAAATTTGTGAAGATGCCTGGCATATAGTGTCACCCAATAATGTGTGTTTCTTCCTTCTTCCTATGAAAATATGGACTGACCCATAAAAGTCCTTCCTAGTATTGATGATAGGAAGGCCTTGCTCAGGCATCCTTCAGACCAGGAAAGGCCCCACACTCCCGAGGTTTTAGGACTGGTCTTCTCTTCCATGCTCGCGTCCGTCAAGTGCCACTGCCTCTCCCTCTTGTCCACCCATGGTCGTCTTCATCAAAGAACAGGGCCCCAGGTCCAGGGAGGAACTCATGCAGCCCTCAGAAAGGTCTCTGGGAAAAGCTGTCTCACTTCCAGCAGTGATCTCTGTTTTACACGAGGAAAGCTTTTGTGAAAATTCTGATCATTTGTCATTTTTCAACAGGTACAGCCACCATTAAACCTGGAGCTTTGCTGCTTATGAGCAAATAGTTGCATCTGATCTAGAAATGGGGCCCACTGTTAGGCTGGAAATGATACAGATGAAATAGGAGAGAAGGGAACCGGGAAGGCGATTCAGCCAGGCACTGTAAGCAGTTAGCCTCGCTCCCAGTGAACTCTGAAGCCTCCCTGAAGCCTCAGGGTGAGAAAGACTTTGAGCATTGACTAATTTCTTTAAGAAGACACAAAATAAAGTTTGTAGATTACATTGTTACATTATAGGAATACGAAGTTTCCACAGTGAGAGGGATTCTTAAAACTTGCCAGGTCCTTTAGTTACTTTGTAGACTGACTCTGTTACAGCACTGAGTGCTGAAAACGTGTGCCTTCACTATGTTCTTTTTTAAATTTCTTGAAAGAGAAGTAGTAGGAATATTGTACTTTTTAAATCCAAGTTTTTACCAGGACCTTTGTAAAGGCCTTGGGAAGTTTTTGAAGTTAAATTTCAAAATTTTTATAGCCTCAGAAAAACTATACCTTCTCATTTCCTATTGCCATTTCTTATGCAGCATAAGAAACAAATCAGTTGATGGTGTTGCAACTAGGGATCTTTAAATTTCTTTTAAATATTTTTTTGCAGTTTGATCATAATTATATTCTAAGTTATGTTTTTTAAGAGTACAAAATTGAAAGAAACTTCATTTTGGATTCAGATTTACCTGTATTCAACTTCTAGCTGTATGATTCTGAACAAGTTTCTTAATCTCTCTGAGCCTTAGTTTCCCTCTCTATGAAATAAGAATAACTTATCTATCTTGTTAGCTTGTTATGAAATTGTATATAAATATTGTTTTTACTTTTATCCCCTATCTCTTGTATTTAGAAATCATCTTAAATTATTTTTCTAAGTAAATATGTACTTGGCTTTTAAAAAGTCAAAATAGTACAGAAGGGTATAAGGTGAAAAGTACGTCTCCCTGCCTCCCAGTGCCCCGGGCCTCATCCAGAGGTTTCTGTTGCCTACATGTACAGTTCCAGAGAGACTTCATGCAGGTAGAAGCATATTCCTTCACATGTACCTTTTTAAGACAGTTATTAGCATCATATATTCATTGTCCATCCCCCAAAAAATCTCTCCACGTAGTTTTAAATACATTATCTATCGGTCACCGATCTGTTAATTTACCTTCAGCCCTGTGCTAGGTCGCTCAGTCGTGTCTGACTCTTTCCCCCCACAGACTATAGCTCTTCTGTCCACGGATTCTCCAGGCAAGAATACTGGAGTGGGTTGCCATACCCTCCCCAGGGGAGCTTCCCACCTTTAGCCCTAAAGGGAAAAAAAGTACATTTCTAGGGCTTTCTGTCAAACAAAAGAATTCCTATCTTACTTATATCCACAAAAGAGAGTTACATGACAAATTAGCATAGGATGTTTCAAAAATTAAATGTTAACATCCCCAAAGAAAACTTTATACCTTTGAAGTCCAGAAATCTCAGAAAGGGACTCACAAATACTTTCACAAGACTCTCTCATGGTTTCATGGTTTCATAAGCAATTAGGACTTACACTTTCGTGAATGTCTCCTGTCTTCATTTTAACACTTGTAGTGCCCCCTAAATGACTCTACAGGATACTGTTTCATTTTTGCATCTGCCTCAACTATTCCTTAACTATCCGAATTCCTTTTTACAAAAGCTTGCAATGTCAAGGCTGTTTGCTAGAACTGAATCAGAAAACATATACTTAAAATTTGAGACCAAAAATATAGGAAACAATCCAGAAAAGATACACAGACCATAAAACTCTTCTCCCCCAATATTTGGAGATTATCCCACATCAGTGCATATAGATCTGACTGCTTTATTTTCTTTAATATGAAAAAGTGCATTGTGTAATGAATCAGTTCTCAACTGATGAACATTTCAGTTACTTAAATCTTCATAACCTTTATGAATGTCATATAACTGCCAAAAATCAATGATAAACAGAAATAGCAACTGGTTTAATTTCTGGCTTTTTCATTATTTATTACTGTGAAGGCCCTCTTTATTTCATGCTGAAATAATTCCAAGTTAAAATTATTTAAACACTAGCCTCAAGCAAAGTCTCAAAAATGACAGAATGATTTCTGTTCATTTCTAAGGCAAACCATTCAACGTCACAGTAGTCCAAATCTATGCCCCAGCCACTAATGCCAAAGAAGCTGAGCAATTCTATGAAGACCTACAAGACCTTCTAGAACTAACACCAAAAACAGATGTCCTAAAAAAAATAAAAGATGTCCTTTTTATAATAGGGGACTGGACAGTTAGAACTAGACATGGAACAACAGACTGGTTCCAAATAGGAAAAGGAGTACGTCAAGGCTGTATATTGTCACCCTGCTTATTTAACTTATATGCAGAGTACATCATGAGAAACGCTGGGCTGAAAGAAGCACAAGCTGGAATCAAGATTGCCAGAAGAAATATCAATAACCTCAGATATGCAGATGACACCACCCTTATGGCAGAAAGTGAAGAGGAACTAAAAAGCCTCTTGATGAAAGTGAAAGTGGAGAATGAAAAAGTTGGCTTAAAGCTCAACATTCAGAAAACAAAGATCACAACATCTGGTCCCATCACTTCATGGGAAATAGACGGGGAAACAGTGTCAGACTTTATTTTTGGGGGCTCCAAAATCACTGCAGATGGTGACTGCAGCCATGAAATTAAAAGACGCTTACTCCTTGGAAGGAAAGTTATGACCAACCTAGATAGCATATTCAAAAGCAGAGACATTACTTTGCCAACAAAGGTCCGTCTAGTCAAGGCTATGGTTTTTCCTGTGGTCATGTATGGATGTGAGAGTTGGAGTATAAAGAAAGCTGAGTGCTGAAGAATTGATGCTTTTGAACTGTGGTGTTGGAGAAGACTCTTGAGAGTCTCTTGGACTGCAAGGAGATCCAACCAGTCCATCTTAAAGGAAATCAGTCCCGGGTGTTCATTGGAAGGACTCATGCTGAGGCTGAAACTCCAATATTCTGGCCACCTGATGCGAAGAACTGACTCATTAGAAAAGACCCTGGTGCTGGGAAAGATTGAAGGCTGGAGGAGAAGGGGACAACAGAGGATAAGATGGCTGGATGGCATCACTGACTCAGTGGACATGAGCTTGAGCAAGCTCCAGGAGTTGGTGATGGACAGGGAAGCCTGGCATGCTGCAGTCCATGTGGTTGCAAAGAATCAGACATGAGCAACTTAACTGAACTGAACCCCCTTCAGGCCATGCCTCAGTGACTCAGGCCTATGCCCCTGAACTAGCCCCTACTTTTCCCTGAAGAACATCCTGGAAACTGAGCTCACCAAGGACCTCTGGAAATGGAAAGGCTAGCCAAACCATTCTGTTGAAAAGAAACCACAGTCTCAGTACCATAGACAAGCATAAGCAGTGCTCAACTCAGACCCCAAGCTTAAGTTAAAAAAAGATTTATTTTGAAATTATTTTACTTACCAAAAAAGTTGCAAAAATAGCACACATTTCCTATCTCCCAGCTTCCTCTAATGTAAAAATCTTATATAATTATAATTCAATTATGTAAACTCAGAAATTAACATTGATACAATACTATCAGCCATTTACAAATCTTATTCAAGTTCCACCCAATGTCCCACTAAAATATTAATAGTACAAAGACCTCTAAAACATGCAAAATTGTGGCAGACTCAAAACACACATCATTCAATTCTCTTTGTATAAAATGTCCAGAAAAGGGAAATCAATGGAAACAGAAAACAGATCACTGGTGGCCTAGGGCTGGGAGCATGACTGAGATGGTGGTGTTCAGTCTCTAAGTCCTCTCTGACTCTTTGCAACCCCATGGACTGCAGCATGTTAGGCTTCCCTGTCCTTCACTATCTCCTGGATAGTCCATTGAGTCAGTGATGCTATCTAACCATATCATCCTCTGCCACCCTCTTCAACTTTTGTCCTCAGTCTTTCTCAGGATCAGGGTCTTTGCCAGTGAGTCAGCTGTTTTCATCAGGTGGCCAAAATATTGGAGTTTCAGCATCAGTCCTTCCAATGAATATTCAAGGTTGATTTCCTTTACAATGGACTGGTTTGATTTCCTTGCAGTCCAAGTGACTCTCAAGAGTCTTTTCCAACACCACAGTTCAAAAGCATCAATTCTTCAGCACTCAGCCTTCTTTATGGTCCAACATTCACATCCATACACGACTACTGGCAAAACCATAGCTTTGACTAGACAGACCTTTGTCAGCAAAGTGATGTCTCTGCTTCTGAATGCGCTGTCTAGGTTTGTCATAGCTCTTTTTCCAAGGAGCGAACATCTTTTAACCTCATGGCTGCAGTCACCATCTACAGTGATTTTGGAGCCCACAAAAAGAAAATCTGTCACTGTGTCTATTTTTTCCCTTTCTAATTTCCATGAAGTTATGGGACCAGATGCTATGATCTTAGTTTTTTGTTTTGGGGGTGTTGTTGTTTTTTGTTTTTTTTTTTTAATGTTGAGCTTAAGCCAGCTTTTTCTCTCTCCTCTTTTACCCTCAGGAGGTCTTGAGTTCCTCTTTGCTTTCTGCCATTAGAGTGGTATCACCTGCATATATGAAGTCATTGATATTTTTCCTAGAAATCTTAATTCCAGCTTGTGATTCATCCAGTCCGTCATTTTGCATAATGTAATCTGGATAGAAGTTAAATAAGCAGGATAACAATATACACCTGTGTCATACTCCTTTTCCACTTTTAAACCAGTCAGTTGTTCCATGTAGGGTTCTAACAGCTGCTTCCTGACCCACATACAGGAGACAGGTAAGGTGGTCTGGTGTTCTCATATCTTTAAGAATTTTCCACAGTTTGCTGTGATCCACACAGATGATGAAAATGTTCTAAAACTGAACTGTGGTGAAGTCTGAAAAGTCGGTAAATTTACCAAAAAGCATTGAATTTCAAACTTAAGACGGGTGAATGTTATGGTATATAAATTATACCTCACTAAAATTGCTTTTAAAAAACAGTACAAAGAGAGGAGCTTCCCAGGTGGGCCAGTGGTTTAGATGCCACACTTCCGCCACAGGGGGTGCAGGTTCCATCCCTGGTGAGGGAACTAATACCCCACAGGGTGCAGCTTGGCCAAAGCATTAAAAAAAATAGTACAAAGGATGCTTGTAAACCCTTCCCCTAGCTTCTTCAAAAGTTAGCACATTACATAACAATGGTACTGTGATTAAATCCAGGAGACTAACATTGATCTAAGACTGACAATTAATCTACAGACCTTATCCAAATTTCAGCATGTCGTTCCATAACAACCTCTTTCTGGACCAGGACCATGTGTTCTCCAGTCTGAGCCAACGGGATGGGTCCTCAGTGTGTGTTCATCTTTGATCATGTCAGCACTGTTGTGGAATGTGAGTTCTTTTGTAAATGACCCTCAATTTGGACTTTCTGATGTCTTCACATGATTAGACTGAGGTTATTCATTTGGGCAAGAATGCCACAGAAGTGATGTGTGTCCACAATTCTTACCACAATTCTTTCTTGACGCACAAAGAAATAGCATTCAGGATGATGTCACATCTTGCTCTTGAGTTAACCCAGTTGTTCCCAGCTCATGCTCTACACTGAGATTCATGGCTCACAGTTCATGGCTCTGAACTTGGCCCTTCTCAGCGTGATTCTCTTTGGGCACCTGGGGTCCCTTAGGCACCCCCAGGGTCTCTGTCACCCTTCCCGGGCAACCCTGTCCCCCTCTGTGTTCCTTGTTGGATTTCCATCTCCCTACCCTTCCAGGAGTACCTGGGAGGAGATGACTGTCCTCTGCCTGGTCCCCAAGCCCTGCCCATGTGATGTAGATGCTCAGAGAAACAACTAACTATGAATGAGCAAGCGAGTGGCTACCCAGGTGCCTGGCGGCCTTTCTGTTCTCCCCCTGGAATCCATGGAACTTTCCTCCATCTCTACAGTTCTATCTTTTCCATGCCATGTGATTGGAATCACAGTAGCCTTTTCAGATGGGCTTCTCTCACTTAGTAGTATGCATTTAAAGCTCCTCCATGTCTTTTCATGACTTAATAGCTCACTTATTTTCAGTGCTGGATTATATTCCATTGTCTGGGTGTACCAGTTTATTTATTCGCTCACTACTGAAGGACATCTTGGTCGTCTTCAGGTTTCAGCAGTTATGAATAAGGCTGCTGTAAACATCTATTCTATGTGCAGGTCTTTGCATAGATGTAAGTTCTTAGCTCATTTTGGTAAATACCAAAGACTGTGATTGCGGGATAGTATGGTAAGAGTCTATTTAGTTTAGTCAGGACCCCGCCAGCTGTTCTCACAGCGGCTGTACCGTTCTGCACGCCCACCACAACGGGTGAGAGCTCCTGTTGCTCCACAACTTGGCCGGTATTCAGTGGTGTCAGCACTCCGGACTTTGGCCATTCCAGAGGATCTGCAGCGGTCTCTTGTCATTTTGATTTGCATTCCCTGATGACATGTGATATGGAACACCTCTTCATGTGCATATTCACCATCTGTATGCCCTCTGGTGAGGTGTGTGTTAAGGTCTTTTGACCTTTTTTTAAAAATTGAGTTGCTTTCTTATTGTTGCATTTTAAGTTCTTGGTATACTTTGGGGGAATAGTCCTTTATCAGATGTGTCAGATGCTGCTGGGACACAGGACATACAGAGGTGCATAAACAAACTTGCATTCATATCTCACACATATCTGAGAAGTAGATCAAAATGGGTCATATTCTTAATTGTAAAGCCTAAAGCAATAAAAGTTTCTTGAAGAAAACACAGGGGAAAGACTTTGAGACCTTGGCTTAGGCAAAAATTTCTTAGAAAAACACCAGTGATCCATAAGGGGAAAAGAATGAATTAAACTTCATCAAAATTTAAAATTTTTGCTCAAACATACTACTAGAATTAAAAGGCAATCCATAGACTCAGGGAAAATATTTGCAAACATATGTTTGATGAAGGATCTGTAATCAGAATATATAAAGAACTCTCGTGGGATTGCATGTAATGTTTAAAGATACTGAATCACTATGTTAGACCCCCCAAAACTAATATAATATTTTGAGTCAATATATTTAGAAGAAAAAAAAAACTTTCCTATCTTGATAGCAAGAACATTTACCTTGGAAAAATTGGGCAGTTACCTTTCGGGCTTCCCTCATAGCTCAGTTGGTAGAGAATATGCCTGCAATGCGGGAGACCCCAGTTTGATTCCTGGATGGGGAAGACCCCCTGGAGAAGGGATAGGCTACCCACTCCACTATTCTTGGGCTTCCCTTGTGGCTCAGCTGGTAAAGAATCTGCCTGCAATGCTGGAGACCTGGGTTCGGTCGCTGGGTTGGGAAGATCCCCTGGAGAAGGGAAAGGCTACCCACTCCAGTATTTGGCCTGGAGAATTTCATGGACTGTATAGTCCATGGGGTTGCAAAGAGTCGGACATGACTGAGCGAGCGACTTTCACTTTCGGGAAGGATGGAGGAAAGACTAGCCAGGCATTGCAGTTTTCACCAGGGGCCTGGCCTTGACTTTAGTCAGTAGTTTCTGGGTCTGAGAACTAATTAAGGTCTGGAAATGGGATAAGGGATTCTGAATTTTCCTGGGGCAGCTAACCTACCTTTCTGCTTGTCCATTTTTCTTGGCTGCAGCTATCAAGCAGTCCATCTCTCCTGTCACTAGGAACATTGTTCTGTGAGCTGCCCCTCCAGATCCCAGCATCCTGATCTTGCTGACCATCATGGTCATCAGTGACACGTGGTTTCTGACAATTCTGTGCTGCCATCTAACCTCTTTGATTTCTTATTTCAACTAAGCATTTATTTTAAAATTTCTGAATTTCTAGCCTCTGTTATTTCTGACTCTTACTACTTCCTTCTTTCCCATGAAGTAAAGTGAAGTTGCTCAGTCGTGTCTGACTCCCCGACCACATGGACTGTAACCTGTCAGGTTCCTCCATCCATGGGATTTTCCAGACAAGAATACTAGAGTGGATTGCCATTCCTTCTCCAGGGGATCTTCCCAACCCAGGGATCAAACCTGGGTCTCCAGCATTGCAGGCAGATTCTTTACCATCTGAGCTACCACCCAGTTCTAGAATGTCGCCTCCTGTCCCCCACGCAGACTGCAGAAGATGGCCACTCCGGGCGTTTGAGCGACGCTTACGCCCCCAGCACTAGTGTGTCCATTGCTGCCTTGGTAAATGGCAGGCTCTAAGGAAAGGGGGATACATACTCCTGGGTCTTTGAGGAGAGTGGGACACAGAGCTGATTTAACACTGACATCCAGGGACCTGAAGCACCATCACGGACTTCCTTCTTGGAGCAGGGGGGCAACCTAGGAGTCAGGTGACAATCCAAGCATACTCTGGCTTCCCAAATAGAGTCCCAGCCCGGGTCTTTTTCACATGAACCACTGGGTCCAAGACTCCTGAGTCAATTCCCTGGTTCCTGCATGCTTCATTAGCGTGGTAACATAGGTGATGGGCATTGTATGAGAAACAGCTAACAGTCCCAAGACTGATGTCCTTGCAACCTTCCAAAGCTGGCCCTTGGCTGGCATCTGGGGACTTGGATTTTGGGAGGGTTCCCACCACTGATAAAAATGGCTCACAGTGTTAAAATTGTTTGGGTTTATGTTGAACACCTGCCTTCTTTGTGGGAGCCTGGAATCTTAGTACGCGCCAGCAGAGGGCACCCGCGTGACCTGCTGCCAACAAAAACCTTGGTGCTGAGTCTCATGAGTTTCCCCAGGTGGCAGCTTTCCAAATGTGTTTGTCATCATTGCTTGGAAAATTAAGCGAATCCTGCGTGTCTCCACTGACAAGGGACTCTCGGCAGCTTGAGTCGTGAGTCCTTATACTGATGGCCTGGTGTGAATTGACCTGGTGAGCAGGAAGTGTTGAGTACATCAAGGCTTTGGTAAGACGCAGGCACTCCGGAGCGTCGGGGGCTTGTCCCCTTGGCGAGGTCACCAGGCAGTGGCATCTCAGACATCCCCTTGGAGCTAAATACAGGCTACTGCACTTTGCACCTCCTATCATGATGCATGATAAAAGGAAGAGAAAACTTGGGTTTTGGAGGTGGCATATTCCATACCTGGGGACCCTGCAGAGACACATACACCAGGTGACTCAGAAGGCTGTCAGCTGTGAATAGGGCCATGGGAAGGAAAGGACTTTGCAGCAGGGCAAGCAGATGCTGCTTGACCCACAAAACTCAGCAGGTCCCCGGGACTACAGGATCGGACACAGAGATGTGACGTGTTTCTGTCGAGCCCCAGTAGGAGTCCTAGTGCGCACCCTCAGGCTGTTTAGTCACTAAGTCGTGTCCGGCTCCTTTATGTCTCCATGGACTGCAGCCTGCCATGCTCCCCTGTCCGTGGGATTCTCCAGGCAAGAGTACTGGAGTAGGTTGCCATTTCTTTCTCCTGGGGATCTTCCCGACCCAGGGATCTAACCCATGTCTCCTGCATCGCCAGGAGGACTCTTTACCACTGAGCCACCAGGGAGGCCCATTCTCCTACCTTACCTTATTGTCAAAGTTTGATAACTTTCACACTGACATCTTTAATCCACTTGGAATTAAGTTGCTTTTTATGTCAGATTGGGGTTGCATTTTTGCCCCAAAACTTTTTTTGACATAATTTTATACTTAAAGTCTGCAAAGAAGAATATAAAGAATTTCAATATAGCCTTAACCCAGATTTCTATTGTTTTACTATATTTATCTGTCTCTGGTCTCTCTCTCTCCATACCCACAGACACACACACATATTATCCTTCTGAGGCATTTGAGGATAATTTGCATCAAAATAGCCCTTTGTTCATCAATACTTCTGTGTGTATGAACAATCTCTTGTACAGCTAGAGTACAATGAGCAATCTGTATACAGGTCAAGAAGCAACAATTAGAACCAGACATGAAACAATGGACTGGTTCTAAACTGGGAAATAGTACGTAAAGGCTGTATATTGTCACCCTGCTTATTTAATGAGCCTGGCATGAGAAATGCCAGGCTGGATGAAGCACAAGCTGGAATCAAGATTGCCAGGAGAAATATCAATAACCTCAGATATGCAGATGACACCACCCTATGGCAGAAAGCAAAGAGGAACTAAACAGCCTCTAGATGAGAGTGAAAGAGGATAGTGAAAAAGCAGGCTTAAAACTCAACATTGAAAAAACTAAGATCATGGCATCCAGTCCATCACTTCATGGCAAAGAGATGGGGAAACAATGAAAGCAGTGAGAGACTTTATTTTCTTGGGCTCCAAAACCACTGCAGATGGTGACTGCAGCCATGAAATTAAAAGACACTTGCTCCTTGGAAGAAAAGCTATGACAAACCTAAACAGTGTATTAAAAAGTAGAGATGCTACTTTGCCAACAAAGGTCCATATAGTCAAAGCTATGGTTTTTCCGGTAGTCGTGTATGTATGTGAGAGCTGGACCATAAAGAAAGCTGAGTGCCAAAGACTTGATGCTTTTGAACTGTGGTGTTGGAGAAGATTCTTGAGAGTCCCCTGGACTACAAGGAGATCCATCCAGTCCATCCTAAAGGACATCAGTCCTGACTATTCATTGGAAAGACTGATGCTGAGGCTGAAGCTCCAATACTCAGGCCACCTGATGTGAAGAACTGACTCATTAGAAAAGACCCTGATGCTGGGAAAGATTGAAGACGGGAGGAAAAGGGGACAACAGAAGATGAGAAGGTTGGATGGCATCACCGACTCAATGGACATGAGTTTGAGCAAGCTCTGGGAGATGGTGATGGACAGGGAAGCCTGGCCTGCTGCAGTCTATGAGGTCGCAAAGAGTCGGATACGACTGAGCAACTGAAAAACAACAACAATTAGTTGTTGCTCATTGGAATGGTATACATCCCAATCAACTCAATTTTATAGAGTGTTTAGTGACACAATTTGAAGAGACTGAAACAAGATATATCTAATTTATATCCAAAAGTAGTTTTATGGTCTAATTGGGGAAGAAAGATAAAACAGCAGCAAGTAGGACAGCACACGGAATCAGGTGCTTATATTTCACAGACAGCTGCAAACCCTTCTCTTGTTTTAAATTGCATTCATCAGTTTCAGGGCTCAAAGGGCTAGAAGGGACTTTAATCCACACTGAAGAAGGTGAAGTCACTCAGTCGTGTCCCACTCTTTGCGACCCCATGGACTGTAGCCTACCAGGCTTCTCCGTCTGTGGGATTCTCCAGGCAAGAATACTGGAGTAGGTTACCATTTCCTTCTCCAGGGGATCTTCCCAACCCAGGGATCGAACCCGGGTCTCCCACATTGGAGGCAGACGCTTTAACCTCTGAGCCACCAGGGAAGACTTAATCCACACTAAGAGAACTTTAAGCCATTGATAATAAATTGATCAGGTTTCCACTTCTGGTAATGTCATACTAGCTTTTTGCAGTCCACCCTCAAACCAAGCACAACCAGAAAATATGGAAAAAAACATTTTTAAAACATTGCATTTTAAGATATTGAAGAGCTACCAGTGCAGTGACGACTTTGAGAGCCACAAGTCCAGAGAAAAGGAAGGTTCAGTACTGGGCATTCATAAACAATAGCTGTGAACTGGCCAAAATGTGGTGGCTGATAGACTGAGATGAGGAGAACTTAAGCAGTCCTGTTGAGTTCAAGACTTGGAGTTCAAGACCTACCAAGGAGAATGAGCCATGGTAAACACCCTTGGCTTTCCATTAGAATCCCTACAGGCCTACACTATACAACTAGAGGATGAACCAGAATTTGACTAGCCTTCTCAAAAATTGGAGCCCAGCTCTGAATTTGCTTATTTTCTATTTGGATTGAAGTGATATACCCTTACCCTAAAAGTGATGTTGCCCCCTTCCAAGGCAATAGGAAATACTCTGGATCAAGGGACTGTCAGCAGCAGCCTCAGAGTATCACAGTACTTTTCATATATGATCTCTAGCAATCCATCAGAAATAGCAGGTATACCAGGAGACCAAATGACCAAAGGGAGAGAGAAACAAAGAATAGATCCACAAGATTACAATTATTGGAAATATAATACGTAGATTTTAAAATAACTTTTAAGTATTTTTAGGAAACCAATGACAAGATGGATAATTTCAGCAACTAAATTGAAACAACATAGCATTACATGGAATGTGAAGACTGAAAACTATAATAGTTGAAAGTAATAACTCAATAGAAGGTTTAATTGAACTTCAGTTCATTCACTCAGTCGTGTCCAACTCTGCAACCCCATAGACTGCAGCAGGCCAGGCTTCCCTGTCCCATCACCAACTCTGGAGTTTACTCAAACTCATGTCCATCAACTTGGTGATGGCATCCAACCTTCTCATCCTCTGTCATCCCCTTCTCCTCCCACCTTCAATCTTTCCCAGTATCAAGGTCTTTTCAAATGAGTCAGTTCTTTGCATCAGGTGGCCAAAGTATTGGAGTTTCAGCTTCAGCATCAGTCCTTCCAATGAACACCCAGGACTGATTTCCTTTAGAACGGACTGGTTGGATCTCCTTACAGTCTAAGGGACTCTCAAGAGTCCTCTACAACACCACAATTCAAAAGCATCAGTTCTTCGGCACTCAGCTTTCTTTATGGTCCAACTCTCACATACGTACATGACTACTGGAAAAACCATAGCTTTGACTATATGAACCTTTGTTGGCAAAGTAATGTCTCTGCTTTTTAATATGCTATCTAGGTTGGTTATAACTTTTCTTTCAAGGAGTAAGCATCTTTTAATTTCATGGCTGCAATCACCATCTGCAGTGATTTTGGAGCCCAAAAAAATAAAGTCTGACACTGTTTCCACTGTTTCCCCATCTATTTGCCATGAAGTGATGGGACTGGATGCCATCTTAATTTTCTGAATGTTGAGCTTTAAGCCAACTTCTTCACTCTCCTCTTTTACCTTCACCAAGAGGCTCTTTAGTTCTTCGCTTTCTGCCATAAGGGTGGTGTCATCTGCATATCTGAGGTTATTGATAATTCTTCTGGCAATCTTGATTCCAGCTTGTGCTTCATCCAGTCCAGCATTTCTCATGATGTACTCTGCATATAAGTTAAATAAGCAGGGTGACAATATACAGCCTTGACATACTCCTTTCCCTGTTTGAAACCAGTCTGTTGTTCCATGTCCATTTCTAGCTGTTGCTCCCTGACCTGCATACAGATTTCTCAAGAGGAAGGTCAGGTGGTCTGGTAGTCCCGTTTCTTTCAGAATTTTCCAGAGTTTGTTGTGATCCACACAGTCAAAGGCTTTGGAATAGTCAATAAAGCAGAAATAGATGTTTTTCTGGAACTCTCTTGCTTTTTTGATGATCCAGCAGATATTGGCAATTTGATTTCTGGTTCCTCTGCCTTTTCTAAATCCAGCTTGAACATCTGGAAGTTGACGGTTCACATATTGCTGAAGCCTGGCTTGGAGAATTTTGAGCATTACTTTACTAGCGTATGAGATGAGTGCAATTGTGTGGTAGTTTGAGCATTCTTTGGCATTGCCTTTCTTTGGGATTGGAATGAAAACTGACCTTTTCCAGTCCTGTGGCCACTGCCGAGCTTTCCAAATTTGCTGGCATATTGAGTGCAGCACTTTCACAGCATCATCTTTTAGGATTTGAAATAGCTCAACTGGAATTCCATCACCTCCACTAGCTTTGTTCACAGTGATGCTTTCTTAGGCCCACTTGACTTCACATTCCAGGATGTCTGGCTCTAGGTGAGTGATCACACCATCGTGATTAACTTAGACATCACTGAAGAAAGTATTTATGAACTGAAATACAGGTCAGGAGAAAATATTTCAGGCTTCTACTAACCTGAAACACAAAAAAGCAAAAGAAAAATACAGAAAAAGGCATAAAAGAGTTTAGATCATGATGAAAAAGTCTAATTTACATGTAATTCAAGTCATAGAAGGAAAGGATCTAGATTGAGGCAGAGCAATATTTGGGGAGATAGTGGCTGGGAATTTTCCAAACCTAACCAAAGACACCAAACCACTGATTCAAGAAAACCACACCAACAGTAAAAGTGAGGGGAAACGACAAAAAAAAAAAAAAAATTTAAAGCAGTTAGAGGAATAAAAGTTATCAATACTTCCTTATTGAGAAGAAATTCACATAACAAAATTAACGATTTTAAAGTGGACGGTGTTGTGTAACCACCATTTCTATCTAGTTTTTAAAAGCTTTAAACATCCCATAAGGCAGCCCCCTATCCATTAAGTTCTTGCTCCCTAATCCACTCTCCCTTCAGCCCTTGGTAACCACCTCATCTGTCTTCTATCTCCATGGGTATACCTGATCTGGACATTCATATAAGTTGAATCATATGGAATATGTGACCTTTTGTGTCTAGCTTCTTTTACTTAGCATGTTTCAAGGATCATCCACACCATAGTATGCATGTATCAGTACTTCATGCCTTTTTATGGTTGAATAATAGTATAATAGTCTGTTGTGTGTGTATATATATATATATGTCACAATTTGTTCATCCATTCATCTGCTGTTGAACGTTTGGGCTACTTATACATTTTGGCTGTTGTAAATAATACTGCTATGAACTGGTATACAAGAATCTGTTTGCAGACTCCCCTGGCCGCACAGTGGATAAGAATCTGCCCGCCAATTCAGGGGACACGGTTTCAATCCCTAGTCCTGGAAGACTCCACAGGCCACGAAGCAGCTAAGCCCATGCGCCACCGTCACTGAGTCTGTGCTCTAGAGCCTGCCAGCGGCAGCTACCGCACCTGCGTGCCATGAGGACTGAAGCCCGCACACCCTGGAGCTCGCATGCTGTGACACGGAGCCTGCAAATTACTGAAGCACATGCCCCTGAGCCTGTATGTAGAACCTGTTTGCTCTGCAGCAAGAAGTTACCACAATGAGAAGCCAGCGCACTTCAAGGAAGAGTAACCCCCACTCGCTGCAACTAGAGACAGCTCGAGTGAAGTAACGAAGACCCGGCACAGCCAAAAATAATAAAGAAGAACCTGTTTGCATCCCTCTTTTTTCGTATACTTTTCAAATTGTATTAATTTTTGGCTCTGCTGAGTCTTTGTTGTTGCAGGGGATTTTCTCTAGTTGCAGAAGGCAAGGGCTGCTCTCTCGTTGCGGTGCCCCAGCGTCTCATGGCAGTGGCTCCTCTTGTTGTGGAGCGCAGGCTCCAGGGCACTCGGGCTTCAGTAGCTGTGGCACGTGGGCCCAGTAGTCGCTACCCCCCAGCTCTTCAGCACAGGCTCAGTAGTTGTGGCATACGGACGTAGTTGCTCCGAGGCATGTGGGATCTTCCCAGATCAGGGATCGGACCCTGCATTGCCAGATGGATTCTTTCCCACTGAGCCACCAGGGAAGCCCTGCACCCCTCCTTTTAATTATTTTAGGTTTCTACCTAGAAGTGGAATAGATGAGTCATATGGTAATCCTGTGTTTAATTTTTTGGAGTGAAGTTGCTCAGTCATGTCCCACTCTTTGTGACCCCAGAGACTGTGGCCTGCCAGGCTCCTCTGTCCATGGCATTTACCAAGCAAGAATACTGGAGTGGGTTGCCATAACGTTTTGAGGAAACTCCAAACTGTTTTCTACAGTGGCTGAAGCATTTTCTATTCCCACCAGTTTCTCCACACCTTGATCAGGACTTGTTATTTTTCTTTTTTAAAAAATTATAGCCAGTTCTGCTGTGTGAAGTAGCACCTGATGGTGGTTTTGATTTGCGTTTCCCTAGTGACTAATGACTGGAGAAGGCAGTGGCACCCCGCTCCAGTACTCTCGCCTGGAAAATCCCATGGACGGAGGAGCCTGGTGGGCTGCAGTCCATGGGGTCGCTAGGAGTCGGACACGACTGAGCAACTTCACTTTCACTTCTCACTTTCATGCATTGGAGAAGGATATGGCAACCCACTCCAGTGCTCTTGCCTGGAGAATCCCAGGGACGGGGGAGCCTGGTGGGC
Organism: Bubalus kerabau; assembly: GCF_029407905.1. Classification (NCBI taxonomy): domain Eukaryota; kingdom Metazoa; phylum Chordata; class Mammalia; order Artiodactyla; family Bovidae; genus Bubalus; species Bubalus kerabau. The sequence goes on from NC_073624.1 coordinate 170,845,920, forward strand.
TGCCGTCTATGGGGTCGCACAGAGTCGGACACGACTGAAGTGACTTAGCAGCAGCAGCAGCAGCAGCAGCAGCAGCGGTGACTAATGACATTGAGCATCTGGCCCAATCAGCAAGCATGTGCTTGCTGGCCACTTGTATATGTTTTTTAGAGAAATGTCTCTGAGTCCTTTGCCTATTTTTTTAATTGGATTGTCTTTTCGTTGAGTTGTTAGAGTTCTTTATGTCTTTCAGATACCACACCCTTATCAGATATATTATCTGCAAAGGTTTTTTTTTTTTTACCCTTTTTTTAATTGGAGGATAATTTCTTTACAATGAAGCATTGGCTTCTGCTATACAGCAACAGACATCAACTCTCAGTATGCATATATCCCCTGCATCTTGCGCCTCCCTCTCACTGCCCCCGTCTCAGCCCTCTAGGTCATCACACAGCACCAAGCTGAGCCCCCTGAGCTCCCAGCAGCTTCTCACTGGTTCTGTTTTACGCGGGGTAGTGTGTCTATAAGTGCCACTCTCTCAATCCGTTCCACCCTCTCCTTCCTCCCACTGTGTCCAAAGTCCATTCTCTACATCAAGATTTTCTTTCCATCTTTCAAGCACAAGTTTTTTATTTTGATGGAGTCCAATTTGTCTTTTTTTTTTCTTTCAGTGTGTTTTTATATGTCATATCTAAGAGACCACTGGGAGAAGGCAATGGCACCCCACTCCAGTACTCTTGGCTGGAAAATCCCATGGACGGAGGAGCCTGGTAGGCTGCAGTCCATGGGGTCGCGAAGAGTCAGACATGACTGAGCGACTTCACTTTCACTTTTCACTTTCATGCATTGGAGAAGGAAATGTCACCCCACTCCAGTGTTCTTGCCTGGAGAATCCCAGGGACGGGGGAGCCTGGTGGGCTGCCGTCCATGGGCCTCACAGAGTCGGACACAACTGAAGAGACTTAGCAGCAGCAGCAGCAAGAGACCATTGGCTAATTCAAAGTCACAAAACTTCCAAGAGTTTTATAGTTTTAGCTCTTATATTTAGATCTTCATCCATTTTGAGTTAACATATGTATATGATGTGAGAGTTGGACTATAAAGAAAGCTGAGTGCCGAAGAATTGATGCTTTTGAACTATGATATTGGAGAAGACTCTTGAGACTCCCTTGGACTGCAAGGAGATCCAACCAGTCCATCCTAAAGGAAAAGAAAGTTTAGTCACTCAGTCGTGTCTGACTCTTTGCGACCCCATGGGCTGTAGCCTACCAGGCTCCTCCATCCACGTGATTTTCCAGGCAAGAGTACTGGAGTGGGTTGCCATTTCCTTCTCCAGATAGGAAATCAGTCCTGAATATTCATTGGAAGGACTGATGCTGAAGCTGAAACTCCAATGCTTTGGTTACCTGATGCAAAGAACTGACTCATTTGAAAAGACCCTGATGCTGGGAAAGATTGAGGGCAGGAGGAGAAGGGGACGACAGAGGATGAGAAGGTTGGATGGCATCACCGACTCAATGGACATGACTTTGGGTAGACTCCAGGAGTTGGTGATAGATAGGGAGGCCTGGCATACTGCGTTTCATGGGGTCGCAAAGAGTGGGACACAACTGAGCTACTGAACTGAACTGAACTGCTTTAAAAATGCAAGGAAGAAATTGCAGTCGTAATTATAAAATATTGAATAAAATAATAACATACCAAAACTTGGGTAATGCAGCTAGAGCTATTTTAGAGGGAAATCTGTGGCTTTCAATGCAAATATTGGAGCAGAAGAAAGGCTAGAAATCAGTGTTGTAAACATTCCTCTCAAAGAATAAAAACAATCAAATAAAGGAAATAATAAAGATCATAAATTAATAGAAAACAGATATCAAGAGGAAAAAAATCAACCAAGTAAAAGTTGTTTCTTTGAAAAGACTAATGAAACTGACAACATCTGATCATCAAGAAAAGGACCCAAATGACCCATAATAAGAGGGGCAAAAAAGAGGACATCACTACAGAGCTTATGTATTAATACACTAAAAATACAAATAATAAATTTCATAAAAGCAGAAAGTAAAATGAGGGTTATTAGGGGTTAGAAGGAGGCGGGGAAAGGGAAGTTGTTGTTTAATGGGTATATATTTCAGATTTGCAATATGAAAAAGTTCTGCAGATGCTTCTCAACAATAAATATAATTAACAGTACTCAACTATACACTTTAAAAGAAAGGGCTTACCTGGTGGCACTATTGGTAAAGAATCTGCCTGCCAGTGCAGGTAGACGTGAGAGACAAAGTTTTGATCCCTGGGTTGGGAAGATCCCCTGAAGGAGGGCATAGCAACCCACTTTAGTATTCTTGCCTGGAGAATCCCCATGGACAGAGGAGCCTGGTGGGCTACAGTCCATGGGGTCGCAAAGAGTCGGACACGACTGAGCGACTAAACACAACATAGATAAGGTGGCTCACTGGTAAAGAATCCTCTTGCCAGTGCAGGAGACGTGAAAGCGGGTTTGATCCCTGGGTTGGGAAGATTCCCTGGAGGAGGAAATGGCAACCCACTCCAGGATTCTTGCTGGGAAAATCCCATGGACAGAGGAGCTTACTGGGCTACAGTCCACGGGGTCACAAAGAGTTGGACACGACTGAAGCAACTTAGCATAAGCACAATACCCTTAAAAATGGCCAAGATGGCAAATTTTATGCTATGTTTTTTACTATAATAAAAAAATCAATAATAAAAGAGTATCATGGCAACTTGTGGTAATAATCTCTAAAATTGAAATGAACAAGTTCCTTGAAAAATACTAAGTACCAAAACTGACACAGAAGAAACAGGAAATCTGAAACAGGAGATCTAAATTCTCTGAATTTATTACTGCTGCTGCTGCTGCTAAGTCGCTTCAGTCGTGTCCAACTCTGTATGACCCCGTAGACGGTAGCCCACCAGGCTCCTCTCTCCCTGGGATTCTGCAGGCAAGAACACTGGAGTGGGTTGCCATTTCCTTCTCCAATGCATGCATACATGCTAAATTGCCTCAGTCGTGTCCGACTCTGTGCGACCCCATGGACAGAAGCCCACCAGGCTCCTCTGTCCACAGGATTCTCTAGGCAAGAATACTGGAGTGGGTTGCCATTTCCTTCTCCAGAATTTATTACTACACCTAAGTAATAAAGTCATAGTTTAAACTCTTCCCTCAGAGAAACACTCCAGGGGTAAGAGATTAAGAGGTACAAACTGCTATGTATAAAATAAGATACAAGGATATAGCATATGGAACACAAGGAATATAGCCAGCATTTTATAATAACTTTAAATGGAATATAATTATAAAAATATTGAATCACCATGTAGTATACCTAAAACTAATATTATATATATTATATTATGAATGTTATAATATCAGACTATAATTTTTTAAATGATTTTTTTTAATTTGAACTCTAGACCTAGATGGTTTCACTGGTGAATTATTTATAATATCTCATGAAGAAATAAAACAATCCTACACAAATTTATCCAAAGAATAGAAAAAGAGGAACAAACTAAGTTCCTCATTGCAGGGCTCAAGTCCTGCAATGAGACCAGCATAACATTAACACCAAGCATGACTAAGACATTACAAAAAGGAAAATTACAAGTTAATTTATTTTATCAATATAGATACAAATATTCCAAATAAAATATTAGCTAAATGAATTGACAATATATAAGTAGGAAAAATTACAGCCAAGTTAAATTTGTTAAAAAATATAAGGTTGAAAATCTGTGGGATTCAACACATTAGCAGAATGAAAGTGAAAAGTCATATTTTTATCGTAATAAATACAGAAAAGGCATTTGCTGAAATTCAACACCCATTCTTCCTTATCTAATAGAGTATTCTTCACTGATAAAAAACTAGATGGTAAGACTTTTTATAAAGGTATGGTAATTAAGATTGTGAGGTATTGATGCAAGGATGGACGTATAGCTTAATAGTACAGGATATGGTCCCAGAACAGCCATGCATTTATGGACACTTGGTCATGTGAAGGTAGCACTGTATAGTAGTGAGCATGAGAATGGTCTTTTCAATCAGTGGTTGTACATCAGCTGAATATAAAGAAAAGCAAAAGTCGCTCAGTCCTGTCTGACTCTTTGAGACCCCATGGACTATACAATCCATGGAATTCTCCAGGCCAGAATACTGGAGTGGGTAGCCTTTCCCTTCTCCAGGGGATCTTCCCAACCCAGGTCTCCCACATTGCAGGCAGATTCGTTACCAGCTGAGCCACCAGGGAAGCCCAGGAATACTGGAGTGGGTAGCCTATCCCTTCTCCAGCAGATCTTCCCAACCCAGGAATTGAACCGGGGTCTCCTGCATTTCAGGCAGATTCTTTACCAGCTGAGCTACCAGGGAAACCCTATAACAAGAAAGTGATTCTTAATTCCTACTTTACACCATACTCAAAAATGAATTTGAAGTGGAACATAGATCTAAATGTGGAAAGTAAAACAATGGAGCTTCTGAAAGATAAAACAATATCTTCAAAACCTTGGGATAGGCAGTTTCTTACATAGGAGTCAAAAGAGCACTAACCATAAAATAAAAGATAGATAAATTGATCCACACTAAAAGTAAGAAATTCTGTCATAATACACTATTTTAGAAGAAAACCTATAACATTTATACCAAAGTAACAAGTAATATTTATATGTTACTTACATAAATTCATGACAAAGGACTCACACTCAGAATAAAGGAAAAGACTGACAACCTGATAACAAAATGAGCAAAAGAAACATTTCAGGATGAGCAAGATATACAAATAGCCTAAAAACATATAAAAAAGTGCTCATCCTTTTTAGTCATCTGCTGCTAAGTCACTTCAGTCATGTCCAACTCTGTGCGATCCCGTAGACGGCAGCCCACCAGGCTCCCCCGTCCCTGGGATTCTCCAGGCAAGAACACTGGAGTGGGTTGCCATTGCCTTCTCCAATGCAGGAAAGTGAAAAGTGAAAGTGAAGTCACTCAGTCGTGTCCGACTCCTAGCAACCCCATGGACTGCAGCCCACCAGGCTCCTCTGCCCATGGGATTTTCCAGGCAAGAGTACTGGATTGGGGTGCTATTGCCTTCTCCGTTTTAGTCATCAGGGGATATAAATTAAAACCACAATGAAATACCACTATATACCCACCAGAACTGCAACACTTTTTAAGTCAGAAAAATATCAAGAATTAGTGTAGATATAGAGCAACTGGAGTTCTTAGCCACTGCTGGGGATAAAAACTGGTGCAGCCACTTTGGAAAACTGCCAGTATATACATCTACCTAAGACCCAGCCATTTCACCCCTAGATTAAACTGAAGAGAACTGGATGCACATGTGTGCAAGAGATACATAAAAATGTGTGTGTGTGTGTGCTAGGTCACTTCAGTCATGTCCAACTCTTTGCAGCTGTGTGGACTGCAGCCCGTCAGGCTCCTCTGTCCATAGGATTGTCCAGGCAGGAATACTGGAGTGGGTTGTCATGCCCTCCTGCAGGGGCTCTTCCTCACCCAGGCAAGTCTTCTACATCTCCTGCATTGGCAGGCAGGTTCTTTACTGCTAGCGTCACCTGGGAAGCCCCACACAAAAATGTTCCTAACAGCAATATTCATAATAGCTGCCAATGGAAACAATGCTCATGTCCATTAATAGAAGACTGGGGGACTGCCCTGGTGATCTAATGGCTAAGACTCCAAGCCACCAATGCAAGGGCCCAGGTTCAATCCCTGATCAGAGAACTGGATCCCACATGTCACAAATAAAAGATCTCCTGCCACAACTAAAAATCCCACATGCCACAATTCAGACACAGTGCAGATTAAAGAATAAAAATCTTCTATTTTAATTTTTTTTAAATAGAAGATTAGAGAAATAAATTGTGGGGCAGTCATACCATGGAGTATTACACAGCAACAAAAGTGAACAAACTACTGCTGTATTCAATGACAGATGAATGTCACAACATAATATTGTCTGAAAAAATCCAGGCATAAAAGAATATATACTCTGTTTCTATTCATGTAGAATTAAAAACAGGCAAAACTAAACCATGGTCTGAAAAGTCTGAATTGTGGTTTCCTTCGGAGAAGCCCTGGTGACTGGGATCAGTAGAGGTCCTTGTAGAGTGCTGGTAGGGTTCTGGTTCTTGACCCAGTGATTTCACGGGTATCTCCTCTGTAAAAACTCACCCAGCTGTAAACTTATACACTGTGCGCATCTGTATACAGGTTATACCTCCATTAACAGCTTACTTAGTGACATCATGTCGCCGATAATAAGAATCAGTTAATCAGTAAACAGGGTGTTTCCAGGTGTTGAAAAATTTACCATGCTTTCTTGGCAAAGCCAGCATCATGCTTTTCTCTAAAATTCAGCTGCTTGTGTGTTCCTCTCTTGATATTTTATTTTTCTCAAGCAAACTGGTTAATAGCTGGGTAGATTACTAAGTAAATTCTGACCCATGGTTTATTACCAAAGATTTGGTGTCAGCTGATCAATACACTAACACAAAAAACTTAGGTCATTTCCACTTCTGGAGGCTTTAGTTCTTCCTGCAGAGCAGAAAATTTCCTCTTTTCTCGGTTTCTTTTGTTTTGTTTTTTAAATCTTTAAGCTTTAAGCCCCGTTGGACTGTGCAGATTCTTCTGAGCACTGAGACTCAGCAATCAGAGATCAAGTATCCCATCTCTTACTTGGGACTCGTCTTAAGAGGTCTGCTTATACAGATGGCACGCATCTTTTAATTCATCCCAGTTTTTTAAATACAGAAGTTTTTAATAAGGAAAGTTAAACAAGAAGAAGTGATCATGAAATGCTTTCATTTAAAACTATATATAATATCTTTCCTCTCCTCCCTGTCCATCATATCATTTAAGAAATAAGAACAAAGTTACAGCAATTATAATACCTTATTTCAAGACTCAAAGAGCTGTAGTAATCAGGACAGTGTTGTATTAGTGTGAAGATGGACAAATGAGGACTTCCCCGGTGGTCCAGTGGTTAAGAATCCACCTTCCAATGCAGGGGACATGGGTTCAATCCCTCCTCGGGGAACTAAGACCCCACATGCTGCAGGGCAACTAAGTCTGCGCGCCACAGCTAGAGAGCCCACATGCCCCACCTGCTGAGCTCAGGAGCTGTGGGGTCACGTGCAGCAGATGCAGGAAGCCTGCGTGGCACAGCGAGAGGCGTGGCACAGTGAGAGCACCTGCATGCCGCAACAAACCCCCACGTGCCACCACCGAGACCTGCCACAGCCAAACAAACGAATCAACTGCCCAGAAAAAGACCACACCGATTGATTGATGGATTTTCTTTTTTTTTTTTTCCACCTTTTTAAAAAAATTGGAATATAATTGCTTTACAATGTTGTGTTAGTTTCTGCTGTACAATATTATGAATCAGCCATATGTATACATATTATTTAGAGATATGGATCAGCTCACAGTGGCTGTCTGAGAAAGGACTGGAAATTACTGGTCTTAACATGTATAGAGCTAATCATGTAAAGGAACTTTGATATAGACAGAAACTTTTTCATGCATTCTGACCTGTCAGTCTGCCCAGCTGATGACCCTGTACCCTCTCCTACCTCCACCGGCCTGCTTAGCTCAGAACAGAAGCCTTCAAATGTATAAGTGGAATCTTTTTAAGAGCACCAGGCAGCTTTTGCTGGAAGACCTCCAGTGGTTAATCTCTTGGGGATCCAAGCACCGACATTAATATATTTAAAGTGTGCTTACACTGAGGGATGTCTGTATTCTTTTCATAAGAGCCCAAAATGGACATGTTTGGGAAAATGTGATGCTTTGAAGATAATCCACATTCTTTTCCTTCAAGCCAGGTGGGGAGTATAGACCTGACGACCTATTAAGTCCATTTTTCTTGCTCCTTTTCCAGGTGGTCACTTCTTTCATCGGAACTCTCTGTCGCCTCGAAGCCTGGTGTACGAAAGTGAATTCTCCACAATCGAACCATCTTTGGACATGTATGATGAGAACAAAACCTGATTTTTTTAAGTGGACCGTCACTTCCCTTTGATTTATGGTCGCCTTTCTTGTTTTGTATTCTTCTGTCAGTGTCCATTTCGGGAGAATGGCAATGCTTTCCAGGCACAGGTTGGGGCTCAGGGTTACAAAGTCCCCCAGGGTGAGGCTTTGAGGGCAGCTTTATTGCCCAGGTGGCCTCACGGCATGGAAAACCTCCCCAAAGCTGGCCACTGAACATGGGCCCCGAGAAGCCTGGCTGTTTCCAGAGAAGAGGTGGGGCCCAGGGGTTAGGATTGCTTTGCCAATGGGCTCTGAATAATCACATGCTATTCTGTGTTGGTGACGCTGGGGTTTTTAGATAACTTTTGTGCTCCCCACTCATAAAGCTACTAAAGCTTAACGGCACTGCTTCCCACGGGTGCAGGGCACACGTTGCTGCTTCGTGGACTGCTCTGTATCTTCCTGTCTCTGACTTTACTTCCTGTTAAAGGGCCTCCTTCTAAGGCTTCCTAATAGAAAGCCTCGTCTTTTGTTCCTCCTCTGAGGCTGACCCCGAGCGCTGCAGCAGAGCCGCAGGCTGTGCGGGGTGGGCAGCTGTTCATGTTGTTGCTAGCCCCCCTAGTACAGCGTGGCATAAGGTGAGCAGTGCTCCTGTGACCACTGAGACATGGAAGGTCTTGTCCCCGCGGCCAGTGGACCTGTCTTCTTGGCAACTGCTGAGGGGTATGGGGAGGGGGTGCTCAGGAGGCCAGCTGGGCATGGTGACCCCTGGGTGACGGCCAGTGGTTGTCAGAATCAAAAAGCTCGGAGTGCTTTCTTGAGAAAAACCAACCACCTCCTTGCTCTGAGATACCACGTAAGCACCCCTCTTGAGTCTACCTGCCCAGCCCAGTCCCCTCCCGTCAGCCTCAGCTGAAGCACGAAGCAGGCCCAGGAGCTCACGGCATTGCGGACATCAGAGACACGTGTGTTCTTCCCACGTTCAAGCTAACGTCTCAAGAAACATGTATCTCCAGAGTGCGCCCCACACAGAACCACAGGGAGCTAACTGATAAAAGTGACTGCGCATCCTTTCTGCTCAAGAACACTCCATAGTTCAGCCTGTTCTCCTACGGATATGAGCTACATAGAGATGTACCTGTAAACCCGCAGCTCCTCGTGTGAGACTGGTCACTTCAGTTTCATGTGCCTGGAATGTGATCCAGCAGCAAGCCACGCAGACTTGCCCTGTTATTCGTATTGACTCTGTAGGACAGAGCTTGAGGGGAACACTTGCCATTTCTCCTGTGAAGCTGGCTTCTCCTGCTGTGATGTGTTGCTCAGATGCCTCAGACACAGTGGTGCCTGGAACGCAACGCCTCAGAGAATCAGGGTGCGGCGTCACCTCCGAGTGACCAGCAGCATGCTATCATTTGAGGCGGGAGCAGTGCAGAGTTAACAGCTTTTTCTTTTGAGCTTTAAGCAAGGGCTTTTATTTGGTTTTCCTTTGTACTCTAGTCTTTGTACTATAAAAATATTTTTGATAAACAGTTCCAAGAGAGTACTGTTTAGAAAGACGGGTCTGCCCCCTGGCTTTACAGTGAGAGAATGTGTCTCAAGGAGAGCAGAACTTGAAATCAGAGGTTCCAGACACGCACCTGCGTTAGTGTTTCGTCTGGCCATCTTCCAGCGAAGGTGGCTCAGTTCTGACCATGTTGTCACTACCATGACCTTGTTTTCCTGAACCAGAACTTAGATCCCAGTGGAGCGTCTTCTGATTTGTGCATTATGAAAGCATATATGTTAAATTTCACTCCAGACATGCCTTTACTGAAAAGAAATGAAATTACTTGAGAAAAAACTAAAAATGTAGACCCTAAAAGTCTGCCTATTCATATAATATTTGAATTTCTGGTAAATCTAGGGCACACATCCACTGTCAAATAACCAAAGAGGCATTTCTTATGAGGAAATTCTCTCAGAATAGTGCTTCAGATCCCAACTCTTTCCTAAAACTCAGGGCCACTTTCCTACTCAGCTACAGAATGTCCTGCCTTTGTCGGGAGAGACAGTAACTTCTCCGGGAAGGTCATATCTTCCAGGAATAGGGACGGTAGCATTTTTTGTCCCAAACAACACGTTGTCTCTTTGCTGCAGCTGTACCAAGGGGAAATCCTCTGTCTAGCCTCCACGCCACCCCCAGGGATCCTGGCAGAGGACGGGACCCCAGGCTGCTTGCCGAGAATGCACTTCTCACTATAGGCAGTCCTGCCCTGAGAAGCTTGAGGTTCGGGGAGCAGAGTGTCTTGGAAAGTTGGGGTGTAGAGACGTGTTTCTGCCCTGTATCTCAGTTTTTGCCAGTCTTACAGCTGCAGTGGTTATTAGCCAGGAATGATATGATAATCTCTGATTGTTTTTTGTGAGTTTGGGGGGAAGGGGGCAGAGAGTACTATTCGAAGAGTGGGAGGGGTAGAGGAGTGAGCTTCTTACACCACAAACCCTCTGACCCTTCAGGAGACTGCTCTGAGCTGAGCCTGGCTCCCAGTGCTCCCTCTGTAAAGGCGTGCGTGGCCTCCACCCTGTCTCCAGGCCGCGCTGGGTGAGAAGCCCGCAGGCACCACAGGCCAAGTGTGGAGCTGGGCCTGCAGCAGCCACATCCGTTAGCTGATCTGTGAGGAGCTGGGTTGTGACAGGTACAATGCAAACTTGACCATTTGGTGGTTTTTAACTTCCTAAGGGAAGAACTGCCCAAAGCCCTGCTTTCTTTTCAGGAAAGAGGGAGAGAGCAGAGGCGCTTGGTCCAATAACAGCCAAGCTGTCCACAGTACAAGGGCTAGGCTTGGTGGTGTGCGTGGGCAGCGTGTCTATCCAGGGCTGCCCGCCTCTGCCCTCTCAGGGGGAGACAGGCTTTACCACCGGGAGCTTGTCTTGACAAAGTCTGGTGAGTCCCACTTTTGAAGAAAGGCCTGGCCCAGAGGAGTGTCACGACACACGTCCCTGGACACCCTGATGTAGACTGATGCACCAATCTGAAGCTGACAGCCCAACTTCTGAAAGGTGGGGCTGCAAAAAGTTTAAGCAAAATAGAATAACTAAATTTGACTAACTTTATATTTACTGTGGGCTTTGTAAGCTCTTCTCATATTTTAATACCCCTCACATCCAGTTCTTTTCTTGACTTATGTGTTATATGAAACTGGTTTTAATGGAGAAAAATCAAAATGTTATCTTGCTTGGTGTTTGCCTTTATCATCTGAGTGGTGATTCTGCAGGAAAACAAGGAGATGGTGTTAATATCTGGTCACCTGTGACAATGGTTGGTGCTCATAAACTTCATGAAACAAAAGCACCATTTCCAGGAAGCAGCATTGAGGGAAAAGGTAGGAAGTTCTCACTAGGTGCCAAACACATACATAGGGAGTTACAGTGAATCCAGTGATCATTAGGCTGTTACTAAAACTGGCACATTATCAGCCAGCTGAGATGTGAGCCCAAATGCAATGGTGGTGAATGATGAAGAGGTTTCAGGGCGTAGATGGAAGGGTGTGGTGCAGCTCAGGACCCCCACCAGCAGGACCTGTGGTCGCTGAGGATGCCATGCAGGCCAAGGGGCTGAGACCAGCAAGGCCTTGGGTTCACCTCCTGGGAAGGGAGAGCTTTGCTGTGGGGAGGGCCCACATCTCAGCTTTGCAAAGAGGAGGAGCTGGGAGGGGGCGGGGTGAGCCGGGTAGGCCTGCGGTGCCTGGGTGCTGGCATCTGGCTGAGAGTGGGGGAGGAGGGAGTCCTCAGATTGAATCGGAAGCCTAGCGCTGGTCTCAGTGACCCAGGGGGTTGGTGGGACACAGGGGGAGAGAGACATGGGGACAGCTTAGATCTGAGGGCTGGCAGGACCTCTAGGGGAGGCACAGAGATACAGCCCTGGACCTCAGGCAGAGGTGTGGGGAGGCAAGGGTGGTCAGGGTGTGGCTCCACTGGGCATCAGAATACTGGGAAGCTGTGTTAAATGGACATTACCTAGAGCTGCCAAAGTAGGCACCATGTCAGCCAGTCCTCGCGTGCCCCAAATCTCTCCCTCCCCTCCTTCCCACACACACTCACTTGGGTTAGAGTCTCCTAAAGTGGGTACAGACAGGCCTGGGGGTTCTAAGCTAAGCTCAGACAATGATGGAAGCCAGAATAGGGCGAAAATTGCCCACTGATTTGAGAACCAGGACAATGACATTTGAGGACAGAAGGGGCTACAGACAGCAACTGACTTAGAAAAAACCACTGAGCAGAACTTCCCTATTCAAGAAAAGCGGTAAGAAGAGAAAAGTGGCAGTCACTTCACTGCTGCGCCAGGAGAAGCCTCACTAATGCCCAGAGATGGGGTTTGGGGTTATTAAACTCAGAATTCACTCCCAACTCCATATATGGGGCAACTGCTATGACATCCACAGCTTGAAATAAGCGTCTTCCCCGTTAAAGACAGTTGTTAAAAGTGAGATGCGTTGACTTTTGCCTTTTCTTTTGGCCTTGTTGGTAAAGCACTCCAAAGTCCATTTGGAAAAGGATGAAATGAATGTCATGTTCATGGAACATCCATGGATGTGGTTAAGATTCTTTCAGCAGGACTGGAGCACGCCTTAAAGATTTTAAGTTTTGTTACAGAGAAAATTCAGGGAAAAAGGCTACAGAGGTAAGGTGCCTGTGTTTCCTTCATGAAATTGTGCTTTTTTTTTTTTTTTTTTTTTACTGTCCTACATAGCAGCGGGAAAAACAAAGCATGCCGGTTCCCACAACCAGAGGAGGAGGGTTTCTCCCACAAGAGGCCATGTCCCCAGCTGGCCAGCCCCTATCACTCCTCTGGGAGTCAAGTCAGGAAGTTTGCCCTCTTTCTTAGGGGTGCCCTGAAAGATCCCCAAAGGCTGAACCTTGGAGAAGAGTCCAGTGGGTCTCCAGTGGACATGGGGTAAAAGCAGTCCCTGAATTCTCCAGAGCTGCATCCCGCTAGCCTTCAGTGATCACAGAGGAGAGGCGATGCTGTTGGTCTCGAGTGCTAAAAGAACAACATATTTGCCCAAGACTTGACTCTCATGGTCCCACAAGGCCCTGGGAGGCTCCCGGTTCATAACTTGGAACTTAACTGGGGTTTTGCCTCTTGCAGTTCACAATAGCTCAAGCCATTTTTTTCTTCACTTTGACTTGCTGGAGAGAAAGATACTTTGTGACAAACAGAAAACAAAGAGACTCTGAACTTCACGCAGACTTGAGTATCAATGTTTCAGAAGGATTCCGTGCTGCTGGAATCACTCAGGCCTCTGTCCCAGGTCTCCTAGTTCCTCCCACTGGATCACGCACATGCATGTCCACAAAAAAACAGAGGTCTGAGGTGACACAGACCCGGCTCAGCAGCCTGAAAGGAGTAACTTTCTCAGAAACGGCAGGCTCAGCGGCAGCAGCCAGGGCATGCCTACTCAGGCCGACGGTGACGTCCAGCTCAGCTGTAAGCACCTTTACAAACCGCACCCCTTCTTCTTCTGTGGAAGGGCCAAGAGATGGAGGACGTCATTAGCACCCTTTTAGCAGCTGCAGTGGGGTCTTGATCCGCTGGGACACAGCTTCTAGGGTCACCCACTCATTTAATGCTGGCCCGAAATGGCTCACTTCTCACCAGTCCGCTATAGTCCACTTGGGCAGGACTGTGTGCAGGCAAGAGGCGTGCTGGTCATCTGGGAAGTCTGACTAGCTTTCATCAGCTCCTTACCCCTCAGGTGATAATCACTCTCTCCAGCTCTTAGCAACTTAGAGCTATCAGCATCTGTGGAGAGTTACAGATGATTGTTCTGAGCTATTTTTTACAAATTTAACCCAACACAAAGTGAATTCTAATTTGCTGTAGGAATTATCCTTCATCCATAATTATGTCCAGGTATATTTACACTTGGAGAAGAAAATGGCAACCCATTCTAGTATTCCTGCCTGGACAATTCAATGAACAGAGGAGCCTGGCAGGCTACAGCCCATGAGGTAGCACAGACTTGGACATGACTGAGCATGCACACACATACACACATCTACACTATGTGATATTAAAGGCATTTTCTAGTGACTGGGCAGTACTGAGCCAAGATGTTTGTGGAAACAGAAGAGGTGGAGTAGGTAGGCCATCACGTCTCAGGCCATTTCTTTCCCAGCTGAGCAAGCTGTTCCTAAGCAGAAAGACTCACTGCCTACTGCCTACCAGCATGCCACAGGACCAGGCCAGTGGGTGTGACCAGTGCCAGAGTCCCACCTCCTCTGCTAGGTACCCAGCCTGAGATGACACATGCCATCCTAGAGAGAAGTGAGAGGGTATCATGTCCATTCATTCCCTGGCAGCCCAGGCCTGTCTTGCTGACCCAGTTGGAGGAGCGGCACCCTTGGCCCAATCTTAGGGCCAGAAGCTGGTGTCTTGGGCTGAGAATGGAAAGCAGGGTCCACTTCTGAGTGGCAGTGACTCTAGCTAAGGAAACTTGACCCAGTGATTATAAAAACAGGAAAAGACTCCAAGCTAGGAAATGCTATTTGGAATATGGGGAACCCCATCATCTAATAGAACAATCCTGTTCCTAAACAAGAGGAGATGTTGGTCCAAGTCCTAGGCCACATAGGTCACAATTGTTTTTTTTTACCTTCAGTAGCTTTTATACTCATGTTCAAGTTAGCACTTTCATATTTCGGCCATTCAAAGAGCTCAGCGCCTCTTCCTCTGAGTTTCTGCAAACTATGCACAACATCTCAGAGGGTGGCATACAAAACTATTTTTCTAACTATAGCACAGGTAGTTTGGGGTGGGGGAGGCTTGGGATATACCTACATGTAGCCAACGACTTATTTTCCCACCTTGAGGGATGAAAGGGAGACTGTATACCTGAGTTTAATTCGCCATTGGATCTCTTGTACCAGAAAAAAACACATATCAAATATCCAAGAAGTAAAATTGATCATTAGCTTAATCTGGGGACTCACTATAAGGAAGGGTCACTTTGACTAGAACACAGATACCTACAAATACAATGTGAGCTGATTTCTTGGCAACCTTTAAAATGTTCTGGGCAGCACAACTTCTAGGTCCGTACAGTTGATGTAAGTATAATTAAGTAGTGAAATTGTATGGTATATACCTATATGCCAATAGTGTATACCTGTATGTGCAGGATTTGCTAATATAACCATTTCAATAAAAACTTATTGAAAAAGATGCATTGGCCGCATGGAGTGCTGTTGGTGGAAACCTGTATCAGTGAGGACTCTCTTGGTTGCAAATGACTGAAACCCCAACCCAAACTGGCATAAGTAAAAAAAATAGTATGGTGTTTCCCAAACGCTAAGTCAAAAAAAGTGTAGTGTCTCCCAAAAGCTAAAATGCCATGAGTATGCATATATCACTTATGGAATGTTTTGGCCCTCAAATACTGAAACCAGGACACATCTGCTAGTTATAGCCTCGTTCGCACAAGAGCTGGTCTGCCTCCCCAGGAGACCAGAATGGTATCTCCTTGACCCTGATTGGCTTGGTTGGAAGCACATGGCCATCACCAAACGAGCCACTGTGGTCACAGAGGTAAAATGTGCCATTAGCCAAGGCCAGCATTGGCTCTTCTTTGGCAGCCACGAGTGCATTCAGCTTCACCTGAAAGGAGCTGAGAGTTGAAAGACGTGGTTGCCACAGCAAAATAATGATGCTATACAGGAAGAAATGGATGTTGCGGCAAAACCAGCAAATGTCCAATACATGTAGAAAAGAGTTGGAACCGGGAAGGTGTGGACATTAATACTACTTCCGCACTTATTAGTATGAAATTGGCAAATCACCTGTCTGGATTTCAGTTTTATCTCTTTAATACTGACCTCAAAATACCTATCTTCTAGGGTAAATGAGGGGAGAAGGCAATGGTACCCCACTCCAGTACTGTTTCCCGGAAAATCCCACGGATGGAGGAGCCTCGTGGGCTGCAGTCCATGGGGTCACTAAGAGTCAGACACGACTGAGTGACTTCACTTTCACTTTCCACTTTCATGCATTGGAGAAGGAAATGGCAACCCACTCCAGTGTTCTTGCCTGGAGAATCCCATGGACAGAGAAGCCTGGTGGGCTGCAGTCCATGGGGTCGCACAGAGTCGGACACGACTGAAGTGACTTGGCAGGCAGCAGGGTAAATGAGTGGGGATTGGATTTAAAATAATGAAAGAAGTAGGCTTAAGATCATATATCCAGTTACAGCTCAACAATTAAAACAATGTTATATTAAAATGGACAAAGACTGAATAGACATTTCTCTAAAGAAGATATACAAATGACCATCAAGTACATGAAAAGATGCTCTCTCACCATATCTCACTGTGCGCACTGTTGCTGAACCCATGGTAGGCAAGGCACGAACTAAGAGGCTGAAAGAAAGTGCGGGGAGCTGTAGGAACGGCAGATGCGTTTATTCTCTCCTGGCTGGCGCAGCAGCCGTAGTAGCAGACAGGGCATGACATGACCGCACACCACCACAAGGGCTTTCCAGCTGGAGCTTATACGTGCTTACAGAACAAAAGTAGCCTATGGCCAAGCGAGTACCTTGTGACACGCCTGCACAGTGCCTTAAATGACTCAGCTGTTACACAATAATTATTATTACAAAATGTGGGGCAAGAGTGAGAGAGCCAGGCTGAGAGAACCTGACCACAGCCATCTTGGCTAATTTGCTCTTTCCCTATGCTTAATATCATAAACCACTAGGGAAATGCAAGTCCAAACCACATGAGATATTACTTTATATCTACTTGGTGGCTATAATAAAAAACATAGTAACAAGTGTTGACTAGATATGGAGAAACTACAACCCTCACACATTACTGGTGGGAATGTGAAATGGTGCAACTGCTTTGGAGAACAGTTTACAGTTCCTCAAACACATAGCTTTATCATATGGTCCAACAATTCTACTCTTCTGGGTCTACCCAAGAGAACTGAAAACATGTTCACCCAGAAACTTGCACACAGATGTTCATAACCGTGTTATCCATAACAGCCAAAAAGGGGAAATAACCCACATGTCCATCAACGGGTACATGGCTAAATAAAATGTGGTATATATAAGTAATGGAATATTATTCAGCCATAAAAAAGAATGCTAAAACACAGATGAACATTGACTCCGTTACAGTAAGTGAAAGAGGCAAAACACAAAAGGCTGTATGAACCGTATGACTTCCTTTATATGTGTCTTCCCGCTCATACTGGTCACTGAACCCAGGGTAGATCAGGCGCGACAGGGGAAGCTGGAAGAAGACTCGAGGAGCCGCGGGGACTGCAGGCGTGTTTATTCTCTCCGGGCATCGGCAGCCGGGAGTCTTCAAAGACTACTGATAAACTACGACAGACAAAAGCGGCCTACGGCCAAGGAGGCGTGCAGGCCCAGTGCTACCAAGGTCAGCATCATCGTTGTTTACAGAACATAAGGTATGAGGCTGTGACGGTCACAGGCTGTGTTGTCAGTCACCCTCTCCAAAATATGAAAAGTCCAGAATAAGCAAAATTATAAGGATACAGATAGACTGATTTCTGGGGGTGGGGGGTGGAAGGGGTTGGGGTATAAGGAATGATTGCCAAGAGCTAAGAGGTTTCTTTTTGAAATGATGAAAATATCCCGGAATTCTGCTGCTACCTCCCAGCCTAGCGTGCTGTGCTCTCTGCCTGTTCCCATCAGGGCTTTGCCTTCCTCCTGGCGTCAGATTCCCTCCTTCACAGACAGTGTTTACAGTCACACAACTTTGGGAATATACTAATCCCTGTCTTGTGAATTTCACAGCAGTGAGGTTTATGGGAATGTGAATTCCATCTTTGAAATTAAGGGAGGAAAATGAAGTAGGCTTAGCACATTCTAAGTGCTCAATAATTTTTTTTTTCCTTCTCATAAAGACTAGTTCTCCAAAGGTGGTCTCCAGATTAGCAGCATCAGTATCACCTAGGAGCTTATGAGAAATGCAAATACTCTGAGGTGGGGCCCAGCAATCTGCTTTAACGAGCCCTCCAGGTGATACTGGCGCACACTCAAGCAGCTGCACCATTGCACCTTCCCACCAGTAATGTGTGAGGAATGAAGGCACAAAATAACCCTTTACCTCCCTCAGGGGGTTAACAACTACAGTTGACCCTGGAACAACACAAGTTAAGGGCACCTACCCTTTGAGAAGTTGAAAAATCTGAGCCTAACTTAATGGCTCTCTGAATCCAAGGTTCCCCTCTATCTACACTTTTGCATCTGAGGATTCATGCAACCACCAATCATGCAGTACTGGTAGTGTTTAAATATTTTTTTAAAAATGAGAATATAAGTGGACCAGTGCAGGTCAAACCCTAGTTGTTCAAAGGTCAACTGTACTACCAAATTCTTAAGGGTAGATTACTTTCCAGAAAGTACAACACAGATCAGTTTAAGCTTCCAAGGTCTTAAAACAGGCCTCTGCATTCTGGAAGTTGGTTCAGATTCTCAAGCAATATTTCAGAAGACTTAATCACTCTGGCTGTTAACCATAAAACTACCTATTCATACCTATATCTATTCATATTAATATTAGATTCTTAAATGCCAGTGATAGACACCCAATTCAAAACCACCTTAAGCCTCTATGAATGATTCTAAAGTGCCCCCCTTCCCTCTGGCTTCCTGCAGGACTCTGGCAGCCTAGTCCAGCAGATACTGCATCCCGTTTAGCCCTGGTGGCTCAGCAATAAAGGGATCTTGCAAGCAGATTCTGCGGGTCTCCTGCCTTGAAGGCAGGAGAATCTGCCTGCAAGTCAGAAGACCCCAGTTGGATTCCTGGGTCAGGAAGATCCACTGGAGAAGGGATAGGCTACCCACTCCAGTATTCTTGGGCTTCCCTTGTGGCTGAGCTGGTAAAGAATCCGCCCACAATGCAAGTAGACCTGGGTTGGGCAGATTCCCCTGGAGAAGGGAAAGGCTACCCACTACAGTATTCTGGCCTGGAGAATTCCAGGGACTATATATAGTTCATGGGGTAGCAAAGAGTTGGACAGGACTGAGCGACTTTCACTTTCCAGTATCCCTGCCTGGAAAATCCCATGGACAGAGGAGCCTGGAAGGCTACTCTCCGTGGGGTCGCAAGAGTCGGACGTGACTTAGGGACCAAACAACAAATCTCGATTCATGCCTATTGCCCCAGGCGACATTAACACTTCCCTCTTTTACTCAAAAGGGTCTTGTGGACTCTGAAGCCGTCCACCCCTACAGGCAAGCACTGGGAGAGCAGGGATCCACGTGCCCAGCCTCCCTCTGCTGCTTACCCAAGCTCGTGCACAAGCCTCCGGGGCCCCAGGCCAGGTGCTGCCCCCGACCCCAGGCCCACCCAGCCTCAGTGACCCCATCCATCAAGTGAGGGGACTGCACTGGTTTCTGAGGACCCCGCCGGCTTCCTAACAACCCGTGCTGGACTCCTTGAGATTCCCTTCGTCTTAGGCCCAAGTGTCAAAATGAGTTACCACAACAGACTAACACTTTTCCAGCCACCCTTTCCAAATGTTAACAGGCACTGGTTTGCTCTGAACAGTCAGCTAAAAATGTATTTCCAGAGGCTATTCCTTTACATTTTCCCTGCAAACCCTGGACAGGTTTTTACAAAACGCCAGGCGCCCTGATACCTGTGAACTCAACCATTCCGGCCACAGGCCATTGGCCCCGGGACTGAACCGCTCCTCGATGAGCCGGCCGCGCGAAGGCCTGTGGCTAGAAGGCCAAGAGGGAAGCGGAGAAGGCTGGGCTAATCCGGCCTGCGAGCGGAGGCCGGGGCCGGTGGGCGGGGAGAGCGGAACGCGCTGCGAGTCCCGAGGCCCCGCTGTCCCGGCGGCCGCCAGGGGGCGCCGCCGGCCGCGCGCCCCGCCCCGCCCGGTCGGCTCAGCGAGGCGACGGTGGCGGCGCTTCCGCCCGGCCCGCGTCGGCCGGGTGAGCGCGGCGCCGCGATGTGGCTGGGCCCGGAGGAGGTGCTGGTGGCCAACGCGCTGTGGGTGACGGAGCGCGCCAACCCCTTCTTCGTGCTGCAGCGGCGCCGCGGCCACGGCAAGGGCGGCGGCCTCACGGGTGAGAGGCGCGCGGTGGCCGGGCCTGTGGGCGCCGCCGCGGGGCGGGCGAGGAAGGAGCGCCGGGAAGCGAGGGCCGGCCGGCCAGCGCCGGACAGGCCGGGCCGCGGAGCGTCGCTGCGGACGCGCACGTCGGCGCGCGGCGGGGCAGGGAGGCGTGGGGCCGGGACGGGAGAGGGGCGGGAGGCCCGAAAGCTGGCCGCGGGCGGCCCGAAAGCTGGCCGCGGGCGGGCGGGCGGGCGATGGGGGCCGGCCGGGGTGGCGCCAGGTAGGGACGGGGCTGGGGCCCCGAGGAAGACATCTGCGCTCGCGTCAGGGGGGCGGCCGGGGAGCCTGCGGTCAAGCGGGGAGGCCAGAAGAAGGCTGGCGGCGGCCCCTTCCGGATTCGGTGCCCGGGACCTTCCCGGGGCTCAGCGGAGGCTTGTGCAGCTTCCCGGAACGGATCTCACGGCTGAGAGTTCGCGGGATCTCCTGGGCCTCTGCTTCCCCCAGGCCTCCCAGGAGGGGCCGAGGGACACAAGCATTCCTTTCCTTCTCCTCCTTCTTTCCCCGCTCACCGAACAATTGCCTTTTTAGTGAGATCAGAGTTCCTCCCAGCTGCTGCCTGACTCAGCTTCCATCTCTCCAGCTTCTCCTCATCCGTCTTTCCCTCTTCTTGGTACATTGGACCTGCAGAACGAGGCTTAGTTGGATCACCGATATATGTGTTCTGATGACCTAGGCAGGGTGCCTCTTTGCCCATCTGGGCACTACACAGGACTGCATCTCCTGGGGTGTGTGGCATTTGGGTTCCCGGGGATGTCTCCTGGGCACTCCTTCTACAGGTGTTGTCCAAAGTCCAGGCACTGCCAAAGCAGACTTGGATCAGTCTTAGGCCAGACCAGTGCCCGTGCTCCTCTGGCGGCTCATTGTTGCCATTTAGGACCTCGGACCCAGTGTTGCCGGGTCTTCTAATTATCAAGAGAATTTTCTGTGAAACGTCCTAATGTTAAATATTAGAAGCTAATATAGCCCTGTCAGGTGCAGACAGAGGCTTTCCATGGGAGAACGCTTCCTTCAGCCTCTCCTGGGCCACCTCCTGATGTGGAAGTTTGTGGGGTTACCAGGAATACTGTTGTCTTCAGTGCCTTGAGCCCCCTCCCAGAGGCCTCTGGAATCGCAGGAGCCAGTTCCAGACCTGCGTCCTGGACTAGACTGTCCAGTGGAGGTTAGACAGCAGCCCCTCTGCAGAGACTGACTGGCGGTCCACCTCGAAGCCTATGTAGAAATTAAATGCTTGGGTGCCCAGTACCTTCAGGTATATCAGCATACCCATATTTCAGTCTCAGTGCTTGCTCTGTGCTCTGCATTTCCACAGGTCACCTCAGTGCATGGCTGGGTCCCTCTGTGCTCTGCCTTCCTGTGCAGAGAAGGCTCTTTCTACCACACTCATCTCTTCATGTCCCCCAAAGCAGACTCTCCAGTTCCCCCTGGGAACCATGCCTTGAACTCTCTGCCTTAGCTATGTTTAGTCAGTTCTGGCATGGCCTTTGCTGTGGCCTTCTCTGTGCCATGATGGACATTATGGTTTCCTGAACACACTCTTCTTGCAGGAGGGACAGTTCACAATGTGGTTTTATTCGATCTGTCTTTTAAAGACAGATGCCAGCCTAGATTCTTCGTTGACGACTGTGATGACATGGGCTGCCACTAAAAAGCTTTCCAGTCTTGCAATATGGATATGCCAACGATACAGGAATTAAAATTTCTGAGACCAGAAGAGAAACCTCAACATGAACAGTTAAAACAAGTTTATTCCGAACACTGAAAAGGCTTGAATATGCCCCTTTAACTGCAATTTACAGGGGCATTTTAGAACATTTCAGTAAAATAAACATTACAGACTCCTGACTTGGATGTATGTGAAAATTACCTTCTTTTGTAACTGATTATTTTGTTAGACTGGAGGGTGAAAAAGCAGATTAAAATGGAATATGAAACAAGTGTTAAAGTCAAGCAATAAAATCAATAGTAATTATTCTGGTATCAATAGGAAAATGATAACAAAATATTTTCATATCATACCAAAAGCAGCATTTTATTAAAAGGAAAAAATAGGGACTTCCTTGGTAGTTCAGAGGTTAAGAATTCACCTGCTGGGGTTTCCCTGGTGACTCAGTGGTAAAGAATCTGCCTGCCAATGCAGGGGATACAGGTTTAATCCCTGACCCGGGACGATCCCACATGCTACAGAGCCTGTGCTCTGGAGCCTGCAGGTCGCAGCTCCTGAGCCTGAGTCATAACTGCTGAAGCCCATGCGCCCTAGAGCCTGTGCTCTGTACCAGGAGAAGCCACTGCAGCAAAAAGTCGTTGCACCACGACTGGAGAGCAGCCCCCACTCACCACAGCTAGAGAAAAGCCCCAGCAACAAAGGCCCAGCACAGCCAAAAAGAAAGAAAATTAGTTTTTAAAAAAGGAAAACTATAGGTCCAATATTCCTTATGAGCAACAAAAAAGAATCAGCCTGCAAATGCAGGGGACACATGTTCTATTCCCCCCTGCTCCAGGAAGAGTCCATGGAGCAACTGAGTCCATACTCTAGAGCCCATGCTCTGCAATGGGAGAAATCGCCACACTGAGAAGCAGCTAGAGAGTAGCCCACACAGAGCAATGAAGACCCAGCGCAGCCAAAAATAAAAAATAAATAAGCAAACCTCAAATATGAACAATGGACAGGCTTTTATTTAGCTGAATCATTCAATTAATGAAGAGGAATAAATCAAATAGTTGCAAAATGTAAACATTTCCTCTGATTTATTGGGGAAATAGTGATGTTGACAAATGTTGATGACATTGTGATGAGAAGGAAAACCTGAAATGACCTAAAATGCTTCAGAGATGGAAAAAAAAAATGGGACAATTTGGACAATACTAAAAATTTGCCTGTTATTTTCCATCATGACTTTTGAGGCTACATTATCTTCCTGTTGTTGATGTGGAAAATGATGTTAAATATCATTGTCTTATGAAAAAGACATCAGAGTATACAGCCAGAAATGTCAGAGAGACGTGTCATAAGAAATGTATCTGGCAGTTAATAAATCACATTGTTTTTCTGGATTTTGTGATATTTGTGGTATCGTTTTGTTTAATATTTATTTGTTTGGTTGTGCTGAGTCTTAGTTGCAACATGTGGAGTCTTAGTTGCAACCTGGTCTGGTTTCCTGCCCAGGCCCCGAACCCGGACCCCTGCATTGGGAGCCTAAAGTCTTAGCCACTGGACCACCAGGGAAGTCTTTGTTGTTTTGTTTCGTTGTACTTCCTTCCTCATTCTGACAAATGCTAGTTTTCAAGTCTGATTTTGCATTTTTCTTGAAGAGGGCCTACTGGATTACGTGAGCTTTGAGCCCCGTGAATCAGCCCCTGCCTGCAGGTGTTTCTGAGTCAGGAGGATAAACGGGAATAAGTAGGAGGGGATTTTTTGATAGGGATCAGAAACTGGCTGAAGGCTTTTGAGGAAAGAGAAGTAATTTAATGGACTTAAATGACGTATGATGTTTCACGCTCTGGGCTGGGGCTGTGGGGCAGTGTTCCCCTCGCGGCTGCCTCCAGCCGGGCTCAGCTCCCAGCACAGCCCTCCCTCACCCTCCCCTCTCTCTGCCCTGTTGCCAGGTCTTCTTGTGGGCACCCTGGATGTGGTGCTGGACTCCAGCGCCCGGGTGGCCCCTTACCGCATCCTCCACCAGACCCAGGACTCGCAGGTCTACTGGACAGTGGCGTGTGGTAGGTGCCTTGAATCACCAGGGGTGCTGGGCAGGGCCTGACCCAGAGAGGGAGGGACTCAGCCTACTGAGAATCTGGTGCTGCCTTTTATTCAGACAGCACAGGCCAGGCCAGTATCCACCTTAGGAAGGCAACATGGCTATGCACGGATGCAGGGCAGGTGGAGGTGAGTGTCACGAAGCCCTGTGCCTTTCCAAGGGCTTGGCCTTGGGCAGTGTCCATACTGTTGATCATTTTTCATGTACTACATAATTTTTTAATTCACCTACTCACTAAAAGTTATCTGTAAACCCAAAAATCAATACTTGTGATTGTGGACATCTGTGGAAGTGTGTGTGTGCAGAGCAGTGAAGAATTTGAATCACCAGACACACAGGTTCCCCGCTGATCCACCTCCCTGCCTTCTTGTTTCAGCGGTCAAACCATGAACACATCTCCTTTTAAAAATCTCGCCGTGCTTTTCGTGTTTTTGTGTTACCTGTTGATGATTCTACTGTTTAAAATGGCCCCAAGTATAATGCTAAAGTGCTGCGTGGCGTGTGGTGCTTTTAAGGGCAAGAAGCTGCGACGTGCCTTACGGAGAAAATAGGAGTTAGAGGAGCTTCCTTCAGGCGTGAGTTACAGTGCTCCTGGCTATGAGTTCAGTGCTAGGGTATTAAAAGTATGTATTAAATAAGATGGCTTTAAGCAGAAAGACATAAGACAAAGTAGTATTTGGATCAGTTGATGAAAATGTCGCAACCGGAAGCTCATAGGAACTTAGCCCTGTAGCTCCCCTGGGAGCAGCATTGGCAAATTCAGCGTTCGAGGAAACTCTGTAGAACACAACCACTGTGAATAACGAGAATCGGCTATAGTTGTCCTAAGAGGAAACAGCCACCCTCCTGAGAATCCAGGAGGAAGTCCCCTTTCAGCGGGACCAGCCTGGCTGAGGTCCCTGGGATAGAACAGCAGTCATAGCTGGCTCTCAGATAGCACTTCCTGCCTGCCAGGTATGTGAACCTCCCAACAACTCCAGAAGGGAGAACGTTGGTTTCCCCTATTTTAAAGATGAGGAAACTGCCCAGAGGAGTTAATAAACTTGCCCGAAGTCCCACGGAGCTCTAGATCAGACCCTGAGCACCTGTGTCCACTGTGTCCAATGCTCTCTGTGCTAGCAGCCAGGGTCACTGCTCCCCAGGGTAATGTTTTTCCTTGGAGACCTGAGAAGGCGTGATGAGAGTGTTCACAGCTGGACTGCAGCTATGGGGGCTGGGATTGGGTACAGGGAACCCTGAGTGGGGCACTTGCAGGAGCCAGCGGCTGCCTGTGTGGGGGCGCCCGGGGCAGTTGATGTGTGCCTGGGCCAAGAAAAGGTGCCTCGTGCTGAAATGGGTCCTCTAGATGCTCATCTGCGTCTCAGAATCCTCCTTCTCAGAGAGTGCATGGACAGGGGGCAGTGGCAGTGGGAGCAGCCTCTCTGCAGGAAGAGAGGCGTGCGGTTGCTCCGGGGGCCTGTGGGAAGCCCCCAGGGGAGGGGTGCGCTGCACTGGGGAGCTCCTGCCCCGGCCAGGCCCCTGTGCTCATCTGCCTTTGCCGCTCTGCCTTTGCCCACATGGCTCTTGGGCTCTCCAAAGCCAGACCTCTCCTCACACCTGCCACTGAATCTTGACTCCTTAGCTTGCCATTAAAGGACTTTTCCCCTTTAAATTTTAAGTACTATTTCTGTTTTTCCAGAACTTTTTATGAGTTATCTTTTTGATTCTTAGAGCACCTCAGAGACAGGTACAGTTATTTTCATTTTATAGGATGAAGCTGAGGCTTATCCTCAGCTTAGGTTGAGCATGTAGCCCAGAGCCACCTCACTGGAAAGTGACCAAACCATAATGCTAATCCAGGCTGCTCATGCCCTCAAGGAGTTACTGGTCTGGCGGGAGAGCTACAAGGGGCTTCCCTCCTGGCTCAGTTGGTAAAGAATCTGCCTACAATGTAGGAGACCCGGGTTGATTCCTGGGTCAGAAAGATCTCCTGGAGAAGGAAATGGCAACCCAGTCCAGTATTCTTGCCTGTAGAATCCCATGGACAGAGGAGCCTGGTGGGCTACACTCCATGGGGTTGCAAGAGTCGGACAGAACTTAGCAACTAAACCACCACCAAAGGACTTTCAGGATCTGCTTGCCTCCATTTCTTCCTCCCCCAGCTCACACCTGGCCTTCAGCCAGACAAGACACTTGCAGGGCCTGAAGTCCTTCACCACAGCTGTCCTGGCTGATGTGCCTACAGCATCCCCCTGCATCCACGTTGCCTCCCCCCGCTCTGTTGAGCACCTGCCTAGATGTCACACTCTATAGAAGCTTTCCCAGACTCCCCAGAACCACGTACTGCTTCTCCCTCCCTTGGACCTGCCACGTCCCCAGCAGCACTTTTGCACTGAAGGCTTGCTGCTCTCCCACCAGACCAGCAACTCCGTGAGGGTGCAGGCAGCCTGGATTAGCATTATGGTTGGTCACTTGCCAGCGAGGTGACTCTGGGCAATATGCTCAACCTAACTGTGCCTCCGCTTCATCCTATAAAATGAAAATGCCTGTACCTGTTTCCAAGGTGCTCTAAGAATCAAATAAGATAATTTATAAAAAGTTCTGGAAAAAACAGAAATAGCACTTAAAATTCAATTAGCTATTATATTTTTTATTACCAGTACCCGGCATAGAGATAGTTTCAGTATTTACTTGGTACTAAATGATTTCCTAAAGGAAATCAGTCCTGAATATTCATTGGAAACACTTTGGGCACCTGATGCTAAGAACTGACTCGTTGGAAAAGACCTTGATGCTGGGAAAGATTGAAAGCAGGAGGAGAAGGGAACAACAGAGGTTGAGATGGTTGGATGGCATCACTGACTACGGACATGAGTTTGAGCAAATTTCAGGAGTTGGCAATGGAGAGGGAAGCCTGGTGTGCACTCATGACTGAGCAACTGAACTGAACTGAAATGAAGATCAAGTTGCTTTTAACTAATAATTCTTTTGTGTGAATATGTGTAAATATTTATAATTAAAGTTCAGGCAGATCCACACAGGTGTAGTGAACAAGATTCCTTTGTTTTAGATTGCCAGCAATATGTGTGTGAGAGTTGCATCATGTACAAATTCAACCTTCACATTCAAATATGGGTTCTTAGCAAAAAAAGCAAGCAAGCAAGAACTCCCTTCTCCTAACAACTAGGCCTTGGCCTCTATGCACTAAGGAAAGGAGGCCATAATAGATATGCAAAGAAAAATGAAAAGAAAAATGATAATTCATGGATGATTTAGGAACTTCTATTTATGGTTATCTCTTGCTATAATCATCTGTTGTTATGCTTATTGTCATGATTATCACTGTTAGTGTATGATTCTGGGTTTAATCGTCTTCACATGGACATTCTCCCACAGACCCGTGGGAAAGGGTCTTTCTATGCTGTTGCTTGTTAGGGTGGTGAATTGCTTGGGTAAATGCAAAGAAACAAAAGAAATCAACCCTAACCAAGACAGGCTGGACTGTGACTCTGGAAGACAGAGCTTGAGCAGGTAGCTGGGCCAGAGGAGACGGCAGGGACCAACTCGGCCTGGCCGGAACGGAGCCAGGACGGGGTCTTCAGCTGGTAGGAGAGTTGTGGCCAGGCAGGAAAGGATGGGGTGGCCAGGGATCTGTGGGTCACCCACAGTCATGCAGAACTCGCGTCTCTGCTACAGCCCCCTCCATCCGAGCGTGTGGGCCTTCCCGCAGCCACAGAGACAGCGGGGCCTTCTGGGCACCTGCAGTCGGCAGATGGCCCCAGGACACTGGAAAGGAAGCAGAGTCTTCACTCCTTTCCTTATTCTTGTGTGAATTCATTTAGAAAAGAGTTCCTAAGTGCAAACCCCCTG
The DNA here is from genome assembly GCF_029407905.1 of Bubalus kerabau. NCBI lineage: Eukaryota > Metazoa > Chordata > Mammalia > Artiodactyla > Bovidae > Bubalus > Bubalus kerabau. The sequence continues at coordinate 170,873,641 of NC_073624.1, forward strand.
CCAGACACATGAAAACCCCCCAAAACTGGGGTGCCAGAGGGATGGGGAAGAGACGTGCCTCATCCTTTTACTTCTCCCGAGGCCCCTTTTCCCAGTTCCCTGATAGAGGCGGAGAAAGCAGCTGCCTCAGTCTTTGGGATGGCACTGGGCTGCCTCTGAGTTTTTCCATCTCCACGGGGCCTGCAGTGCCCTCCAGGGGCCCTCTTCCTAAGGAGGACAGGGACTTCCCTCTGAGGTGAGGCAGACCCTGGTGGCCAGCTAGCAACTGAAAGAGTCAAACAGGGGTGAAACAAAGGGTTCCTGGAAGAGACAGGATCCAGCTGGGATGTGAACTCAGGGGAGGAGGAAGAGCAGTCAGAGGCCTGGATGGGGCATCTGGCTCGGAGAGAGGGAGGGGGCCTCTGGCCCAGCAGGAGACCAGCCAGCCAGGGACCTGGAGTCCTGCAGGAAGCTCCCGCTGCCACCTGTGGAGGCCTAAATTCTTGGGAGAACCGCAGTCACTTAGACCAAGTCTGACTGTCTGGCTAATCAGCTACACGTGGAAGACCACATTAAGTCCTTTTGTCTCAAAGAAAAGTAAGTAAGCAAATCTGCACGTGTACAAACTACTTCTGGGAGGACACAAGAAACTAGCAGTCACTTGCTCTTGGTGTTAGAGGGCAATGGAGGCTTTACTTTTTTCATGACTCTCTATCTGAATTTTTTTATTTTGTGTTTTTATCAGTACCATTTATGACTTTTGTTTTATACACACACACACACATATATATGGAAAGAGTAGACAGGTGAAAGATAGTAATCTTTTTTGTATAGCAAATTAGGTCACCCATTTTAAACTCTCTGAGTTTATGTTTAAGTCCTGGTGATTTTGTGATTTTCCGTTTCTTTATTCCACCAAACCACCCCTAGGTTCTTCCCGAAAAGAGATCACAAAACACTGGGAATGGCTGGAAAATAACTTACTCCAGACGCTGTCCATCTTTGACAATGAGGAAGATATCACCACCTTCGTCAAGGGCAAGATACACGTAAGACTCACTCTCCATACTGGTTCTGACTCCCTTCTTTGGGCTAGCAGTATTCACCTATGTCATCCTCTGTAAACTTCAGACAACATGATATAGTTCTTTCCTCCATGAAGCAGAGATGGAATGAAGTGTCCAATCCTGTTCTCTTGGTATTGAAAGGGGCAGTTGAACTCATTGTATGCAGGCCTCATCTTCTGGCCAGCCACCAGAGTCTGACTAAGCATAGCTGGGAGTTCCCATCCCCTTAGAGAGTGTTAGAGCAAATATGCAGATATACAGCTCTGTGACTAGTTCCTTGGCCAACAGAGGAAGAAGTTGGAAATGACAACTTATTATTAAAAATAATATGAAGTATATTTCTATCATAAAGCTAACATTACTTCAAAATGCACAGATATTTTGACCCAGCAGTTGCATTCCTTGGAATTTACCCTAGAGTGTATTCATATGTGCAGAATATACGAGGCATGACTTATGTATCAGGATGTTCCCTGAAGCAGTGCCAGGGAACAGTGCCTCCCAGTCCCGTGTTAAGAGGGAAAGCAGCTGTTCTTTCCTTTGCTAATCGAGAGTGATCATACTTGCTAACATAGTACTTATTTGCTATATGAATACTGTACTGAGCACCTTATATTCAGGGGACTTGATCAGTCATATGTGATATTCTTAGTGGAATATTTTACAGGTAGCAAAACAATTATGAATGTGTAAAAACTTATCATGGTGATGTTTATATTGTTTCCCCTTTAGGGAATAATTAGCATAATGAGCATTTATCTGAGAATGTATGTGTGTGAATCTGCCTCTTTTTCTTTCTGGTGGTTATTGCCTTGGGTTAGATTGCTCAGAGGGCCCTTACTAGGTCAGAGTTTATGATACAAGCTTGCTTTGGGCAAGCCCTCGTGACTTCATAATGCCAGAGCTTCCTAGACCTGGGCAGATAGCACCGAGAGCTCCTCAGCAGTTCTCTGTGTGCCTTGGGGTTGGTTAGGACAGGACCTGTGTTGCCTTTCTAGCTCCAGGAAACTAGGCAAAGAGAGCAGAGGCAGGCCTTCACTCTCCTACTGAGCCAGCTGGGCAATAATAGCAATAACAGCAACATTATGGAATGCTTCCCTCATGCCAAGCCCAAACAAACTAACCAACAAAATAGACCAAAGTTCTCGATAAGTCAAATTAAAAATGGAAATTAGAAAATGTTGAGGTGAGGGGCTTCCCTGGTGACTCAGTGGTGCGGGGTCCAGTGCAGGAGACACGGGTTTGATCCCTGGGCCAGGAGGAGTCCACGGGCCACGGAGCAATTGAGTCCTTGCACCACAGCTGAGTCTGTGCTCCAGACCCCGAAAGTGCACCCGGGGAGGCGCCGAGCTGCAGCTGCTGAAGCCCAGCCACCCCAGAGCCTGTGCTCCCCAACAAGAGGAGCTCCTGCAATGAGTAGTCCTCACAGCACGACTGAGGAGTTGCCCCCACACAGCAACGAAAACCCAGGGCAGCCAAAAATAAATTAATTAATTAAAATTTATTTTTTACAGAAGAGAAAATGTTGAGGGAATTCCCTGGCAAGCCAGTGGTTAGGACTCAGCACTTTTACTGCTGGGACCCTGGTTTAACCTCTGGTTGGAGAACTAAGATCCTACAAGATGCATGATGCCACCAAAAAAAAAGAGAGAACTGGACAGTTATAGAAATACTACTGTATATCAGAACTTGGGAGATGTAGTAAAAGCAGCACACAGAAGGAAATGTAAAGTCTTAAGTTTTATGTTTTATAATGACGTGATAAAAAAGAAAGGTGGGAGTTAGTGAGCCAAGTGTCCAATTCAGTAAATTAGAAGAATTCCAGAGAAACCAGGAAATTAGAAACACAGAAATACAATGATCACAGAAAGATTTACTATTCACCGAAGACTCTATTATTCACCAGATTATAGTTGGCATTTTTTAGCAGTAAAATATTCTTTGATTAAGATAGGTACTTTGTTTTTTTTAGACATAATACTATTACATATTTAATAGACTACAGTATAGTGTAGACATAACTTCTATATGCACTGTGAAACCAAAAAAATTGTATGACTTGCTTATATGTGCTTTACTGCTATGGTTCAGAACCATACCAGCAGTATCTCCAGGGTATGCCTGTAACAAAGGGAAGAAGTTAATTTCTTGGAAAATAAAGAAATGATACAGAAGAACAACAGATCAAAAAACAGATCTAAAATATAAACAAACCTGTGGCAAAAGTGATACAGGACGAAAGAGAAAAACCTCAAGCCATGTTGGGAATGAAATATTAAAAAAAAAAGCAGAGCTTAAAAAAAAGAAAATGCCATAAACAGCTTTACACCCATAAATTATAAGAATTAAGACAAGATGGACACTATTAAAATAATGTTTTAGTTTCCAATTGCTATTGTAACAAGTTACCATAAACTTGGTGATTTAAAACAGCAGAAGTTCTTAAGGCTTCCCTGGTGGCTCAGTGGTAAAGAATCCGCCTGCCGATGCAGGATACACGGGTTCGACCCCTGATCTGGGATTGTGTGCCGCAGCTATTGAGCCTGTGCTCCCGAGCCGGGAAGCCACCGCTACTGACGCCCATGCGCTCTGGAGCCCGTGCTCTGCAGCAAGAGGAGCCGCTGCAGTGAGAGGCTCGAGCACCGCAGCCGGAGAGTAGCTCCCGCTCACTGCAGCTGGAGAAAAGCCTGACAGCAAGAAGACCCAGGACAGCCAAACGTTTAAAACACTAGTTTTAAGTAAGCACAAGTTTCTTATCTTATAGTTCTGTATGTCAGAAGTCTGAAATGAAATCTCATAGGCTAAAATCAAGGAATTAGCAAGACTGATTCTTGGAAGCTCTGAGGGGAGAATCCACTTCCTTGCTTTTTCCAGCTCTTAGGAACCTTGTAGGGCTTCCCTTTACTGACTCAGCAGTAAAGAATCCACCTGCCAATACAGGAGACACAGATTCAACCCTGGGTCAGGAAGATCCCCTGGAGACGGAAATGGCACCCCACTCCCAGTATTCCTGCCTGGGAAATCCCATGGACAGAGGAACCTGGAGGGCTACAGTCCAAAGGGTTGCAAAGAGTCGGACACGACTAAGCGACTAAATAGAAACAACAACAGGAGGCATGCATTTCGTAGTTTTTGGTCCTTACCTTTCTTTTTAATGCCAGCAGCATTGACGTCTTGATTGACTTGTTTAATCAATTAGTACCTCTCTTTCAACTCTTCTGGGAATTGGGATGTAACATCTTCAGTGTATTAGTCTCTCAGTCATGTCTGATTCTGCAACCCCATGGACTGTAGCCCACCAGGCTCCTCTGTCCATGGAGATTCTCCAGGCAGGAATACTGGAGTGGGTTGCCATTCTCTTCTCCAGTGGAACATCTTTAGGGGGGCTGTTATCTGATCTGCCACATAATAGAACTGAAACTGAGACAAAGAAATAGAAAACTTGAATATGCCTAAAACTGTTAAAGAACTTAAATTAGTCGTTCAAAATCTACCCAGCGATCGTTACGGTGCACTTCTATCAGCTAGCAAACAAAACCCGAGTCCTGGGGGCCAGGTGGTTCGTTCCATCGGTGGGACCAGTACTCCAGGCCAGTGGGAATGCAGAGAAAAATGCAAAGCAGCATGTCAGCCCCTTTGCTCCATGCTTGGGGATCTCCCAGGTGCAGCTGAAGGAGTGGGGGCACCCGCTGAGACCCAGGAAGGGGGCCTGAAGGCCAAGGTGCCAGTGACGGTCCATAGGCTGTCTGGCACTCACCATCCCGCTGGTGGGGCCCCTTCTCCAGCCTCCCAGTAGGCACGCTGGAGGGCAGCAGAAGACAAAGGTGGGGCCTTGGTAGTGAGGAGGGTGCTCAGATGTAGAGCTCGCTTCTGCAGCAGTGCTCTGGGGAGGTAGAGAGGCAGCTTGAGAGAGAGATGTTGGGGTTGCAGGTACAGTGGTGCTGTCTGTACTGAAATGGAGGTGCTGCTCTTGGGTCCTCACCCCAGCTCCTGGCTGTTTTTCCTACTCGTGGAGGCAGGGACATGAGGCTGCCAGGAGGCTCCGTGGAAGCAGCAGTCTGGGCCACACCACTTGCCTTGAATTCCTTTAGCTTATCGAGTAGTCATACTCCCTGGAAGATTTATGTGTACATTTTGAGCCAGATATACTAAGAACCTGTTGTACCCCCGGGAGGTTTGGCTCTGTGACCCAGGGGAATATCTCTGGGCACTGTGAGCCCACTAAAGATGCTGGCGGGACACAGCACTGACACGCCCTGAGCTGGGTGGGCCCTGCAGCTGGCCCAAAGGCCTTGAGCAGGGGCCAGAGGCAGCAGCCACCTGGTATGGGGAGAAGGGGAGTGTCAGATACAGAACATCCTTCAGGACACTGGCATGAGGAGGTATGGGGAGGAGGGGGAGTGTCAGATACAGAACATCCTTCAGGACACTGGCATGAGGAATGCCCTTCATAGAACAGTGCCACAGCAAGATCCCATTTGGGCAAAGAAGGAAGGGAAAGAGCAGATGTGTGTATTTGCTTACAGGTGCATCAATGCCAGCCTGTTTGGGAGAAAATCAGCAAAGTGGTTACAACAGCAGAGGAGATGGAGACTTCCTTCTCATTGAACTCCCTTTTCTACTATTTGCAATTTTTTTTTTGCCATGTTTATGTATTCTATTTTTCAGGTATTTACATTAAAATAACTAAAATGTAACTTTGAAAGTCTTTGCTCTGAGCTAGTAGAGAGAAAGAGCTCTGGGAGTTAGGGGAAGTCACCTGCTCTGTGTGGCCAGAGCAGCTGTCGGGTCTCCCTGCTTGTGGCCCAGGGCAGTGTCCAGGAGCCCCGAGTGCCGCTGGCTGATTCCCCGTGTCCTCCTCCAGGGCATCATCGCAGAAGAGAACAAGAACGTGCAGCCCCAGGGAGACGAGGACCCCGGGAAGTTCAAGGAGGCCGAGCTGAAAATGAGGAAGCAGTTCGGGATGCCCGATGGGGAGAAGCTGGTCAATTATTACTCCTGTAGCTACTGGAAGGGCCGTGTGCCCCGGCAGGGCTGGCTCTACCTGACCGTCAACCACCTCTGCTTCTACTCCTTTCTGCTCGGCAAGGAGGGTGAGTGCAAGCAGCATGGGCTCCCCGCGTCATCCCCCACCCTCCCTGCCCCAGCCTGCAGCTGGTGCTGGCATCCTCTGCACTCACCCTCCACCTTGCCTCTAGAAAGTGCACCTCCTCCCCAGACTTCCAGACTTCCTGAGGGCTCAGCCTCCAGATATTCTGTGCCCACACAACCACCAGAGTCTCCCCAGAAGACAGTGACCCATGAGCAGAACGCCCAGACTTGAGCCAAACATCACCTGGCCCTTGGGGGCTTCTGTCATGTCTGCGTCAACCAGCACAGCTCTTCACATGGTGACTTTCTGCACAGGGCCTCCCCTCTTTCACGTAGAACATACCAGCGCCCCCCTCATCCCTGAGCGGCTGCAGGTTCCATGGGGCCTTGGATGTGCGCCTCTGCATCCAAGGGGCTGTGGGGCCCTCCGCCCAGGAAGCCCTGACCTCAGGACAAAGAGCAGATGCCCAGCCAGCGCCCTCTGCTGCCATGTCACCCCCGGAAAGCAGCCCCAAGGCTTCAGCTGCTCTCCGTGTTCCCTTTCCCAGGCCCAGCGCCCAGCCATGCACACGCTTGTCCCAACCTCACCTGTCTCTCCTGCCTTCACATCTGCTCATGAGGCAAGACCAGTGTCCTCTTTGTGCCGGCCACACCGTGTTGTGACTTGCCCCCAGAGCAGGACACTCCCCCCAGCTGGGGCTTTTCAGGTCCCGGGGCTCAGCTCGCTCACCTCTGCTTGTTCATTCATGCCGTCCTTCAGCCATTCTGTGGGCAAACCCAGGAGGTTCTTGGGACTGGGAGCTGGGTCAGCCCCGCACAGCCGGGCTCGGGCTGGGCACAGGGGGGAGTCAGGAGCAGGCCGCCCGGCCCTGCAGCGGGCTTGCCCTCATGCCGTGTCTGTCCCTTCCGGCGTCCAGTGAGCCTGGTGGTGCAGTGGGTGGACGTCACACGGCTGGAGAAGAACGCCACACTGCTCTTCCCTGAGAGCATCCGCGTGGACACGCGGGACCAGGAGCTCTTCTTCTCCATGTTCCTCAACATCGGGGAGACCTTCAAGCTCATGGAGCAGCTGGCCAACCTGGCCGTGCGGCAGCTGCTGGACAGCGAGGGCTTCCTGGAGGAGAGGGCGCCGCCCAGGCCGCCGCGGCCACACAGGAACATCTCGGCGCTGAAGCGGTGCGTCGGCCGGGCCCGGCGGGGACCCGCCCTCCTCACCCGGCACAGGCACCCTGCGTGGGAGGGGCCCGCTGAAGGGTGGTTGCGGTAGTGCACGGAGGGCAGGAGCCTCATGGAGGCATCATCCTCAAGCCTGCCGCTGACGCGGAGGGAGTGCCTCATGTATCGCTTCTCCAGCGCCGGGGCGGGGAGCGCTCGCGGTCTCCCGAGTCTGAGACAGGAAGCCAAGGTCCCGGTAGACAGAGTAACTCGCCCCCGGCCCCCGGCCCTTGGCGGTGAGTGAGCGCCAGCGGAGCCCAGGACCGCCGCCCACCGCGGGAACCGGGGTGGCCTCAGTGAGTCCCGGCTCGGGGAGCGCAGCTGCCTTCCCGCTGGCCGGACGGCTCGGCTCAGGCCCCGGACGATCGCCCTGCGCGGGTCTGAGGCCAGCAGACCGAGGAACGCGTCACGGGGCCGGCCCCGCCAGAGCAGCTCTGTCCTTGCTGCTCCGTGGCAGCGTCAGGGGGCGCTCGTAGGCCAGGGGGAACTCAGAGATGGCCGGAGCGAGAGGCACGCCCTTGGGCTCAGAGACCGTGGTCTAGGCCCAGACTCTTGCACCGTCTGGCAGAACGCTGTCCAGGGACGGCACTCGCCTCATGCGAGTGACCGGGTGGCTCTCAAGACCTCTCAAGCAGGGCGGGCCTGGGCAGGCTCTGGCACTGTCCATCGAGGGCGCCCATCAGGCCCGGCTTAGGCTGCTGGCCGCTCCCCTGGGGCTGGGGGGAGATGCTCACACGGGTTGGTCCCCGCAGGGACAGGAAGCAGGCGGCCAGGCCCCGCCTCACACCGTCATAGGCCCAGCGAGGGTGTGTTTCTCTTAAGCAACAGCACCCTATGTTCTATGTTTTTTGAGGTTTTTTGGTCCAAGCCACTCAGCACTTGGGATCTTAGTTCCCCAACCAGGGAGTGAACCTGCGCCCCCTGCAGTGGAAGCTCGGAATCGTAGCCACTGCACTGCTGGGGAAGCGCTAGCACCCTGCGTTTTCGTCCTCACTCCACACCTGCCTATCGGCAGGCCCGTCTGGGCTCCCGGTGGGGCCGGGTCTTCCCAGTGAGAAGCCGCAGGGTGGGCGCAGGCATCTTCTGGGCACACCAGGCGTGCTCTTAGTTGACCGCTCCTCTGCTGACCTTAGGGATGTGCGCATTTTCCTCCTGGATCGTTCAATGTGCGTGTTCTATTGAACTCTGAGATCCCTGGGCACAACTTGCTCACAGGAGGACCCCCACGAGCCTGAGTCCAGTGTGAAAGCCGAGGACATGAGGCCCCCTCGCGAGTGTATCAGCCCTGACTCCTGCCCCCTTTCCCACCACCAGAGACCTGGACGCCCGAGCCAAGAACGAATGCTACTGTGCCACGTTCCGGCTGCCCAGAGATGAGCGCCTGGACGGCCACACGAGCTGTACCCTGTGGACCCCGTTCAACAAGCTGCACATCCCCGGCCAGATGTTTATCTCCAGCAACTACATCTGCTTCGCCAGCAAGGAGGAGGATGCTTGCCACCTTATCATACCGCTGCGGGAGGTGAGCCCGACGTCCTTGCCAGCTCTCCCCTGACCTGCCAGGGCACCCGGCCAGGTCCCCAGCCTGGGAAGCCCCTCAGGATTTGGTGGCATGAGCAGCGAGGGCACACGGTTCAGCACCTCCCCGAGCACGTGTCATCCACCAGGCCCCATGGGGTGTAGGGCGCACTGGATGCCTGCTCAAGGGTCACCCTCACCTGGTGGGAAGACAGGGTAGGCTTTGGCCTGCCAGCAGCACTCACACTGGTACCCAGTGAAACCTCAAAAAGGACCCGCTGGGTCAGCCCAGTGCCCTCCTGCAGGTGAGTGTCCCTTGGTCCTGCCTTCTTGGGTCTTCCAGTTGGACTTTGGCATATCCCTGCTTTGGCTGGGCCTGGAGGGCACTGACCATGCCCCACCTCCATCATGTCACCCTCAGAGCCCCCCTCACTGACCCCTCCTGACACCTGCCTTGGCTGGGGCTCAGACTCTGGCAGTCATCGGAAGTCAGCTTTTAACCTTTCAGGAGGAGGGTCAACTCTCACCCGGAAGCTAGCTCTTACCTGTCACAGGGATTTTTTTCTCTGGTTCCTTGGGCTTCCACAGTGACTCATGGAAACAAGGCCATTTGCCCTGTGCTGCAGTGAAGGGTGTAGATAGTGAGGGGGAGCACCCCACCACCACCACCCAGACAGAAGGCCCAGACCCTGAGGTCAAGGGTAGATCCCAAAAAGGCATACTGGCTGTTTAATTACTGAAGCACAGGGAGGTTCTTAAATTAGAACCTAAATCACGGTAGTCTGATTCTGTTTAAAACAGAACGATGGGACCTCCCTGGCCTTTGTACAAAGCTCTGAAGTTGTGGGTATAGTCGTGAATAGGTGTGAGGTGCTGTGCTGCCTCAGTTTCCCCAAGGGAAGTCAGAGGCAAAGACTTAAAGGAGCCACAGCTCCAGGCTGGCCCCGGGCCCTACACTCCGTTTGGCACTAGGCCTGTGGGTTTGTCCTGGCTGCTGTCCCGACCTGACCCTGAGATCTGGGGGCTGGCTACAGACTCATCTTAAGCCCAGCTCCACTTCCCCTGAGGGGTCCTGACATCCTAACATCAGAGAGCTCTGGCTAACCCAGGAAGCTCTTGGACTGTGGCCACAGCTGGTCAGGATAGAGCCCCCTACCCAGCCCTGACCTCAGCGTCCCATCCAGGGGGCTTCCCAGGGCCTCCTCACTCAGAGCCAGCCACACTCAGGTGTCCACTGTGCTCAGTCACTTTAGTCATGTCCGACTCTGTGGGACCCCGTGGACTGTAGCCTCCCAGGCTCCTCTGTCCATGGTATTCTCCAGGCAAGAACAATGGAATGGGTTGCCATTTCCTCCTCCAGGGGGTCTTCCCAACCCAGGAATCGGACCCCTCTCTCTTAGTCTCCTGCAGTGGCAGGCGGGTTCTTTACCACTAGCGCCACCTAGAGCCAGTGAGCCAGAACTACTGAGCCTGCACACGAGAGAAGCGACCACAGTGAAAAGCCCGCACTCTGCAGCGAGAGTAGCCCTGCTCGCCACAGCTAGAAGTCTGTGAGCAGCGGCAAAGACCCAGCACAGCCAAAGCTTAGTTAATTTTTCAAAAAAGAACTGGGCCCGTGACACACATCAGAAAGTGCTGAGGGAGTGAGGGCTGTGGAGGTGAATGACTTCTTGCCTCGCTTTAGGACGGGGACAGGACTGTCAGCCTTGAGGGAGCTGGTCAGGGAGCAGCTGGGCTCAGGCTCTGCATTCCGCCTCATCCCCCTCAGGATGGTCTTCCGAGGCTGACACCCTCACACTCATCAGCAGTGGAGAAAACGGGGCTCAGATGTGCACAGGACACCCACAGCAGCGAGTGGCAGAGTCAGGATAGGAAGCGCTCAGGCCTGCAGAGCCCTGCCTCCCCTCCCCACCCCGTGCCCAGAAGGCAGCCTGAGCCCACCGTGCTCTCGCCTTCACAAAACCATGTGGCTTTATATCCCAAGATGCAGACCCCCAGATGGTGGTTTTGGCTTCTCAGGTGACCATTGTGGAAAAAGCCGACTGCTCCAGCGTCCTGCCCAGCCCTCTGTCTATTAGCACCAAGAGCAAAATGACCTTTCTGTTCGCCAACCTGAAAGACCGTGAGTTCTTGGTTGAGAGGATCTCTGACTTCCTCCAGAAGATGCCATCCAAGCCGTCAGGTGGCAGCCGAGCAGAGAGTAAAGCCAGCATCGTGGACGCAGCCCCAGAGGTGAGGGGGCCCCCCAGAGCAGCGGGGCGGGGGCAGGGGCAGGAGGAGAGCACTTGGGTGGAGAGGGCCCCCGCTTGGCGCTGCTGTAAAACCTCACCCAACCCCAGTCTCAGAGGCACTAGCCATGCACACAGGGCCCAGGGTCTCAGACCTCTCGGTACCCCAAGACTCCCTCAAGTCGGCCTGCCTACCTCAAGCGTACTCCACACAAAAAGCTGTCTCTGCCTGGACCAGCCCCCTTCATCTCTGTCCCTCATGAACTTCTCCTGCACTGGGAGCCACACTGCGGAGGCCTGCCCATTTGTGTTTATTTACCTGGCATTTCTCCCTTCAGTCTTTCTTACAGGGTTACCTTTTACTGCAGTCTCCTTACTATACCAACAGTATTAATAATTCTTTAACATCAAATACTTGTGTTTATGGGCTTCCCTGGTGGCTCAGCTGGCAAAGAATCTGCCTGCAATATGGGAGACGTGGGTTCGAATCCTGGGTTGGGAAGATCCCTTGGAGAAGGGAAAGACTATCCACTCCAGTATTCTTGCCTGGAGAATTCCATGGACTGTATAGTCCATGGGGTCACAAAGAGTCGGACACGACTGAGCGACTTTCACACTTGTGTTTACATTTCCCCAGATGTACAAGTACCTTTTACAGTTTGATCAGATTTGAATTGAGGCACACATAGATCATATATTTGTTACAGTTGATTGCTGTAATCTCTTTACAGGTTTCTGCTCCCATCTCTTTCTCCCTCTCCCTCTCTTTTGTCTTGCAGTATTTTATTGAAGGAACTGGTCATTTGTGCTATAGAGTTTCTCACAGCCTGGTGTTTACTGATTGCCTCCCCTGCAAGCATTTAATGGGTTCTTTTGTGCCCTATTTCTTGTAAGTTGGTGGTTGAGTGGTGAGATCCAGCTCGACTTTTGATTTGTTTATTTTGGTGCGAGGTGGGGAACAGGCACTTGTAGGCAGGATTGAGCTGTGTGCTTCTACCAAGAGGTGTACAATACAATACCTGGTTATTTGCTGTTACCGGTCATTGACAAGTATTACCTAAGTAATGGCTTAGGTAACTCATTAGGATTGCAAATGGGAGCACTCTTAATTCTGTCATTTCTTCTGTTCATTAGCTGGATACTTTTGTATAGAGAAACTTACCCTCATCAGCTATTTGGTCACCCTGAGGCACAGTTCATATAGAAAAGGCAGAATAAATCCTTTATTTTTTTTATTCACCAGTTGTTAAAAAAATGACAAGTTGGTTTTCTAGTATCCTCCAAATGTGACCAATTCAGCTTTTGTGTTTACTTTTTAGTATAATTATGAACTTACATATTTAGGCAACTTGACTTGTTTCAGCTCAGGAGGGTTTTTATCCTCGTTCTGTCTATGACCAGAGGACAATTGTTCAGGTGGCATGAGTCCTTTTGACATTACCGTGGCTTTGTTTGATCACTTCCTTCCTTCTTGGTATAACAAGATGTATGTGCTATTATCAGACTAGATTTGTGAAAACACTAGAAGAGTCCATATAAAAATCCACCTGTCTGGCTGCTCCAGGAAAATCAGGAGCTCTGGCATTGCAGGGCCTACATTCCCACCAGGAAGCATTGGAGCCATAAATTTTCCACCCATTAATCAATGCTCAGTAAACTATTAAGTAGACAAAGAATGGATGGGAAAGGAGCAGACAGAATCAGTGCATGTTGGAGACTTTAAGAAAATTTCTTAGAGGAGGCTGGGCTTGAGCTGTGATTTCAAGAAATAGTGAGGTTGGTCTGGTGAAAAGGGATGTGAGCAGGAATGTTGAACTGCCTTTTCATTCCCAGTGCCACAGATGACAGGACCTGAGCAGCCAGACTAAGCTTGGCTCCATGGCCCCTTCTGAGCACCTGCCCTTCTTCATCCGACACATTTTATTGCATTCCTGATAGGTGTCAGATACTCTTCTAGGTGCTAGAAATAGAGCTGATTAGACAAAACTCATGCCCTTTTAGAGCTTATATTCTAGTGAGAAAGACAAGTCATTAAGGAAATAAACATTAAATATGTCAGGTGGCAGTAAGGGCCATGGGAAAAATAAAACAGGATAAAAGGATCAGGATTGCCAGGGCACAGGAGGACTCTGATCTGGTAGTACTTGAAGGAAGTAAGGGACCAGCCAGGAAGTATCTGGGGAAAGGGCTGCTGAGAGGAGTTCAGACAGGGCTCAGGTCTGAGATGGGAGAGGAAGTGGGAAGCCGGAGCATGTGGAGCCCGTGGGCCTTTGTAAGCACTCTGAGTGAGGTGGGAGCCAGTGGAGAATCTGGACTGGAGAGGGGACGTGGTCTGTCTGTGCTGTAGCAGAGCTGCTCTGGCTGCGTGATGAGAATGGACTCGGGGCTACTGAGCACTTGAATGGCAACCAGCCCATACTGGAATGTGCTCTAAGCATAAACTGCACACCAGAGGTAGAAGATTCAGAAAAAAAAGAGGAGAGTCCAATAGAGAGAAAATAGTCAAGAGATGCAGAGAGGGCAATGGCAACCCACTCCAGTGTTCTTGCCTGGAGAATCCCAGGGATGGGGGAGCCTGGTGGGCTGCCGTCTATGGGGTCGCACAGAGTCGGACACGACTGAAGCGACTTAGCAGCAGCAGAAGTCAAGAGATGTGAGAAACAACTGAAGCAAAGAAGATCCAATGTCTGTGTGACATAGCTCCCTAAAGAGGAAAAGAAAGCCACAGAATAACAGCTGATAGAAACTTCTATTCAAGAAAAGTTTTCTGAATATAAATGAAAACTTAAACCCACCTGGTAGAAAAGCATCTTGTACATCTGGAAAATCAATACGAAATAGTATGTAATATGTACACACTGAGATGTAATCTAGCAAAACTGTGGGACTCTAAAGATTAAAAAAATTCTTCTGGACAATCAGTCAAGAAACACGAAGTCATTTATGAAGGAATGGAAATCAGAGAGGCATCAGACGTTTTCATAGCAACATTTTATACAAATAGAGCAACATTTTAAAAATAGACAGTAAAAAATGCTGTGGTCCCAGGATTTTCTATCTGGGAAACTGATACTCAGGTGTCAAGACCACAAGCCATCAGGAACATGCAGGAAATCAGGGAAGCCATCAGGTTTTGATGAGTCTAATAGTGAACAACCAAGAAACAACCAGAGAGGCTTTGGCAGGTGCCCTGGTGGGAGCACTGAGTGTGTATATGAGGCGTAGATACAAGACGAGGAACAGGTGACAAGACACGTGTGATTCTCTATGCTCTGGCGGCACAGAGTGTGATGCAAACATAACATCAGGAAGTATGGAGAGCAGAATAAGCTCACTGACTGCCTTTTTAAGTAAGAACAAAAGTCTGTCACTCTAAATTATATGGCGGCAGGGGAAAGGATGGGGCGGGAAAAACAGAGCTACTGGCCAATTTCAGTATTGTCCCTAGGGGGCAGTCCAGTGTCTAAAAAGAGGGGACCCAGGGTATTAGATAAAGACATCATTAGGATGAAGGTAATTGTTAGAACATAAACGTACACTTTCTGACACTTTCTCAAGAAAAAAGTAGAGGAAGAGGGAAAGGTACAGTGAATTTAGGCAACTCTTTCCAGAAACTTTGTAGAAAGGCCAGCTGAGACCCACAGGGGTGCCTTCAGGGACTGACTTTGTAATCAGAGTGTGATGTATATGCTCTAAAGTACATGGATCCTAAGGGCACAGCTTGGTACACTTTCACAAAGTGGACACAACGTGTGAGCACCATCCAGATGAAGAACGGGGAGGGCTGGTAGGGACACCAGCATGATTTCTGTACCGATGGTAATGAATCCAGTGGAGAGGGGGTATCTTCTACGCATGCCGGAAGAAGCTCTTAGAGGCCAGAGCGGTAGGATCTTGGGCTCAAATGGACGGAAAGTTGGGCCTGGCATGCACAGCCTCAGATGCAGGAGGGCAGGCCAGCGGGAGTGGCCATGGATGGCCATCAAATTGCTCATGCTTCTGTGTGCTCAGATAAATAGTTGGCTGTAGAAGTGAGGAAGGCAGGTGGTTTGCGAGGTTGGTGCTGAAAGAATGGATAAGACAGTTACTGAGGGGAAGGAGAGAGAAACTGGATTAGGAGAACACAGGATTCTCAGGTGTGGGCTTGAGCTCACCGTCACCCCAGGAACTTGTCTGTCATGAGGGATGGTTATCGCTGAGGTCACATCCTCGAGTCAGTCTCCTTTCCAGCACTGAGGTTTTTGATTCTCTGCAGTGCTCTGTGGCCTGAAAGTCTGTCTGTGTCCTTGTCTCTGCTGGAATCCTCGGGCCAGAAGCAGAAATCTCTGCATCAGGATGCTTTCAGTCTAGGGTCTTGCCCCTGGATTCAGACAGTTTGTCTTGAAAATGTGTTTGTAGTTGATCTAAAGTCCATTTTGAAAACACCAGTCATGGACAGAGGGACAGACCATGGATGTGAGAGAAAGAAGAAAGTGAAAGCCTCTCAGTCGTGTCCGACTCCTTGAGACCCCATGGGCATAGTCCATGGGATTCTCTAGACCAAAATACTGGAGTGGGCAGCCTTTCCCTTCCCCGGGGGATCTTCCCATGGATGTGAACTTAGCAGAATTTTCTCTCCTTTTTTCCTTTTTGTTAAAAACATTTCTACTGAGGTAAGCTTGACGTTCGTATTGAAAGAGTACAGTTTGATGAGTTTAGAATATGTTCCCTGCAAAGCGGTCACAGCTGTGGTTCTTGTGTAGGGAGCATCCATACCCCTGCTGCATACCAGATGGACCACGGCCGAGGGGGTCAGAGCTGATGAGCACAAGGGCGGAAACCCAGCTCCGACCAAAGCATGCAGAGCTCCCTGGTCGCACGCTCAGCTGCCTGTCAGCAGAGCTGGGCTCTCTACTAGACGTGTTTTTCAGCCAGGAGGTTGTCATCCCCAGTTGTGTGTGACCCCAGGATGGCGGCGCGACCCTCTGCATCCTCCTTGGCTTGTCCTGACATTCCCCACAAAGTGACCGACATAGTACCCCCAAGCCCTCAAGCCCAGGGGCGGCAAATACTAATTAGTTTGTGGCCACCACCCCAGGCTTCGAGGGATTCCACAAAGTGTGGGGCCAAGAGTAGAGAGAGATGTGCTGTGTCCCCCCAAAAATGGGGAGCCCCTGCGGCAGCAGAAGTGGATTTGGGGAGCCAGTGATCAGTGTCCATCCAATAGCGGTGTTCCTGCTGGTGGGTGCCCGGGGAGGGAGCTGAGGGGAGAGCAGAAAGTGCGGGCTCTGGTTCTGGCCTATGTGACCCTGGGCCCTAGAGCAAGCTCCCTGCACAGACCATCGCCTATGACCGAGTGCTCACCTTGAAGTCAGGGACCTACAGGTGGAACCCAAACCACAAGCAGGGGACAGAAGTCTGTTGTCATCTACACTGTACTTGAAGGAGCCTAACAACTTACTCTCTAGCCCTGCTGGGTGGAGACTGGGGGCCACAATTCCAGAAAGCCAGGGAAGAACCCTGAATATCAGGGCTTCCTTCTAGACTGTTGTCCCTGGTGCCCTTCTTTTTTTCTCCCAGCCCCAAATGCCCCCCAGGATATTCCCAGAACCCCCCAGATCCATTTCTCTTGCTGTTTGGCCGGATTCTCCCTGGGGAAGGGCCTACAGCCCTACCAGGGACCTGTTGACGGTTAGAGACGGCCCATGGGCATGGACTCCCCACACACACACCTGGTTCTGGGTCTGTGTCTTGCATCTCCCCTCCCGGAGCCCCAGCAGCTTTGTCAGAAGCGTGGCAGACTGCTAAGGAGAGCCCAGTGTCCCGGAGGGGCCCTGGGGCTCTCTCCTGACCCTTCCCCCCAAGCTGGTCACTGTGGCCAGGGGCCTTGTGGGGCTTGGGGCCCGAAGACAGCCGTGTCTCCAGGGATCAGCAGTGTCTGCACCCCAAGGCTGGAGCAGGAGCCGGTGCTCCCCAGGGAGTGAGTGTGGCCTATCAGGCCCTTGTAGGGGACACAGAGCTCAGAAGAATTCTCCTGGGAGCTGCTTCTCTCCTGGCCCTGAGCTCATGGAGAAAGGGTCTGACAGGACGGGCCCCAGAGCCTGGCCCGGGTGCCGGAGGGTGGTGAGGTGTGTGCTCGGCCAGAGAGGAGGCAGGGCTGGGCCGCCTGGTGGCCTCCTGCCCGTCCCAGCGCACCGCCCGCCGGCCGTGGGGCTGCCGCCTCGCTCAGGGCCTGCCCCTCTGCTCTGTTTCCCAGCCTTCCCCCGCTCCCCAGGAGCTGTTGGAACAGCCCGCCGGCCCGACCTCGCCCCTCGGTGGCCTCCCAGGGGGCCATGCACAGGAGGCACCAACCGCCTCCCAGGGCCTGCTCAGACTCTTCCAGAGAAACACGCCCATGGAGGACCTGGGCGCCAAGGGGGTAAGCCCGGACAGGGAGCCCCACGGCCACGCAGGCCCGGCCGGTGGGGGTTGGGGGGTGGCGTCTGCGGCCCTCGGGTGACCCTGCGCAGTGCCAGGGACACCCTGTCTGACCAGTGCCGCAGTGCTGACCATGGGCTTAAAACCGCCCACGGGGCCCCAGGGACGCCGAGGGCGGTGCCGTGCACAGCACACCCCAGCCCTCGGAGGAGAGGTGGAGGTGGCATCTGGGTCAGCCCTGCAGACCCCCTGTTTGCGGCTCCCCCAGGCCAAGGAGAAGATGAAAGAGGAGTCGTGGAACATCCACTTCTTCGAGTTCGGACGTGGCATGTGCATGTACCGCACGGCAAGAACGCGGGAGCTGGTGCTGAAGGGCATCCCGGAGAGCCTCCGGGGCGAGCTCTGGCTCCTCTTCTCTGGTGAGCTGCCCTTCCCGCCCCACGGCCCCCATCCACGCAAGAGCGCCACTGACCCCAGCTGGCCTCCTTTGAGTGGGCAGGCAGGGACTGCCACCTTTAGAGGGCAGGAATGGGGCTCTCGGCCGTGATGAGGTGTGTGTGCCAGAAGGGGCACGCCTTCCCACCGGCCATTGGAGGAGATCCGGCCTCCTGACGCCTCCTCTCCACAGGCAGGCTCTGACAACATTCACAGCCTTGGCCACCTGAATGCTTTCAGGAGGGCAGGTCAGCCATTTGAAACGTGGTTGGGTGACTCTTCTCAGGAGCAGTCATGAGGGAAGCTCTGCCTGGCACCCAAGGGCCCCTGCCCTTCTGCAGCGCATTGACGTCTCCACCCTGCCCTGTCCCTGCCCTCAAAGTCCCAGACGAGGAGGAGGAGGGAGCCAGCTGTCGGCTGTGTCTCCACAGGGGCCTGGAATGAGATGGTGACTCACCCCGGCTACTATGCCGAGCTGGTGGAGAAGTCCATGGGGAAGTACAGCCTGGCCACAGAGGAGATCGAGCGAGACCTCCACCGCTCGATGCCCGAGCACCCTGCCTTCCAGAATGAGCTCGGGATCGCGGCCCTCCGCCGGGTGCTGACCGCCTACGCTTTCCGAAACCCCACCATCGGCTACTGCCAGGTACGAGGGGCTCAGCAGGGGCAGCTGCATGTGGTCCTGACCCTGAGTGAAGGCCTCGCACACTCGCAACTGTGCCTCGGCCCCCCAGGCAGATCCTGATCCCAGAAAAAGATGAAATTAGAAACAGTGTTTGTCTCTCCCCTCATCCTCATGCTGTCTATTAAGCTATCTTCTGTGTGCTTCTGGTCTGGGTCCTGAAGGCGTTGGATCGTTTCGTGTGTGTGTGTGTGTGTGTGCGTGTGTGTGTTATACACATAACATAAAACTTACATCATAATCATGAAGCGTACAGTTCGGTGGCCCTAGGTATATCGTTGTACAACTGCCACCTGGTCACACTGATTTCCTGCAAATTGCCTTTTGGCAAATGCCTAGACCGTTTCCAGGCTTGCTGGTTAGGAAGGGACAGCTCTGTGAGCCCCCCTCACTCTCTCTGTGCCCACAGGCCATGAACATCGTAACCTCGGTGCTCCTGCTCTATGGCAGTGAGGAGGAGGCCTTCTGGCTGCTGGTGGCCCTCTGCGAGCGCATGCTGCCCGACTACTACAACACCAGGGTGGTGGGTGAGTGCCCACGGCTGGCAGCTCCCTGTGGGGGTGGCAGGCCTTCCTCAGCGCACAGCCCACAGCTGGGCTGCTGGAGGCCTGCTCGGCGTACAGCCCACAGCTGGGCTCCTGGAGGCCTCGTAGCCTCACCACTGGTCTCCCGCTCAATAGGTTAGAAAGCTGCAAAATCTTCACACAGCTAGAAGGTGGAAAGCCAAACACAGACCCCAACCGTCCCTCCCAGACTTTATGCGGATTCCCTAGGAGTTGCTGGAAGTGAGAGAAGTTAGCTTGGGGCCTACATTCACATCCAGCTAACTCTCGTTAAACATTTTTATTGTAGAAAATTTCCAAAATCATAACTAGAGCATATAGTATATACCCCCGTGTTGACTGTTATGAAGGGTAGAATCTGTGACCTTGTAAATAGATTTAGTTACATATATAATTAAGTCTGTTATCTAAAATGTCCTTCCTGTGCTGTTTTGGTGGGTGTCCACTCTTGGGGTCCTTCAGAATTGCCTCTGTTCCCCAGCTTCAGGCCAGGAGACACATAAGCTACTCAGGGCACTGTTTACTTCTGACATCCTAGAGAGAAATTAGTATTTCCCAAAAAGAAAATCCAAGTAAAGTGAAAGAAATCTTTTCTTTTCACAAAATGGTTTGGAAGCAGTAGAAAGGAAACTTACAGGATTTTTTCCTTTATTCCTTTCTCCATCCCACCTGCCCGCTTCTAGCCCTCAGTTGTAAGCAGAGCTGGCCAGGGACCAGGGGGGCTTCCTGGACCTCAGACCCCAGGGTCCCACCTGAGGGCCTGCCTGAGCCAGGAACGTGAGCTCACTATTCAGACTCCTTTGTCCTCTCCCTAGGGGCCCTGGTGGACCAAGGCATCTTCGAAGAGCTCACAAGAGACTTCCTGCCCCAGCTCTCCAAAAAGATGCAGGACCTGGGGGTGATTTCCAGCATCTCTCTCTCCTGGTTCCTGACCCTCTTCCTCAGTGTCATGCCCTTTGAGAGCGCTGTGGTCATCGTTGACTGCTTCTTCTATGAGGGCATCAAGGTGATCCTGCAGGTGGCCTTGGCCATCCTGGATGCCAACATGGAGCAGCTGCTGGGCTGTGGCGACGAAGGCGAGGCCATGACCGTCCTGGGCAGGTAACCGCGCCAGCCTGCCTCCTCTTGTTGGGGAGCTGGCCAGTGCTCCCCTGGACCACACGACCAGCCCCTCCTCAGTCCTGGGTGCTCCTCAGTCAGCATCCTGGGACTGTACCTACCACATGCTCAGCCTGGGGTAGACCTAGGGACACTGCAGAGGCAGGAGAGGGGCTCCTTTCTGGGAGAAGACAGAACAGCACTGGAGCAGTCTTCCTTGGGAGAAGCAGTGGTTAGAGGGTGAGACATTGGTGGACCAGAGCACACTGCACTGGGGGGCTTGCTGTGCGGGAGGCAGGTGGAACTAGGCCGAGCCTCCCATCTCCAGCAAAGGCTGGCTGGCTGTTACTCCCGCAGAGCAGTCCTGGTGCACCTTCCCTGGCTCAGGGGCATCAGTTTCTCCAGGGCAGCTGGACGGGGAGCCCATGCTGGGCCTGCTGGAGCTGCACAGGCTGAGCTCCAGCTAGGCACACCTGCGGCTCAGGTCATCCTAGCCGCCGCCTCCTCCCTCGGTGCCCACACCCCATCCTCACAGACTCTCTGGGATCCAGCCCCTTCCCTCAGTCCCCATACCCTCAGGGCTGGCCCCTGACAGTCCTGCCTGGGGCCCTGTGCCCACATCGTAACAGTTGACTCTGCACCGGTTTCACTCACCAGCATCCCGCAGGGCTCTTCCTGATCAGAATCTGACTCGGTTCCTCCCCGGGGACGTGGGAATCCCCTGTGGCCCTGGTGGTTTTCTGGACAAAGGAGCTAAGTCCCCAGCCTGACCTTCAAGCCCTTCATATGCAGGTGCTCTTCTGGGGGCCTCCCTCTGGCCCAGGCCCTGAACTCTGTACAGTCCTGCCAGCCCATAAGCATGTATCTGCTCAGCCTGGAGCACCCCCAGCCCCCCAGGACTGCCAGGGACACTGTCACCTGCGTGCTGAGCCGGCCCAGGTGCTGACTGGGAGCCTGCAAGGGTCCCAGGCTGCCAGAGCGGTGGCTGCTCTGCTATGGGCCATGCCTGCTCTCTGTCCTGACAGGCAGCCTGTGGGCAGAGTGGGCAAGTGGTTTCCATGCCCATCTCCCACACCAGACAGAGAGGGGACCCTTCCCACAGAGCAGGGCCTCAGCAGGATCAGGGCCGGGGCCAGTGGGTGTGGGGGACCCACCGCTTTCTCCCTCCTGAGTGTCAGGCCCAGCCAGAGCGTCTGGAAGGGTGTGAGGTCCTGGCTGGGCTGGTCCCACTGGAGTCAGGCCCGGTCCCGAGACTGTGCTCCTCGGCAGGGCTCCTCCTCCTGGAGCACTCCTTTGGTCTCTGATTCTTCCTGGCCAGAGCGGGGCATCCTCACATCCCCAGGGACCCACCAGACAGAGGGGTGTGTCATCACTCCAACTGGGACAGTCTTCTCCTGGTGTAGTAGGGTCTGGAGTCATAAAGGATCCCCACTCGTGGGACCCTGGTGGCCAGCCTAGCTTTCTTAGAATTAACTGCTCAAGCCTTCTAGCAGGGAGGCCTCCCATTGCCTCCAGGGGACACCCCTGATTTGCCAGGGCACCCGCCAGGGCATGCCTCTCCCTGCAGTGACCCATCTTTCGCCCTCCTGGAGGATGCCCGGCCCTCAGCATGCTTGCTCGTTGAGAGTCTAGGCAGATTAAGTCTCCACATCATTCAGCTGTGGGTGAGACATCCTGTCACCTGTGGGGGATCTAGACTTCTGTCCTTCAATCCTTACAGATACCTGGATAATGTGGTCAATAAGCAGAGTGTCTCTCCTCCTATCCCACACCTCCATGCCCTGCTGACCAGTGGAGATGACCCTCCTGAAGAGGTGGACATCTTTGACCTCCTGAAGGTGTCATATGAGGTCAGCACTCACCAGGGCTATTTGGCCAGACTATTCCATTGGGCTATGTGGGTGCAGTTGGCCATGGTGGGTGGCTGGCCTCTGCTCTGTGGTTCCACCTGATCTCACTGAATCACTTCTGACTGGTAGAAATTCAGCAGCCTGAAGGCGGAGGACATTGAGCAGATGCGGTTTAAACAGAGGCTTAAAGTGATCCAGTCCTTGGAGGATACAGCCAAGAGGAGCGTGGTATGGATGGACCTGGGCTCTCATGGCCCCAGGGTGCGAGCTGGAGCTGGGGTTGGGATGGGGACTAAGTGGACTGTGTCTGCCGAGCCGCCCCAGACTGCCCTGAGAAGCGGGGTGCAGGGCCCCCAGCCCTGTCCTGTGTGGGACTAGGATGCAGAAGTGGAGGTACAGATTTGGGGATGTGGAGAGAGGGCTGGTCACTGTGTTCTGCTGCGGATTGGTCACAGGGAAGCGTCTCTTTTGCCTTGATGCCTGAAGGCCAAGCATGAGCCCACTCTGGACTGAGCCCGCCAGCCTGGCTTTAACCCCGGCCCCTGGGTAGTGACAGCCCCTCAGCCCCTGCCCACTCAGCCCGCTGACCTTGCTGTCAGATTTTGTCCTCTTGTCTCTATAGGAAGAAATCACTGGGAAGTTCTAAGTTATGTTCCAAAGAGCTTTGCCAGGGCCTTTCTAGGAATCCAGATGGCAGTTTCTAGATCACCACCCCGCACCCCGTGTCCCGGACTCGGTGTTCAGAACAAAAAGGCCTCCCAGCTGGCAACACCAGAAGGGTAGTTGGTGCCACATGGGGATTCCCTCAGAGAGCAAGACCTTGAGAATTCATTAATACATCTTGCATCTCTTTCCTTCTAGGTCCGAGCTATACCTGGGGACATTGGTTTCTCAATTGAAGAACTGGAGGACCTTTACATGGTTTTTAAGGTGATAGCCAAGAGCAAGGGAGGACCAGTATCCCATCCTAGTCCCCTAAACTCATCCTCTGTGCAGCAGCCTCCTGCCAGGAGGGATGTACAACATTTAAAAACATCCCCAGATGCAGTTATTACAAAGTTCACATGGTAGAATTTAATCCTTTCCAGAGTTTAAGCAAGATACTCTTTTAAGTGGCTGAAAATTTGCTGAAGTCAGCTTACACAAGAGGGAATGCATTGGCTCATGAAACTGAAAAATCTAGAAACTGAAAAGTCAGACATGGCTGGATCTAGGTGTTCCGACGTCCTGTCAAGCTCCACTATCAGATATCACGTGGACTGCTCTTCCTGCAGAGCGGCAGGACTGTTGTCCGCAGCCTCCAGGGCCATCCTTGCCATAACCCCATGAAAAGAGAATTTTCCCTCCCAGGTGGTTTTAACAAAAAGCCCAGGGTTGATTGCTGGAGTGACTCAAGTTAGGGGTGTGGCTCCAGGACGCTGTTTGCCGCTGACCCCAGGCTGGGCCGCATGCACACGCCATGGCCTGGGTTGGGGACAAAGGGGTTCTCCAGGAAAAGTTCAGGTGCTGGTAACAGAGGAACGGGAAAGGGTATGAAGAACAAGCAGAAACAGCCATGTCTGCGCTGTCTGTCTGCTCTCCCTGTCATGTCCCATCTGCCCTTCCCGCTGCCCGGGGTTCAGCCCCCTAGGGAACCGCCCTGGGATGGCCTTCGGGTCAGAGTGGTCCAGCCAGTGGTCCGCTGTGCCTGGTGGTCCTCGGGCCCTGTCTCGACTCCCACGGCTCTAAACAAGGGGGTGACGGTGCCAGCGCCTGAGGTTCTGTGAGATGCTGTGTCTAGCCCAGCGCTCACTGCTCAGGAGGCTGTGGACTTGGATAGAGGAGGCGGGTGAACACACCAGTCAGCCTGGTGATCCTGAGCACCCAGGGCCCAGGAGGCCAGGCTGTCTCACCAGGCTGTGCCCCCTGCAGGCCAAGCACCTAGCAAGTCAGTACTGGGGGAGCAGCCGCCCTGCAGCTGTGCGTCGGGACCCCAGCCTGCCCTACCTGGAGCAGTACCGCATCGATGCCCACCAGTTCCGGGAGCTCTTTGCCAGCCTGACGCCCTGGGCCTGTGGCGCCCACACACCTGTGCTGGCAGGGCGGATGTTTCGGCTCCTGGATGAAAATAAGGACTCACTGATCAACTTCAAGGAGTTTGTGACAGGGATGAGTGAGTGGCTCTAGGGCCCTTTCTGAGGAAACTTCCAGGTACCAGTCCCAGCCAGCCTGCCCACCATAGCGAGCCTAGGGCAGCCTAGAGCCCTTAACCCTTGATAAAGGAGGGCAGTCTTCCCACAGAGATACGTGATATGAGCCTTCCCCACTCTCCCTTCCCCTCCCTCAGTTTGCTGCTGGAGGCTGGGTCTGCAGGCCCCGAGAAGGAGCAGGCCTGAGGCCTGGTGCTCACCCCGGGGCCTCTCCAGGGAGAGAGTCGGGCAGTGAGGAGCATCCCGCTGGAGCCCCCTGGAGGAGGAGGACTCAAATGTGGCCTGGCCACGGGGCTCTCGTGCCCTCCTGCCAGCCTGCCTTCCTCCACAGGTGGGATGTACCACGGGGACCTGACGGAGAAGCTCAAGGTTCTCTACAAGCTGCACTTGGCTCCAGGTGAGCGCCACCTCTCCCACTCCCCAGCAAGGGCTCTCCAGAGTGCAGAGCCGGACCTGCGGCCTTCCGAGGCACAGGCCTCTGTGCGTGGCTGGGCCTCGTGGCAGCTGGGCTCCCAGCACAGTGGAGGCTCCCTCATCCTGACAGAGTGCAGAGCAGCCAGCGGATGGGGCTGAGGCCGGGTCAGTCTCCGTCTGAGAGCAGGGCAGGGCCCTGCATGGCCTGGGGGGACGTGTGGGTGTCTCAGAGCTTCACGCATGGGCAGAGGCCCAGACGCAGCACCAGGCCCCTCCATGGACTCCCTGAGAGGGGGTGGCCACAGGAGTGGAGACTCAGGTTTGAGTCTTCTCAGTTCATTGGCTTGTCCTTAAATCTGTCAAGGACTCCTGTCTGTCACCAGAGGAGCAGCCTGGGGGCACCGCTGAGGCCCAGGGGAGGCTGAGGAGCCTGTGTGGCTCTCTCCCTTGCCTTCTCTCGCAGTGCGGGGCCCGCTGGGACACGGACAGTGGGTAGCCTGTGTCAGCCTAGCTCATCTGGCTCAGCAGACATGGCCACGCAGAATTCTCCAAGGGCTGGGGGTGGGCTTCCGTATTTTCACAGAGGGAGCTGAGACTGGGGCAGGCGAAAGTTCTAGCCCCAGGGATTCTGCTCTGGAGTAGAGCTGTCCTGGGTTCCTGCTGTTGTCCATGACCCTGACCCCGCCAGGGAGTCAGGAACTGCCTCAGAGTTGGCCGGAGTAATTTTTCATCCCAGAGACCTGACTGACTGGGGGCACGGCCCAGACTGTAGTTCTAAAGCTCCCTACAGGGCTCTCTGCATCCAGAGTTGGAGAGCCCTGCTTCTGACACATGTAGCCCAGGGATTCTTACCTGTGGCTGGTCTTTCCCTGTTGCAACAGGCAACACTGGTCTTGGGTACCTCCTTGGGAAGATTGGCACAGGCACTTCTCATTCTGCTGAGAGAGGCTTGAGCTGAGCAGACCCCACTGGGCCAAGAACCTATGGATGAGGGCACATGGGGCCGGCCCTGCCACTCCCAAACCACCTCTGCCCACCTTGCTTCACCTGGGGCCTAGTGACGGCCCATATCTGCCACCTCCCCACGGGCCATGCACCGTTAAACCTTCCTCACTCCCTCCCCCTCCACACAGTGGGGAGAATGGAACCAGGAACAGAGACTGTCACAGAGTGAGACAAGCCAGTACGTACTGGTATGGGACAGTGCCCAAGGGTATGACATGAGAACAGGTTGTCTGTGCCTGCCTGGCCCCTGTGCACGTGCCTGCAGGAGCTGGGAACATCCCGAAAGGATCCTCTGGGCCACAGCATCACGGAGTGGGGCAAAGGATGGCCGTTCAGCCGACTCCTCTGACTGGATGTATATTGCAGTTTCAAACACAGGGTACAAGTTACCCGGAAGCAGTCACCAGCTGTTAACCACTGTGACTACACACCATGTTGGTGGGCACACTCAGTAGGGGAGGGGAGGTTTCCTCTGGTGAGAGTCACTTTGTTCCCTCCTGCCCTCACTCTCCTCTCTCTCCGAACACAGCCCTGAGCCCCGAGGAGGCTGAGTCAGCCCTGGAAGCAGCCCATTATTTCACTGAGGACAGCTCCTCAGAAGGTGAGCATTCTCTACCACTGGCCTCAGGCTCTGTGCCAAGCAGAGTTGCTGAGGGCCGTGCGGGTGGCCTGCAGCCCTCCCCGGGCATGGGGGTGTGCTGCACGGGGGAGCTGCAGAACAAGGGCCAGGGCCCCAGGAGTATTCTCACTCCTGTTTCTCTTGTCTCTGCCTTCCTGGACCCTGGCTCCTCCTTCCCTCTGCCTCTGCTCCTCCTCGCTGTCCCTTCCAGCGTCTCCTCTGGCCTCCGATCTGGATCTTTTCCTGCCCTGGAAGGTTCAAGGTCAGTGCCTGGGGGGCAAGGGTGCCCCCTTTGCACTTGGCTTCCCCAGGGCCCTGGCCTTCGTCTTCTGAACACTCCCCTGCATGGTCAAGAGGCCTGGAAGCTCTTGGGCCCTGAGATGCCTCCTGTGTGGCTAAGTTCTGAATAGTCAGCTGCAGACCTGGGTGGAGAGCGGCAGCTGCCGTTCTTGCCGTGGGGGCAGAAAGTAGTGGCACACGCATCGTGGTGTTGCACAGGTGCCAGGGCATCACCTCCAGGCCACAGGGAAAAACGATTCTGTCCTCATGGTCATAGGAGAAACACAAAATACTATTGTTGCAAAACTGCCATTGTGATTACACAGGTGAGTGGAAGTAGAAAAGAGTGGTGGAGGCTTTCCTTGGAAACAGTTTTACGTTCCATACAACTTTTTAGTTGAGGAAAAATGTGTATGTTGAGTGCCTGTTGGAAGTCAGCCCTGTGCTGCATTTAAAGCCCTCAGGGAGCACTGGGCCCAGGGCGGTGGGGTATTCTGGGCTGGGATTTGGCAGTCAAGCTGGCAGTGTGTAATGCACCCAGAAAACCGACCAAAACACCACCCTGTCATTGCTCACGGGAGATAGGTAATAACACATCAAGGATAATACACACTCAAAAGGGAAACTAAAAGATACTATCAAGATACCCAAAGCAATCCTACTGACAATGTCAAAGGCTTACTTGACTGTGAAGCTTGAGGACCTTGATTTCAATTATACAAACTGAAAAAACAGATGTATCTTCTGTCATACTTGGAACCTAAGCAAATAGGCTTGTCCCAGGCACCTGAGGAGAGGCCACGGACTTGGGGTACAGAGCCCTGTCCTTGGTGCTCACGTAACCTCCGGGCAGCGGTCCATTCCCTGATGAAAACCCTGAGCCCAGAGGGCTGCACCCTTCCCTGTCACCACAGAGCTGCCGAGGGTCGGTTGGAGCTGGCACCTGCCTCCCCGCCTGACGTTCCCCCACCCGCACCCCCTCAGGGGGCAGGTCTGGGGGAGCTGGGCAGCCTGCTCTCCCCAGGTCCACGGTGCACACATATGTGTCAATTTAAGAGATACAGTGCTGATCACAGGACTCAGGGATGTAAAATTCTTCATCAGCTGGCGTGGCAGTTACAGGTTGAATTGCTAACCCAGACTCCCCCGAGTTTGACCTTTATCGGCAGAAAGTATAGAAGTTGTTGGTCTCAGAATTTTTGCCTGTAGCACGCATCACCGTTGATTTAAGAGCTGTGTGGTATGACTCGTATTCTTTGGAAAGAGAAGATGTGAGAGTTCAGTGGCTCTCTGGTTTAATGTAACCAGGTCGAGTGAGCTGGCCCTGTGTGGGGCAGAGAAGCAGCAGCCAGCAGGACCTGCTGGGCCAGGGCCCAGGACCAGGTCCACTTCCACAGGAAAGCACAGACCAGACCTTAGTGGTTTGGAGTCATAACAGAAGAATGTTCTTGTTCTTT
Source organism: Bubalus kerabau (assembly GCF_029407905.1). Lineage (NCBI taxonomy): Eukaryota > Metazoa > Chordata > Mammalia > Artiodactyla > Bovidae > Bubalus > Bubalus kerabau. The sequence goes on from NC_073624.1 coordinate 170,901,726, forward strand.
TTGTTGTCCAGAAGTATTACAGCAGGAGGAGCAAGAGGAAGCTGGAAATGACATCCAAGATAAAAGAAGAGGTATATATGTGTGTGTGTGTGTGTGTGTGTGTGTGTGTATCTGCGGGTGCTGGTAGAGGTCCTAGGGTGGGTGGGATCTGGTCGCCCTGTCACTGTGGAATAACCCCCGTACCTTATGGCAGACACATGCCTGATAGCAGGGCTCTCCCTGAGGTAAAGGCCCAACCCATCAGCCACCCACCTCGCACTCATCAGTCCCAGGCTTGAATTTCCTGTGGCCACGAGCACCCCCAGCCATCACTGCCTCCCTCTGGGGGTGCCCTGGCTCTCCATGCCACCCTCTCTCCAGCCTCCACGTGGTCCCATCACCATCTTGGGGAGGACATAGTGGGGCCATCGTCATCAGCTTAGCTCAAACCTACTTCAGCATAGCTCAGGGGGGGACCCTTGAGTGGTCCTGCAGGGGTCCCCAGCCTCCAGGATCCAATGCCTGATGATCTGAGCTGCAGCTGATGTAATAATAATAGAAATAAAGTGCACAGTGAATGTAATGCACTTGAATAATCCTGAAACCATCCCACCCCCACACCCCCAGGCTCCAGAAAACCTGTTTTCCACGAACCTGGGCCCTGGTGCCAAAAAGGTTGCGGGCTGCTGTGTGTTTTTCCCATCACTACCTCCCCAAACACCAGGGTGCTTTGTAATAGGGCCCAGGTAACTTCATGCCAGATAATCCTTAAACCCCCTTACCCCTGCTACCAGCCCCCAGCCCTCTTTCTCTCATTTGACAGATGGAGATTAATCTTTTTCTTCCAACTCACAGAGGAGAAGGGAACTAGCCCTCCTGACTATCGGCACTACCTTCGAATGTGGGCCAAGGAGAAAGAGGTTCAAAAGGAGACGATTAAGGATCTTCCCAAGATGAACCAGGTAGGCCCAATCAGAATACCCAAGAGATGTTTCTGGAAAATTCCGAACAAGTCTGGACCCTCCCACCCTCCCCGCACCCCTGGAATGGAGGGATTCTCCTGCCTACCTTTAGACCCACCAGTCAGTGGCAGTCAGGGACTGCCTAGGAGGACAGGGGCTGGTTTTTCCAGGGCCTTGTTCAAACACTCCCTTGGTGCTGACTTGCTTTGATCGGCATCTGTGAACCAGAGAAGCGCTGGGGAAGGTCAGCCTCAATAGGCAGAAGCTCAATGCCGTTCATGAGCCAGCATCACGGCACTTGTCCCTCCGGCCTGGCTCTGAGCCGTGCACACAGGCCCACTTGCCTCCCCGCCGATAGTCACATGCGGGTCTCCAGGTCAGGACTGCGGCCTCCAGGGTCTTAACAGCCAGGACCACAGACATCTAATCAAAGGCCGCTGCTGAGCTGCAGCCTGATCACGGCCTGCTCTGCCCAGAGGTGCCCCTTGGCATCTGGGTGCTCTTTCATCCACAGGCCTTAAGAATGGGATGCCCTGTGGGGGGAGGTTTCATCCCATTCTCAGGCCAAGAGGCCTAAATGTGGTTTCAGGATCTGAACTTGACCTTTTCATCCTTCTCAACTAACCCAGGCTGCCTTACCTTGTCATCACTCTCTAAAGAGCTTTGTTAAGGAGAGTTGAAGTGGCTTCTAATTAAAGATCTAAAACACTCAAACTGATTCTAAAACACAGTGAAGTCCTTGTAGTCACTGGGTTTGAAAAGTTATAATAGACATAGGTCTGTCTCTGCTAACAGAACAGGCATAGAGAGACTCCAGATGTCTCTATATGTGCTAAAAGAAAGACGGCTGGAAAAGAAAGCCTTTCCCTCTGCACCTCGGTGTCCTAATCTGTGAAATGGATATGACAAGGCACAGCTATATAAAGATAACTAACAAGACAACACCCTCACACCAGTCAGAATGGCCAGCATTGTGAGACTGACTGAGCAGAGGTAGCCTGGCCCATCTTTTATCATCTCCCTGTCCCTTTTCTGTTTCCCCCCTCAAAAGGAGCAATTCATTGAGCTGTGCAAGACACTTTACAACATGTTCAGTGAAGACCCCATGGAGCAGGACTTGTACCACGCTATTGCCACAGTGGCCAGCCTGTTACTCCGCATCGGGGAGGTGGGGAAGAGGTTTTCTGCATGGCCAGGCAGAAAGTCCAGGGACAGTGCCCCCGATGAGGATGAGCCACCAGCCCCAGACCCCCCTCAAGATCCTGCCTGGGAACTTCAGCCACCAGCTGCAGGGGACCCCCAAGCCAAAGCAGGTGGAGACACCCACCTTGGGAAAACACCACAGGAGAGCCAGGTGGTGGGTGAAGGGGGCGGCGGGGAGGGGCGGGGCTCTCCCTCCCAGCCTCTGTCTGATGATGAAACCAAAGACGACATGTCCATATCCTCCTACTCCGTGGTCAGCGCTGGCTCCCTGCAGTGTGAAGACCTGGCTGACGACACAGTGCTGGTGGGCGGGGAGGCTCGCAGCCCTGTGGCCACCACCCACGGTGGGGGTACCGTTGACACAGACTGGTGCATCTCATTCGAGCAGATCCTGGCCTCCATCCTGACAGAGTCTGTGCTGGTGAACTTCTTTGAGAAGAGGGTAGACATTGGACTCAAGATCAAGGACCACAGGAAGGTAGAGAGACAGTTCAGCACCTCCAGTGACCATGAGCAGTCTGTGGTTTTGGGCTGAGGGCTCCAAGGCCTGCGGACTGGCCTCTCTTCCCTCCTTCCCTTTGTTTTCTCCTTAAGGACACATCCCTCCGGTTCTCCTCAGAATTGAGTTGTAAATAGAAAGAAGGCTCAACAGTCACAGTTGGGGCCAAGGCAGGGGGTGCCCAGCCCCTCATTCTGCCTTGGGCCTCCTGGCCCCTGCAGTGTTGGGGGCTCTGTGATCTGCCCTTGCTCGCCCTGCACTGTGGCCAGGCCACACCCTGTCCTCCTCCTCCTCCCCTGCGTGCTCTGGGGGCTTTCCTGCCACTGGGCACCAGGTATGGAGGTGGTGTGCCTGTTGGGCACCAACGTGGTGAGAGCTTCGAGATGCCTTCCAGGAGCCCCGAGCCTGCTTCTGGTTGAGGACACGGGCAGAAAGCATCCACTGCATCAGGGTGGGTTACCTCCAGCACAGATGTTCCCCTCAATTCTCTTTCAGCTCGTCATCCTCACCATTAACCTTAAAAACATATCCCTCGGGTCCTGATATGTTTCCTTGTATTCATTTCAGTTGGCTAAAAAGAATCACACTATGCTCAATGCCTTAATAAATCCCTGAAAGAATGAAAAACCACACTGTGTATAGAGAATTAATGTGACCCTCCACCACTGCTTCAGCCTCCTGGCTTCTCCCCAGGCAAGTATGGGGCTGAGGCCATACTCCAGAAGTTCCCAACACTTAGTCTCTCACAGGAAGTGAGGTTTCAAGACCCCAGGCAGGACAGGGACACGGAAGCTGCTGACACAGACTGGGCAGGGCGTGTGCAGAGCTGCAACCACAGAGAAAACCTGCTCTGGGGGGGTCAACAGCCAGGGTCTAGGGGTAGGAGCCGTGTGCTCAGGCCTGGCTGCAGTAAGCCTTTGGGTTCAGGAAGCAGAATGTAGGGACATGTGCAACAGGCTGAGCCATGAAGACCCCCTAGCTTTGCAGCAGGAGCTGATTATCATGTCCAGCATTTGCCCCCAACACAGTCACCCCTCATTTTTACTAAAAGATAACATCTCTGTGGCTCTTGTTTGGTTTTTTAATTGAATAGCCTTATTGAGGCAAAACTTACATGCCATAAAATTCAGTTGTTTGAAGCTACAATTCAGTGATTGTTAGTAAACTGAGAGCTATGCAGCCATCGCCACAATTCAACTTTAGAATATTTCCATCACCCCAGAAAGACCCCTCCTGCCCATGTGCTGCCAACGCCTGTATTCCCCCCCTCCCTCCGCAGCTCCAGGTACTACTCTATTTTATAGCTCTTTAGATTTTATCGATGTTTTTTAAAATAAAAGCCTCCATGATTTTACCTTGTGCACAAGTGCTGAGTCACTTTTCAATAAATACAGCAAAACAACATCAAGGAAACGTAACAACTTTTCTTTCTTAACAAGTCGGTAATGTAATTTTCTTTCTAGTGTTTACACAAGCTGACTACATGCTTTGTCATAAATTAATTTCAAAGGATTTACTGCCAGAAAGACTGTAATGAAATTATAGTTCTGGGCCATAAGGAAACTAAGGATATACATAAGAATTCCATGAAATTGGCAGTTTAAAATCAAATGGATTATAATCAATCAGAAAGATTTAAATAATTTGGAATGTAAATAAATGTTTTATATACCATGTAGAAGTATAAATCTGAGAGTATACCGAAGAAAGTAAAAAATATAAAAGAGGACATTAGCCTTTTTATGTGATAAGTGTATAAAAATACACAATATACTTTCATCTGTTAAATCATTTAACCTGGCATGATAGTCAAAATGTTTAATAACAAGAACATTTCCTGCATTAATGGTGGATTCTTTACCAACTGAGCTATTAGGGAGGCCCAATAACAAGAACAGTAACACTAAACAATATATGGATAATAAAGTTTTAAATATATTTGGATTCTGTAAGTAAACAGTGTATATTTTAAAACTCCTTACCAAGTGATCTGTTGGACCAAACTATTCATCGAGTCATTCTTATAATTTCCAAGAAAAAAATATGCATATGAATTTTAAAGGATTACATGTTTGTTGCAGAAAAAGGGAAAAATACAGAACAGTAGAAAAACAACTTTTCCTAGTATTTAAGACTACTATTCATTAGTCATTGTTTTGGTGTTTTTTCCCCTGTATTTATCTTTTTCAAAGTTGAACTCACATCATTTATGAAATTTTTATTCTGCCCTTTTCATTAACCACAAAACATTCTTTATAGCTGCCAGAAACTCTCATCCACAATGATGAGACTTGGAGATAAACAAAAACCACCCAAATGAGAACAGGAACCATTTATCAAGAGCTTGCTATAGAAGAGAAGTCAGCCACCATTACCTGTGTTTGGCAGAGACTAAAAGGTAGTCAGAAGAGTGGGAACGCCTTATGGTGAAAGCAAGGGAGGGCTTCAGGTATGCTCTGATCAGAGGCTGCTGGTGGGGAAGCAGGATGCCTTATGTGTTTGGTTTGGGGCGCATAATCGGCTTCCTCTTGATTGGTGGAGAAGTCTAAAAAGGTGGGCAACTGGTAGTCATTGACCAAGTCCTGACTGCTGTAGAAGTTGTGGTTTGGCTGGCGAGTGGAAGGGGGTCCGCTTGACGCACAGGTGATCATAGGTGGCTCCAGTCACTGTATCAGATCAGATCAGATAAGTTGCTCAGTCGTGTCCGACTCTGTGACCCCATGAATTGCAGCACGCCAGGCCTCCCTGTCCATCACCAACTCCTGGAGTTCACCCAGACTCACGTCCAGCGAGTCAGTGATGCCATCCAGCCATCTCATCCTCTGTTGTCCCCTTCTCCTCCTGCCCCCAATCCCTCCCAGCATCAGAGTCTTTTCCAATGAGTCAACGCTTCGCATGAGGTGGCCAAAGTACTGGAGTTTCAGCTTTAGCATCATTCCTTCCAAAGAAATCCCAGGGCTGATCTCCTTCAGAATGTACTTGTTGGATCACCTTGCAGTCCAAGGGACTCTCAAGAGTCTTCTCCAACACCACAGTTTAAAGGCATCAATTCTTCGGCGCTCAGCCTTCTTCACAGTCCAACTCTCACATCCATACATAGTCAGTCTCAAACATAATTTTTTAAGTTAACTGGTTTTTCTAATATATGCTATTGTGCAAAATTTGGAAAATATTAAAAATTTTAAATCACTTATAAAAAGTCATTTATAACCCTTGCCCATGCACATTATATGTAAACAAATAATGTTTGGTTTTACCTAACTGCTATTGTGTATACTTGGTAACTTCCTTGCTTCCTAACAATACACATGCTAGCATTTTCACTTCAAACTCTGTAATGGACCTGCATGATGGTCCATTCTTCAGAATACTTATTTCCACTTTTTTCCTGTTATACTTTGGTTAACATTCGTGCATAAATAATACATTTGGGTGATTCAGATTATTCTTTGGATCGAGATAAACGCCAGATTGTTTTCCCCTTTTACCAGCATCCTATAAGAAAGGTTGCTCTCTAACCACAGCCTTGTCACGACTGGGCGTTTTAAATTTTAACAAGATGATTTATATTGTCAGGCACGTGGTAATGTCTTGGTGGGATGGCGTTAGGGTCCCGGTGAGGTTGGAACATGAGGGATGCAATCTTTCCCCTCTGCTCTAAACGGGACTTGGTCTTCATCTTTCAGAGCAGAGCTTTCCTGGGATTGCAGGAAGGACTGATTTCGTTTTCAACCGGCGGGCGTTTCAGTTTCCCTCTCGGAATACCGTAGGGCTGGTGAACTGCCTATTTCCGCAGGATTCTCGGCGCTCCGGCTCAAACGATAACTCACCACCTCTGATCAGAGGTCCTGCAAATTCCAACCGTGGGCCCAGGGAGTCGGCCGGAGCAGGGAGGAGACCTCCGGCTTGCTCTTCCCCTACCTGAAGGGGCAGAAGAAATGGGACCAGGAAAGACCAGACCCCAAGAGCCGGCTGGAGACCCCGCCCCACCAACTTGAACATTCCCAGGGAGTCCGGGCTCAGACAGAGAACCGGTGACCTGACTGACGAAAACCCCAAACAGTGCCCAACTCGCAGCACAGATACCCTACTCCTGAGGGCGCCCAGGATCCCAGCTGACCGCTGACAAACGCTGGACATCCCACCTGCCCAGGTGCGCAGGCGGGCCGGAGCGCCAGCGGCCGCAGCCCAAGGCGCACGCGCGTAGGAGGCGGGGCCGAGGCTGGAGCGCACAGAGCGCGTGAAGGGGCGGGGCCGCGGCGGACCCGGAAGCCGGCGAAAACGCAGGGGCGAGGGGGTCGCAATGGCACCTCCTCAGCAGGCGCGGGTCCTTCGTTGCTGCTGTTGCAGCCTTTTCCAGGCTCACCAGGTGGGGCCTCCCCTCCCCCGAGCGCGGGGATGGCGGGCGGGACGAGGTGGAGCCTTGAGAGGCTAGACCTCTTCCTCACGCCCTGCTCGCAGACATGGGCTCAGTCTCGTGGGGTTGCGGAGTGTGCTTGAGGCCTGGACAAGTGATGGTATCAGTTGTGAGAATTAGGTTTTATTGATGTCACTTCTCCATACCCGTTGTTGTGGCCTTTGGGGAGCATTTTGCTCTTTGGATGTAAGATTTGTAGAAACCAGGACTTCCCTGGTGGTACAGTGGGTCAGAATCCGCCTGCCAATGCAGGGTACGGGGGTTTGATTCCTGGTTGGGGAAGATTCCACATGCCTCCAAGCGCTTAAGCCCATGTGCCAAAACTTCTGGGCCCCGTGAGCTACAGCTGTGAGTCCAGGAGCCCTAGAGCCAATGCTCTGCAACAGAGAAGCTACCACCGTGAAAAACCCTGGCGCTACAACTAGACTAGCTCCCGCTATCTGGAACTACTAGGAAGACCCAGAACAGGCGTGCTCAGTCGCTTCCGACTGTTTGCGACCCCGAGGACTGTAGCCGGCCAAGCGCCTCTGCTAGGCCTGTCCAATTGCATAGATCCTTTTATACCGTATTCTCTCTCTCACTCGCTCTTTCTAGCCCCTCAGAGCTAGTCAGTTACTGCTTGTCCTTCCAGAGTTTTATTATTTTTTATTGCATGTCTTACTTGCATATGTAGCTATAGAAAGTACACAATAGTTTTATGGTGTTTGAAAGTAGATGCTGAAAAGTAGAATCTTAGGATTATACCCACTTAAATTTGTAATTGATGTTGTTTGTCCTCTCTAGAATCCTTTTAGGTACTTCTCCAAAAGACCTGATGATTTTTGTTTCAATTGTATTTATTTTTATGAATCAACCTAGACATCCTCATGATGTTACGCATGCTATCTCTTTTCTAAAGAGTTTTTATTGTTAGTATTAATTTGCTTTTGGCTGCGCTGGGTCTTCATTGCCTTGGCTTCTCTTGTTGCAGAGTGCGGGCTGTAGCGGGGCAGGCTTCAGTAGTGGCAGAGCACAGGTCTAGTTGTACAGAGGCCTCGTTGCTCTGAGGCTTGTGCAGTCGTCCCAGACCAGGGGTCAAATCCGTCTCCCCTGCGTTGGCAGGCGGATTCTTAACTGCTGGACCACCAGGGAAGTCCTCATTCCACCTGTTAAAGCACCTTGGGTGCCTCTTGGTAACATTTTCTTTGTTGCCATTATAAATGGACTTTTCTTGCATTATCTCTTCTAACTATATGTTTGCTTATAAGCAATATTAATTTTTGAAGATACATACATTTTCTACCTAGCGCCTATGTTAATATATTGTCTTACTGGTTTTAGTAGTTTTTCATTTTATTATCTTCAGTTTTAAAGAAATAAATCATAATATTCATAAATAAGGTTAGTTTTTTTCCCTCCATTTTCATACCTCCTAATTACTTTCTCTTTTTGAATTCTATTGGTTAGCACATCCGAAAAGACAGTAAACAATAGTGCAAATCTTTGACTTGTTCTTGACTTTCATGGGACTGCTCATGGTGATTTTCCAGCTTTAGAGCTGGAAGTAAGCCATTTTATTATGTTGAGAGACACCCCATCTAGTCAGATTTATCAAGACTTGAAATGTTATGGAATTTTCTGAGAATGACAGATAGTAGAGATCTAATTTGATTTTGTTTATTAATATATGGATACCCAGTTTCCCAGAACCACTTATTAAATAGGCTCTTCTTTCTTCACCTTTATAATATACTAAATTTTCATACATGTGTTGGTTTGTTTCTAGACTCTATTCTTTTCCACTGATCTCTTTAAATTACTATTTCTGATCCAGTTCCAACTGTTTCAAATAATTATTGTAGCTCTATTTCTGAAATTTCATTATAGGTGAAAAAGAGTCTCAAGTGGACATGCAAGGCTTGTGGAAAGAAGCAATCATTTTTGCAGGTGAGTCCCAAGAAGCAGGGTGTCTAATACCCGTACCAGAAAGCAGGTAGGACCCAGCCATGCAGAAGTGTGTTTCTCATGGAACCCCGTGTTCCATTATTGACTCAGGTTCATTAGATACAGAGCTCCTGCTCCCTAAGATCATCTTCCTTCAGGAAGTGAAGTGGATGGAGTGGTGCCTGGAAAGTGACCTTCCTTTGTTTATTCAGTCAGTCAGTATTTACTGAGTACCATCTACGTGTAGGCATGGGAAACAGTGAAAGGTAAGAAGGTGTCCTTATTGCCTGTACAGATCTGCCCTTGTGAAAGGGGAAGAGAAACTAAAACCACACATGTAATTTAAAATTTAACTGAGCACAGTGAGAGGAGAGTGCAGAGTCTGTAAGAGTAATCAGACCTAACTGGGGCTGGACAGACAGCTGTTCGAGATCCAGGGGTGTGAGAAGGGGCGGGCAGGGTGTGAAGGTAGTCAGGAGGTGAAAGAGCACGTGGACAGAAGGGAGCATGTTGTAAGTGCTCTTATTAGCCCAATTTTTCTCCCAGATTACAGTTTTTTTCCAAGTCCGTACTTACTGACCCACCTGATTTCTAATACCTCAGTCTCCTCACTGAGCCCTTTGTTCACCTGGTCCAACCCTTGATTCTACCTCTGCAGCCTCGTTGCATCATTCTCGTCCTTCAGCTGCAGGGGCTTTTCTCTCTGACCTTGAAACAATCCAGACCTGCTTCCTTCTGTGTGCTTGTTGTTGAGGTATCCCCTAGTTAATCTCACTTCCCCATCAGAAATACATTCAAGGGTGTTTATGTGAGTATTGTCCATCTCAGACTGTAAGTCCTTGAGAGTAAACGCTTTGCCTCTTTTATTTATATACACTTTTAAAAAAATTGAGGTATAGTTGATTTGCAATATTATGTTAGTTTCAGGTATATAACAAAGTGATTTACTTATACATATTTTTTTCCTATTCTTTTCCATTACAAATTATTACAAGAAATTGAATGTAGTTTCCTATGCTATATAATAAATCCTTGTTTATATGTAGTGGTGTATATCTGTTAATCCCATATTCCTAATTTATTCCTCTCCCCCTGTTTCCCTTTTGGTATCCATAAGTTTGTTTTCTATGTCTGTGAGTCTGTTTGTGTTTTGTAAATAATTTCATTTGTATTATTTTTAGATTCCACATACAAGTCATATCATATAATATTTGTCTTTGACTTGCTTCACTCAGTATGATACATTCTGGGTCTACCCATGTTGTTGCAAATGGCAATATTTCATTCTTTTTTATGACAGTAATATTCCATTAGATTTATATATGCAGACATACACACACACTTCACATCTTCTGTATCCGTTCATCTGTTGATGGACACACATATACCCTTTTTTTTGACATTGTACTGTATACTTTTGGTACCTAGCACAGTGCCTGTGAGATAGTGCTCGCTCGAGGAATGTCTGTTGAATGAATAAATGACCAGCCCCACATTGATGGGCACTTAGGTTGATTTTAGTTTTCATTATTATGAACAACTCTGTAGTAAAAGAAAGAAAGTGTAGTCGTTCAATCATGTCCGACTCTTTGTGACCCCATGGACTGTAGCCCACCACGCTCCTCTGTCCATGGAATTCTCCAGGCAAGAATACTGGAGTGGATTGCCATTCCCTTCTTCAGGGGATCTTCCCGATCCAGGGAGTGAACCCAGGTCTCCTGCATTGCACGCAGATTTTTTACTGTCTAATCCACCAGGGAACTCTGTAATGAAGCTTCTTACAAATACCTCTTTCTTTACTGGACCAATTATTTCCTTAGGACAAATTCCTACAAGTTAAATCAGAGGAATTCTTTCAACCAAGGTTCTCTTAGTTGCAGATTATAGGAAAAAACACTTCAGCAAAATTTAAAATGCACTGGCAAGGTACTGGGACATCTTGTGGGGATCCAGGGGAAGAACAGCCCTTCACCCTTTGAAGAACCAACCCCAAGACCTGAAAAGCTGCCAGCCACACAGGCATCTTTTCCCTCCCTCCTCCTCCCTTCACCGATTTTCTCACTGTACCTCCCTCCTCCTCTCCCTTTCCAGCTTTCCTTTCCTTTCTGTCTCTTTCCAGCTCACAGTAACATACTCCACTCAAAGACCACAGAATCTCATTTCAAACCAACTGAAAGAGCCGAGTCCCAGTTATAAAGTCCTGGGAGAAATAATCTGATGTGGTTGACTCAGATGTCCACCTCTGGTCCTGTCAGTTGGGATGGGTAGGAGTGGGGACAGTTAGGTCATCTGTCAGTAAGTAGGGCAGCTGAGGCCTACCTTGAGATGGGGTCTCAGAAGTCAGGAGGCTGGCTGATGACTGTACATGTTTTAGATATCAGCCTGTATTTCTGAATTCTTGAGGAAGGTTTGCCTTCCTCTCAGCGCCTCCCATGCTTATGCAGTGGCATATGGCTTAGGACTGACTAGGCCACATTAACAAACAGGCACCACGATTGTGGCTTAACACAATAGAAGTTGTTTCTCTTGCTATTTTGAACAGTCCTGGGAGAGTTTGAGATCAGCAGGGCAGCTGTACTTGGTGTGATCATTCGGGGACCCTGGCACCTGTCATCTTGAGGTTCTGCTATTCCCTGAGGCTTGTCTCCTGCTGCCGCAAGCCCCTGAAGGTGCAAGATCAGGAAGACGCTACCCAGGAAGAATCTGGAAGTGGTTCACACTCCAGTGGGAGGAACCTAGTCTCATGGCCACACCTGACTGCCAGAAAGACTGGAAAGTGTAGTCTGGTCTGCTCTCAGATGAGGAGAGAATGCATTTTACTGTTCAGAGAGCAGTTTCTGCCATGCAAGAGAGCCCGCACCCTCCCAGTTACGCCATACATGAGTTGTCTTTTGGGAATTTATTTAATTTTTTATTTTATTTCACTAAAGTATAGTTGAATTACAATATTGGGTTCATTTCTGCTGTACAGCAAAGTGATGCAGTTATTTGCAGAAACTGTATGTGTGCCTCACACACACACACATCCTTTTTCATATTTTCCATTATGGTTTATCACAGGATATTGAATACACTTCCTGTGCTGTACGGTAGAGCACTGTTGTTGATCCATTCTGTATGTAATAGTTTACACCCACTAACCCTGAACTCCCGGTCCATCCCTTCCCCACCCTGCTCCCTCTTGGCAGTCATAAGTCAGTTATCAGTCTTTTTAAATTTTGCCTTTACTCTCTCCAGTTCATCTCCTCCCGTTCTCACTTGAACTTGCCCAAAATGGGATTTCACTCCCCACCAGTCTACTAAAATTGTTCATGTCCAAGTCATCAGGGCTTGGTTCTCAGTCCTCAGGTGACGTGGCTTATTGGTGGCATTGTCAGAGTTTGTCACCTCGTCCTCCTCCTTGGAGTCTTCACCTGGACTCCAGTCGCCCTGCCCCTGGTTTTCCTCCTGTCTTCCCAGCTTGTGTTTCAGTCCTCTTTGCCAGTTTCTCCCATCTCCTCGTCTTCTAGACTTTGGAGTGCTCTGGGACTCAGATTTTTGCTTTGTTTTTCACCTCTTCTCTAGCTACAGTCATTCCCTTAGTGGTCTGAGATAAGACAGTCTGACAGTTCTCAAGTGTCTGTGTCAGACCCAAGGCCTGCCAGTGAACTTGTATATGCTTCCAGCCACTTACCTCTCTGCTGGATATCTAACAAGCACCCCAAACCTATATTCCCAAATGAGCCCTCCCCTCCCTTTCACCTACCTGCTTTTCCCACAGTCATCCCCATCTCTTAACTGCCCAGTCTCTCTTTCTGGTTGTTGGGGCTACAAACCTTGAACTCATCCCTGAGTCTTCTTTTTCTTTTATACGCTTCATGTGATCCCTCAGCAAATGCAGTCACAACGTACCCACGTTGTGCCCGCTTGTTATCACAGTGGGCTGAGTTGCCGCAGTATTTGCAGCCCCCTCCTGACTGGTCACCTGTTCCAGCCATACAGTCTCAGCACCACGGCCAAAGGGTCCTACGTGCGCAGGATCATGTCAGACCTTCCAGGTTGGAGTAACATATATGTGCCTTCAGACGGGGCCTGGACGGGGCAGGAGACAATGTAAAATGGAAATGTGGGGCCCTTTTGCAAAAGCAGAAAAAAACTGCTATTAAAGGTTCTAAATATTAAGCTCTTCTTTCATGATCTCTTGACTTTTCCTAATGTTTTTTATTTACTAATGGTTTAAATATTTATTTCTATTTATTAATTAATTTGACTGCTCCAGGTCTTAGTTGCAGCGTACAGGGTCTTTCAGTTGAAGCGTGTGGGATCCAGTTCCCCCACCAGGCATAGAGCTCAGGCCTTAGCCACTGGACCACTGGGAAAGTCCCTATTTAGTATTTTTTTAATTTACTATATGATTTGTTCCTGTGTAAAGAAAAACTAACTAAATGCTAGTGTTAACCAACATTTTAACATGTTAAAAGCTAACATTTAAATAGTGCAATACCATTTAGACTGTGCAACACTGGTTTTAAATGCTAAGAACATTTAGTATGTATGTGGAACATATACAGAATAATATAAGAGCATTTAGTACACATGTAGAATGATCAAAATTGCACCGTTTTTCTTTTGTAGCTCATATATGCCTACATATTTTATTCTTAAGAGTGGAGATGTTGCACAAAATTAACTCTACTATTTTTACCTCGCTGCTTGACACACACACATTCTACCTACACTCTCAACCTTCCACTCACTGATTAGTCAGGAAGTACCGAGAAGAAGAGGAACTGTGAATTGTGCTTCTCTCCCTTTTTCTGTGGTGTTTTCAGCACAGGCTATTCCAGGGAGGTAATAGGGGTAAGAAGAGATATGATAGGTTTACTTGGTTGTTGATGCTTTTGGTGGAATACCCTTGCTTTCTTTCTGCAGCTGAAGCAGGTTCTGGTCCCCCTGGGAGCCCTGGCCCCTCAGGCACAGGCAGCTCATGCCGCCCATGCCTGGAGCCTCACTGGGCTCTCACGCCCTGCGGGCTCACCGGGACTCTGTGCCGCTGGGGCATCGGGCATGCCCTGTGCAAACAGAGTGGCAAGGAACAGTGGGCACATTTGCTGTCCACAACTTAGAAGCATGTTTCATCATCTCATCAGACTTCACTTACACAACACACGTTCAAAGATGAGATTATTAAGAATTTCAAGAAAGAGAGCAGAGCAGATCTCACACCCATAAGGCTGACTTTTCCTGTAACAGGGCCTGCACTCTCAAACCTCATCTCCTACCCTCTTTGCCCTAAACCATTCAGCTCCAGCCACTTGGCCTCTTCGCTGTTTCTCCAAAATGCCAGGCTCAAGGTGTTTGCACTCCTTTCTGTTTCATTGCTTCTGCTATCTACATGATTTGTTCCCGCTTATCTTCCTGTTTCGTGCTCAGATGTTACCCTCTCAGTGATCTACTCGTGGACCTCTTGAACACCTCATATAAAATTACCTTCTGTGTCTCCACTCTGCCCACGCCCACTGCATTGCCTTGCTTTCCTGTGTAGCACTTCTCACCATCTGCTGGCCGTGTAGGTGTCTTATGTGCTTATTATCTGTCTCTTACACAGCAGAGCTCCGTGATGACAGGGATGTTTATACACTCTTGTATTGTCCTTACCTAGTTCAGGTCCTGGCACATAATAGGTACTTAATAAATATATATTGAACAAATGAGTGACTACTAAGTGAAAAATAAATATCTCATCTGTTTTATATTGTTTTGATTGTGAGTGAGGGTTAAGTATCATTTCATGTTTATTGGCGATTTGCATTACTTCTCTTCTGAATTCCTTATGTTTATTAACCAATTTGTGTGGGGTTTGGATTGAGTTTGGATTTGACATGTAAAATTCAGGGTAATGGTAGGCAGCCAGATTGACTGAAATTAGTCCCTGAGACTGTTAGTTTGTAAATCCCTGCAGAAGGGGCAGTCATTGTTTGAGTTCCTGCATGGTGCTTCAGGCCTTGCACAGTACATTTTTACCCTCCCTGAGTTGTGTCTCAAATGGGTCTGTTTCTCAGCATTCTGTCAATACTTTTTAAACTCATATCTGTGTTTGTTTCTCAGGCTTACGGTGAGGGCTCTGGTGCTGACTGTAGACGCCATGTCCAAAAATTAAACCTGCTGCAGGGACAGATTTCGGACATGTCACTCAGGTATGATAGTTTGAGGGAGGCCTGGTTATCTGGCCCTGTTTTCATCTCGAGTGGATGGTGGGAGTATATGATGGAGAAATCCCTTAGATTTCCATGTCTAACAACATGGCAATTAGATACTGAACGATACTGAACAATCTTCCCACTGAAGTTAATTTTAAAATGCCAGCCATGATATTTTAAAGGCACTGACGAGATGACAAAAAGGTAAGTAGTCATCAGAGATCAAAAATGAAGCAAAAGCCAAAATCCAGAGAGTAAGCTGGGCTGCTGGGGCGTTTGAAACCTGTTGCCTTGCAGCTTCCATGTAGCTGGGAGGGAGGCAGGAGACAGAGAAAAAGTCTGTTCAGTGTGGGAAGGTCAGTCGGAGACCACCACATAGAGCTGAGTGCCCAGAGGACTACACCCTTGGTGTACAAATGACCTAGAAATGCACCCCTCCGAGGTAGGTTGACCCAGCCTGTCCTGCCCTCGGCACTTGCTAAAGAGGGGAAACACTGCTCCAGGATTTTGTAAGCACAAAGATGCTGTCACGTGACCTTTCACCCTTTTACACATGCTGGGTGAAAAGTCTCAAACTGAGGACTTAGTTTATTTTATTGACTGTGCTGGGTCTCCGTTGCTGCACAGGCTTTTCTCTCGTTGCGGCGAGCCAGGGCTGCTGTCTATAGTGGCAGTGTGTGGGCTTCTTGTCGCGGCCAATTCTCCTGTTGCAGAGCGTGGAATCTAGGGTGCGTGGGCTTTAGTAGTTCCCGAGTTCCAGAACACAGACTCAATAGTTGTGGCACACAGGCTTAGTTGCTCCATGACACGGGGGATCTTCCCAGACCAGGGATCAAACCCATGTCTCCTGCATTGGCGGGCAGATTCTTTACCACTGAGCCACCAGGGAAGCCCTTCAAACTTATTTTTAAAGTGTCCCAGGAAGCAGAGATAAATGTAGCTCCTTTTTGGAGCAATGCATCTTCAACCCAGGCATCAAAGGATATATAAAATTCCAAGTGGCATATACCCAAAGTTAAAGATCATTTAACTTACTTAAGGAAGCATGTCACCATGAGCAAAAGACAGCAGAAATGACAGAGAAGTCAGATCCAAAAAGAGTTCAGAATACATAATATTGTATGTTTAATATATTTAATGAAATTAAATGAGGATGGTTGATATAGGAAGAGCAAGAGACTTTAAAAAATAACCACTTTTTTAAAGAACAGCCAAAAAGTTTGTAGAAATGAAAAGTTTGGTCACTGAAATTAAAAGTTCAGTGGCTTCCCTGTTGGTCCAGTGGTTAAGACTTCGCCTTGCAATGCAGGAGACACTAGTTCAGCCCCTGGTACCGGGAGATCCCACGTGTCGTGGGGCACTCAGGCCCTGCAGCACAGCTACTGAGCCTGTGCTCTGGAGCCCACAGGTGGCAGCACAGGAAGCCTGCACGCCCAGAGCCCGTGCTCTGCAACGGGAGAAGCCACCGCAGTGAGCGGCCCACACCCCGCAGTGAGGGAGCCCCGCTCACCACAAGCAGAGAAAGCCCAAGCACAGCAACAGAGACCCAGCACAGCCAAAGTATAAGTACATAAGTACGTCTTTTTAAAAACAGTTTAGTGGACTGGTAAACAGATTAAGTGCAACTAAAGAGAGAATTGGTGAAATGGAAGATAAATCTGAAGAAATGATTCACATTGTCAATATGAATAAGACAGAAAGGTAGAAAATATGAAAGTTCAGAGACATGAAAGATACAGAGACGAGTTCCAGCAGGAGATAATAAAAAGAATGGGAAAAGGCAATGTTTGCAGAAATGAACAGAACTTTTTCTACAATCAAAGGGCTCACATTCTTAGATTCAGGAAGTGCATCTAATCCCAAACTGGATAAAAACATTGTGTCTGTAGCGGATCCTAATGAACCTATCCAAAAGCTACTAGAACTAATAATTTAGCAAAATCACAAGGATACATGGTCAACATACAAAACTGAATTTTATTTTTATGTAACTGCAGTGAATAGTTGGAAAACGACTTTAAAAATCAAATACCGTTTATGATACCATCAAAAAATAGGATACTTAGGGATAAATATAACCCAAAAATGTGCAAGATATTTTCAGTAAAAATTACACAACTTTGCTGAGAGAAGTTTTAAAAAGATCTAAATGATGAAGTATGTTCATGGATTAGAACATTCAGTATTGTCATGATGTCACTTCATCCTAAATTGATCTATACAGTCATCTCAATCCCAGTCAGAATTCCAGCAGTTGTGTTTTTTTTTCTGAAATTGACAAAGTGATCCTAAAATTTATATAGAAATGCAATTGCCAGATCGATTTTGATAACAAAACTGGAGGACTTCTACAGCCTGATTTCAAGATTTAGTGTAACACTACAGCAATCAAGACAGTGTGATTTTGCATATACATTTTGTGGTATTTTCATACAGTAGAATACTACTCAGCAACAAAAATGATATGGGCAAACCTCAGAAACGTTGCTAAGTGAAAGATGTCAGACACAAAAGACAAGATACTTGTAAGGATGAGTGGTTCTCACCTACAAGGGCAGATAAGGGAATTTTAGGGTGATGAAAATTTTCTAAATCTTGCTAATTATATATCAATAAATTTTCTATATCTTGATTGGAGTAATAGTTTCAAAAATATAATTTACCAAACTCATCTGATGTACCAACACTTAATTTGGTACATTTTAGGGTAGGTTAATTATAAATTCTACCTCAATAAGTTAATTTTAAAAGATAAAATCCACCCTTTGACACAACAACATAATGAAATTACAGAACATGGAAAACAAAGGGAAGAACTAAAATGTAGCTGGAGAAAAGAGAAATCACCTACTGAGAAATGGTAGACGCCCAGTTCTCAGGGAAACAATAGAAGCAGAAGACAGACCATACCTTCATATGGCAGAAAGAGGTTCTGTAGTTGATGGAGCTGAGTTCCCAGATCATAGTATGGTGGGCAGAGTTCTGGTGAGTAACAGACAGGACACTGCTCAGCTGGACACTGGGGTATCCAGTGTAGGCATTTGACATGCATGATCTCATTTCATCTTGCTCGTCACCCCATGAGGATCATTGGCTTTGGTTTACAAATGAAGAAACTGACATAGAGGTGCCCACATTTGGTGGACTTGGGTTTCCATTGTAGGTCAGTAGAGAGAGTTCCAGTGTGATCGTGTGAGGTAGCAGCCCTGTCGGACATGGGTGGTTGCGGCTTCGGTGCTAGCCTTCAGCCCTTGAACAACGCATGTTTTAATTGGCCATCCGGCTCCACTCGAGACTGCAGAGGCTCCGCTCCTCACTGTGCTCTCTGTGTGATGAAAGACCCCTGCTATCCCTGGGAGGGTGGGTGAAGACACATCTGACTGAGGAAAAGGCCTTATCTCGTAGCGGTTGAGATACCACACAACTGTAAAGACACTTCTATGACCCTCTGCAGTGGGGACGTCGACGCTGCTGATGGGAGGGACTGTCAGAGTTCAGCTGAGTTAGTCTCTCTATTCAGGCCCTGAGCAGGGCAGGTGCACATGTGTTGTCTCATTTATCTTCACAGTCCCCTTGCATCATTATCCCCATTTGTAAATAAGGAAACTGGGGTACAGTTACGTACCCAGAGTCACACAGTCTATGACAGCCAGTCTTTGGCAAAGCCATGATGCCAGCTCTGGTCTCAGAGTGAAGAGCGCCCCTTCTGCCCTGTGTTACTTTTCCTGTTGCTCCAAGGAACAGATGGTCCCTCTGCCTTCTGAACTGCTGGAGGATGTCCAAGTCACATGGAAACAATAGAGATAAGTTCAATCAGTAAGTTCCCCTCAGCAGGCTTTGATAGCCATTGTTAAGTCTATGCATCCTACTGCTCCCGTCTTCACTGTCCTTCATCTTCCTGGTCGTTTTACAAAGAACAGTTGTACAATCTTTCCCTAAGGTCTCTGGGAGAATCCATACGTGCCAACGAGGAAGAAAACGTGGGTCCTTGGCAGGCTGCCCCTGCAAGTCCACAGGTAAGCCAGCGGCACCACCTCAGCCCAGCTGCCTGAGCCGGCTCTGTCACCAAGAGGTTCCATTCATTCATTCATCGTTTGTTCTGTAAACAGATGTTGATGTCACTGACTGATGAAAACTTGGCTTAAAGCTGCAGGGGATACAAAAATGAATAAACCTTTCCCTTTTATAAGTGTGTAGACAGCCATGTAAACAAATATTTGCAATACTATGAAAAGGGCTTTTTCTTCTGGCTGCCTGGCTTTTCTTCTGAACCTAACTTGAACCTCACTTCCTTGTCCTCCCCTTGTCCGAAGCACCCTGGGCGGGGAAAGGATGCTGTTGTAGAGTGCCTGGGTTGCCGTGTCCGCTTTCTCTAGATGGTGGCTCACGTTCTGCCGTTCTGTCCCGAGGCCTCAGAGTAGGTGCTCGGTGTTGGGTGGGCAGTGTGTCAAAGCTCCAGGGACTGAGCAGACAACACCATTGGTACGTCCAGGATGCCATGGCTACAAGGTCACTGTCCTGCCAGGACAGGGGAAACAATTCTCTGACAGGCTCCCTGGAAGAGCGCCACCTTTGATCACAGAATCATGCTGGCAGCGTCTGCACTCCAGGTTCTCTTCGTATTTTTATTATAAATAGGGGAGATAGTCTTCAGCACACCACTTTCACACATCAGCTCTTGCATGCTTGAGTCCATCCTTTCAGTTTCTTTACTTACAGACCTAATCTTTCATCATCACCTCTGTAAGAAATACTTGTTTGCATCATCCTGGAATTTTCACTTGTATCTTCTATGTTGCTATATAGCTTTCAACTATTTTCATTTTTAAAAAGTATCTACAGAAGATAGTGGATTTGCCGATATTTATTCCCTTCTTGTAGAGAAGGAAATGGCAACCCACTCCAGTACTATTGCCTGGAAAATCCCATGGACAGAGGAGCTTGGTAGGCTACAGTCCATGGGGTCGCAAAGAGTCAGACACGACTAAGCGACTTTACTTTTATTCCCTTCTTATTGGGCATTTACCAAACTTCTGCTATTATAAACATTTGCTGTTATTGGTAACACTTTAATGAGCATCTTCATGCCTTCATCTTCATTTGAAACCACTGGACCAGGGAGTGTGGACATTCGCAAAGGTCTTGGTAAGTTGTGTCTTGAAGCTTTCCCCAGGTGTGTGCCAGGGTGCTCTGTTCAGGACATCTCTCTCCCATGACCTGCCGGTCAAATTCCTTTCCTGATGGTGGCGTAGGCATGGGTCCTGAGGCCCTTGGGCCTCAGCGTTGCACTGGGGATTCTCAGTAAAGGTGCCTACTTTTGAAAATAAATTTACTTCCCAATTCTGTAGGAAAAACTCCAGCCCTCAAAGAACCGCTGGCTGAAGTATCTGGAAAGGGACTCCAAAGAACTGGGGCTGAAAGGAGGAGGAGTGTGTTTCAACGGTCAGCCTTCATCCGAGACAGAAAAGCCAGACCCTCCGTTCAGCACAGGCCTGCCTAGGAAAAGGTGCCAAGCCCGTCACCAATCTAGCCTCACCCACCCCCACCTAACTGCCCCGTGGTTTGGGGGCGGACAGGCAGCTTCCATGGTTGGCAGGGAGCCTGAGGGTTGTGAGCCAGGAGGCACCGTCAGCACAGGCCCCTGGCCAGGCCGGGCACCAGGCGCAGAGGTGGGAGCTGAGCAAGATGCCAGTGGAGGCGCCTCTTAGGAGTCTCACTTAATTCAGAACATCCAGACTGCGCTGACCTCAGGGAGAACTCAAGGGCAAGGCTGACAAAGTGAAGTGTGGCCAGAGAAGCCAATGGGCCTGGGAGATTTTAGCTGAGAGCAGGAAAGACCTGATTGTCACAGGTCTCCTCTCAGCTTAACCTGCATTTCAGTGAGTTTTCTGAGAGACCACCTCATCTAGGTTTAGGGTGGCTCTTCCAGGGCAGATGCTTTGGGGAGGTAGATTCCAGTTCAAAATAAGAACTTTCTAGCAACTGCAAGCTATAGAGCAGAGAAATGGACTGCCTTGGATGTCATTGGGCAACCTGTTGTTGGCAGTAGGGCAGAAGCTGAGCAGCCATCTGGGAAGCTATAAGGGATGGCAAGGTGCAGAGCAGGAGACCACCAGTCAGGATCAGACCACTGCTCAGCGGTAGGACTAGGTTGTATTTTTTTAATTTTACTGAAGTATAGATGATTTATAATGTTGCATTAGTTTCAGGTTTACAAAGTGATTTGGTTATATATATATAGTAGTAATAATACATATATGTGTGCATATATGTATTCTTTTTGAAATTCTTTTCCATTATAGATTATTACAAGGAGGACTGGATCTTTTTTTTTTACATTGTTAAGATTTTTTTTTATATGGACCATTTTAAAAATCTTTGTTGAATTTGTTACAGTATTGCTTCTGTTTTATGTTTTGGTTTTTTGGCCTGGAGGCATGTGTGATCTCCTTGACCAGGGATTGAAGCCTGCACCCCTTACATTGGAATGCAAAATCTTTACCACTGGACCAGGGTAGTCCCAGGACTAGATTCTTGACAGCATTTTCTCTGCCAGGAAATGGAACCAGAGCACAGTCCAGCCTCTATGTGGCCCTCATGTCCAGGACTCCAGAAACTGTGAGGTCACCTTGAAGTCCTTGAAGGTCAGTGTCCCAGTGGCCATGGAGCACATGCTGGATTTTTTTTATTGTTTTTTGGACTATTAAAAGACTTATACCCTCCCCCGTCCCCAAAGTCCAACTTCCCATGTGTCTTGTTATGTCTTAAGCCAACTCCTTTCTCTGGCCTGCCCTGTTTCCCTGCTGTTACTGATGTTAACTGGGTCAAAAGGGCAATTTGATGCCCTGGAGGCAAGCGAGGTTGACCAGTAGGACTTTTCTGCATCAGGCCCGTTCTCTTCATTCTACATGGAGTGCCAGGTCTTCGCCAGACTGTTCAACTTGGGACCTGCCCTGCATTTCTGAGGAACTGCCACCTTCATTTACCCAGGTGGGTCTTGTGAATTTGGGGCACTCTATTCACCCAGGACCTGCTCTTGTTATTGATGCTTCACACCTAGCAGACCCCACCATACCTTCCAGGTCGCAGAACGAGGTTTTGCTTTATGCTGTTGTGGGAGCCACAGGCGTCCAGACAGAGGAACTCTGCCAGGCATATGTCAGTGCTGCACCAACATAGGCCAGGGTTGACCTGACCAGCTTCAGACTGGAGTAGAGAGCACCTATTCAAAGCCAAGAGGCAGAGATCAAACTTGGTGTTGCTACTAACTAGCTATGTGACCCCCAGGTAAGGGTATAGCGCTCCATCTCCAAATTATAGAATAATGAGTGTGACAGTTACCGATGTACCAGTCCCTGGGCTAAACATTTTAACTGCATTGTCTAATGCTCACCACCAGCCTGTTTTGTTTTGAAGGTAAGGAATCAAGGCTGGCATAGGTCCAAAGAGGTCACAGCAAGTCAGCCCGAGAGCTGGCAGCCTCTGATCACTAACAGCTGCCCAGAGCCTCTTCCACGCTGCCTGGGGGAGGTGCTGGGGGCCCCTCCTGTCACTGCTTTCACACTCCTTTGTAGGCAGTGGCACTCATTTTGCAGTGAACCCTTGTTTCCTGAGGGAGAGGGAGAAGCCAGGCCCCAGCGGCAGTCACATCCCGTATCTGCAGCTTTAAAACCCTCGACACGGCTATAGAGAGCTTTCCCCTTGCCTGGCGATGAGCACATGGTGTCTCCAGATGGTTGTAGGGTCCTTCCTGCTAGCACCCCAGGCACTCCCTCATCTGATTCTAAGGTCCCATGAGATAGATCCACTGATCACATGGGACCATCTTGCTCTTTTGGAAAGCCTAGTCATGGAATTTGGAGTGAGAGAGAGGGCATTTATTTGCTGTGCTTTGCTTCATCTCAAAATCAAGGCATATCCCTGGCCTGCCAGCCTACAGGATAGTAGACAACACGGAGCAGCAATTGTCAGTGCCCAGAGGTACCATCCAAGACTAGCGCAGGCCCAGGACCCACGCCTCCCTGTCCCTTGAGTCTGCTGGGCACCTGTTCCTCTGAAGGGCAAACGTGCCATCACCTCGTGTCTCCCCTGCAGGATCATGCTGGCCTGGCAGGGAAGGGCAGAGAGAGCAGTCGTGAGGACCTGGACACCACGGAGCTTGTTCCCCGGGGGGAACCACCGTGTCCTGCCCAGCAGGTCAGGACCATGTCTAAGTGGGAACAATGTCTTGGAAACAGCTTACATTTGGACACAGAGCCCCTCACCCCTCTGCAGAGAGGCCTCAAGCCAATCCAGGCAGCACAGGCTGAGCAGGGGGCCCCCAAGGCCCAGACTCCAAGGGAAGGAGGCCTCTGCAGGCTCCCTGGTGCACGCCAGTCTCCTCAGACCACACACACTCCCATGTCTGGGCCCAAGTGGCTCTGTGGGAGGATCCCTGAGCAGTCACAGGGCGCAGGCCCCTGGGCAGAGGGTGCGCCCTTGGTCAAAGGGATGCAGGCACGTTCTTCACTCATGCGTCTATGTGACCTTTTTAAAACTGGAGAGGACTTTGATGACGATCTGTGAGTTGAAACTAGTATGTTATTCACGTAGACATATTTGTCACATGAACCCTTCAATTTAGTGACCTCTGTGCCACTGAAAACAGGGTTCCCCAGGTTGCTTTCAAATAGTAGGACTAAGGATGACTTATGGGAACTACAAGAAGCGACGATAAATATGACCATCAAACAGATTACCTCTTGTACCATCTTTGATTAAAGTGCTTATACCTTTAATTAAAATTGTTTACAAATAGAATGGTTACAAAGCGATTTTCTTAACTTTAAAAGCAGCTGACACGTTTGGAAATGGTAACTACAGTGGTTATGAAATAGGCAGTACTCTGAACATCAGTTCCTCTGCCAGCCCTTCTGTCTTCTCAGATGTTAGCCACAGTCCTGAGCTGTAATTGCTATAGGACAGCCTCTTCCACCCCGGGTGAATGCTGGTGATCCTTTATCTAAATTCAGAGGATATCAAACTTCTAGCAGAAAATCAGTTACATATCAGTGTCCTATAGTCATTAAAAAAGAAAGAAAAAGCAGAAAGCCATTTGGCAAGATCTGTTCTGGACTGCTGGTGTAATCCTGCAGGGAGAGTACGGATAGGATGCAGTATGGTCTCCACGTCCTCCCCAGTGAGGCGTCTCTCACTCTGCCCTGGGGGGGGGTCCCCTGGCTGGAAGGAGCCAGACATCCATGGGAAGCTGATCAGTGTTTCTCAGAATCCGCACTCACACCCTTGGAACGCCCCCCCGTGTCACTTGTTCTACTGCCCTAAATGGCTTTGTGCATCCCCACCCCCCAGATTCTGAAAGAATGACGAGAAATTGGGACTTAGAGGCACTGGGGTTCTACACTAACTCAACACAACTATGAGACAAGAAAGGGGACACAGAATGGGTGAGCAAACATCGTCACAAAGGTGGTGGGTGTTTTGAATACTGGATGGTGTCCAGGGCAGCCCCGATGTCGTAATTCTTGGTCTGCAGAAGCCTGGTGAGCCAGCCACCTTCATCAGAGAACCCCATGGATAGCATCTGGGAGAGGGACTCAATCAGCCGGGGGTCAGCTTCTGCCAGAAAGAGTAATGAGAGCTATGAGGAAGAGGCACTGCGCCCCAAATGTGACCTGTACCTGGCCCTTGTACAAGGTCTTAATCCTCACAGGGACCCTCCAAGGCAGGGACTGTCAAGCTTTTTCTGTAAAAAATCAAGAGTAAATATTTTAAGCTGCTTTGCAGGCTATTTGGTCTCTGTCACAAATATTCAACTCAGCTGTTGAAGTATAAAAGCAGCCACACAATATGTAAAAAATTAGCATGGCTATGTTCCAGTAAAACTTACATTTATGAACCAAGATTTTAATTTCGTCTCATTTTCCCATCTTGACTTTTTTCCAACCATCATAAAAATGACAGTCATTACTGGCCCATAGGCCACAGTTTGCCACTCTCCGCTTCAAGGCAGAGAAGATAAATACTGGCAGCCCAAGGGCTGGATTTGGCGCACAGATGGGTTTCCAGCTGAATAATGTTTTAAACGGCTCTGCCATGTGACAGTGCTGAACCAGAGCAGGATGTGAGTGGCCTCCTTTATTCAGTGCGTGTCCTCCAGGCTGCCCCTCTCTCCACCCGGCCCTGCTGCCTTCCACACCACCCACTTTACACCACGGCTTCCTGCCTGGCTCCTCCTGGAACCGTGACTGTGGCCCCTGCTCATCACCACTTGCCATGAGTAAACAGTGGCGATGGGCTCCGAGTCCACTTCCAGCAGGCACGGCGGTGCCCAAAGCCAGTGCTGCGGCCACACCACATCTGCCTGCATAATTCTGGGTCTGTGTGTTAAGTTTTAGAAACTACTAAAACTAGCTGAGCGTACTAAGGCTCAGTATAGACGCAGAGGACAAAACCAACTCCTAGATTTCTCTTATATCAACAGACAAGCCCTGCAGTAGAGAAGGTAATGCCTGTCTGTGTTGCTAGAAGCAAGTGGTAGGAGGCTCTGAATGGAAAAGGGAGAAATACACAACTATCTGAAATCCCTTGCCTGGTGGCAGGTGTGGGTAGAGTGCAGCTTCCTTCAGTCCTGTGGGTCCTTCCTGGGAAGGATCCAGAGAGCTTGGCCCTTCAGACTCAGGCATCTGTAGAGACTGCAGTTCACCTGTAGACGGGTCCACCTCTTTTGAAGACAGATGAGTCCAGTCATCATCTCCTCCTGAACAGTTATCAGACTCCATCTGTTCCTGAAACAAAGCCCCAGTGAGCACAAGCATGAGAACAACAGGCCACCTGACCACAGCCTCAGCTCTGCGAGAGACAGGGCACGCAGGACTAGCAAGAGTCCTTTTGCTTTACAGAGTTCTAGTGGAGGGGTCACAGGACAACTTAAATGCCACCAACAACTCAACGGAAATGGGTTCTGCTGGCTGTGTGAGTGCCGGGGAGGGGCTGCGACTCAGGTGCTGGGAGAAGCTCTGGATGTGTTAGGCGGCACTTGCCTCAGGCTGACCCCCTGACTCCAGGGCGATCTTATTCATCTGCTCCGTCAGAGACTGTGCTGTGCCCTCCACGTCCTTGTCTGGCTTGCTGGGGTCAGAGCAGCAGCTGCTTGGCTGAGAGCTACACTTCTCCTCTGTGCTGGAGCTGCCTGCAGAGGTGGGGGTCAGGCGGCTTCTCTTGCCTCCATGTTCCACATCAATATCAACTTCAATGCCTAGAAGCCGGGGGGAACAAAAACTTGATTAATAACGTCATCCCAGGTCAGCTTCAGAGCGACAAAGTCTGTAAACAGACTCTGTTTTCCCCTCACCGTGCAGGACAGCAGCTGCACAGCAGGCACGGCCAAGCCCTCAGAGCAGGGTGAGAGCTTGTGCCACACGGCCAGCCAGAGCCACCTGCACCGCAGTGCGGAGGACGTTCTTGGCCTCACTTGAGGCATCCCACTTGCGTGCAGGGGCCGAGTGATGTGAAAAACACGCACGCTGAACACGCTACCCCTGCTTAGGCAGGCAGCCCACGCAAGCTTTGTGTGAGACCCATGAAGACGGCGTGTCCACCTCCAATCTCTCACACTCTGGGCACATGCTCACTGAAGGGAAGGGAGGGCACACTCACTGGGTTTATAATTCGTTTTACTTTCTCCAAGGACACGCCCCATGTCTTAGAGTGAAGCACTTTCAAAAGAACGGGCCTTCCCTGGTGGCCCAATAGTTAAGAATCGTCCTGCCAATGCTGGGGCCATGGTTTTGGTCCCTGGTCTGGGAAGATCCCGCAGGCCACGGAGCAACAAGCCCGTGTGCCACAACTGCCGAGCCTGCGCTGGAGCGCGAGCTGCAGGTGCTGAGCCCGAGTGGCACAGCTACTGCAGCCTGCACTGCGGCCTGTGCTCCCAGGGGGGGCCACTGCAGTGAGAAGCCTGTGCAGGACCAGACAGCAGCCCCCACTCCCCAGCTGAAGACGGCCTGCACGCAGCAGCAGACCAGTGCAGTCACAGGTCAATTGAAAAATTTAAAGACTATAGCATGGATAAACATCAAGGCCCTACTGTCTAACACAGGGAACCATATTCAATATCCTATGATAAACCATAATGGAAAATACATACATGTGTTACTGAATCAGTTTGCTATACACCATCATTAACATTATACATCAACTATCCCATGGACGGAAGAGCCTGGTGGGCTGCAGTCCATGGGGTTGCCAAGAGTCGGACACAACTGAGCGACTTCCCTTTCACTTTTCACTTTCATGCATTGGAGAAGGAGATGGCAACCCACTCCAGTGTTCTTGCCTGGAGGATCCCAGGGACGGGGGAGCCTGGTGGGCTGCCATCTATGGGTCACACAGAGTCGGACACGACTGAAGCGACTTAGCAGCAGCAGCAGTAGGCTTCAATAAAATTTAAAAAGCAATATAGATTCCCTGCCCCCACCACACAGCCTGGCCCAGTTGCCAAGAGTTGGACACGACTGAATGACTTCATTTTCACTTTCATGCATTGGAGAAGGAAATGGCACCCCACTCCAGTACTCTTGCCTGGAGAATCCCAGGGACGGGGGAGCCTGGTGGGCTGCCGTCTATGGGGTCGCACAGAGTCGGACACGACTGAAGCGACTTAGCAGCAGCAGCAGCAGCATACTTCAATAAAATTTAAAAAGCAATATAGATTCCCTG
Organism: Bubalus kerabau; assembly: GCF_029407905.1. Lineage (NCBI taxonomy): Eukaryota > Metazoa > Chordata > Mammalia > Artiodactyla > Bovidae > Bubalus > Bubalus kerabau. Next base: position 170,929,605 of record NC_073624.1, read on the forward strand.
CCCCCACCACACAGCCTGGCCCACCCTCCAGAGACAACTTTTAACTGACAATGTGCTTTTTCTGTCTTTCCTGACTACTTAGGTTTACCATTTATTTCTAACTCTAGATGATCAACACTTCCCCTATCCTTTCAAAAACTCACATTTTGGTAAAAACAATATTCAGTGTTTATGTTAGTGCCACTATGTATATAGGCTTCTTTGCTGGCTAAGGAGTGGGCTTATCTCCTCAGAGTTTTCTGTATTTATAGCAGTAACGATGCTTTCTTTTTCACTTAGTGACTTTCCCCATGTTCTCTCACAGCTTCTCTATAGCATTTTCTACACAGATTAAGTGTATCAGATACCCCATCCATTCTGGTTTTCCCCTGGAGACCATCCCCGGCAGGCATGGAGCTTCCAGCTTTTACAGCAGCCTTCAGAGTTTCAGAAGTCTCTGCCCCAAGGGTTCTGACAGGACAATTTTAAGCTCTGGCATGGGGTCTTTTTCAGTCCTTGTCCAAGGCATCTGGGGCTTACAAGACTGTACCACAGTCTCTGCCCTGCTATCCAAAGCCTCTGTGTAGGGGATGTTTGTGGAAGATTCCACGGCCCTGCTGCTTTACATCCTAGGTGTCAGTGGCTGTGACCTCCAGCCAGGTGCAGCCCTGGGCTCATGCTCTTTCTTGCTCAGCTGGCTCTCACAGTGCCAGCTTATCACAAAACTTACCATACTTATCAAAAAAACGTCTTAGTCGCTGACTCACTGTACCGACTGCCCTCTGAGAGGTATTAGTGGTTGCCTCCCTCTGGGCCCCTGCTCTTGGAACTAACATTCCCTTCTAGGCAGTTAGTAGACTGAGTCATCCTGTTAGTTCCTCAAAAGAAAGGAAAATAAATACCCGTAACTCCAAAGAGAGTTTAATCCATTCCTCGAATGGCTCTCTTCAATAGCTACTCAAAAACACATTCCACTGAAACTTGTTTTGTAGGGTTCCAGGCTCCTCCTGAGTTAGCAGAAAGCACTCCATCCACTTTGAAAGACCTGAGAAGGCCTTAATTCTTACTGCCAAAGACCTCTGAGCACTTCTAAAATTATTCCCTGGTGTCCTGAATGGAGAATCCACTCAGATAGGTCTCAGGATGGAGAGCAAGTGTGACAGTCTCCTGGGAAGTCTTCAGAACACACAGACCCCTCATGCCCTACCCAAAACCCACTTAACGAATCAAGGGACCTGGAACTCCTCACTGTTTTAAAGTCTCCTGCCTGAACGCAGACGTGGTTTTGTGACTTCCCAAGTTATCTTGTTCATTCTTTCAAAAGAAAACTTTTTTATTCAGGATAATCAGTTTTAATAGTTTCCATCTACCAAAATATACACCCTCCCACACAAAAAAAAATTAAAATCAAATAAAAACCAACCTTCCGTTGGTGATTCTGATGTTCAGTAGACTTGAGAACCACTGTCCATTTACTATCTTCCAAAGAAAAATTTTCCGTGGCCTCTGAAACAACCCATTAGTTGGGATTACTTAAAATCCTACTACCTCTTCACTATGTCTTAAGTGAGTGGCAGAGTTTAGGAATAACCTATCTCCCAATTATTTCATCACTACTCCACTGTTACCCTCCTTGCTGCTGCTGCTAAGTCACTTCAGTCGTGTCCGACTCTGTGCGACCCCATAGACGGCAGCCCACCAGGCTCCCACATCCCTGGGATTCTCCAGGCAAGAACACTGGAGTGGGTTGCCATTTCCTTCTCCAACGCATGAAAGTGAAAAGTGAAAGGGAAGTCGCTCAGTCGTGTCCGACTCTTCACAACCCCATGGACTGTAGCCCACCAGGCTCCTCCGTCCATGGAATTTTCCAGGCAAGAGTACTGGAGTGGGTTGTCATTTCTTTCTCCAGTTACCCTCCTTAGAAAGCATTAAATATAGCAATTATTTTTCCTCACTCACTCAAGAGTCCTTAACTCCAATACAGAAACCATGTGAGATCTGAGCTGTTTCATGTAGCAGCAATGCCAAGATGTCACTGCTACTTCAAAGCTGCTTTGTCAGCAGAAATGGTCTCAGGTTGGAAGCAATGCCAGTCATGCTCTTTGAGCCACAGGGCGGGTGGTGGGTGAGCTTGGGCACCCTGCTACAGCATTCTTTCAGACACTGGACACAACTTTTGGACAGACCAGGTAGACACTTCCCACCACACAGTCACAAAGATGATATCATGGATCCATCATAAGTCACCTTCATCAGCTGATTCTTATGGCCACAACCCAGCAAGTGCTTTCTAAAGTTTTAGAGGTTTTAGCCTTGGGCCAGGTCACACTATGAAGGTGCACAGCTCACCCACAAAGACACCTACCCTGGGCCTGCACACTGGGAATCCAGCAGCGGACACGAGAACCTCCCTCCCTTACTCCTTTCTCTCTGGCACTGGCACAAGCCCAGTTCTTAGGAAGCACCAGGCAAGGTTGGGGATTGCAAAAAAGGGAAGAAAAGCAATATGGCATCTCAGCTAACTACTCATTTAAGTCCTTACAGAAACCCCAAAGCTCAAGTAAGGAGAAATACAGACTGGTCTTCTCCCAAAGGACAAGCAGGAAGAAGATGAAGGGCAGCCTTTAAACTGAGCACGGTCACCTTCCCTAGTGGGATTACCCAACCAAATGCTGGCTGATTCTTGGCTGATTCCACTTCACTCTGTGTGGAAAGCTGAAGAATTTGTCAGGGAGTTCAACCTCAAGTGGCCTGTGGTGCAGCACTTGGTCAAGACTGATTGATATGAAGCAACGAATCCTTACTGGTCTCAAAGACACATCAGCTGCCCATCCTCTGCAGTATCCCATCTGAAAGCCACAGAATAGCCGCCTGCACGCTGGTTACCAAATGCTGTGCTGATGTCAAAGGAGGAGCACTTACCCAGAGGGCTGAGGGCAGCCGCCACACTCTCCCCTACGTTCTTGAGGAAATTCACACTGGGATCTTCCGATGGACCAGAGGCTTTGGTTTCAAAAAACAAAGATACTTTTAATTCAAAGCATCTCTCTCAATGACTGAAACCTGTCACAGTCCTGTCTGTCCCAGAAGCCCTGCTCCCGGGCTGGTCCCAGCAGCCTATACCCTATTGCTTCCCTCTCTCCCCCTCTCTAGGCCACCTCCTGGGCCCCTTTGTCTTTCACACCACTCCCCCTTCATCTACATTCCTAGTGCCTAGAAACTCTGTACACACAGTATAAAGTATTATTTACCCCTCCCCCCAAAAAAGTATTATTTACTCAAATCAAACAAATACCCTCATCTTTGTCCCTAAAGACAAGGTAAATCAAAGGACGTGGTAATACTAATAAAATCAGAATAAAACTAGAATCTAAAAGTTCAGAATGCAAGCTATGTGTAAATTTTTAACTTGGGAACTGTTTTACAAGATGTGAGCAGATCTGGCTCTGACTTTCCGAACAACTAGCATGAAGAAGGAGAGAGCAGACTGTGGAGACGCAGGTGCTGGAGGGACCTCCCGAATCTGCATGTGAGGCCACCAGGGCAGGTGCGTTAGTGGCCTTGAGCACCGAGGCACCTAGTTTTCCCAGATGTACAATGGAGACGATGCTTGCACTTTGCAGGATTTTATGAGGATTAAATGCACGAATGGCCACGAAGTGCCTAGGCCAGCCACAGGCATGCAGGATTTCAGGACACAGGGAAAGCCCTCCAGCTCTGCTGGCCCTCACGTCTCACCCTTCAGAGGCCAGCAGACACAATCCTCACCTGATTCCGTGGCAGGGCCAGGGTGGGCATCCCCTGCCTGAGGAGGACGTGGGCTCCAGTTCCCCGGTGTGCCCATCTCCCAGGCAGGCCACCCAAAGTGCCCATGTTTCAGCTTCCGGAGCCAGCGGCTGTGAGAGAAGCCCTAGGAAGGGGCAGGCAGAGGGGCAAGGTGGTGCCAGTCAGGGGACTCCTGCTACCCGGCGCCCACCCACAGGGAGGCCCCACTCACCTCAGAGAAGTGCCCAATGGGGCTGGGGAAGGCCAGCTTGCCGTGCTCCCGGTGCAGGCCCTTGCCCTCGCAGGCGGAGCACAGGTCGTAGTCAGGGCAGACGCTGCACTTGTAGCGCGTCCCCACCACGGGCCCGTTACAGCCGTCACAGATCACGTTGGGGTGCACCATGTTTCTGGGCACCTCCTGGGCACACGGGGGGCGCTGATCCCTCCGGCACTCCTTCTTCTCTGCAGGCAGGGTGGAGAGCCGAGACTCTCGGTGAGCCGCGAAGAATCGCACTCGGGGCCATGGGTCAGAAGGCCCACAGTGCCACCCTTCAGACACTGAATCCACCCGGAATTCAGGTGCTCAACTGACGGTAACAAAGCAGCTTCAGAACCTGCTAAGAGGCTCCAATCCCTGCACCTGTGACCTGGGGACGTGTGGCCCAGGCAGGAGCAACGCACCAGAGAGCTGTGTCCGTATGGCTATGGTCTTGGCCCGCACTAAACTAAACCCCAAAGCTGCCCTGGCCCATGATCGCAATCAAGAGGGAACCCCCCTCAAGAAAAGAGTGAACCCAGAGACCCTCCAATCTCACCCCCTGTGGTGGACACAGACTCCTTTCTCAGGTCAAGCAGAGTAATGACTGTGCTCCTGTCTTAAAGAGCCCCAGTCTCCTCACCCCTTCTTTGGAGGAACTTCTCCATAACCTCAAGCCAGCTGCACTCAGCAGGGAGCACTAGGCTTTAGGCAGCACCCCAGAGCAGCCCCTTACCTTTAATGTAAATGCGGAAGATGTCATCCTTCACATATGACATCGCCATCGTCAGCTCCTCGTCACTGGAAAAGGCAACCAAGTCCCCATCCTCATCTAGATTGTTTAAAAGACAGAACGTGAGCCCCAGCATGTCTCAGCTGGACACGAGCTGCTGAAAAGGGCTGAGGCTGGTGCTGAAGGGCCCTTGCAAGGCTATAAACCAAAGCCCACCTGTCTGGCCCAGAGAGAAGCAGGGCTGAGGGCAGACCACCCACTCACTCTGCCACTGCCGGGAGGGCAGGGGCTCCAGCCCGGGCCCGGGACACGCGCCAGCAGCAGTGTGTGTGCAGGGCCAGCAGTGGCAGCCCCTGCCCACTATGCCCTGCCTCTGGGCCAGCTGCCCCATCAGAAGGCTGCTATCTCTGTGCACATCCAGCCAGACCAGTCCCCATGTCAACGTGGAGATCCCCACCTCTGACCTGCTCCCCTTGGACCGCTTGTGGCTTAGAAGACTAAAGCAGAATACATCTGCCTGCTTCCGCCCCCAACAAAGTTAAAATTATGTATTTGTATGTAGTCTCCAATTTTTAGATGTTGGCGCAAATGGTTTAAAACACCACCATGCAGGACAAACCACACCATACATCTGCAGGCTAGATCAGGTCTGTGGGTCACCAGATGCAACATCTACCATAAAAACAGTGGCTGAATCAAAAGCCAGAAACAACTAAAATGTCCATCAACTAATGAACAGCTAAACAAAATGTGCTGTATCCATAAAATTGAATGTTATTCAGCCACAAAAAGGAATGAAATACTGATACATGCTGAACGTATGTGAACCGTAAAAACATGCCAAATACAAGAAACCTACATATTTTTATATGAACTGCCCAGAACAAGGGAATACATAAAGTAGGTTAGTGGTATCTGACGGCTGGAAGCATGGGATGGGAGGATAGCTAAAGGGTACAGAGTTTCTTCAGAAGGTGATGGAAAGATTCCCAGATGACTGTGATAATGGCTGCAGAAATCCGTGGAAATGGTAAAAACTGTACACTTTAAATGGACGAATTCCATGGGGTGGCAGCTCAATAAAATCGCTAATTTTTAAACAGGTTGAAAAAAAAAGTTGGGAGCCTGGCAGCAGTCCAGAGGAAGGTCCTAGTACCGCCCCACGTACACGGGCCCGCCTCCCTCCCAGCACAACCACCTCCCCTAACCCCACACCCAGCAGCCAGCTTCTCACCCGCGCAGCTATAAACAGCTGCCTCCCGGGCTCTGTCCCTACACCATTACTTCTAAAAACATTTTCTCTTGTGCCTCTCATCACTGCCAGTGAGATAACGTCTGGATTCCGCCTAGCCCTAGGTGTTCGTGAGGCCGCCCGACCTGTGCCAGCCGCCCGCGAGTTGCGGGCCAGGCCGCACCACCGAGCACCTCGCCTCCCGGAGCGTTTAACGGCGTCACCACTCTCCCCGCCGGCCCTTCCGCGTCTGCCCGCCCCGGCTCTTCCGGGTTCTCTCCACAACCCCACCTGGCGCTGGCAGACCCGGACTGCGGCACCGAGTCGGTGTAACCCGAGAGGCGCTGGGGGAGCAGGTGAGGACGCCCTGCGCCCTCGCCAAAATCTGCACTATCACCGCGGGGAGGAGGCCTCTCACGCCGCCAGGCCTGAGACTCGCCGGGAGGGCCTGGCGGCGCCAGACACCCGCCTCAAGGGCTGGCTGCGGCCACCGCTCCTCGTTACCAGGGCGGCACCAGGACCGAGCTAGGGGCCCACGCGGGCCGCCGTCCACCCGGAGAGCTGCGAGAGAAAACTCCCGCGGGCGCCGCCAAGGCCGAGGCGAAGGGGCCGTCGACCCGCCGGGCAGGGCAGGGCTGCGTCACGTCCCCGCACCGCTCCCGAGGGCGTCGGGCCCGCTCACCGCGGTAGTGCGCCTGAAAACCGCCGGGCCGGAGCACAGGAAAGAGCGCAGCCACCCGGCTCAGCAGCCGCTCACAGGGCCGGGGGCCAGGCGCGGCCTCGGCTTCGGCCTCGGGCTCCGGGCTAAAGCAGAAGCTGAAGCGGCGGATCTCGCGGGCTGCGTCCTCCTTGCCCAGAAGGTAGGCCTTCACCGTGAGCGACGCCATCACCGCCACTCGAGGAGCTGGAGCACAGCTGGGCAACAGCGGGCGGAGGCGCGCGGCTTTTGTAGGGAAGAGGGAAGCCGCGCCCCCACGCCGCCTTCTGGGGGCGGGGCCTCAGCGCCCGGCCGTGGCTCGCGAGCCGCCCTCCGGGAGCCCCAGGCTCACTGCCCCCTCATTGCCGCCCCCTTTCCTCACTGCCTCTAATGCACCAGGCACCCCAAGAGGCCAGCCCCCTACTCCGACGTCAAAGATCTTTAGCCAGCCTCTTCACCTGGAGACCCCTCCCAGGTCTGGTCCTGGCTGTGACTCAGCAAAGCAGAACCCAGGCGGCCTGGAGATGCCCAGTGCAGGAGGAAGGTGGGCGACAGAAGCCCGAAGCCAGGAAGCTTCTAGGCGCTCAGCGGGCACCGCCATCTAGAACAAATTGGCTCCTGGGGTGCTGTCCTAACATTGCCACTCTTGGCAGAAGCTCCTCCCTTTGAAGCCATCAGCCTCTCAGGTGGCAGCCCACTCCACCATCCCCAGCATCCTCCATGACAGCCCCTTACTGAGTGGAGGGACAGACTCTCCCAACTGAAGCGCAAGCAGCAGAGGAGCTCCCAGTTTGACAGAGGGTAGGGTTGAGAGGTGCCAAGACAGCACAAAATATTCCCATCCCCACCTGACACGGAGGGCTTGCTAAGGCTTCCTGGAGCCTCAGTAGCCACCAAATGTTCAATGCTCCCTAAAAGACTCGCCATTGCTGCCTGGACACCCATTTATCATCAGGTGGTACCCAAGGGCCTGAGGGGGTCTCAGGCCTCATGGGCAGCCCAATAGGCAGATCAACAGCCTACTTCCTTCCTGTGCTGGGCATCTCCAGCTTTATGTGACAAAAGTGACCTGTTCAAACAGCCTGGGGGAAGGGGTTGGGATGAATGTCTTAGAAGAAGGTAGTCGGGAAGGTGTGTCACCCTATGAACCCTCCCAGGTATGGTTCTGTGAGTAGAAAGTCAAACCTGCTGAGTCAAATTCATGCTTTTTCGTGGTGGGGTTTGTGGAAGCAGGTAAAACTTAAAGGAATAATGGGAAACCTGGAGACCACAGGAAGGTCAGTTGGATTTGGCTAGTCAGATGCAAGGGTGCCATGCTTGTGGAAGCACAACTGGGACCTGTTCACAGGGGTGGCTTGTCCTTCCCAGAGAGCTCCAGAGTAGGCAAGGCTTTGAACCGCTGTCCAGAACCCTATAGAGAGGACAGTCTGTTCTCAGGCTTCTCCCAGCATCCCTACTTTGAGCCTAGGAAAGGACCCTCTCTGCCTACTGCCCTACAGACAGAGTCAAGGGACAAAGAGGGAGCAGTGCTGGGTGGAGGCTGTAGTGGCCCACAGGCGCCCCTGTGTGACTCAGCAGCTTGAGAGTCACTCAGCCCTGGGCAAGGCAAGAGCTGGTTTCCTGACCCCCTGCCAGAGCGTCATCGTCCCCAGCTGAGAGTGTGAGGGGTTCACCACCAAAGCCCTGTGGTTCTAGGGAACCTCAGATTTCAGGAAGGACGCTGTGTTTAAACAGAGGCAGCTGAGACAGAGATTGCCCCTAGGAAAACATCTGCTTTCTAGCCTTATGATGTTTGAGACAGTGGTAGGTTTGCAGGGACGAATGGAAAGCTCAGGGAGAAGGTGGGTGGGGGGAAATGGTGCCCTGGCAAGCAGGCAGACCACCCCCAGCTAGGGAGCCGGAGTTCTGGCCTTCCCAGCATGCCTCACTCCTGAGCCTTGCCCTCCCCCGCCCCTCCCCCAAGCCTTGCTGGAGGTAAACAAGGCGGCAGCCGGGGAACTCCCTGGCAGGGCCCTCTCTGCCTGCGCTTGTGGTCAGGTGGTCTGGCCGGCAGTGAGTCAGCATCCCATGATCAGCCGTCATAACAAGGGGATCCCCAGCCCCCTTGCTGCCACCCACCTCAATGACATCTTATCAGGCAGGCAGTCAAGGTGGGGAGCTGTTGCATGGGTCTCTTCAGGCCCCGGGGGCCAAAAGAGCAAGTAGATGCCAGGGTGGCAGAGAGCTGGCAACCAGAATCTGTCCCCATGATCCAAGGAGGAGGCTCTACTGGGGCCCCTGCTGCAGCAGACGGGAGGGAAAACAAGGAACAGGTTCCTTGCTAGCTCTCTCCCTGACGGAGGTGGGGGAGAGGGGGCTGTGAGTTTGTTCCTTATATGGGGGTGAGGGTATGCGGTGTATCCAGGGGGCCTGACTGGAGGGGTGGCTTGGGTGGCTTGCCCACCCCTTATGTGGTGTTGAATGCAGGAGAGGGGCATGTGCAATACTGCATTTCTGCTGGCTCTTCAGAAGTGGCAGTTGGTTTTTTTTAGTCTTTTTGTACCTTTTTTGTCTATAATTTTTCCCAATTACTGTATGCACATAGCTATTTTAGTCCCTTAAGAATTTCTTTGTGGGCCTCCCTGGTGGTTCAGTGGTAAAGAATCTGCCTGCCAAGCAGAAGACTCAGGTTTGATCCCTGGGTTGGAAAGATCTCCTGGAGAAGGAAATGGCAAACTACTCGAGTATTTTTACCTGGGAAATCCCATGGACAGAGGAGCCTGGTGGAGTCCATGTGGTGGCAGAGTCAGACATGACTTAGCAACTAAACAATGATAGTCTCTTTGTATTTTGTTGCTTGAGAAGTGTGTCCAGGTACAAACATTGTAGTGCTGCAGCAAAAGTTCCCAGGTCCCACCCAACCTGTCCCAATCCCATCCCTTGACAATAGTTTTCTTAAGTTTCCTTTATTTTCTTTGCCAAGTGGAGCTAAGCTTAGACGTGTGTGGTGGGGCAGCCAGAAACAAATCCAATGCAAGAGTAGGACTGAGCTGCTCTGGGCCACCATTTATATGGAAAATTACACGAAATCAAGCTTTTCCCCACCCCAACATTAGGCCCAAGGTTTGAGTTTGTTTCTCCACGTGAAAACAGTGTGATGAGTAGGCTGCCTCCAGGCCACAGGGCCCTGGGTCCTGTCTGCTATTCTCTTCCTCTCCCTAACAGGGAAGGGACACACCCTCTCCCAACCAAATATTCTACCTGGTGACTTTTTCCTGGCTCCTCCCCTTTCCTAGGCCGCTTTCCCCACTGCCTCCCCACTGTAACCTCTCACCCTTTAAATGTCACCTCAGTCGGGCCTTCCCTGACCACACCCTCGGAAAAATCCCCAGGCACTGGGTATCACCCCTTTTTAGCCCTCTGGCAAAAGCGCACATCTCAGCCCACAGGGAATCATGGGGGCAGGAGGGAAGCTTCTTAAAGAAGAGGAGCTAAAAAAAGTCAGTGGCCCTGGGGAAAAGGAGATGAAGGTACGGAGGAGACCTGATTGGAGAGTTAGGTGATGCCAAGCTGTGGGCCTCGGGGGGCCCCGGGGCTCTCCTGCCTGGCTGTTGCCTCCCTTCTGGCTGGGCTGCTCGCACTAGACGGGAGCTGGGGGCCGTCAGGCCCTGTGGGGGTCGTGGGGGCGGCGCGCGCGGAGTGGGGCGTTGCGCAGGGGGCAGTGGAGACGGCGCTCACCTACGCGGAACCCGGGAAGGGAGGCCTGGGGGCGGCGCCAGGGGCCTTTCCCGCTGAGACCCAGGCCCAGCGCGCCTGCCGGGGAGGAATAGGCGGCCGGAAAGGGGTGCGGCCGGAGCTCGGGCTGCGGAGTCACTAGAGGGGGACAGCGGGCCCCTGGGGGGAGGCTGGAGCCGACCCCAAGCGCCGTCCGCCGGCCAAACCCTTCTCCAGTCCGTGTCCTTGGACTGCCGGTGCCGGGCGGTGTCACTGCCGTACTGAAAAGCCGGCAGGGGCTTCGGTTTTTCTGCAGTGACAGGGAGCGAACACCTCGCTCTAGGCGGCAGACCAGTGCTGTAGTCGGTTGCAGGTGCCCTAAACCGCTGGACAAAGTGACGTGGACCCTGCCCCTGGCCGGAGGGTGGGCGGGGCGCTCGGAGGAGGGTCGCGATTGGGATCCAAGGGCCCGGCCCCTCGCGGGCCTTTTCAGCCCGCACTGGAGACCTACCCCAGGGCGCCCCTCCAAAGGAAAGGTCCAGCTTGACTGCGGAAGGCTGGGAGAATCAAGGCAGGAGCCATGAGGTGTGGGGGCGCGGAACTTGAGGAAATGGTGGGGCGACTCTTGACGGGATCTGGTGTCGCAGGCGGAGACCCACGGTGGTGCCTGGGCCTTCCGGGCTGGGGGACGGCCGCTCAAGGCAGAGGGGTGCCGGGGGTCCCAGCTGGACTGCGGGCAGCAGCCTCCCAGGAGCGCCTCTCCGGCCGAGCCGCGAGAGGGGCGGGAGCGGGGAGAGGCGCTTTCCTGACCGGGTTCGGAGGTTAGGATCACGTGGAACGGACGGCCGCTGCTTGTCAGGGTCTGGTCAGTGTCCCTCCTCTCCCCGGCTCCCTTCGAAAACCTTCTGGAAAAGTTATGTGGCGTTCTCTTGTGCTCTGAAGTCCCGCCCTCCTGCCAGGCTCCCCACCAGCCGCTGCCTCTTGGTAACAGCTAGCTCCCCCAAGGCCTTGGGCGCCCTCTGCTCCTGGCGCAGGGCACCCCTTTTGCTCAGGCTGGGTCCCAGCGCCTGAACTTTGGGGGAGCTCGGGTAGCATTTGCGGGGTCGAATGTTGGACGTAGCGCGTGCCTTTTATCGTGTAACCCTAACTCTCGAGCTGGGATGGCGCTGCTCCTCCTCCGAGCTTCGGTAAAACGGTGTCTCGGACGCCCCCTTCCGGTGAGGGCCGCCTCGCGCAGCAACCGCCAGACCAGCCCTTGAAAAGGTGCCGCGAGCCGAGGTGGGCAGCCGCCGTGCGGGGGGTTCTCGGTGTTCCAGCCGCTCTGTCGCGGGGGGAAAGGGTGTGCCTGGGCTTCACGCAAGCGACTGGACAAGAGAAGGGCGTGCGGTGGCCTTGGCAGGCCCTGATGCTGGGTGCTCAGTATCCTGCTCTGCCTGGCGCCCGGGAGCTACTGTGTGGCAGGCCCTGAGCTAAGGAGAGAGGAGAGGACAGGAGAGGCACGAAGCCTGAGCTGGAGGTCACGCCAAAGCTGGCAGGATGGCAGCCACTGCGCCCTGGCTAAAATTGTGTCAGGTGGGGAGAAATCACAGCGCATGGGTCACAGCTTCAGAGAAGGGCGCCGCCCTCTCCACCACCACCACCTCCCCGCCCCACGCAGTTCTGGAGAAGGAGCTGAGGTTTTCTTAGAAGAGACTTCTGAAGAGAAAAAGGGGCTAAAGCCCCTCTCCACCCCCGGATTTTGCATTCCCCAGTCCCTGTGTTAACACCTGGGCTCGTGGACTCTTTAATCAATAGAAATTGGTAAAAGGCCAGCCAAGAAGGCCGTCGGAACTGGTTTCTTATGTCAGGTAACTAGAATAGCAGGAAAAAGAAAAAAAGAGAGCGTCCAAAATGGTGGAACCAGGCAGAGGGAAAAGGGAAAAAAAAAAAAAAAGGCCCATGAAAGGGGCAGTCCAGGACCTGAGTGAGAACCTCTGGTCTTGGGCGTAAGCAATCAGGCAAATACGGGTACCATCCCGTATTTGCATAGCGTGTAAGGAATCAGGTTCCAGGGGAAGGAGACAGAAACCATAAAAACGCAAAACGAGCGCAATAGGGGCAGCTTATGGGTGACTTCAGGTTTTCTTTTTGGTTCAGTGTTCAAGAATCTACCTGCCAAGCAGGACTGGGTCAGGAAGATGCGCTAGAGAAGGAAATGGCAACCCACTCCAGTATTCTTGCCTGAAATCCCATGGGCAGAGGAACCTGGTGGGCTACAGTCCCTCGGGTCACAAAGAGTTGGGCAGGATTCAGTGACTAAATGACATTGGGTTGGCCTGCACTTGCTCCGTGGGAGTCTGCTGCCTGCTTCCAGCTTGAGCTGTAACTAGTTTGTCCTTAGAAATACTGCCAGCTTAATAAAATGCTGTTTCAGCTACACTTGATCCACCATTCCAAATCTCTGATACAAGGAGACAAGAGCCAAAGGAGAGTACACCCACCCGACACTTAACATGGGATGAGGGTAGGAGAGGGCTGGTGGATCCACCCTGGAAGGGTGGCTTAGCTGTCTGCCTACTCTGCTGCTCCCATGTGCAGGGATCATGTGATACCCAACCTTTGCTCCAGACACCTCAGAAGCAACAGCTGGGTTTTGGCTTTTTTGTCTCCTGTTGCTCATAATTTGCCCCAATTGTGCATGCATGCAGTTACTTCCAGTCCCTTATCATTTCTTTGTAGTCTGTTGCTGGAGGAGATGTTGTAAAGGGTCCCAGGTCTCAGCCTATCTCACCCTCACGTGTTCAATTTCTGTCCCTTTTCTGGATGGAAATTTTCCTTTGAAGATTCATTTCTCCCCTATCATTGTGGATAGGGTGGAATATACATATGACCCAAGCTTAGCCAGATAGCGTCTGTAGCCCCCTGGGTCAGGGGTGGGCATGGAAATGCACACTGGGGTCCCCTGAAAGCAGGAGCCTGTCTGAAAGCTGCTGGGTCTCCGCAGGCCTAATGCTGGCTCAGGAAATGGCTTATACCAGTTGACGTTGGTCTTTTTCCTTCTCTTTAATTTTTGTCTGTGCTGGGACGTCCTTGCTTTGCGCGAGCTTTCTCTAGTGCAGTGCTCAGGCTTCTCGCTGCGGTGGCGTCTCGTCTCAGAGCACAGGCTCTCGGCAGGCAAACCAGTGGTTGCAGTGGTTGCAGCACAGCTGCGGCAGTTGTGGCTCCCGGGCTCCAGAGCACGGGCTCGGTAGTCGTGTGTGGGCTCAGTTACGCCTCGGCATTTAGCATCTTCCTGGGGAGCCAACCCGTGTCCCCTGCATCCGCAGGCAGATTCTTGCCCACGGCACCACCAGGTAAGTCCTGACTTTGGTCTCGGTCAGTGTATCCAAAAGTACAGAACCACCACCTCCCACTCCGGCCTGTCGCAGGTTCCCAATGGCCGTGATGCTCACCGCAGTGTGGACCAGAGGTGTGGAGGGTCGGCTGTGGCCGTGATGGTGTGGCCACGTCCTGCTGACTGTGCTCCCAGAAAATAAAAGTAACAACACTCTCAAAATGCTCCTCTTATGCCAGGAAGCATTCTGAAAAAAAATTTTTTTTTTTTTGCCAGTTCTTTGCTTTCATGCTTTACTGAAAGTAAAATGAATCAAAGACTGGTTTTGGTAAGCAGATTATGTCTCTAAAAGAATTACTTTTCGTTTAGAGTAGAATGTTGTCCCATCCACTGTGATACAAATCCTTTTTGGACCAGTGCATTCAATATAAAACTCAGGCAAGGAAACAGAACTTTATTCTTTCCACGACTATAAATCTCATATGAAAACATGATTTACTGATACTGCTACTAAACTTTTTCAGTCTTCACTTGCCCTTTCCCTCCCACCACCCCCCTTAAATATAAAATTTGTAACATTTCCTTCAAGTCTAACGGCCTTCAGTACAATCTGCTTTATTTGACATCAGAATCATTTTGGGTCACTTTTGAATGGTTTTCTGCATTTTGGAAGAGTCATGTAATGGTTTAATTCTTAAATCCACCTTTTCTTTAATGTCCTAACATGTCAAACTCCTCTTCTCTTCTGGCCATTTCTTAGTAGTCAGCAAGTGTTCAAAAATTTAATGTCCAAATAGACCAATACCTTTAAACCCTTCTTCTGGCATACACACTTGCATTACATCATCCCTTGCAACATAATCTGCAATTGGTCATCAGCCTTTCACAAAATGACAGCTGAATATTTTATATAGATTAACTCACCTGCTCCCTTGAGGTCAGACCTTGTGATTAGCTCTGGCCAAGAATCTGAGACAGAAGAGCCATGTACCTTACAGGCCAGAGCATTTCTTTATTTGCCAAAGCCAGAGTTTCTAAAACCCATTCCCTTTTCCAGAAAGCCTGCAGTGTTCAGGTGGTTATTCTTGGAGCCTCAGCAGGAACTACCACAAGCAGGTCAGACCACCAGGCTTTGAAAAATGTACCATTATTAAATCATAGAGTCTTGCAGTTATTGAAGCAACATAGTGCACAGAAAGGATAAAGTAACTTGCCCAAGGTAAGACAGTTTGAGCCACGGTAGTAGAGCCAAGATTATGAACCCAGGCAGGCGGTCTCTCTAGGCTACGTTCTTGACCTCAGTGATTAAAAATCTTCTAAAGAATGTCCTGAACCCGTTTTACTTTTCATTGCCAGACAGTCCCTCTCCTAGCTGCATATGTCAGGGCAGAAAACCTTTTTCTCTACCGTCTTAGATTCAGTACTTGGGGCCTGAATTAAACCAACAAGAGACAGATTAGCAAGAAAATGTTTCTATTCATGTACTAGACAGAATTTGGGGCTTATATACCAGTTTAGTGGGGGAGCAAAGGAGAGAGGGGGATAAAGGTACTTACATGGAAAACACATGACTTTTAAGAAAGATAAATGGGTCTGATCTCAGAGGGAGAGCAGTGAACAGTCCTAAAGAGAGATCTTAAGTTTCCTGTCCAGGAATTAAACTTAAGTAGCCTGGATATTCATTGGAAGGACTGATGCTGAAGCTGAAGCTCCAATACTTTGGCCACCTGATGTAAAGAGCTGACTCATTGGAAAAGACCCTGATGCTGGGAAAGATTGAGGACAGGAGGAGAAGGGGACGACAGAGGATGAGATGGTTGGATGGCATCACTGACTCAATGGACATGGGTTGGGGTAAACTCCGGGAGTTGGTGATGAACAGGGAGGCCTGGCGTGCTGCAGTCCATGGGATCACAAAGAGTCAGACACGACTGAGCAACTGAACAACGACAACAAAGCCTGGATGAAAACTAGGAATCTTAGTCACTGGACCACCAGGGGACAGAAGCTAGGAGAAAAGTTCCCTGGCTCTTCCCTCTCATCTGAAAGCAAGGTTTCAAGGAGGCAAAAACTGTAAAAACAGATACAAAGTTTATCAGAGACACAGCACAATGTAGGAGAGAGCACACAGAGAGACAGTTTAGTTACGAGAAGCAGGGCAGAAATACGCACCCAGAGAGACAGGATGTGGGCTTCCTCTCTAAGGGCCACAGTGTCAGCAGCTGGGCCGAGATAATGTATCCGGTGAAGGGTGTGGATGTCCTAAATGAGGAGCGCAGCAAAAAGGTGCTTCACTTAAACATAGGACAGTCCTTCCAGGCCTCTGTTTACCTTTGACCTTTATCATTTCTTTCTTCACACCTGACTGCCCTAAGACCTTCCCCCAAATATGTGCACACTTTTTTCTAAGATGGATCCCACCACAGAGGCCGATGGGTGCATGCCTGTCCACACTTACTATGGAGTGAGGCCCCCTCCCTCTTTGACCCTCAAGAAGCCTTCCTGTGCGTGTGCAAACAGGGAAGTCTTCCTTGACCTCATGGCACCCCACTCCAGTACTCTTGCTTGGAAAATCCCATGGACGGCAGAGCCTGGTAGGTTGCAGTCCATGGGGTCGCTAAGAGTCGGACACGACTGAGCAACTTCACTTTCACTTTTCACTTTGATGCATTGGAGAAGGAAATGGCAACCCACTCCAGTGTTCTTGCCTGGAGAATCCCAGGGAAGGGGGAGCCTAATGGGCTGTGTCTATGGGGTTGCACAGAGTCGGACCCGACTGAAGTGACTTTACCTCTTTACTTTAGCAGAGCTCAGCTTTTGCCACTAGCTTTGTCCTTGGAGTGTCTGGGTGAGAACAAAGTTTCAGTTTTACTCCACTTGACAAACACCACCTGTCTGGCCCAGGGGCCCATCTGTCTTGGGTCCTTAGGAGACTATTTGGAAGTTTTGTGACAATGTGTCTTTGGGTTATCAGGTGAAAAGAGTCAACCTGTTACTGAAGAGCAAGTTTGTGAGCCTGGTGCAGTGAGGCCACACAAGCCAAAACATCGGAGTTTGCAGCCAGGAAAGGTTTATTGCAGCGTCATGTGAGGATAAAGGGCGGCTCATGCCCCTCAAACCTGGGACTCCCCAAAGGGTTGCAGCAAAGCATTTTTAAAGGCAAGATGAGGGAGGGGCATGGTTGGTTGTTGCAAACTTCTTGGTCCACATAAGCCAGATCACAGTGTTCCTGTAAAGCTCCAACAAGACAAATGTTACTTTGTTTGCCACTTTCTATATGAATGGAAAAGTGTTATATCCTTAAAGGTCAGAGCCTTGATAATGGGCTAGCCTGTATACAGGCTGTATTCAGGCTATCTGCAATATTTTAAACTCAAATAGAATACAAAGGTATTATTAATAGAATACCTTTGTATTCTATTTGAGTTATTAATAAAAAGATATTCTAAAAGTATTCTAAAGGTAAAAGAAACAGATCTAATATGAAGTCAGATATGTTCTTCCCTATTACAAATCTTTCTCTCATTGATCCTAGGGAGGGGATTTAGGACACTGGAATTCTTTTGGGAGGCTCTGCTTTTAGACAAGGAGAAGGCAATGGCAACCCACTCCAGTACTCTTGCCTGGAAAATCCCATGGACAGAGGAGCCTGGTAGGCTGCAGTCCATGAGGTCACACAGAGTCGGACACGACTGAAGCGACTTAGCAGCAGCAGCTTTTAGACAGGTGAGGGAATTCCAGGGCGGGGGCCGGGGGGAAGCTTATTCTCCAATGTCTTCAGTTCAAAATTCTTGTGTGTCACAGTGTCTCCCTGTACCAGCGCCTGGCTGGCCTTCCCACTTCCTCTCTTAGTCTCTTCAGTCCCTTCTCCATGCGCACCAAAGTGGTCATTTCAGAATGCAAATAAGACTGTCACTCCCACCACAGGCCCCATTCTGTTTCCTGCTTTGGACAGATCCCACAGTTTCAAGGGTACAAACACAAATCCCTGACAAACTGTGCTATATCCCAGTGCTGTGCCCTGCCCCCATCCGTCCCAGACCTCTCTCACTGAGCTCCACCAGACTGGCATTGATTGCTTACACTGATCAATCCTTTCCCGAGAACTCCTCCTCTCCCCTGGGTCATAGGGCTACTCTCACTTTCTCAGGGAGGCGCTCTATCCTTCTGTGGTCATTCCCCACATGATCAGCTCTCTGAGCCCCACAGGCTTTCCCCTCCCAGCACTGTGGCCGGGCAGGACTAGGTCGAAGCCAGTGCACAGTGCGTCTGTGTCGCCAGAAACTCGAGCAAGACCTGGCACGGGGTGGACGCTTAGAACATTTGCTATGAATGAATAAGGAAACGAGGTTGAGACAGTCTGGGACCTGAAACCAGGGACCCTTTGCTTCAGTGCTTGCCCCTGGACAGAGCAACAAAATACAAAGGAAACTATAAGAGACTAAAAGCAACCCAGCATGCATGGATAATTGGGCAAATCATGAACAAGATACAAAAAGACCAAAAACCCAACTGCCTCTTCTGAGGAGGCAGGAGCAAAAGCAGGGCACTGCGCATGCACCCTGCACATGGCACCATCAGGACGCTGGGCAGACCACCTGAGCCGCCCTTCAGGCCTGAGCCCTCACCCGCCCTACCGCCACCCCATAGAAGGATCCCGCTTACCCCTCTCCATCAGGGACCCGGCAGGGGGACCTCTTCCTTGTGTTTGCACCCTCCTGCTGCAACAGGAGTCCCAGCCTTGCCAACCTTTCTTGTCTGGCGTCTTACCAATTTCTATTACTAAGGAGCCAGGAAACTTTATCAGTAACATACTCTGCAAAGAGACACAGTCCCCTTCCTGGGAGAGGATCTGGGCACCTCCAGGACTACCGAATGCAGCATCCTTTTGTGTGACAAGCAGCCTCCTGAACCTCTAGTTTCAGCATCACCACACTTGGTAAGTCTGCCTTCCCGGCCCCTGAGGGCCTCAGTACCCTCATTCAAGCAAACCTTTCTTCTGCCCTTTATCCCTTTACTCTCACTGCTTTCCCCTCCCCTTTGCCCCTTTTCTCCCCTGACATCTCTCTACTTCTCCTCTCTCCATCCTCTCTGTCTTCTCCTGCTTCTGTCCTACCCTTCTGAGGGAGTGGGCATCACACAGCCACAGTGTCACTCCTCTCGGTTTGTAAGACCTGCTCCCTTTGGCCAGCAATGGCTCACCTCGATGGAAGACTGAGACAGGAGAGGCTTGCCTCACACCTTGCAGATCTTGGTCTAGCAGGCTGTTGCTGACCGGAGATTTATGAGAGCAACAGAGGTTCAAACCTCATATCCTGTAGTGGCCAGAAGTCTGATCATCCTAATATTCTCGCCTTTATTTTCCTGCTGCCAAGAAGTCTGGTTGGGATGGAATAGGCTAAATCAGCAGATTTCTCCTTTGCAACCCCAGGACTGCAGCACGCCAGGCTTCCCTGTCCATCACCAACACCTGGAACTTACTCAAACTCATGTCCATCGAGTTGGTGATGTCATCCAACTATTTCATCCTCTTTCGTCCTCTTCTCCTCCTGCCTTCAATCTTTCCCAGCATCAGGGTCTTTTCCAATGAGTCAGTTCTTCGCATTAGGTGGCTAAAGTATTGGAGTTTCAGTTTCAGCATCAGTCCTTCCAATAAATATTCAGGACTGTTTTCCTTTAGGATTGACTGATTGGATCTCCTTGCAGTCCAAGGGACTCTCAAGAGTCTTCTCCAATTAAGTTCAAAAGCATTTACAAAAGCATCAATTCTTCCACACTCAGCTTTCTCTATAAGTCCAACTCTCACATCCATACATGCGTACTAGAAAAAGCATAGCTTTGACTAGACAGACCTTTGTTGGCAAAGTAATGTCTCTGTTTTTTAATATGCTGTCTAGGTTGGTCATAACTTTCCTTCCAAGGAGCAAGTGTCTTTAATTTCATGGCTTCAGTCACCATCTGCAGTGATTTTGGAGCCCCCCAAAATAAAGTCTGTCACTGTTTCCATTGTTTCACCATCTATTTGCCATGAAGTGATGGGACTGAATGCCAGTTCAGTTCAGTTGCTCAGTTGTGTCTGACTCTTTGCAACCCCATGAACTGCAGAACGCCAGGCCTCCCTGTCCATCACCAACTCCCGGAGTTTACCCAAACTCATGTCCATTGAGTTTGTGAAGCCATCCAATCATCTCATCCTATGTTGTCCCCTTCTCCTCCTGCCCTCAATCCCTCCCAGCATCAGGGTCTTTTCAAATGAGTCAGCTCTTCACATCAGGTGGCCAAAGTATTGGAGTTTCAGCTTCAACATCAGTCCTTCCAATGAACACCCGAGGCTGATCTCTTTTAGGATGGACTGGTTGGATCCCCTTGAAATCCAAGAGACTCTCAAGAGTCTTCTCCAACACCACAATTCAAAAGCATCAATCCTTCAGTGCTCAGCTTTCTTTACAGTCCAGCACTCACATCCATACATGACTACCGGAAAAACCATAGCCTTGACTAGATGGACCTTTGTTGGCAAAGTAATTTCTCTGCTTTTTAATATGCTGTCTAGGTTGGTCATAACTTTCCTTCCAAGGAGTAAGCGTCTTTTAATTTCATGGCTGCGGTCACCATCTGCAGTGATTTTGGAGCCCAAAAAATAAAGTCAGCCACTGTTTTCACTGTTTCTCCATCTATTTGCCATGAAGTGATGGGACCGGATGCCATGATCTTAGTTTTCTGAATGTTGAGCATTAAGCCAACTTTTTCACTCTCCTCTTTCACTTTCATCAAGAGGCTCTTTAGTTCTTCTTCACTTTCTGCCATAAGGGTGGTGTCATCTGCATATCTGAGGTTATTGATATTTTTCCTGGCAATCTTAATTCCAGCTTGTGCTCCATCTCATGATGTACTCTGCATAAAAGTTAAATAAGCAGGGTGACAATATACAGCCTTGAAGTACTCCTTTTCCTATTTGGAACCAGTGTATTGTTCCATGTCCAGTTCTAACTGTTGCTTCCTAACCTGCAAACAGATTTCTCAAGAGGCAGGCCAGGTGGTCTGATATTCCCATCTGTTTCAGAATTTTCCACAGTTTATTGTGATCCACACAGTCAAAGGCTTTGACATAGTCAATAAAGCAGAAATAGATGTTTTTCTGAAACTCTCTTGCTTTTTTGATGATCCAGCAGATATTGGCAATTTGATCTCTGGTTCCTCTGCCTTTTCTAACACCAGCTTGAATATCTGGAAGTTCATGGTTCACATATTGCCAAAGCCTGGCTTGAAGAATTTTGAGTATTACTTTACTAGTGTGTGAGATGCGTGCAACTGTGTGGTAGTTTGAGCATTCTTTGGCATTGCCTTTCTTTGGGATTGGAATGAAAACTGACCTTTTCAGTCTTGTGGCCACTGCTGAGTTTTCCAAATTTGCTGGCATGTTGAGTGCAGCACTTTCACAGCATCATCTTTTAGGATTTGAAATAGCTCCACTGGAATTCTATCACCTTCACTAGCTTTGTTTGTAGTGATGCTTCCTAAGGCCCGCTTGACTTCACATTCCAGGATGTCTGGCTCTAGGTGAGTGACCACACCATCGTGATTATCTGGGTCATGAAGATCTTTTTTGTACAGTTCTGTGTATTCTTGCCACCTCTTCTTAATATCTTCTCCTTCTGTTAGGTCCATACCATTTCTGTCCTTTATTGAGCTCATCTTGGCATGAAATGTTCCCTTGGTATCTCTAATGTTCTTGAAGAGATCTCTAGTCTTTCCCATTCTATTATTTTCCTCTATATTTTTGCATTGATCACTGAGGAGGGCTTTCTTATCTCTCCTTGCTATTCTTTGGAACTCTACATTCAAATGGGTATATCCTTCCTTTTCTCATTTGCCTTTCACATCTTTTCTTTTCTCGGCTTTTTGTAAGACCTCGTTGGACAGCATTTTTGCATTTCTTTTTCTTGGGGATGGTCTTGATCACTGCCTCCTGTACAGTGTCACAAACCTCCGTCCATAGTTCTTCAGGCACTGTTTATCAGATCTAATTCCTTGAATCTATTTGTCACTTCCATTGTATAATCATAAGGGATTTTATCTCTATATACTGATACATGTGCAGGTGAAGGTCCCACCTGTGTGTTGGAGTCCCACAGATGACTTACAATTGGCTGGTTTCAGGCCTTGATGACCTTGGTGGGCAGTGGACAGGCTGTTAGCTCCTTCACTGGCCCATTCTGGAAGCACCAAGTCTGGTGCCTGAATAGACATCCACAGGAGGTGGGTTAGAATAGCAATCTCTTTCTCTTTTTCAGTCTTTTCAGCCCTGCCTCCCTTTACCTCTCCCTCGGTTCTCTTACCTACACTCCCATCATTTTCATCTTGGAGACTCCTTGTTGGCTCACCTTTTTCATGAGCCCCCATATACCAGGGTCCAGCCCCAGTTGGATCCAGGGATTCCCTCAGGATGATGGCGTCAGTGATATGGAAAGTAAAAGGGGAGAGAAAGAGGCTTGATCTTCCTTGGTTTACACAGAAAGCCAATAAAGTTCCTGACACGGAACTTGCTCTGTTCACGGAGGCTGCAGGTGCCCTCTCGGTGGGGTGAGGACGCAGGACGCCCTCTTCCCGGTGAAGACACAGGGCACCTTCCTGGTTGGGTCTTAGAAGCCCAGGCAAAAAAAGTGAACAGAGAGCCCCTGTGCTTCAAGTAGTCATCCTGAAAGAAGAACAGAGAGAGAAAAGAAGAGAAAAGGAAAAAAAAGAATGACATGGGGAGACCAAGCTCTGATGAAGCCAGGTCTGTAGCTTTATTTTCAAAAGGAGCTTTTATACCCTGAGTTACACATTTCCAGAAGTGAAAGATACAGAGTCATGCAGAGTCAGCTCAACATTACATCAGTTTCACCTTTATCAAAACCAGGATATTTTCTGCATAGCTTTTCATAAACAAGGGTCTTATGTTGTGTACATCATCTTCTGACCCTGTGGCCTGTTAACATTTTGTAGCTCTTTCTTGATAAAGGTTGGTCATCCAGAAAACCTGCTTTCCCTTTATCTTTCCAGTCTGCAGTCCCCCTCAGGAAACAGAGCTACATTCTTATGGAGCAAAGGTGCAGTGGGTTATAACAATGAAAGAACTTACTGACTCAAGGGTTTTATGTTGCTAATGCCAAGGCTACTGCTTGTTTTTCTTGCATACCAACTATACTTGCTAATGCACTCCCAGGCGCACATTGGGTAAAGGACAAGGAAACTCGGTAGCAAACATTGGCTCAACAATGCAGTATTATTCTAATAAAGCTTTTTTATCGCTCGAAGGTTATGCTTGGGGTGTTGTGAACAATCATGTGCGTTAGTTGCAAGAGTGTGGATAAATCTGCCAAGCAAGCTAAAATAGTAACAGAGGGGTTAAAGTAAAAATGCTCCTTTCAAGCCCAGGAAACTTATTAACTAGAGCCCTAAGTTGATTTTCTTCAGAGAAAGGTGGTTGGGGATAGCCCCCTGTAAATGTCAGAAGAGTTGGTGAAAGGCATAATATAATAAACAGTAGACAGACAGATTTTAGTTTCGGGGTAGATGCTCGAGCAAATCCAGGGAATCCCTGGAGTCCTGTTCCGCCTTTGCCTGTCAGGTCCTCTCCGCATGACCTTTGCCATGGGTGGGATCTCCCGTGGTGGCTCCCGGCACCCATACTTTTCTCTTTTGTGTTCCAGCTGGCAGAAGGGCTAGTTGAGAAAGGAGCTGGACTGGACAAAGTCCTCCAGAGGCCACCTTGCAATAATACCATGTCTTTGTTTCTTGTTTGTGCCTTTAAGTTTCTGTCATTGATACATGTTGACTCTCAGTCAGTGAATGTATCAGGATCTTTGTTTTATGTGCTTTTGTCTGTCCCACCACTCCTGCAAGTCTCCACCTCATTGTGCGTATGGGTTGAGCACATAAGCCTTAAAATACAAACACAGCCCACATTGCCTGAGACTCCAGCCTTAGGTTACTTAGTAGGACTTTAAAGAACACGGAGCAGGGGGAAGGAGCTTGCATTTCTCTCCCGTCTTTAAAATGTAACTGTTCTGCCTTGACTTTCAGGAACTATCTGATCCAAAATCTGTAGTCCCCAGACTGAGGAGGAAAAGAAAGAAGCCTTTTAAAACTCAAGCCAGAAAACTATATGGTTTTCAGTGCTGTGTCTCATTATGTAAAAATTAACTTGTAAACATAAACACTGACTTATAAATTTTTAATTTAGAAATTAACTTGTAACTTTTACAAGTTAACCTGTAAAAAATTAACTTGTAAATTTAACATGTTAAAAAAATTAACATGTAAATGAGTATTTAATTAGCTTAAAGTAAATTAAGCATTTATATAAATTCTAAGCAATACAAAAGAAATTCACCAGAATACATTTCAGGTTCATGTGACCTGGGAAACAGTCAATATTGAGTTAATATCTACAATAAAGTTAGCTTAACCTTGTAGGTTTAATTAATACAGACCTGTCTTTCGAGTCATCAACATTAAGTAAAATACTTTTATTGTTCCTAGAGTTACTGAAGGTCAGTAAGTGCACATTGTTTCTGTTATAAAATCTGTTAATGAGGAAAATAACCTGATATAATTAAACTTTTAAGTAAATATAACAGAGATAACAGCTTTTTGGTAAACTCTATAGGAATAATTGGGGCTTCCTAGGTGGTGCTAATGGTAAAGAACCCATCTGCCAATGCAGGAGATGCAAGAGACACAAGTTCGGTCCACAGGTCAGGAAGATTCCCTGGAGAAGGAAATGGCAACCCACTCGAGTATTCTTGCCTGGAGAATGGACAGAGGAGACTCTGTAGGAGTCTCCTCCTACAGAGGAGACTCTGTAGGAGTCTCCTCCTACAGAGGAGACTGTAGCCTGGTGGGCTACAGTCCATGGGGTCACGGAGAGTCAGACACGACTGAGCACAAACACACACGTAGGAATAATAAGTTTTGAAAATGTCCATCTAAAATAGTTTCTCTAAATCTTGGTAACTTGACACTGAATTAAGTTAAATGATATGAACTCATTGAATATTCAGGGCATTTCAAATAAGATAAAATATTGGAACATTAATTGCTAAACAGGTCTAAATTTACCTATTTTTCTCTTACAAGAGGGAAAGTACAGATGTTGTGTTTATTAGACACATATCCTGTACCATGTTGAGGAAAGAAATAATGTTTTGGGAAGATGCATGTTTCTAGAGGTTATGAGATATTCTGATCAGAAAATGCTGATATGACAGTTTACAATTACTTGCTTCTTAGTTTTTGCTAGAGATTAATGCTCTAAGATTAAGAATTATGAGGAAAACATTTTAGTATGCAAGGAAAATAGGAAACATGTTTTTAGTAAATGAAGGTATAAGGATGGAAGTGCATTTTGTTCAAAGATAAGAAGTGGTTTTGTCCTAGAGCTGGTTGTTTTGAAATGAAAAAGAAAATGAGGGATGGAATAATATAGGATACAGAAAGTTGGAGAAGTTTCTAGAAAAGGAACATTGGGAAAAGAGTTTTGCACGTGGTCAAGATTTTCTTAAGATTGGATTCAATTTTAACTAAGTAAATGGATTAAGAGTAGATGGCATAGGACTGGATTTTGTTTCTTTCTCTAAGAGAACAAAGTCTTCTTGGAATGCTGCTTTTACTAACAGATTGTGCAGACTTCTTTGCTTTTAAATTTTAAGCTGTTACTTATTTGCCCTTTGAAATCTTTTATTGTCACTTTGGTTAAATGAATAAGTATTGTTTCACAGGGACCTGTGAGCCTATATGACCAAGTGAGTTAAAACTTTTTAGTATTTTTTTTACACCTTTCAAATATCAAATGCTAATTAAAGTTATTTTGACCTCCAGCTGAAGCATCCCAAAGAGAGATCCTAAACTAACTGGGTTTATTTGGTATATTAAATTACATGGGAAGCATTGTCAAATGAGTATTAAAACATTCTTAGGTTGCATAATATGGATAAATTTTATTGATATAGATACTCTAGAAATTATATGAAATTCTTAAAAATCTGGTATGTCCTGATAAAAATATTATCAGTCACAATTTCTAGTTACTATAACCAAGTTTGTTTGTCAGTTACATTGTTATCAGATGTTCAACTGTGCTTTTTAAATGTTTTGTCATTCATAGACAGTTAAGCTGATGCTTTGTAAAAATGCTTCATCTTCAAGAAGATTCACAGAAACAGCATTTTGACAAGTACAGGTTTCCTATAACTTTCATATCATACCACTAAATTGGGTAAACTTGATGACCTTATAAAACTGCTAAATAAGTGAACTGAAGAATACGGTTATAATATTTCAGTTTTGTCTGAGACATTACTGGCTTTTATTCTGTGTTTTCCAGATATAAGGAAACCCTTCCCGTCAAGCTAATTATAATTTACAGCAATTTGGCAAGTTACACCCCTAAGTAGAACTGAAACATTCCCTCTACCTGATCCCTCCAGAAACTGGAAACTAAGGTTCCCAGCAGCTTTATCAGGTAAATTGGGAATGCCACTTCCTAATCTCTAGGTATTTTGAGGAGACTTCAAAAAGGGAGGGATTCACCCAAATCTGTACAGCAAAATCTGTGATAAGCCCTTGTCACCACTTTCCATAAGAGGGTACAGAAAAACCAAACAAACTTTTTGGCCAACCCAATAAAATAACCTATATAACTTTACATAAGTACCAAGTCAATTTCTTGAAATCAGACTTAATTTGCAATCAAATAAATTATAATTCGGCTATATTTAGTAAAAATGGTAATTTTAGAGAGAAAAAGATTGTTTCAGTGTACATCAAATTCTGATTCTGTTTTGAGGTCTGTACTTACTAAGACTACTTCCCAGATAGTTCTTTGTTGTAAAGTTTAATTGTGTTATTAATAAGATACTCCAAGCTCGTTTCTGAAGCCTATCACTGCCATCTATCTTTAGGTGAGGATCAAATGCCCCATTGCCAGGAGCCACCACGGGAGATCCCACCCATGACAAGGTCATGTGGAAGAGCCATGACAAGCGAGGCGGATCATGGCTCATACCCTCATACCCTCAGGATGACGGCTCAGGTGAAAGGATAGCAAAGCAAAGAGAGAAGCTTGATCTTCCTTGATTAACACAGAAAGCCAATAAAGCTCCTGTGTTCCAAGGAGTCATCCTGAAAGAAGAACAGAGAGAGAAAAGGAGAGAAAAGGAAAAAAAGAACAACACGGGGAGACCAAGCTTTGGTGAGCAAGGCCCATAACTTTATTTTCAAAAGGAACTTTTATACCTTGACTTGTACATAGAGGGAAATGAAAGATGCAAAGTCATACAGAGTCAGCCCAAACATTACATCTGTTTTGTCTTTATCAAAACCAGGATTTTTTCTGCACACCTTTCCCATAAACAATGTTGTGTACATTATCTTCTGGCCTTGGAGGCCTGTGGACATTTTATGACCCTTTTTTGATAAAGGCTGCTCAACCAGAAAACTTATTTTCCCTTGGAGTGTTTTTTCTTTATATTTCTAATCTATGTCAGCCTCAGAAAGTGCTAAACAGAGTTACATTCTCACGGAGCAAAGGTGCAGTGAGTTACAACAAAGAAAGAACCAATCAGCTCAAAGGTCTGATGTGGTTAATTCCAAGGCTGCTGCTTGTTTTTCTTACATTCCAACTATGTTAACCAATGCATTCCCAGGTGCACAATGGATAAGAGATATGGGAACTTGGCAGCAAGCATTGGCCCAATAATGAAGCTCTTTACCAGTACTATCTATTCTAATAATTTTTCATCCCTCAAAGGGCTCTATGCTCATTAGGACTTTTAGAATGTTTTGGCTTCCCGTGCCTTTCAAGGTTGGGGAGTTGTGAACAATCATGTGTGTTAATTGCAAGAGTATGGATAAACCTGTCAGGCAAGCTAGAATGCCAACAAGGGGTTAAAATAGAAATAGTCCTTTCATGCCCAGGAGACTTATTAACTAAAGCCCTAAGTTGACTTTTTCCAGAGAAAGGTGGCCGGGGATAGCCCCCTGTTAATGTCAGAAGAGTTGGTGAAAGGCACAAAATAGTAAGACAGACAGATTCTGGTTTGGGGATAGATGCTCGAGCAGATTCAGGGGGTCCCTCGAGCCATGATCCACCTTGCTTGTCATGGCTCTTCCACATGACCTTGTCATGGGTGGGATCTCCAGTGGTGGCTCCCGGCACCCCATGACCTGTAACCAGGCTCTATCAAAAACTGGGAGCTGCTGTGTTAACTGTACAGTGGCCCTAGTACTTAGGAGAGCTGGAGAAATGTTACCTGCTAGAGATTCTTTCATAAAACATGAAGACTTAGTTCTGACTCTTTCAATAATCTACTGTAGGAGCCATCAGAGGGATGGATCTTCTGTGAGCCATGGGGACAGCAAAGCGGGCAGAACTGCAAAGTGGGCAACTCGACTAAAAAGCCTTAGCAAGTTAGGCCCCTGGCATCTGTGCCCCCGGACTCCCTAGCTGTCCCTAGTATTCTCCACAGGAACAAGGAAAAGCTGAGAAATGGAGCTGTGAGAAAGCAAGCATAAACAGGGGAACAATGTTCCAATCTCTGAAGCCCAACAATAGAAACTTGCTAAGAGTTTACATGATGCCACCCACTATGGGAGGGATGCACTACAGGACTTGACTGAAAGAGTTTTTCAGGGAAGGGACTCAAAAAACACAGTAAAACAAGTAACCCTTGCCTAAGATTTGTGTGCCTGTAATAACCCGCAGGCCCATTCAATTCCCCCTTCATTATTCAGGCCAGTTCAACATACCTGGGGGAAGACTGGCAGTTAGGTATCACCCAAATGCCCCCACGGTCAGGATATAAATATTTTCTTATGTTCATTGATACTTTCACAGTATGGGTTGATGCTTCCCCTACCCAGTCTGAAAAGGCTACTGAACTCTGTAAATCCCTTTTAAAAGAAATAATTCCTAGGAATTCCCTGGTTGTCCAGCAGTTAGAACTCTCTATTTCCACTGCATGGGGCTTGGGTTCAATCCCTGTTCAGGGAACTAAGATCCCTCAAGTTGCATGGCATGACAAAAATAAAAGACATGATTCCTCAGTGTGGACTTCCAAAGTCTCCCTGAGTGATTGTTATCCCTCTTTTATACCCAAAATCACACAGGGGCTCACAACAGCCCTAGGGATAAACTACAAGTTACACTTATTGGCACCCCCAAGCTATGGGAGATGGTGAAGGACAGGAAAGCCTGGAGTGCTGCAGTCCTTGGGATCACAAAGAGTCAAGCACGACTGAGCAGCCGAACAACAATCTTCAGGGAAGGTAGAGAAAATGAACCATACTTTAAAGAAAACCTTAGAAAAAAAAAAAACAAAAAACTGCCAAGAGACTCACATTGCACTCCTTAGGGTTCATGTACCCTCAGGAGTAATTTGAAATGACCCACGGGAAGGCTTTTCTTACTACTGACATTCTACTAGATGAGGAAGTGAACAGACCCTGAAATATGAATCTAGGACAAGTTCAGAAGGCAATCCAGGACTATGACAACAAGGCACTGCCACCTCCACCAGAAATACAGTGGAAGGGGTAGTTCCTTCACAAGGAAACCCTGGGGACCAAGTTCTTCTTAAAATCTGGAAAGAGGGGTTCCCTGAAGACCAATTATTACCAAAGTAGAAAGGCCCTATAACATAATTTTATCCACCCCCACTGCTGTCAAATTGTAAGGGAT
Source organism: Bubalus kerabau (assembly GCF_029407905.1). Taxonomy (NCBI): domain Eukaryota; kingdom Metazoa; phylum Chordata; class Mammalia; order Artiodactyla; family Bovidae; genus Bubalus; species Bubalus kerabau. The sequence continues at coordinate 170,958,996 of NC_073624.1, forward strand.
ATCTAACTGGGTACATTTGTCCAGACTAAAGCTTTTACCTCCAAAAATCTCACAGGTCACAACAGAAGAACAATACACCTGTGAGCCAGTGGAAAACCTGAAATACCTATTCAGAAGACAGGCACCATTGACAGATAAGTAAAATGATGTGGTGAATTGGACTCCTACTTGCTGTTGTAACTCTTGTTTGCGTTCTACCAGTTGGCTTAGCCAACCCCGCCCAGGAAGTGGCTCTTTTGTCTGTGCTGGGTTTAAGGGAAACACTCCACCCCAGAAATGCTTCCCCTACTGAATCTGTCTGCTTTACCAGTCCCTGTAACTAAAGGACAATGGCAAGAAAACTCACTCATCAACATTTCCAGAATCATATCCAAAGCAGAACGTTTAAAAGATGCTGGATGTGCCATCAACACCCCCAGCTGGCCACTGGGCCTCCTCTTGCATTCTCCTGAAACTGCCAATTCCAATGGTAATTAACAATCTAAATCAGGGACAATTACCACCCACCCCAAACCTCTGCTGGTCACATGTGCACCTTCCAGGAGGCTATTCCAGTTCTTTAACCCGAGTCCCCCATATGGAGACACTATGTTAAAAATTGCACAAATGGCATTTCTTTCACATGCCTCAAGAACCCTCCAAGATATAAATACACCAGATATCCTGCCTCTTTTTTTTTTTAATTTTTGGCTGGATCTTCATTGCTGTGCGGGCTTTTCTTTGGTTGCATCGAGCAGGGGTTATTCTGTAGTTATGGTGTGCAGGTTTCTAATTGCTGTGGCTTCTCTTGTTGCAGAGCACAGGCTCTGGGGCACACAGGCTTCAGCAGTTGCGGCCCAAGGGCTCAATAGTTGCAGTTCTTGGGCTCTAAAGTACATGCTCAGTAGTTGTGATGCATGGGTTTAATTGCTCCGCAGCATGTGGGACCTTCTTGGACCGTGGATTGAACCGTGTCTCCTGCTTTGGCGGGTGGCTTCTTTTTTATTTAAATTATTTTAATTAGAAGCTAATTACTTTACAATATTGTGGTGGTTTTTGCCATACATCAACATGAATCAGCCACGAGTGAACATGTGTCCCCCCATCCTGAACCCCCCTCCCACTTCCCTCCTCACCCCATCCCTCTGGGTTGTCCCAGAGCACCAGCTTTGAGTGCCCTGTTTCATGAATCAACCTGCACTGGTTATCTATTTCACATATAATAATATACATGTTTCTGTGCTATTCTCTCAAATCATCCCACCCTTGCCTTCTCCCACAGAGTCCAAAAGTCTGTTCTTTACATCTGTGTCTCTTTTGCTGTCTTGCATATAAGGTCATCATTACTGACTTTCCAAACTCCATATATATGCATTAATATACTGTACTAGTGTTTCTCTTTCTGACTTACTTCACTCTGTATAATAGGCTCCAGTTTCATCCACCTCATTAGAATTGACTCAAACATGTTCTTTTTTTATAGCTGAGGAATATTCCACCGTGTATATGTACCACAGCTTTCTTATCCATTCATCTGCCGATGGACATCTAGGTGGCTTTCATGTCCTAGCTATTGTAAACAGTACTGCCTTGGGGTACATGTGTCTCTTTCAATTCTGGTTTCCTCAGCATGTATGCCCAGCAGTGGGATTTCCAGTTTTTTAGGGAATCTCCACACTGTTATCCATGCTGGCTGTACTAGTTTGCATTCCCACCAACAGTGTAAGAGGGTTCCCTTTTTCTCCACACCCTCTCAAGCATTTATTGTTTATAGACTTTTTGATAGCAGCCATTCTGACCAGTGTGAGATGGTACCTCCTTGTGGTTTTGATTTGCACTTCTCTGATAATGAATGATATTGAGCCTCTTTCCATGTGTCTGTTAGCCATCTATAAGTCTTCTCTGGAGAAATGCCTGTTTAGTTCTTGGCCCACTTTTTGATTGGGTTGTTCATTTTTCTGGTATTGAGCTGCATGAGCTGCTTGTATATTTTGGAGATTAATTCTATGTCAGTTGTTTCATTTGCTATTATTTTCTCCTATTCTGAAGACTGCCTTTTCACCTTGCTTATAGTTTCCTTCATTGTGCAAAAGCTTTTAAGTTTAATCAGATCCCATTTGTTTATTTTTGCTTTTATTTCCATTACTCTGGGAGGTGGGTCATAGAGAATCTTGCTGTTATTTATGTCAGAGAATGTTCTGCCTATGTTTTCCTCTAAGAGTTTTATAGTTTCTGGTCTTACATTTATATCTTTAATCCATTTTGAGTTTACTTTTGTGTATGGTGTTAGACAGTGTTCTAATTTCATTCTTTTACAGGTGGTTGACCAGTTTTCCCAGCACCACTTGTTAAAGAGATTGTCTTTTCTCCATTGTATATTTTTGCCTCTTTTGTCAAAGATAAGGTGTCCATAGGTGTGTGGATTTATCTCTGGGCTTTCTATTTTGTTCCATTGATCTATATTTCTGTCTTTGTGTCAGTACCATACTGTCTTGTTGACTGTAGCTTTGTAGTATAGTCTCAAGTCAGGAAGGTTGATTCCTCCAGTTCCAGTCTTCTTTCTCAAGATTGCTTTGGCTATTTGAGGTTTTTTGTGTTTCCATACAAATTGTGAAATTATTTGTTCTAGTTCTGTGAAAAATACTCTTGGTAGCTTGATAGGGATTACGTTGAATCTACAGATTGCTTTGGGTAGTATACTCATTTTCACTATATTGATTCTTCCAATCCATGAACATGGTATATTTCTCCATCTATTTTTGTCATCTTTGATTTCTTTCACCAGTGTTTTCTAGTTTTCTATATTTAGGTCTTTTGTTTCTTTAGGTAAATTTATTCCTAAGTATTTTATTCTTTGTGTTGCAATGGTGAATGAGATTGTTTCCTTAATTTCTCTTTCTGTTTTTTCATTGTTAGTGTATAGGAATTCAAGGGATTTCTGTATGTTAGTTTTATATCCTTCAACTTTACTATATTCATTGATTAGCTCTAGTAATTTTCTGGTGGAGTCTTTAGGGTTTTCTATATAGAGGATCATATCATCTGCAAACAGTGAGAGCTTTACTTCTTTTCCTATTGGGATTCCTTTTATTTCTTTTTCTTCTCTGATTGCTGTGGCTAAGACTTCCAAAACTATTTTGAATAGTGGTGAGAGTGGGCACCCTTGTCTTGTCCCTGACTTTAGAAGAAATGCTTTCAATTTTTGCCCTTGAGGATGTTTGCTGTGGGTTTGTCATATATGGATTTTATTATGTTGAGGTGTGTTTCTTCTGTGCCTGTTTTCTGGAGAGGTTTTATCATAAATGCGTGTTGAATGTTGTCAAGGCTTTCTCTGCATCTATTGAGATAATCATATGGTTTTTATCTTTCAATTTCAATTTTATCTTTCAATTTGTTAATATGGTGATTTGTGAATATTGAACAATCCTTCATCCCTGAGATAAAGCCTACTTGGTCATGATGTTAAAAAGATAACAATATCTTTTAATATATTGTTGGATTCTGATTGCTAGACTCTTGTTAAGGATTTTTGCATCTATGTTCATCAGTGATACTGGCCTGTAGTTTTCTATTTTTTGTGGCATCTTTGTCTGGTTTTAGGATTAGGGTGATGATGGCCTCTTAGACTCTGGGAGTTTACTTTCCTCTGCAATTTTCTGGAAGAGTTTGAATAGGACAGGTTAACTCTTTTCTAAATTTTTGGTAGAATTCACCTTTGAAGCCATCTGGTCCTGGGCTTTTGTTTTTTGAAAGATTTTTGATTACAGTTTTGATTTCCATGCTTGTGATGCGTCTGTTAAGATTTTCTATTTCTTCCTGGTTCCGTCTTGGAAGGTCATATTTTTCTAAGAATTTGTCCATTTCTCCCAAGTTGTCCATTTTATTGGCATATAATTGCTCATAGTCTCTTATGATCCTTTGTATTTCTGTGTTGTCTGTTGTGATTTCTTCATTTTCATTTCTAATATTATTGATTTGATCCTTCCCCCTTTTTTTCTTGATGAATCTAACGGTTTGTCTATTTTATCGTCTCGAAGAACTAGCTTTTAGTTTTGTTGATCTTTGCTATAGTCTCCTTCATTTCTTTTTCATTTTTCTGCTCTGATTTTTACTTCTTTCTTACTTTCTACTAACTTTGTGGTTCTTCTGTTCTTATTTTTCTAGTTGCTTTAGGTGTAAAGTTAGGTTTTTTATTTGATGTCTCTCTTGTTTCTTGAGGTAGGCTTGTATTGCTATGAACCTCCCTCTTAGCACTGCTTTAACTGAATCCCACAGGTTTTGCGTTGTTGTGTCTTCATTTTCATTTGTTTCTGCATATTTTGATTTCCTTTTTTATTTCTTCTGTGATCTGTTGGTTATTCAGAAGCATGTTGTTTAGCCTTCATATGTTTGTGGTTTTAGTAGTTTTTTTCCCCTGTAGCTGACATCTAATCTTACTGCACTGTCATCAGAAAAGATGCTTGAAATGATTTCAATTTTTTTTTTAATGTACCAAGACTAGATTTATGGCCCAGGATGTGATCTATCCTGGATAATGTTGTGTGTGCACTTGAGAAAAAGGTGAAATCCATTATCTTGGGGTGAAATGCTGTGTAGATTTCAATTAGGTCTAACCGGTCTATTGTATCATTTAAAGCTTGTGTTTCCTTGCTAATTTTCTGTTTGGTTGTTCTATCCATAGGTGTCAGTAGGGTATGAAAGTCCCCTGCTATTATTGTGTTACTGTTAATTTCCCCTTTCATACTTGTTAGCATTTGCCTTATGTATTGATGCATGTTGGTTGCATATATGTTTATAATTGTTATATCTTCTTCTAGGATTGATCCTTTGATCATTATGTAGTGTCCTTTGTCTCTTATCATGGTCTTTATTTCAAAGTCTATTTTATCTGATATGAGTATTGTATATTGCTACTCCTGTTTCTTTTGGTCTCCATTTGCATGAAATATCTTTTTCCAGCCCCTCACTTTCAGTCTCTATGTGTCCCTAGGTTTGAGGTGGGTCTTTTGTAGACAGCATATATATGGGTCTTGTTTTGTATCCATTTGGCCAGTCTTTGTCTTTTGGTTGGAGCATTTAACCCACTTACATTTAAGGTAATTATTGATAAGTATGATCCCATTACTATTTACTTTGTTGTTTTGGGTTCATTTTTATAAACCTTTTCTGTGTTTCCTGTCTAAAGAAGATCCTTTAGCATTTGTTGAAGAGCTTGGTTGTTGAAGTTCAGTTTGGTGGTGCTGAATTTTCTCAGCTTTTGCTTGTCTGTAAAGCTTTTGATTTTTCCTTTATATCTAAATGAAATCCTTGCTGGGTAATCTTGGTTGTAGATTTTTCTCTTTCATCACTTCCCTTCTGGCCTGAAGAATTTCTATGGAAAAATCAGCTGTTATCCTATTAGGGATCCCCTTGTGTGTTATTTGTTGTTTTTCCCTTGCTGCTTTTAATACTTGCTCTTTGTGTTTAATTTTTGTTACTTTGATTAATATGTGTGTTCGGGTGTTTCACCTTGGGTTTATCCTGTTTGGGACTCTCTGGGTTTCTTGGACTTGGGTGGCTATTTCCTTCCCCATTTTAGGGAAGTTTTCAACTGTTATCTCAAGTATTTTCTCACACCCTTTCTTTTTGTCTTCTTTCGGGGAGTTTAACATTGTCCCAGAGGTCTCTGAGGTTGTCCTCATTTCTTTTAATTATTTTTTCCTCTCTGCTTCATTTATTCCATAATTCTATCTTCCACTTCACTTATCTTCTCTTCTGGCAGGTGGATTCTTTACCACTGAACCACAGGGAAGCCCAGCCTCTTCCATAGGGATAAACTATAAGGATAAACAACCTTACCCACTAGTGCCCTGTTTCAAACTATGGCCCACACCCCTAAACAAAACAGAAGGGGAATATAAGTGGTGTGAACAAAATGTCCCATCCACCTGGTTGATCCAGTTCAACCCACCTGTGCAATCCTGGCCTATCAAGTGCCACCCTCTGATGGTATCAGCAGGATTGTACATGAACATCTTGTTTAAAATATCATAGAGCTTTATAGGCTTAATTATCAACATAATGGTCCACTGTCCCCTAACTGTTCAAATACTAACAACAGTTATGTCCTTCAAGATTGTCCACTCTTAGCAGTCATGAGACAGAAATTCAAGTTTGCATCATTGGCGGGTTTGTTTTCCTCTGCGGACACTCAAGCCATCATATTTTACAGAATTATGGCCAGGCCCTGTCCTTTTTCAACCAAGCTATGACCTATATATGCACTGATATGTCCATTTCAAAGGAGAGTACACTATAGGGACTACAGAGGTAAAAGATTTTTTAAAATCTTTAACAGGACACTCTGGCTCACCACCAAACCCAGAGAGCACTAGGAATGATCTTAGCAAGGGCAGGGCTGACCATAGGACTGGTAGCTCCATGGGGAGGCTTTCCCTATCATAAAACAACTCTGAGAAATCTCACCAGACAGCTTGATTATATGATGAAACAGACAGGGCAAAGCTTAACAAGACTTAAAACCTCTCTTGTTTCTTTGGCTAACTGTCTCTTTTTCTTTCCCTCTCTCTTTTTTGTCTAACTCTTGATTACCTTCTGGCAAAACAAGATGGATAGAGCTTGTATGATAACGAATACTTTCTGCTGCACCAGGATCAATGCAACAGTACAGGTGGAAGTTAATATTAAGGAAGTATACACTCAAGCAGAATGGCTTCACAGTTTTGTCAGGAGCAATATTGCCTCCACTGTCTGGTCAACAGTTAAGGAAGTCCTCCTAAATTTAACCTGGTTCCTTCCCTTTCAAGGCCCTTTAATGGCTATTGGTGTTCTTTTCCTTTTTGGCCCCCATTGGTATAACTTTTTGGTTAAGTTTTTGTCTTCTGTGCTGTGCTAAGTCACTTCAGTCGTGTCCAACTCCATGTGACCCTATGGACTGTAGCCCAGCAGGCTCCTCTGTCCATGGGATTCTCCAGGCAAGAATACTGGAGTGGGTTGTCATTTCCTTCTCCAGGGGCTTTTCCCGACCCAGGGATTGAACTGGCATCTCTGACATCTAATTTGCATTAGTGGGCTGGTTCTTTCACTAGCGCCACCTGGGAAGCCCATTTTTGTCTTCTAGGCTTCAACAATTTCAAGTAAAGCTCATGATGGCTCAAGGAATTCAACCCATTCCAGCAGAGGGCAGCCCAGACCCCAACAGGTCCTTGGAGAATAGTCAGTGAGGGACTTATGCACCTCTAGGCTGGGCTAGGGTCTGTGGTCCCTGTACAGCAGGAAGAAGTTTTACAAGAGATCTTTGCCCTTTAAAGTAAGAAGTAGATGGGCCCCAGGCCAAGCCGCTGGTGCTTGTCAGGCTGAGCAAATAAGAGCATGTCTCTTGCTGACAGATCAAGAAAAAGTTAACAGCAAGAGCAGAGAGAGACTAAGCTCTGCTGGTGTAAAAACAAAGACGACCACATCTTTCATTCTTGAAGCCAGGGAGACCTCCCCACCTGCACGTGCAGAGAAGTTCAGAGAAGAGAGAAGTTCCTCGAGAGCCAAAAAGGGAAGGGGCACCGCCCTGCAATGTGTGTCACCAGCCTCCCAGAGGCCCTCATGCTGGGGTCCATCGTGGTTAGAAGGCATCCGTGCACACTAGGGAGTGCCTTGAGTCAGACCAGTTATGGGCAATGAGCCAGGTGGCTGGCCAAAGGGTACAAAGAAAACTGACCCTATATAAATGATTAAACCACCCCTTTGGTGCACTCCTCATTAGCAAGGACATCCACACTCTTCTCTGAGTAGGGAGCTCTGCTTTGTTCTGTCCTAAACAAACTGCTTCTTGTGTGCTCTCTCATGCATATGAGGTTCTAATAAACTCAGTGCTTGTTTTATAATCTCAGTCTCTTTGTAAAATTCTTTTTTCAAAGGAGACAAGAACCAGGGCTGTACTTCTACCCACTAGTCCCTGGTGTCCTGGCAGTTAGGAGTGCTGGTTTTCACCCAGGTGGCCCAGGATTGAGTCTCCGATAGAGAACTATCTCACTTCAAGCCACCACACACTGTTGCCACCCCAATATCACCTTAACCTGTATAAATCAAGGGTGAAGAATTCTTCGGGGGAAATGACACAGGCTGGTACTTGAAACCTGAGACCTTTTGCTTCAGTGTTTGCACCTGGACAAACCTCCTCGGAACAATAAAATACAAAGAAACTATAAGGGACTAAAAATAATTGCGTGTGCATGCAGAGTTGGAACAAATTATAAACAAGAACCCAACTGCCAATCCTGAGGAGCCAGGAGCAAAAACACAATATTGCACATGCACCCTGCACATGGCACCACCAAGAGGGTGGGCAGATGACCCAAGACACCTCCACTCTCACGTCTTATAAGGAGCCAGCACTCTCCCCCAACTCAGGGAACAAGGGAAACAAACTGTTACTTGTTTTTGCTCCCTCCTGCTGCAGCAGGATTCCCAATAAAGCCTCACCTGACTCATTGGAAAAGACTCTGAGGCTGGGAGGGATTGGGGGCAGGAGGAGAAGGGGACGACAGAGGATGAGATGGCTGGATGGCATCACTGACTCGATGGACGTGAGTCTGAGTGAACTCCAGGAGTTGGTGATGGACAGGGAGGCCTGGCATGCTGCGATTCATGGATTCGCAAATTGTCGGACACGGCTGAGTGGCTGAACTGAACTGAAACAATATGCTAGTTAACAACTAATAGGTCCCTGAAGAAATCATAGAGGAAATAAAAAAATACCTAGAGACATGCAAAAATGAAAGCACAATGATCCAAAATCTATGGGATGAATTTCCACATGTCACATGACATGGCCAAAAACAAACTAAAAAAAAAAACCACACACAGAAAACCAATCAAACAAAACCTATGGGATACAGCAAAAGCAGTTGTAAGAGGGAAGCTTATAGCAATGCAATCTTCAGAAAACAAAAAAAAAATCGCAAATAGACAACCTAAACTTATATCTAAAGCAACTAGAGAAATAACAAATAAAACCTAAAGTTAGTAGAAGGAAGAAATCATAGATTGGAGCAGAAATAAAATGAAATAGAGATGAAATAAACAACAGAAAAGATCAATGAAATAACAGCTAGTTCTTCGAAAAAATAAAATTGATAAACCTTTAGCCAGATTCATCAAGAAAAAAGAGAGAGGGCTTCAAACAATAAAATTAGAAATGAAAAAAGAGAAGTCACAACTGACTCTACAGGGACAACCTGGAAGAAATTGACACAATTCTTAGAAAGGTACAGTCTCCCAAGACTGAACCAGGAGAAATAGAAAATACGAACAGACCAATCACAAGCACTGAAATTGAAACTATGATTAAAAACTCTCAACAAACCAGGGCCCCACGGCTTCACAGGCAAACTCTATCAAACATTTAGAGGAGAGCTAACACCTATCCTTCTACAACTGTTCCAAAAAATTGCAGAGGAAAGAAAACTCCTAAACTTATGCTATGAGGCCACCATTACCCTTATACCAAAACTAGACCAAGCGGTAAGCCGGGGTGGAGGTCCGAACCCACCAGGCCCGTGAAATGTAATGGGGCGGGTGGAGGCCGGTGCGGCTGTTTCGCCCGGGTGCTCAGCGGAGATGGCCGCGGCGCGGCACCAGCAGCCCAGGGTGTGATGGGGACGACCCCTGATCCCCGGGCATCGCTGGCTGTTCGAGCCCCGCCGGTGCTCGCCAGTGTGCAGGGTCAGGGCAGCGAGGCCGCAGCGGTGCGGGTGAGGAAGGAAGAGTGAGCAAGGGGAAAACACAAGGAAGGGAAAGTGCAGGTGGCTGCGAGGCGCCCTCAGCTTCAGGCGCCGTGCGGGTCTGGTCCGAAGATCAAGTCTGGTCAATTCTTTTCGGAAGGAAGAAGAATAATATTTATTCCTTGGTGTGGAGGGCGCTTGCCCTTGGGGTCCAAAATTGAGGTGAACAGGAGTATATAGAATTTAAGCCTTCTCTCAGAACTGTATTGGTAGAGTTAAAGAAAAAGACAGCCAACCAAAGGTCATCTGAAATTGTGACTGGCTGCTAATCCCAGGACAAAATTAGAGATCACTACTCAAGCATAAGGCCTCCACAAAGATGTTTCATTTAAAGGCTTGGGCTGAGTATGTTGTGGAATGGGCTGCAAAGGACCCATATGGCTTCCTTACAACAGTTATTTTTGGCTGTAACTCCACTGTTTCTAGCAAGTGCTGTGTGGTCTTGGAAATTGGCCAGGATGATTGAGGCCAGGGAAAAGGAGCAAAAGAAGAAACAAAAACGTCCAGAAAATATTGCAAAAGCTAAACGACTAAAAAAAGGATTGAATCAATGTACAGGCTGTGTGTCCAGAGGAAAATTGTTTGGAAAATTATGCATCTTTGAAAGGACCCATCAAGGTTTGTTTTTGGATCTTATGACGGTATTACTAAACGAAGTCTGAGTATGTGGAGGAATCATGTTAGTTTCTCACCTGTACTGTAGCAACTTTTTGGCTTCGGTATAGAAGTCTGTTGACAGTTACTGTAACTGGCATTTATTATGCTACAAATTCTTATAACTGATTTTCATTTGCCTTTTTGCAGCTTTTGTATAAATACTAAAATGAAAATATCCTGTGGAGAAAAGTGGCTTTAGATTATGAACTCTATTCAAATAATGACTTCAAATGGGTCCTGTTCTGGACAAAGGAGACTAAGAATGTAAAAATCAGAACTGTTCTGAGCAGAAAAGCATGGTTTGGCTTAAAAGATATATGGTGTGTTACATCTCATCATTATTACTTATTTCTTGGAATAGAATCATTTCTGGTTTCCTCAAAGTGAAATATTATTCAATGAGTACTTCTATTTTCTGTATTTTTCTCATTTTTGCTTTTGAGATACTGGTAATTATCAGATATTCTGCATTTTAAAAAATCTAATTTTATAAAGAATTCTCTTGTTATCTTGACTATGTAGAATACCACCTACTGGATATAATAATTTTTGTACTTAAGAACACTGCCATTTTCTTAGAGATTACTTAAGTAGAGTAACACTATGATTTAAAGCTTAAGAGGAAAAATGCCAAACCTTGTAGTACCTTGGAACCAGTTTATTCTCACTTGTGCTAAGCACAAATGTGAAGCAGTTAAAATGTCTTATCAGATAATTTGCTGATTATATAGATACCATTTTTGTTTTTTATTCCATTATTTGTTTTAATTCATGTGGTAGTGATGTCCTTTACTTTTTGATCAGACAGGTTCACAGTGAAAATTAAAATTTCAAATTTCTTTTAAGGAACTTTTAAAGAGTTACAATTATGTCATAGGTCATAAATGGTAAAGTCTTAACATTTGGAAAAATTTTGTTTACATTGTATTAATTGGGTGAAAAAGGTGTAATTATGTCAAAATGAGAATGTTATAATTAGAAATAAAGAGGTAAAGGAGATTTCCTTTGGTTAAATAGTATAATTGGAACTTTTTACTCTTTAACATGGCTTTTTTAAATGCATGGTTGATAATTTTATTTGTTTTCAATAACTAATGGCTTATTAATGTTTTCCTCACCTCTAATAATGAATTTTAAATTGCAAAAAATTGTCCGATAATTTTAATTTTAAAATGAAACTAAATATTGAAATAGTTCTATACTTAAAACAAACCTAGACCAAGATACCACCAAAAAAGAGAAAATTACAGGCTAATATCACTGATGAACATAGATGCAAAAATCCTCAACAAAATACTTGCAATCTGAATCCAAAAATTCATTAAAAAGGATCATACACTATGATCATGTGGGATTTATCCTAGGGATGTATGGATTTCTCAGTATCCACAAATCAATCAGTGTGATACACCACATCAACAAACTGAAGAGTTAAAAACCGTAATAATCTCAATTGAGGCAGAAAAGATTTTGACAAAATTCAACACCTATTTATAAGGAAAACTCTCCAGAAAGAGGGCATAGAGGGAACATATCTCAATATAATAAAGGCCATATATGACAAACCTACAGCTAACATCATCCTCAACAGTGAAAAGCTGAAAGCATTTCCTCTAAGATCAGGAACAAGACAAAGATTTCCACTCTCACCACTTTTATTCAATATAGGTTTGGAAGCCCTAGCTATGGCAATCAGAAAAGAAAAAGAAATAAAATGAATCCAAATTGGAAAGGAAGTTAAACTGTCACTATTTGCAGATGACATGATACTTATACATAGAAAATCCTAAAGATACTATCAGAAAACTACTAGAACTCATCAATGAATTTGGCAAAGTTATAGATTACAAAATTAATACACAGAAGTTTATTGTTTTTCTATATCTAGCAATGAAAGTTTAGAAAGAGAAATTAAAGAAACAATCCCATTTACCAACACATCACAAAGAATAAAATACCTAGGAATAAACCTACTGAAGGAGACAGAAGACCTGTACTTTGAAAACTGTAAGACACTAATGAGACAAACTGAAGGAGACACAAATAGACGGGGAGATACACCATGTTCTTGGACTGGAAGAATCAACACTGTTGAAATGACCGTACTCCCAAGGCAATCTATGGATTCAGTGCAATTGCTTTCAAATTACCAACAGCATTGTTCACAGAACTAGAATAACACAACAAAAAATTCTTAAAATTGGTATGGAGACACAAAAGGCCCCGAAGAACCAAAGCAACCTTGAAAGAAGAACAGGGCTAGAGGAATCAGGCTCCCTGACTTCAGACTATACTACAAAGCTATAGTCATCAAAACAGAATGATACTGGCACCAAAACAGAAATATAAATCAATGGAACAAGATAGAAGGCCCAGAAATAAACCCACACACCTATGGTCAATCTGTGACACAGGGGACAAGACTGTGCAATTGTGGAAAGACAGTTTCTTCAATAACTGGTACTCAGAAACTGGACAGCTACATGTAAAAAAATTAAATTACAATATTCTAAGTTCAAAATGAGATTAAAGACCTAAATGTGAGACCAGATGTGAGACCTATAAAACTCTTAGAGGAAAACATAGGCAGAACACTCTCTGACATAAATTGCAGCAATATCTTTTTTTATCTGTCTCCCAGAATAATGGAAATAAAAAAATAACAATAAACACATGGGACATAAACTCAAAAGCTTTTTCACACCAAAGGAAACCATAAACAAAATGAAAAGACAACCCACAGAATGAGAGAAAACATTTGCAAGTGATGTGGCTGACAAAGAATTAGTCTCCAAAATTTACAAACAGGTCATGCAGCTCAACATCATCAAAACAAACAATCAATCAAAAAATAGGCAGAAGATATAACACACATTTCTCCAGAGAAGACATACATATGGCCAGGAAGAATATGAAAAGATGTTCAACATCACTAATTATTATAGAAATGTAGAAAAAAACTACATTGAGATATTACCTCACACCAGTGAATATGGTTATTGTCAAAAAATCCACAAATAAATGCTGGAGAGGGTGTGGAGGGAAGGGAATTCCCCTACACCACTGATGGGAATGTAACTGGTACAGCCACTATGGAGAAAAGTATGGAGGTTCCTTAAAAAACTAAACATAGAGCTACCACATCATCCTGCAGTCCCATTCCTGGGCATATATCCAGCAACAAAAACCCAGCACAGCCAAAAATAAAAATAAATAAACAAGTATTTTAAAAGAATGAAATAATGCTATTTGCAGCAACATGGATTGACCTAAAGCCTATCATACTGAGTGAAGTAAGTTAGAAAAGTGAAGTATCATATTATATTGCTTATTTGTGGAATCTAAAAAAAAATTATACAAATGAGCTTATTTACAAAACAGACTCATAGACTTAGAGAAGAAACTAGGGTGGGGGAAGAGGGGGAGAAGGGATAGTTAGGGAGTTTAGGAATGACATGTACACACTGCTACATTTCAAATGGTTCACCAACAAGGACCTACTGTAAGCACACAGAACTCTGCTCAATATTATACAACAACCTAAATGGGAAAGAATTTGAAAAGAAATAGATATGTGTATAATTGAATTACTTTGCTATATACCTGAAACTAACACATCATTATTAATTACCTATACTCCAATATAAAATTAAAAGTTAAGCAAACAAATAAAGGGAGGCCCAGAATAAGAGCCCAGGTGAGGGCCTGTTTGATATTACTAAAAGCCTCTTCTTGTTCCACAGTCCAAAGTAATGGTTCTGTATCTGGGCATTTAGTGGCTTCATACAGAGGCTTAGTCATTGGACCAAATCCTGGAATTTAAATTCCATAAAATTCTACCATGCCTAAGAAGGTACAAATATGTTTATCTTTGGGATGTTTAGGCCTAATATAGCTTGTTTTCTATCTGGAAATAACTGTCTATTTCCAGGGTTTATAACATATCCTAGATATTTAAACTTGCTTTGAGACTTGTGCCTTTATGTGGGAGACCCTTTAGTCCCAGGCCTCAAGGAAATCAAGGACTTCAAGGGTATTCCAATCTAAGGTCTCCATTGTGGGCTACATATTAACATGCCATCCACACACTGTAGGATCATCCTTCTTTTAGGGGTATTTCCTTCCGTTCCTTTCCTAGGGCCTGGGAGAACAAGCGTGGGCTGTCCTGAAACCCCTGAGGCAATACTGTCCAGGTATATTCTTGCATTTGGCCTGAGTAAGGGTTAGTCCACTCAAAGGCAAAGAGACTGTGATGAGCAATGAACTGGGGTGAAAAAAGAAGGCATTCTGGAGGTCAATTACAGTAAACCATTAGGCATCTCTAGGAATCTTGACTAATATAAGGATTGGCCAAGAGGCGACGTACAAGGACCACTGCATCATTTATTGCTCTAAAGTCTTGTTCCATCTGATATTCCCCATTTGACTTAACAACTGGCAGAATAGGGGTATTGCTGGGAGACAGGGCATTAAGAGGCCATGTGTTAAGAATTTATCAATGAAGGCTGCAAATCCTTTTTGCTTCCAACTTTATGGAATACTGTCTCTTGTCAGAATAAGCGACTTCTGCCTTAAAGCTAATTTTTACAGGTTGGGCATTTATAGCCTTCCCAGGGATTCCTTTGTCTCAAACTGTGGGGTTTACTGTGTGTAGAATATGGCTGGGAAAAAGCCCTTGTTCCTCTAGCTGATTTAGAGCCAAGAAAAGGGGCTGCCTGGTGCCTCCATTAGGAGCCATAACATGGCTCTGAAGGAGCCCAGATGGTCTGCTGCTGTGTAGCCGCTCAGTTGTGTCCAGCTCTTTGTGACCTCATGGACTGTAGCCCACCAGGCTCCTCTGTCCATGGGATTCTCCATGCAAGAATACAGGAGTGGACTGCCATTTCCTTCTCCAAGGGGTAGGACACTGAGGCACAACTAAAAAGGCACATGAAGCCACTGTTCAAATTGGCAAGTGAAAAGGCCCAGTGAAGTAACGGCTGCAAGGCTTTCCACTGACATCACTCAATGTATAGCTTTTAGAGGACAGGCCCATTATGAGAGATTAGGACAGAGTGAGTAGCTTCTGTATCAAGTAAAAAAAAAAAAAAAATGGATTTTCTCACCTGCTACATCAAAAACCACCCAGGGCTCCTCAGTGGAGATAGATATCTTATGTGGGAGGAAGGTACCAGGCTTCCTTGGTCATCCAGCATGGCCACCTCAGGAATGGGCATCCTCTTCCCCTTTGAACCAGGAAAGGTCCCACTTCCAATGACCTTGGAAATGTGTTTGAAGACTGGGCATGGACCAGGGGACTCCTTTCTGGTATGTACAGGCCCAGTGGCCAGGTGACTTGCATTTGAAGCCCTTGCTGGGTTTTGTTTTTGTTTTACGGTTTAATAACTTTACTAGCCAATGAGCAGTTAGTTCTCATCCACATTAACTGTAGATTTTGAAAGTGGTGACAGGTACATGGGTAACCAACATATAGAGCTTCTTTGGTGAATCTTCATTATATTTTCAGGACAACCACACACAGATACGATATGGGACATTTCTTATTCCTTTGGCCCAGGCAACTTTGTTGAACTTGGTGTTAATGCATACATCTGGGGTTCCCATCTCCTTCATGGCAACTCTCTGGATTTCTCTGAGTGCCTGTGGGGCACGCTTTCAGAAGCCCACTCCATGGATATGCTTGTGAATGTCAATAGTGTGTTCTCTGGTCACTACCTTATTGATGGCAGACCAGCCCTTCTTGCTGTCCTTCTTTGCTGGTGCCATCCTGCCAAGCCAGGGTTGGAAAGGAAACCCCTTGCTGGTTTATCTCCAAATGAATGTTTAAACTTCCTTCGCTCCCTTGAGTAGCCCTGAGGTTGCAAAGTATGACTGACAGCAACGGCCATCAGTTAAGCATGAACCCTGGTCTGCCTATTTTCACATTGGTTCTTTCTTCCTCCTCAACTTGATCTCGATTATTAAATACCACAAAGGCTACCTACCTTTAGGATTTTTGTGGGCATAATATCAGGGTTGGACTGGCTGATAAAATGTTGTAGAAGCAGGGGTTGACACTCAGGAGGAGAATCAATGTTACTAAATTTTCTAAAAGGTTCATAAGCTGTCCCTGAAAGAGAGCTGAATTTTCTTTTTCTTCTTGGTTCACTCCTTTAAACATTTTATAGTTAACTGGTCTTTTTAATATACTTTCTCGTCCCTTCTAATACACATTGGGTCATGTGGTTCCTTGGCTTTTGCTCCCTCCAAGGAATTATATTCTCAAATGGGCTCCTAGCTTAGAAGAGGATCCTCCCATGTTGAGTAGACTGCAACTGGTAAAAAGCATCCCTAACAATGAATTCCAGCATCCCAGAGACATTCACTAGGAGGCTTTTGCCGGAAGTGGGTCCGAGTGTCCTCCAAATTCCCTTCTTACCCAGTGGGATTTTGAGTGTCCTCTACTCTCCCAACTGGAGAGTCTCTGATTAACTGGACGTCTAACTAGACATCGCTGGTTGACTTGGCCTCTTTCACAAGGGTCATGGGCAGAAGGAGGTTTGTACCAGGGCACTGCCAGGACTCTCCTTGAGGGGGTCTGTGTCTTTAAAGCTTATGTCCTATAGTAAGTTTCCTTATGCTGGGGTTTATTCCTTGAGACTGAGCATCTATAAAGTTTATAATGTGGGCTTCTGAGCAGCATTCACCTAAAAGGCTGTCCAGGGCAGTGTATGGGCTGCCAAGGCCTGAAGTGAAGGGGGTCCTAGCAAAAAGGAGGAACTGGAGTTGGGAGCAAAGGAAAATGCCACGGGGGTCAAGAACTGAATTCCTAGAGGCGGGAGTATTCCTACGGGGGATTTTTGGACAAAGAGTAAGGTAAGACATTAGACAGCAGAAGAACCCCAAACCCTCTCCCCTATTTGTTTGGTGGCTATCATAAAATTGAGAAGAGTCTGATGATTCCATCTAACATAGGCAACAGTGAGTCTGGACAGTGTAATTTAACATACTAAATGAACCCAATTAGCTTAGGATCTCTCTTTGGGATGCTCTTGGGTCCCTTTGAAGCACCCCAAAGTCAGCTGAAGATCAAAAGAACTTTAATTAGAATTTCACATTTGGGAAGTCTGTCAAAAATTTCAAAAAGTTTTTATGGCCACGCTGTGCAGTTTGTGAGATCTTACTTCTCTGATCAGGGATCAAACCCATGTCCCCTGCAGCACAAGCACAGATCCCTCACCATGGGACTGCCAGGAACTTCCTTCAAAAAGTTTTAAAACACTTGGTTATATAGGATCAAAGTCGTTGTGAAACAATGAGGTAAGGTGAAAAAAATATTTCAAGAGTAAATAGAGATCATGTAAAGGCACCCACTCCAGTATTCTTGGGCTTCCCTGGTGCCTCAGCTGGTAAAGAATCCGCCTGTAATGCAGGAGACCTGGATTCAATCCCCAGGTTGGGAAGATTCCCTAGAGAAGGGAAAGGCCGCCTACTCCAGTATTCTGGCCTGGAGAATTCAAGGGACTCAATCCATGGGGTCACAAAGGGTCGGACACGACTGAGCAACTTTCACTTCACTTTAAAGGCACAGAAACTCACACATTTTATCAAAAGCAGCATTCCAGGAAAACTGTTCTCTTGTGAGACAGAGAAGCAAATCCAGTTCTGTATCAGCCTACTATTAATAAAATCCATTTCCCTGATCAAATTTAATCCAACCTTAGAAAATCCTGACCAAATCCAAGACTTTTCAGAATGTTCCTTTTTCTGCAAACTTTTTGCAACTTGCTGTAGCCATGTTATATTGACACTTATTCTTTTTTTAAATTTATTTAATTGAAGGATAATTGCTTTACAATATTGTGTTGGTTTCTGCCATACATCAACATGAATCAGCCATAGATATATGTATATTTCCTCACTCCTGAATCTCCCTCCCACCTCCCACACCCTCTAGGCTGTCACAGATCCCCAGTTTGAGTTCCCTGAATCATAGAACAAATTCCCATTGGCTATCCACTGCAAGAAGATCCAGCCAGTCAATCCTAAAGGAAATCAGTTCTGAATATTCATTGGAAGGACTGATGCTGAAGCTGAAACTCCAAAACTTTGGCCACCTGATGTGAAGAACTGACTCATTGGAAAAGACCCTGATGCCGGGTAAGACTGAAGGCAGGAGAAGGGGACAACTGAGGATGAGATGGTTGGGCGGCATCACTGACTCGATGGACATGAGTTTGAGTAAGCTCTGGGAGTTGGTGATGGACAGGGAAGCCTGGCATGTTGCAGTCCATGGGGTCACAAAGAGTTGGACACGACTGGGCGACTGAACTGAACGGATCCACTTTACATACGGTAGTGTAATACATTTCCGTGCTACTGTCTACATTTGTCCCACCCTCTCCCTCCCCTCTTCCCATGTCCAGAAGTCTGTTCTCTATGTCTGCATCTCTGGTTCATCAGTACCATATTTCTAGATTGCATATATATGCATTAAAATATTATCTTTTTTCTCTTTCTGATTTACTTCACTCTGTATAATAGGCTCTAGGTTCATCCACCTTATTTGCACTGACTCAAATGTGTTCTTTTTTATGGCTGGGTAATATGGCTGGTACATATAATATTGTATATATATATATACACCACAGCTTCTTTATTCATTCATCTGTCAGTGGACATCTAGGTTGCTTCCATGCACTAGCTATTGTAAACAGTGCTGCAATGAACATTGGGATCCATGTTTTATTCAGTTATGGTTTTCTTAGGGTGTATGTCCAGCAATTGGACTGTTGGATCAAATGGCAGTGTTATTCCGTTTTTTAAGGAATCTCCATAGTGTCTTCCATAGTGGTTGTATCAATATACATTCCTACCAACAGTGCAAGAGGGTTCCCTTTTCTCCACACCCTCTCCAGCATTTATTGTTTGTAGATTTTTTGATGATGGACATTCTGATCAGTGTGAGAGGTATTTCATTGTAGTTTTGATTTGCATTTCTCTAATAATGAGTGATGCTGAGCATATTTTCATGTGTTTATTAGCCATCTGTATGTCTTCTTTGGAGAAATGTCTGTTTAGATTTTTGCCCACTTTCTGATTAGGTTGTTTGATTTCTGGTATTGAGTTGCATGGGCTGCTTGTATATTTTAGAAATCAATCCTGTCAGTTGTTTCATTTTCTATTATTTTCTACTATTCTGAGGGTCGTCTTTTCACCTTACTTATAGTTTCTTTTGCTCTGCAAAGCCTCTAACTTTAATTAGGTCTCACTTGTTTATTTCCATCACTCTAGGAGATGAGTCATAGAGAAGCTTGCTATGATGTATGTCATAGTGTTCTGCCTATGTTTTCCTCCAAGAGTTTTATAGTCTCTGGCCTTACATTTAGGTCTTTAATCCATTTTTAGTTTATTTCTGTTTATGGTATTAGGAAGTGTTCCAATTTCATTATTTTACATGTAGCTGTCCAGTTCTCCCTGCACCACTTATTGAAGAGGCTATCTTTGCCTCATTGTATATTCCTGCCTCCTTTGTAAAAAACAAAGTACCCATAGGTGTGTGGGTCTATCTCTGGGCTCTCTATCTTGTTCCATTGGGCTATATTTCTGTTTTTGTACCAGTACTATACTGTCATGATGACTATAGCTTTGTAGTATAGTCTGAAGTCAGGAAGGTTGATTCTTCAGCTCTGTTCTTTTTTTTTTTAATTGGAGGCAAATTAATTTACAGTATTGTGGTGGTTTTGGCCATACATTGACATGAATCAGCCATGGGTGCACATGTGTCCCCCCATCCTGAACCCCCTCCCACCTCCCTCCCCACCCAATCCCTTGGGTTGTCCCAGAGCACCGGCTTTGAGTGCCCTGCTTCATGCATCGAACTTGCACTGGTCATCTATTTTACATATGATAATATACATGTTTCAATGCTATTCTCTCAAATCACCCCACCCTTGCCTTCTTCCACAGCGTCCAAAAGTCTGTTCTTTACATCTGTGTCTCTTTTCTCCAGCTCCATTCTTCTTTCTCAAGATTACTTTGGCTATTCAGGGTCTCTTGTGTTTCCATATAAATTGTGAAATTTTTCTTTCTAGTTCTTTGAAAAATGCCACTGGTAATTTGATAGGGATTGCAATGAATCTGTAGATTGCATTTGGTAGTATAATCACAATGCTGATTCTTCCAACTCAGGAACATGGAATATCTCTCCATCTGTTTATGTCTTCTTGATTTCTTTTATCAGTGTTTTATAGTTTTCTGCATACAGCTCTTTTGTTCCTTCAGTCAGTTCAGTTCAGTTCAGTCAGTCATGTCCGACTCTTTGTGACCCCATGAATCACAGCACGCCAGGCCTCCCTGTCCATCACCAACACCCGGAGTTCACTCAGACTCACGTCCATCGAGTCAGTGATGCCATCCAGCCATCTCATTCTCTGTCATCCCCTTCTCCTCCTGCCCCTAATCCCTCCCAGTATCAGAGTCTTTTCCAATGAGTCAACTCTTCACATGAGGTGACCAAAGTACTGGACTTTCAGCTTTAGCATCAGTCCTTCCAAAGAAATCCCAGGGCTGATCTCCTTCAGAATGGACTAGTTGGATCTCCTTGCAGTCCAAGGGACTCTCAAGAGTCTTCTCCAACACCAAAGTTCAAAAGCATCAATTCTTTGACACTCAGCTTTCCTCACAGTCCAACTCTCACATCCATACGTGACCACTGGAAAAACCATAGCCTTGACTAGATGGACATTTGTTGGCAAAGTAATGTCTCTGCTTTTGAATATGCTATCTAGGTTGGTCATAACTTTCCTTCCAAGGAGTAAGCGTCTTTTAATTTCATGGCTGCAGTCACTATCTGCAATGATTTTGGAGCCCCAAAAAATAAAGTCTGACACTGTTTCCACTGTTTCCCCATCTATTTCCCGTGAAGTGATGGGACCAGATGTCTTAGGTAGGTTTATTTCTAGATATTTTATTCTTTTTGTTGCAATGGTAAATGGGATTGGTTCCTTAATTTCTTTTTCTGATTTTTCATTTTTAGTGTATAGGAACACAAGTTATCTATGTATTGATTTTGTATCCTGTGACTTTACTAAACTCACTGATTAGCTCTAGTAATTTTCTGATAATATCTTTAGGGTTTTGTATGTATAGTATCTTATCAACAAACAGTGAGAGTTTTACTTCTTTTCTGTTAAGAAGTGTTACTTGTTTTCTTTTCTTTAATCCTATTCTGGATGCCTTTTACTTCTTTTTCTTCTCTGATTGCCATAGTTAGGACTTGCAGAACTCTGTTGAGTAACAGTGGCAAGAGTGGGCACCCTTGTCTTGTTCCTGATCTTAGAAAGAATGCTTTCAGTTTTACACCATTGAGAATAATGTTTGCTGTAGGTTTATCATATATGGCTTTATTATGTTGAGGTTGGTTCCTTTTTGCCCATTTTTGAAGTTTTTATCATAAATGGGTACTGAATTTTGTCAAAATCTTTTTCTGCACCTATTGAGATTATCATATGATTTTTATCTTTCAATTGGTAATGTGTATATCACATTGATTAATTTGTGTATATGGAGGAATCCTTGCATCCCTGAGATAAACCAGACTTGACCATGGTGTATGATCTTTTTAATGTGTTGTTGAATTCTGTTTGCTAGCATTCTATTAAGGATTTTTGAATCTATGTTCATCAGTGATACTGGCCTGTATTTTCTTTTTTTGTGCTGTCTTTAATCTGGTTTTAGGATCAGGGTGATGGTGGCCTCATAGAATGTGAGTTTGGAAGTGTTCCTTCCTCTCTAATGTTTTGAAAGAGTTTAAGAAGGATAGGCCTTACCTCTTCTCTAAATATTTGATAGAATTCACCTGGGAAGCAATCTGGCCCTGTGCTTCTGTTTTGGGGGAGATTTTTTATCACAGTTTTGATTTCTGTGCTTCTAACTGACTTGTTCATAATTTCTATTTCTTCCTGATTCAGTCTTTGAGGCTTGAACTTTGCTAAAAATCTGTCCATTTCTTCCAAGTTGCCCATTTTGTTGGCATACAGTTGCTTGTAATAGTCCCTTATGTCTGTCATAACCTCTCCTTTTTCACTTCTAATTTTATTGATTTGATTCTTCTCTTTTTTTCTTGATGAGTCTGGCTAATGGTTTGTCAATTTTGTTCATCTTCTCGAAGAACCAGCTTTTCGTTTTATTAATCCTTACTACTGTTTCATTCTTTTTCATTTATTTCTGCTCTGATCTTTATGATTTCTTTCCTTCTACTAACTTTGGGGAGGTTTTGTTCTTCTTTTTCCAGTTGTTTTAGATGTAAAGTTAGGCAGTCTATTTAATGTTTTTCTTGAGATAAGATATTGCTATGAACTTCCCTCTTAGAACTGCTCTTGCTGCATCCCATAGGTTTTGGGTCATCATGTTTCATCATTTGTTTCTAAGAATGTTTTTATTTCCCTTTTTATTTCTTTAGTAACTTGTTCATTATTTAGAAATGTATTATTTAGCCTCCATGTGTTTGTTTTTTTTTACATTTTTTTCCCTTGTAGCTGATATTTAGTCTCATAGCATTGTGGTCAGAAACGATGTTCAATACAATTTCAATTTTCTTAAATTTTCTGCGGCTTGACTTGTGACCCAAGATGTGGTCTATCCTGGGGAATGTTCCATGTGCATTTGAAAAGAAGGTGTATTCTTCAGCATTTGGATGGAATGTCCTGAAGATATCAACTACATCCATCTGGTCTAATGTGTCATTTAAGGCTTCTGTTTCTTTGTTAATTCTCTGTTTTGATGGTCTGTCCATTGGTGTGAGTGGGATGTTAAAGTTTCCTACTATTATTGTGTTACTGTCAGGTTTTCCTTTTATGTCTGTTAGTGTTTGTCTTATGTATTGAGATGCTCCTATGTTGGGTGCATCAATATTTACAATTGTTATGTCTTCTTCATGGATTGACCCCTTGATCGTTATGTAGTGTCCTTCCATCTCTTGTAATGGTCTCTATTTTAAAGTCTATTTTATCTGATATAATTATTGCTACTCCTGCTTTCTTTTGATTTCTATTTGCATGGAATATCTTTTTTTCATCCTCTCACTTTCAGTCTGTATGTGTCTCTAGGTCTAAAGTGGGTTTCTTGTAGACAGCAATGTATGTGGGTCTTGTTTTTGTGTCCATTCAGCCAGTCTGCATTTTTTGGCTAGTGCATTTAATCCACTTACATTTAAAGTAATCATCGATATGTATCTGACAAGAATGCAGGAGACCAAGATTTAATCCCTAGGTTGGGAAGATCCCCAGGAGAAAAGAATGCCAATCCATTCCAGTATTCTTGCCTGGAAAATTCCATGGACAGAGGAGCCTGGTGGACTACAGTCCATGGGGGTTGCAAAGAATCAGACACGACTGAGTGGCTAACACTTTCACTTTTCACTTACGTTCCTAGGAGGGCCGACAGGAGCTACTCCACGTTCAAGGTCAGGAGGGGTGGCAGTAAGGAGATACCCCTTGTCCAAGGTAAGAGAAACCCAAGTAAGATGGTAGGTGTTGCGAGAGGGTATCAGAGGGCAGACACACCGAAACCATAATCACAGAAAACTAGTCAATCTGATCACACGGACCACAGCCTTGTCTAACTCAGTGAAACTAAGCCATGCCCTGTGGGGCCACCCAAGACAGACGGGTCATGCTGGAGAGGTCTGACAGAATGTGGTCCACTGGAGAAGGGAATGGCAAACCACTTCAGTATTCTTGCCTTGAGAACCCCATGAACAGTATGAAAAGGCAAAATGATAGGATACTGAAAGAGGAACTCCCCAGGTCGGTAGGTGCCCAATATGCTACTGGAGATCAGTGGAGAAATAACTCCAGAAAGAATGAAGGGATGGAGCCAAAGCAAAAACAATACCCAGTTGTGGATGTGACTGGTGATAGAAGCAAGGTCTAATATTATAAAGAACAATATTGCATAGAAATCTGGAATGTTAGGTCCATGAATCAAGGCAAATTGGAAGTGGTCAAACAGGAGATGGCAAGAGTGAACATCGACATTCTAGGAATCAGAGAACTAAAATGGACTGGAATGGGTGAATTTAACTCAGATGACCATTATATCTATTACTGTGGGCAGGAATCCCTTAGAAGAAAAGGAGTAGCCATAATGGTCAACAAAAGAGTCCAAAATGCAGTACTTGGATGCAATCTCAAAAACGACAGACAGTATGATACTGGTACTGTTCGTTTCCAAGGCAAACCATTCAATATCACAGTAATCCAAGCCTATGCCCCAACCAGTAACACTGAAGAAGCTGAAGTTGAATGGTTCTATGAAGACTTACAAGACCTTTTAGAACTAACACCCAAAAAAGATGTCCTTTTCATTATAGGGGACTGGAATGCAAAAGTAGGAAGTCAAGAAACACCTGGAGTAACAGGCAAATTTGGCCTTGGAGTATGGAATGAAGCAGGGCAAAGGCTAATAGAGTTTTGCCAAGAGAACACACTGGTCATAGCAAACACCCTCTTCCAACAATACAAGAGAAGACTACGCATGGACATCACCAGATGGTCAACTATGAAATCAGACTGATTCTATTCTTTGCAGCCAAAGATGGAGAAGGTCTATACAGTCAGCAAAAACAAGACTGGGAGCTGACTGTGGCTCAGATCATGAACTCCTTATTGCCAAATTCAGACTTAAATTGAAGACAGTAGGGAAAACCACTAGACTATTCAGGTATGACCTAAATCAAATCCCTTATGATTATACAGTGGAAGTGAGAAATAGATTTAAGGGACTAGATCTGATAGATAGAGTGCCTGATGAACTATGGACAGAGGTTCATGACATTGTACAGGAGACAGGAATCAAGACCATCCCCATGGAAAAGAAATGCAAAAAAGCAAAATGGCTGTCTGAGGAGGCCTTACAAATAGCTGTGAAAAGAAGAGATGCAAAAGCAAAGGAGAAAAGGAAAGATATACCCATTTGAATGCAGAGTTCCAAAGAATAGCAAGGAGAGATAAGACAGCCTTCCTCAGCAATGCAAAGAAATAGAGGAAAATAACAGAACGGGAAAGACTAGAGAGCTCTTCAAGAAAATTAAAGATAGCAAGGGAACATTTCATGCAAAAATGGGCTCGATAAAGGACAGAAATGGTATGGACCTAACAGAAGCAGAAGATATTAAGAAGAGGTGGCAAGAATACACAGAAGAACTGTACAAAAAAGATCTTCATGACCAAAATAATCATGATGTTGTGATCACTCACCTAGAGCCAGATATCCTGGAATGTGAAGTCACCTAGAGCCAGACATCCTGGAATGTGAAGTCAATGCTTAGAAAGCATCAGTATGAACAAAGCTAGTGGAGGTGATGGAATTCCAGTGGAGCTATTTCAAATCCTTAAAGATGATGCTGTGAAAGTGCTACACTCAATATGCCAGCAAATTTGGAAAACTCAGCAGTGGCCACAGGACTGGAAAAGGTCAGTTTTCATTCCAATCCCAAAGAAAGGCAATGCCAAAGAATGCTCAAACTACCACACAATTGCACTCATCTCACATGCTAGTAAAGTAATGCTCAAAATTCTCCAAGCCAGGCTTCAGCAATACGTGAACCGTGAACTTCCAGATGTTCAAGCTAGTTTTAGAAAAGGCAAAGGAACCAGAGATCAAATTGCCAACATCCGCTGGATCATCAAAAAAGCAAGAGAGTTCCAGAAAAACATCTATTTCTGCTTTATTGACTATGCCAAAGCCTTTGACTGTGTGGATCACAATAAACTGTGGAAAATTCTGAAAGAGATGGGAATACCAGACCACCTGACCTGCCTCTTGAGAAACCTATATGCAGGTCAGGAAGCAACAGTTAGAACTGGACATGGAACAACAGACTGGTTCCAAATAGGAAAAGGAGGATGTCAAGGCTGTATATTGTCACCCTGCTTATTTAACTTATATGCAGAGTACATCATGAGAAACGCTGGGCTGGAGGAAGCACCAGCTGGAATCAAGATTGCCAGGAGAAATATCAATAACCTCAGATATGCAGATGACACCACCCTTATGGCAGAAAGTGAAGAGGAACTAAAAAGCCTCTTGATGAGAGTGAAAGAGGAGAGTGAAAAAGTTGTCTTAAAGCTCAACATTCAGAAAACAAAGATCATGGCATCTGGTCCCATCACTTCGTGGTAAATAGATGGGGAAAGAGTGGAAACAGTGTCAGACTTAATTTTTGGGGGCTCCAAAAATCACTGCAGATGGTGACTGCAGCCATGAAATTAAAAGCCGCTTACTCATTGGAAGGAAAGTTATGACCAACCTAGACAGCATATTCAAAAATAGAGACATTACTTTGACAACAAAGGTCCATCTAGTCAAGGCTATGGTTTTTCCAGTGGTCATGTATGGATGTGAGAGTTGGACTGTGAAGAAAGCTGAGTGCCAAAGAATTGATGCTTTTGAACTGTGGTGTTGGAGAAGACTCTTGAGAGTCCCTTGGACTGCAAGGGGATCCAATGAGTCCATTCTAAAGGAGATCAGTCCTTAGTGTTCATTGGAAGGACTGATGCTGAAGCTGAATCTCCAGTACTTTGACCACCTCATGAGAAGAGTTGACTCATTGGAAAAGACTCTGATGCTGGGAGGGATTGAGGGCAGGAGGAGAAGGGGACGGCAGAGGATGAGATGGCTGGATGGCATTACCAACTTGATGGACATGAGTTTGAGTGAACTCCGGGAGTTGGTGATGGACAGGGAGGCCTGGCATGCTGCAATTCATGGGGTCGCAAAGAGTTGGACATGACTCAGAGACTGAACTGAACTGACTAGAACAGATAAAGAATAAACAAACAGATGAACACAATCACTGAAATAAATACTGTAAAAGGAATCTATAGTGGAATAACTGAGGCAGAAGAATGGATAAATGAGTTGGAAGATAGACTTGTGGAAATAACTGCCGAAGAGCAGAATAAATGAAAAATAATGAAAAGAATTCAGGATAGTCTTAGAGACCTCTGGGACAATATTAAACACACCAACATTTTACTTAAAAGGGTCCCAGAAGAAGAAGAGAAAAAGAAAGTGTCTGAGAAAATTTTTGAAGAGAGTATAGAAAAAAACTTCACTTATGTGGGAAAGGAAATAGTCAATTAAGTCTAAGAAGTGCAGGGAGTCCCAAACAGGATAAACCGAAGGAGAAACATGCCAAGATACACACCGATCTATTCTTTGGAACTCTGCATTTAGATGCTTATATCTTTCCTTTTCTCCTTTGCTTTTCGCTTCTCTTCTTTTCACAGCTATTTGTAAGGCTATATTTTATTTCTGTAAGGCTTTATTTTATTTCTTCTAAGTCCTTGTTAAATGAGTTAATTGATTCTTGCATTTTCTCTATTCTATTTTCAAGGTTTTAGATCATTTTTACTATTATTACTCTGAATTCTTTTTCAAGTAGTTTGCCTTGTTTCCTCTCTGTTTATTTGGTATTGTTAATTTCCACCTTGTTCCTTCATTTGTGCAATACTTCTGTCTTTTCATTTTTTTCCTAATCTACCGTGCTTGAGGTCTCCTTTGCCCAGGCTTTAGGGTCATGTCCTTCTTCCTTTTGGTGTCTGCCCTCAGTGGGTAAGGCTGGTCCAGTGGTTTGTGTAGACTTTGTGTTGGGAGGGACTTGTGTCTGCATTCTTGTTGGAGGAGGTGAGTTTCTTTTCCCTCTGCTGGGCAGGGTTGTGCTAGGTGATATGTTTTGGGGTGTCTGTGGGAGTCCCGTCTGTTGATGATTGAATTTGTGCTTTTGTCTTGCTTGTTGTTTGGGTGCGGCATCTTGCACTGGGTGCTGCCAGCAGTTGGGTGATGCTGGGCCTTGTGTACAGGTGAAGACCTTTGTTTGAGTTTTCACTAATTAATAACTTCCTGGGGTTAGGAGTTCTCTGGCAGTCCTGGATTCAGCACTTCCACTCCAAAGGCTCAGGCCCAACACTGGTCAGGGAACAGTTCCACAAGTCACTTGTTATGGCATTAAAGGGAATTAAAACAAACACACGAAAACTAAAAACAAAACAAGAAACAAAAGACAAATCCCATATGAATGGTACAAACAAAGTCAGACAAATAATAACAAAAACAATGGACCACGCACACATAAACAAAACCAAAACAGTCCAAAGAAAAGAAAATACAAGAAAGTGACCCAGCAAGTAAAGGAAACCAAAAGTGTTATTGACCAAATAAAAACAAAACTAACTAAAAAAATTAACCAGGAAACAAAACCAAAGCAGAATGCCAACTGGGGGATAAAGCAAAAAAAAAAAAAAAAATCAAACTAATAACTTGATGAAAAAAAGAAAGAAAAATAAGAAAAAAAAATAGAAAAGCAAAGTTAAATAGAAGTATGTAAAAAAGATTTATGTATATTAAAGAATAACTATAGCAGGATAAGAACAATAAGAAAAACATACAAAATAAAAAATTAATTTAAAAAAACTTGTTTAAAGAAGAAAAAAGAAAACAAAAAAACCCACAGACCTGCAAAAGGCGAATGTAGAGGTAGAAGTGTATAAAGGAAATAAAAAGTGTGATTTAAAAAAAAAAATTCTCAAAAGCTTAAATAGAGTTAATAGTAATAATAAAATCGACAACCACAGTAACAGAGCGGGTAAAAAAAAGGAAGAAAAAAAAAGTCCAGAACCAATCAAAATATGAGTAATAATAAATGTTTTTCTCAGATCTCAGCTATCAGCGTCCTTTCCCTTGGTGTGAGTCACAGTCCACCTCCACTTCCCTAGGATACTCTCCAACACTGGGCTGGTCTCCGGACCTGCTGTGGGGACAGCTCAGACTCTAATCTGGCGCTACTCCTGTGTATTCTTTTCTCCAGTGTCCACAGTTGCCAGAGCTACTGCGTTTACTTTTATGGGAACTCTCATTGTCCTTTTATATATTCCATAGATACAGAGTCTGCCTCGTTAACCATGTGGGTTTAATCTGCAGCTTGTACAGCTGGTAGGAAGATTTTCCATCCTCTTCCTTAGTCACACTGCCCCTGGGGTTCAATTGCGATATTACCTTCACCTCTGCATGTGGGTTGTCCACAGGAGTTTGCTCCAGAGGCTTCCCTGGAGGACTTGGGTGTGTCCCAGTGAGGACCAGATACAGAGACAGCACAGCTGCTTGGATTGCAGGGACCCCGGCAGTGCCAGGGACGCAGGAGAGCTGGCAGCTAGGGGAGCAGGAAATATAGGTGCTTAGGGCCTTCTGTAGCCTCTGGCAGCTCTGCCCCAGTAAGGATTGAGCACGAAGGTGGCGCAGCTGCTTGGATCAAGGGGTTTGTCCCTTATTCTTTCCCCATTCAGAAATAACAAGCTTGGAGAAGGAAATGGCAACCAACTCCAGTATTCTTGCTTGGAAAAGCCCACAAACAGAGGAACCTTGTGAGCTACAGTCCATGGGGTCGCAAAGAGTTGGACACAACTTAGCAACTAAACAACCACCTCAGATCATCAGGCATTAGATCCTGGAGGTTAGGTTTCCCTGCTATAGAGCACTGTTTTTGTGAAATCTCTGACTGCTTGCCTCTATCAAAATACTTAATAGGCATTACTATTTATAAAATAGATAATCAGTAAGGACCTACTGTATAGCACAAGGAACTCTAAACTCAATACGCTAAAGGCCTATATGGGAAAAAAAATCTGAGAGTGGACACGTGTATGTGTATAACTGATTCACTTTGCTGCACACCTGGAACTAACACAACATTGTACATCAACTATATTCCAATAAAATTAATTTAAAAAAGAAGAAATAACAAACTCTAGGACAAAATATCAGAGAAGGCAGTGGCACCCCACTCCAGTACTCTTGCCTGGAAAATTCCATGGACGGAGGAGCCTGGTAGGCTGCAGTCCATGGGGTTGCTAAGAGTCGGACACGACTGAGCGACTTCACTTTCACTTTTCACTTTCATGCATTGGAGAAGGAAATGGCAACCCACTCCAGTGTTCTTGACTGGAGAATCCCAGGGACGGGGGAGCCTGGTGGGCTGCCGTCTCTGGGGTCGCACAGTCGGACACAACTGAAGCGACTTAGCAGCAGCAGCAGCAGGACAAAATATATTTCCATTCCTCATACCTTCCTTTACTGAAAGCACACATCCTACTTTCCTTAAGCAACCATGACCTATCTTTTACATTAGCGTTCCCTGATTGGACTATCCCATAACCTCTAGAAACATGCATCTTCCAAAAGAACAACTTCTTTCCTTAATGTGGTCTGTGGTAAAAGATATGTGTCTGAGGGCACTCAGGGCTGTGCACTGGGACGACCCTGAGGGATGGGATAGGGAGGGAGGTGGGAGGGGGATTCAGGATGGGGGACACATGTACACCCATGGCTGATTCATGTCAGTGTATGGCAAAACCACTACAATATTGTGAAGTAATTAGCCTCCAATTAAAATAAATTAATTTTTTTAAATAAGAAAAAAAATATGTGTCTGATATACTCAAACATCTTTAGTTTCCCCCTCATAAGAAGACAAAAGTAGCAAAGGAGTAAATTTGGATCTGCTTAGCAATTAATGTTCCAATATTTCATCTTATTTGAAATGGCCTGGATCCTCAATGAATTCTTATTAATTAACTTAATTTTGTTTCAAGT
The DNA here is from genome assembly GCF_029407905.1 of Bubalus kerabau. Classification (NCBI taxonomy): domain Eukaryota; kingdom Metazoa; phylum Chordata; class Mammalia; order Artiodactyla; family Bovidae; genus Bubalus; species Bubalus kerabau. The sequence continues at coordinate 170,990,039 of NC_073624.1, forward strand.
TATCAAAATGTGGAGAGACTATTTTAGATGGATATTTCCAAAACATGTAGCTCAGCTGGTAAAGAATTATTCCTATAGAGTTTACCAAAAGCTCTTACCTCAGTAACATTTACTTAAAAATGTAATCATATCATTTTCCCTGTTGACAGATTTTATAACAATATGCACTTATCAACAATAATATGCACTTATTAACTTCCAGTAAGGTGTTCTTTGGAAGGAATGATGCTAAAGCTGAAACTCCACTACTTAGGCCACCTCATGCAAAGAGTTGACTCATTGGAAAAGACTCTGATGCTGGGAGGGATTGGGGGCAGGAGAAGGGGACGACAGAGGATGAGATGGCTGGATGGCATCACTGACTAGATGGACGTGAGTTTGAGTGAACTCCGGGAGTTGGTGATGGACAGGGAGGCCTGGCGTGCTGCAATTCATGGGGTCGCAAAGAGTCGGACAGGACTGAGCGACTGAACTGAACTGAACTGAACCCTAAGTACAATAAAAGTATTACATTTAATGTTCATGATTCTAAAGACAGGTCTGTATTAATTAAGCCTACAAGCTTAAAACCAAGCTATAATACCAAATATTAATTTACTATTATCTCCCAGATCATATGTATCTGGAATGTATTCTGGTGAGTTTTATATTTCTGAGTATGTATATAAGCACTCAGTTTCCTTTAAGCCAATTAAATACAGTTCATTTACAAGTTAATTTTTACATAAAGACAGACAACAGAATCAGAGATCTTTTCGTTTTCCTCCTTGAATTTTAAAAGGTCTCTTTTAATACAAAAATATTTATTCAAAAAGATAAATGCACCCCTATGTTCATTACAGCATTATTTACAACAGTCAAGATATGGAAGTAACCTAAGTGTGCATCCATGGATAAATGGATAAAGAGATGTTCATCTTCTTCTCAGAAGATAAAAAAGAATGAAATCTTGCAATTTGTAACAACATGGATAGAACTTGAGGGTCTTAAGTGAAATAAGTAAGGAGAAACACACATACTCTATGATTTCAATCATGTGGAATAAAAACAAACACAACGAACAAATAATATAATAGCAACAAACTCAGATTTGTTGAGACAAATCAGTTTGTTAACTCAGCAGAGAACTGATCAGTGGTTACCAGAGGACAAGGGACTGGGTGAGGGGGGAGCTATGTGGTGATGGATGCTGACTAAACTTACAGGGTGCTCACTCTGTAGTATATACAGATGTTATTTTATGATGCTGTACACTTGCAGCTTACATCATCATGATCATCTTCACCATCATCCTAAATAAAAAAGAGGTGTAATTCTCCCAAAATAAAATGTCTCTTTTTCTTTTCCTCAGTCTGGGGGACTACAGATGGATCAGAAAGTTCCTGAGAGCCCAGGCAAAATAGTTACATTGCAGAGGCAGAGGCAGAAGAGGGGGAAAAGCAAGTTCATCTCCCCCCTTTTTTTTCTCTTTAATGTCTAAGTAACCCAAGGCTGGAGTCTCAGGCAATGTGGGCTGTGTTTGAATTTCAAGGCTTAGTGTTCCATCATGCCCACAATTTTAGCAGAGACTTGAAGGAACAGTTGGACAGACAAAACTGCATAAGATGAAGATCCTTATTTAACATGTACCAGTGACAGAGCTTGACACAAACAAGTTTTCAGGATAACAGGGATGCGAGTGCAGATATAAGGATCAAGGGAGAGGTACAGGGTGAAAGAGCAGAAAGACTGGGGGAAAAAAAAAAACAGCAGGAAAATAAAGGTGAGAATACTGGGAGGATAGGGCTTCCAGCCCCTACATGATATGTTTAAACCTCACTCACTATCCTAAATCTCCCGTCAGGGAGAGCCCACTGGACCGAGGTTTGCACGTGTTAGGCCAGCCTCTCCCACCTCTGCTTGTCACCTGTCAAGGTGAGCTGTTGCCAGCCACAGGCTGAGAGCAGTGATTAGCTGCAGGAGGTCCACTCTCTCAGAAGGATAGAACAGAGGAGTAGAAAAGGAGAAAGAAGTAGAGAGATAATAAGAAGGGGAAAGAGACAAAGAGGAAGGGTTAAGCTTTGCCTGATAGAGGCCCCCAGGTGGGACGAAGTGAGGTTCAGGTGATCACTTGTCACCAGTGGTGATCCCCCAGGCTCCCAGATCTTCTCCTGGGAAGCGGACAACTGTCCCAAGTTGGGTGCCAAAAATCTGCTACTGATCTGGGTTCTTGGCCTTAATCAACAGAAATTGACTAGAGGGGAGACAAGAAATTCAGGCAAGGCTTTATTGGGGTCCTTGCTGCCGCAGCAGTGAGGGAAAGTAACCGGGTCCCTTGCTGGCTCCTGAGGGTGGTGGTGGGGCAACCTGGTTCCTTACATGGGGTGAAGGTAGGGGTGTGTCTAGGGGTTAGTCAGGAGGGGTGGCTTAGACCGTTTGCCCACGCTTCAGGCCAAGTGCAAGGGGCATGCACAGTACCCTGTTTCTGCTCGTGGCTCTTCAGAAGTGGCAGTTGTGGTTTTTGGTCTTTCTGTATCTTGTTCATAATTTGCCCCAACTGCCCACTCACACAGTAACTTTTAGTCCCTTGTAGCGTCTTTGTACGGAGAAGGCAATGGCACCCCACTCCAGTACTCTTGCCTGGAAAATCCCATGGACGGAGGAGCCTGGTAGGCTACAGTCCATGGGGTCGCTAAGAGTCGGACACGACTGAGCGACTTCACTTTCACTTTTCACTTTCATGCGTTGGAGAAGGAAATGGAAACCCACTCCAGTAACTTGCCTGGAGATTCCCAGGGACAGAGGAGCCTAGTGGGCTGCCGTCTATGGGGTCGCACAGAGTCGTACACGACTGAAGCGACTTAGCAGCAGCAGCAGCAGCGTCTTTGTATTTTGTTGCTGGATAAGACCTTTGTGCAGGTGCAAGCACCGCAGCTAAGGGCTCCAGATCCCGGCCTGTCTCACTTCTGCCTAAACCCCTCAGACCTGGGACAGGGGCCTGAGGGTCGTCAGTTAACCCGACTGAGGTCCAAATATGGGTTGGGGAAGTTCATAAGGAAAACGTACTGAGAAGGGGTCGGGGACTGACGCACGCCGCCAGCACAGCGGACCGCACAGTCTGGCAGGCTCATGCTTCGACCTACCTGAGCCCAGAGCCCAGGGCCCGCCACCCGCACCCCGCGAAGTCCAGGACGTCTAAGCCCTCACGCGGGGCCGGGGCCGCGGCCGCGAAGCGGACCGGCGCGATCCCGGGCGTTCGTCCCCCACCCCGCCCCTCGCGTACCGGTGTCGGCAGCGGGTGATGCGGCCCCTTTAAGTCCCGGCCGCCCCGCCCTTCGCAGCCAACTCCGCGGCGGCCCGGGATCCAGGCCGGGCCGCGGCTCTCGCCGCGCAGCCTAACCCAGCCCGGCCCGGCCCGGCCCGAGCGCCGAGCCTAGGCCGTCCGCTTCCCACAGCCTGGAGGAGCCGGCGGTGCGGCGCCCGGCCCGGTCCGCAGCCCGGCAGGCCGGCCCGCACCTCCGCCCGGCCCCGGGCTCGCAGCCCCTCCCCGCCCCGGGGCCGGGGCCCCTGCAGCCTCCCGGTCCCGGCGCTCCGGCCCCGGCCCCCCGGGCCATGCGGCCTCGGCCCCGCCGGCGCCCACCGCGTACCTGAGGAGATGAGGCTCCGCAATGGCGCCTTCCTGACGCTGCTGCTCTTCTGCCTGTGCGCCTTCTTCTCGCTCTCCTGGTACGCGGCGCTCAGCGGCCAGAAAGGTGAGCCCCTCCCCGCCGGCGCTGCCCCGCTCCCCTCCCGCCCCGGGCGCCGGCCTCGGCAGCGGGGCTCGGGCGCCCGCCGCGGAAGGCGGCCGGAAGCCGGCGCCGGCGCCCCCTCCCCGCCCGGCCGGCGCGGGGGGACGCCCCTCCCTGCGCGCCCCCACTTGTTTGCTGCCGGAGAAACGAAATTCTCCGCGGCCCGGGGCTGGGCCTCGAGGCGGGGGCCGGGCGGGCGCTCGGGACTGGCCTCCGCGAGTTTTGCCCGCGCTGGGGCGGGTCGCCCCCTCTGGCGAGCGGGGGACCTCAGAGTTCTCAGAGAGGGGAGGGAGACACAGGGGCAGAGGCGGCTTCGCCGGCTCCGGGCACATGGATGCCCCGTTCCGGAGAGCCGCGTGAAGTGGCAACCGGCCGCGCAGGCGGCACTGTCGCTTCCCACCACCGCTCCGCCCCGGCTGTGGCCCCAGGACTCCCCCACGGGGAAGCGGGCGCTGCGGAAGCCTTCCTCAGGCTGCTGGCCTGCGGGGTGCCTTGGGGGCCTCAGGAGCAGCCCACCTGGCTACCGGTTAACTTGCGTTATGTGGCCTCACGTGAAGTTTGCTCCAGCTAGCCAGTCCACCGCCGAGGCCCCCCGAGTCTGCTAGCACACTTCGGGCTGAGGGGGCAGACCCCAGCACTGGCTCCATGTTGGTTGGGATGGATGGGGCTGAGTGGAGCGTTTGCTGAGGGCACAAAGCTGAGGAGGCCCTCGCAGGCCTCTGTCGACCCAGCTTGCAGCACCAGAGGCAGCAGGAAAAGCTGCTTCCTTCCTGCCTCTAGCTTTCCCTGCAGGAGGCCTAGGCAGGCTCTGACTGACCTCAGCCTTGCCCCCACCTCCTGCTTCCCTGTCCCCAGCGGAGGCTGCCAGGAGGAGACTTTCTGACCCTCGAAGTCCCCGTGTCCCACCTGGCTCCTGCCCACCCAGCTCAGCCCAGCCCTGTTTGGGTGGAGGCTTGGGCTGTCCTTGGGGCACCAGAAGGCCTGGAAGGAGAACCCTAGGACTTGGTACATGGAGGCCACGGCTGGAGCAGAGTTCTCTGTAGGTCTCTGTATGTGCAGTGTTCGACCCAGGGAAGGGCATGGCTGGGGCAGAGTTCTGTGTAGGTGAGGTGTGTCACCTAGGGGAGGACACTTTGGACCCTCAGCAGAGTGGCCACGTAGGCAGACTGGCTTGGAGGCCAAGGTGGGGCCGTACCTCATGGGCTGGGGCACATTTGTTCAGTTGTGAGTGAAGTAATGAGCGCTTGCACCCTGCCCTGGGCGAGGCCACAGTTCCTAGGTGCCTCTTGCAGCAGCCGCATGCTCTCAGCTGGATGTCAGGAATTGCAATGTCAGACCCCCACCTGTGCCAGGACTCCAGACTGTGAGTCTGACTAGCCACAGTGTCCAGGAGCATGGGAGTGAGGGAGATACCCATGGCTCCATTTAGGCCTACTCTCCCTAGGGGCTTCCCAGGTGGCCCTAGTGGTAAAGAACCTGCCTGCCAATGCAGGAGACTTAAGAGATGCGGGTTTGATCCCTGCGTCGGGAAGATCTCTTGGCATGGCAGTCCACTCCAGTATTCTTGCCTGGAGAATCCCATGGACAGAGGAGCCTGGCAGACTACAGCCCATGGGGTTGCAAAGAGTTGGACACAACTGAAGCTTCTTAGCAGCAGCAGTAGCAGTTCCCTAAGGGAAGCATCCAGGAACCTGGTCAAAGAAATGGGGTTCAGATGCAGGGTCCTTGTCCCTGGGGCTTGAAAGCCCAGAAGCCTGTGACATGTGACAAGAGGGTCACCTGGGCCTTCCTTACTGAGGGCTGCTACTCTTTTGGGGGGTCCAGTAGGATCTGGTCTTTGAAGGCCTGAAGAGAAGCCTGAGTCTGGGCTCTTACATGAACCTTTATCATTTTTACATTCAGATGACTGTATTAAGCCTGTAGGGAAGCCAGACTAAGTCTGAGACGAGACTGGACCTTGGCTTCCAGTTTGCAGTGAATACGGAACTCAGGAGAGGGCTGGCCCCGGCAGGGATGCTTAGAGGAAAAGCAGAAGAACCCAGATCTGTAGGGAAGGGAAGAGGTGGGCAGGGAGCCAGAGAGAAAGGAAAGTAGGAGCAGGTGGCATCCTGGAAGCCAAGGGCCAGGAAGGACATATAGGCCTTGGCAAGACCCTGGATGCAGGTTTCAGGCTCACTTTCACATCCAGCCTTGACAAAATTTGTGCATCAGCTCCACTAATGCTCCGGTTATAGCCCTGCGAAAGGTCCCCAGGGAAGACAGCAGACTCTCCAGGGGGTTAGCCTGAGCCACACAGCCCTCCCCGTGTCTAGGCTGTCCCCTCTCTTAGACTTCAGCAATGATGGATGCCCGTCTTGACCCCTGGGAGAGTGGAGGCAAATCCTGGAGAGGAGGTGGCCACCTGCCCCCTTCTCCATGCTTCTGCCCCCTGCAGGTTAAGAGCAGACCTTCACTGGGCCCGGCACCTGTCTGCGCCTCTCTGAGCCTATTTTTCCATCCCTCAGTACAGGGCACAGGGTCTGTGCCCCAACTTCAACCTTGAAATCTGTTTCTTTAATGAAGAGGGACCCAAAGGGAAGCTTGTGGTCTGTGGGCCTCAGATATCTTGATTATTTTGCCTTCTGGTAGAGGGAGGCGCAGGAAAGCCTCCAGTAGTGTGACCACAGCTGCCCCCAGGACTTGGAAAGAGGAAAGCTTCTGGCAAGAGGACCAGGGTAGGGAGCAGGCTATGCCCAGGCCTCAGTGGCCAGGGTGATTCAGCAGAGCCCACCTCTGGGTCCACCTAGGACAGGCTAAGGTTGGACAGAGCTCAGCCTACTTAAAAATCAGGGAAGGCCACATGTGGGGGAGCAGGGGCAGCAGGCAGAGAGAGTGAGGCCTCCTTACGCTCCCTCCACCTCACAGAGGGCCCCGCTGCAGGGGGCTTCCTTGGGTATAGCCAGTATCATTGGGGTGGGCATCAGGGACAGTAGGTAGGTAGGTGGAGACTGCAGGAGGGAGGCCACCTACCTGCTTGGGCAGCTCTGAACCACATCCTACCAGGCCTCAGCACTCCCCAGTGAGGCTTCCTATTGGCCACTGGGCGGGGGAGTGATGGGGGTGGCCAGCGCCCTGTTTAAAGGGTCAGGTTTCTGGGGTAACCTGGCCTCGGAACCCAGAGCAGAGCCTCAAAGATCTGGTAACCTGACTCCTAACTCCCTCCCCAATGGGGCTGTTCTGAGCACAGAAGCTTGAAGTGGCCTGGCCATTGGCCCCAGGGGCAGCGTGTGGGGAGGGAGACTGGGGCAAGCTTCTGACTTTGGAGTGCCTTATCAAGGACCTGCTTGGCTCCCCTGCTGTCCCCCCGCTCTGGCCTCTCTGTCCTTCCTAGGAGCTGCTCCTTTCTCTTTTTCCGGAACTTAGCACTTAGGCCTCTGCCCTAGCTACAGGAGGGGGTGTCCTGGGATGACCGAATTTTGCCTTGGTCATGACCTTTGGAGTATCTGGTTGTGGCGAAGTGACACCATCCCAGGGCATTCTGGGGGTTGTGATCCCCCTGAGGGATCAAAGAATATAAGAGCTGCCTGAAGATGAGAGGGGAGAAATCTGGAAGGCTTCGGAGACTTGGAGAGTTTTGCACCGAGGCCTTGAAGGCTCCACGGGCTTTCATTAGGCCCAGAAGAGAAAAGGGAATCCCAGGCAGATGAAACAAGCATATGTGAGAGCATAGACGTCAGACGAGGAAAAGGCAGTGTGTGTGATAGCAAAAAAGGAGGGCAAAAGCCAGATTCGAAGGGCCTTGAGAGTGAACAGCCTGGCAGGACCTGGCTGCCTCAGCAGCAGCAGCAGATAGCACATTGTTTTTGTCTCATTCTTGATGGCTCGGCCCTGCCAGGCCAGTGGAGCCAGGTACTTGACACCCTAGGGCTCCCTGTCCACTGTCAGGCAGCCCTACCTCTGTGCTGCTTCAGGCCCATGTCCACCTCGGAGCCTGCAGATGGGACCCCGCTGGAGGTTCTGATCCAGGTCCCTCTGGGTGGCATGGTTCAGGCCTGGGATAGCTCTTCAGAGAAGCAGGCCTCAGGGCATTCAGAGCTTGTGTTCCCTCTCTGCTGTTGGGACCTGTGACTCGTTTTTCAACTTCTTTTGTTCCTCTGAGCACTACGGGCTGTAACTGCAGCGGTCTCCCCACCCCCCCACTATGTGCGATTATGAATCCAGAGCTGGTGTCTAGTGTAGAATGACCGCCATGGGGACAGTGATGAATGCGTGTCCGGGGCTCAGTCCTACTTGGAGGATAGGAGGGGATGTTCAGGGAGGTTTTCTGTCCCCAAGACCCCCATGAGTCTTCTCCCACAGACTGACCCACAGTATACCCCAAGGAGCCTTGGGGATGGGGCTGCCTGTGATCTCTGTGAAGTAGGGTGGGAAGCGAAGTGCAGAGGCTGAAAGAAGGAACAGGGGAAAGCTGGCCTCAACATAAGAACTGCTTGAGGAAGGCGGGTCTTGGATGGGCCCTTGGATGTCCTGCCTCCCGGAAGGAGGAGATGCTGCAAGGAGAAGCAGGAAGGGGCTGTGAGAGCTACTGGGAGGAGAGAACTCAGTCCTAGGCTTTTCCACCTCCAGCTTAGTTTGTCCCCCCTGGGCCTGGAAGTGGTCCTGCAGCCTGCACTAGAGAGGACTAATTCCCCCGTGGAGGCTTTTCTTCTGCAGGTGTGAGTGTCACTGAGACTGCCGAGTGACTTTTATGTAAGCCCATGGGACTCACACGTAGCAGGCATGAGAACAGATGTGCACAGATGTGTGTGCTGACACCCTCGGGGGGCAGCAGGTCAGCTCTAGGCTGCCCCCTGGTGACAGCGTGCACACCACTCAAGGTGATGTGGTGGACGTCTACCAGCGGGAGTTCCTGGCCCTGCGTGACCGCTTGCATGCAGCCGAGCAGGAGAGCCTCAAGCGCTCCAAGGAGCTCAACCTGGTGCTGGATGAGATCAAGAGGGCCATGTCCGAGAGACAGGCGCTGCGAGATGGAGACAGCAATCGCACCTGGGGCCGCCTACCTGGTGAGGCGCGGGAGCGAGACGCGGTGAGGGCGCCAAGCTGGTGGTTAAGCTCCTTGTCTGACCTGCCCCTTCCCGACCCACCCAGAGGATCCGCGCCTGAAGCCGTGGAACGTCTCGCACAAGCACGTGCTGCACCTTCCCACTGTCTTCCACCACCTGCCACACCTGCTGGCCAAGGAAAGCAGCCTGCAGCCGGCCGTGCGCGTGGGCCAGGGCCGCACCGGAGGTAGGGGGCGTGGGAGAGGCAAGAGGCAGGCGGCGGGGCGGTCCCCACGTGTGCCCAGGGCCGACCCTCCGCGTCCCCACAGTGTCGGTGGTGATGGGCATCCCCAGCGTGCGGCGCGAGGTGCACTCCTACCTGACTGACACGCTGCACTCACTCATCTCGGAGCTGAGCCCGCAGGAGAAGGAGGACTCGGTCATCGTGGTGCTGATTGCAGAGGCGAGTGGGCGGGGCCAGGCCGGGTGCTCAGTGCAGGGCGCGGCCTAAAGGAGCGGGGAGAGGAAAACAGCAGGGTTTCGGAGGAGACTCGCAAGTTCAGTTGGTTTCATTCACAAACTTGCCAAGGTAAAAAATTAAAAGGAAAGAGACAGTTTACTTTCTCCTCTTGGGGATGTGAAGTTACACAGTCCGCCCCACCCCTTGGCCCCAGGTATCTAGAAGGGCTTTCTCTGAGGCACCTATGGTCCCTATGCCCAGCCCTACTTAGCCTTTAGGATGGTGGGAGAAAGAGCTGTGTCCTTCCCCCAGCCTTTTCTTCCAGGCCATTTGGGGTGACAGCCTGACTCAGGGAGGGCACTTGGTCTTCCCACAGACTGACCCACAGTATACCTCGCTGGTGACAGAGAATATCAAGGCCTTGTGAGTACTGGCAGCCCAGCAAGGCTGGTGAAGGGAGGACTCTCTGTGAGGTGCTGGGCAGGCAGGAGCCTTGCATCTGTGGGAAAGGGTGCTTCCCTTCTTGGCTGTGGGGGTGGGTATGTAGTGATGACCCAACCCCTCTGAAGCCTCTGTGTGTCAGCAGGATGGGTGTGATATCGGGGGATGTCTGCCTGGTGGGCTTTAGGTAAAGGACGGGGTCTAGCTAGCTCAGCTCTGCCCCTGCTCTGGTCCCTGGAGTCTGCAAACTCACTGGGCCTTCCTGTCCCCAGGTTCCCTACGGAGATCCATTCTGGGCTCCTGGAAGTCATCTCCCCTTCCCCCCACTTCTACCCTGACTTCTCCCGCCTCCGAGAGTCCTTTGGGGACCCCAAGGAGAGAGTCAGGTACTAGTCCTATCCCTCTTCCTGTGCCCCCAGCCACCTGCCCCCTGTGCTAAGGAACCTAGCCTGTGGGTGTCTTGAGTCCCAAGTCCTTTTCTGCACTGCCTCCATTGTTCCATTGGAGGGCCCCTGCATGGGGGCGGGGGGCCTGCTACCCACTCAGTGGCCTCTGTGGTGGCCACACTGGAGGTGGAGGGGTCTGAGCTCTTGAGGCCCCTTCCCCTGGTCCGCAGGTGGAGGACCAAACAGAACCTTGATTACTGCTTCCTCATGATGTATGCACAGTCCAAAGGCATCTACTACGTGCAGGTGAGCACTGATGCCCTGCTCTGGCTCCCTTTCCCCCTGCCCGGGCCTGGGTGGCGAGCCCTGCCCTCCCTGTGCCCATCCTTAGTCCTGGCCCCCTTCTACCTTGCCACCACTGTGCAGCTGGAAGACGACATCATAGCCAAGCCCAACTACCTGAGCACCATGAAGAACTTTGCACTCCAGCAGCCCTCGGAAGACTGGATGATCCTGGAGTTCTCCCAGCTGGGTTTCATTGGTGTGCCAGCCCCCTCCCTGCCCAACTGGCCTGACCAGACTATCTCTCTCCAGCCCACTTCTGCCTCTGTCATCAGCTCTCAGCCCCCTGCCCTGTTCCCAAGCCCAGGTCAGGCTCTGAGTCTTTTCCTAGAGTGCCCGCTGTAGCCACTCCTGGCCTATTCCTGCCTGCCCCTCTGCATCAAGATGTTTGGGCTCACCAGCCCATCCGCCCTCTTCTTACCCACACCTGCCTGCAGCCAGCCAGAGGTTTTGCTGTGGGACCCTCCCCAGACTCCCCCACAGGGATTAAGAGGAAGTAGGTCAGGGCAGAGCTGCCTTCTCAGCACCCTTTTCCCCCTACTCCTACCCTCAGGGAAGATGTTCAAGTCGCTGGACCTGAGCGTCATTGTGGAATTCATCCTTATGTTCTACCGGGACAAGCCCATTGACTGGCTCCTGGACCACATTCTTTGGGTGAAGGTCTGCAACCCTGAGAAGGATGCGGTGAGCAGGGCCTGCAAAGAGGCGGGCGGGGCGGTGGAGCGAGCAGCCTCCTTCAGGGACTGTTGGTGACCGTGCGCCCGACGGGAGGAGACTGTTGCTGGCTGGAGGAGTTTGCCTTCAGCCCGTGTGTCACCCTCCCTCCACAGAAGCACTGCGACCGGCAGAAGGCCAACCTGCGGATCCGCTTCAAGCCCTCCCTCTTCCAGCACGTGGGCACTCACTCCTCACTGGCGGGCAAGATCCAGAAACTGAAGGTGGGCGGTGCCGCCCTGGGGCGGGTCGAGCACAGCAGAGCCTCCTCCGAGCTCAGGCAAGGAGGCGGCGGGCAGTCCAGGCCACCGAGCACCTGTGTCCCTCCGCCACCAGGACAAGGACTTTGGGAAGCATGCGCTGCGGATGGAGCACGTGAACCCACCGGCAGAGGTGAGCACGAGCCTCAAGACGTACCAGCACTTCACCCTGGAGAAGGCCTACCTGCACGAGGATTTCTTCTGGGCCTTCACACCCTCTGCAGGGGACTTCATCCGCTTCCGCTTCTTCCAGCCGCTGCGACTGGAGCGGTCAGTGCCATCGCCCACAGACCCACTTTGGGGGAGGGGGAGGGTGGCTACCGCGATTCAAGCCTCACCACAACTTTCTGACCCTACAGATTCCCCTCTGTGACCCCCCCAGCAGATTATTTAATGTTGTTAGGTTTTCTTATCTGAAAAGTGTAGCTCAGAACAGTAGCTACAGAATTCCCTGGTCCAGTGGAAAGACTCAGGCTTTCACTGCTGTGGAACCGGGTTCAGGCCTCGGTTGGCGAAATAAGATCCATAAGCTGCATGTGGTGAGGACAAAACAAAAAGGAACAGTAGCTACTTCATAAAGGCAAGTCCAGCATCGCCCACAGGAGCTTGGTGACATTGCCCGTCACCATCGGCCTTTTGAGTAAGTTGCCTTGTACAGTCCAACAACCACTTTGGGTAGTGCCCAACTTGGCCCAGTACCACAGGGCCCACTGAAAGGTTGTTGCTGAGCTGTGAAAGACGCTGGCATTCTTGGCCTCCAGAGGAGAGGAATTCAGTCCGGGGCCAGAGACAAGGCTTGATCGCTCAGAGCTTTTGTGTGATAAAGTTTTATTAAAGTATAAAAGAGATAGAGAAAGCTTCTGACATAGGCATCAGAAGAGGGCAGAAAGAGTTGCCCCCCTGCTAGCTTTTAGCAGTATGTTATATACCTATCAGCAGGTTGCTAAGAGAAAGGAGATGTCTCAAAATGCAGAGTGGCACCAGGCCCCTCACCCACAACATGCATTTTGAGATAACATTGATATCAGGTGAGTCATCCCTGGCCATAAAACAATTGACATGAATCTTGAAGAAAGGCAGGTTTCCGAGTAAATATGTAGCTTCATTAACATAGATTAGGAGAACAATGTATGAGTAAAATATACCGGTTTGTTGAGCCCTTACTGGTTCTGAGTCTTAAGCAGAATCAACTTGGAAGAAAGACAGTCTAGAGTAAATACATAGTTCATTAACATGGCTTAAGAAAACCACTTCCATAAGAAAAACATTGGTTAGCTCAAGGTTTGAGAAAAGTTAGGTTCAGGTGGAACCAGGTGTCATCATGGCAACACAGAATTTTACCTCCTTTTAATTTTGTGTAGAGAAGGAAAAAAATGTCTAACACTTGCCTGTTTCCTCCATTTGGAGAACCTGGCCTTCCTTCCTGTTCCCCTCTCACCACCAACTGCAGTCCTGGCCCAGGCCTGGCCTTTTCTCTGCTGGGCGTCATGCCTAGGCAGTGCCCCACCCCTGCAGCAGCTCACAGGCCTGTCTGGCCGCAGGTTCTTCTTCCGTAGTGGCAACATCGAGCACCCAGAGGACAAGCTGTTCAACACATCTGTGGAGGTGTTGCCCTTTGATGTGAGTGTGGTTGGTGGGGAGGTGTGCACTGAGGCCTGCCCCTCCCACAGCCACCGGCTTCAGCCCCTTGATTTTGCCCCCAGAACCCCCAGTCAGACAAGGAGGCCCTGCAGGAGGGCCATTCGGTCACTCTGCAGTACCCTCGGAGCCCTGATGGCTACCTTCAGATAGGTGAGTGAGGGGCTACTGAGCGGAGGTGGGGGCGAGGCTCGATGAGCAGGGCTCTTGGGGCCGCCTCTCACTGCTGCGCTCCCCCAGGCTCCTTCTACAAGGGCGTGGCACAGGGTGAAGTGGACCCTGCTTTCGGCCCCCTGGAAGCACTGCGCCTCTCCATCCAGACAGACTCACCTGTGTGGGTCATTCTGAGCGAGGTGACATGGGGCAGGGGATGGGGAGCTGTACCCAGCAGCTAAACTCCAGCGTTCCCTGAAACCCCAGCTGACACTGAGCCTGGTTCTTCCAGATTTTCCTGAAAAAGGCTGACTAAGCTGAGACTTATGAAGGTGCATTTCAGCTGGTCCTGAAGCCCGGGAGACCTGAGATGTCGCCGCTGCCCCCGGAGGGCCAGGCACGGCTACCCCAGTCTGCGGGGTTCTGCCTGGGACGGCGCTCCGCCGGCCTGGGGTGGCCGCTGGCCCGGAGGCCCCAGGAACTGGTGCTGCCCCGCCCGCCGGCCTCGGGGAAGAGGCAGGCGGCGCCTACACTGTGCCTGAGGCCGGCCGCGCCGCCCGGAGCCGCTCCCACCTGGCCGCCTTGGGCCAGGCCGTTTTAGAAGAGCTTTTTCCTGGACACCCACTGTCTCTGGCGCGAACACTGGAATGCATATACTACTTTATGTGCTGTGTTTTTTATTCTTGGATACATTTGATTTTTTCACGTTAAGTCCACATATACTTCTATAAGAGCGTTCCTTGTAATAAAGGGTTAATGACGTGTTCGTCTCTAATCTGGCTGTATCATCAGGCGCCCCTGCCTTGCCCCGTGGCCCAGCACGACCTAGCCTCCATTTCCTGGGAGTGGCGGCTTGGTAACTAGGTAACTGATGGAGCTAGTGTGGAATCTGGGTCTCCCCCCCACCCCCCCCCTTCCAAGATGACCTTCCTCAGAGCCCTCCCCCTAGCACACATCATAGCTATGGAAGTGCCTGCACCCGCCTCTCAAACAAAGGCACACCCCCGTCTCCTCTCCCCACGCATTCGTGGGTCTCGCCCTGCTTTGACCCCCGTTTCCAAGGCCCTGCTCCAGTCCCTGGTCTCTGACCCATCTTAGGGTCACTCAGCCGGCTCAGGGCCTTTGCTGTTACCTGGTTCCTCTCCTCTCCATTCTCAGTTAAAAGCCACCTCTTTAGGGACTATTCCTGGTGGGCATTCCTTCCAGATCTGGGCCCCAAAACTCCCAGACGTTTACCGGAGAGCGCCTGTGCGTGCGTGCTAAGCCGCTTCAGTCGTGTCCGAGTTTTTGCAAACCCTTGAACTGTGGCCCACCAGGCTCCTCTGTCCTTGGGATTCTCCAGGCAAGAATATTGGAGCACGCCAATCAACCAAACTGGTTACATTCATCGTCTCTCCCAGCTCTACCGGCTGCAGCAGGTTGCCCCGAACACCTGTGCTCCGTCGCGCCCGACTCTGGTGACCCCATCCCACCACGCTCCTCTGTCCATGGAATTTTCAAGGCAAGAATAGTGGAGTGGATTGCCATTTCCTCCTCCAGGGGATCTTCCCTACCCAGGGATGGAACCCATGTTTACTGTGTCTCCTGCATCAGCAAGTGAATTCTTTACCACTGTGGCACCTAGGCATCTAAGATGCTGGTAATCCAGTACCTATCCCAAAAAGTCCCTTGTGTTGGCTGTGAAGCCAGGGTACACGGAATAGGGCGGCTGAGGGTCAGTGGAGAGGCAGGATTCATAGGAGAGGGACAGGCGAGGAAAGCACTGACCACAGTGAGAAGCCCTGGGTGAGCATCGGCGAGAAAGGGCGCCTGCGCCCCGAGCGTGTGCCTCCGGGGTCTGGGAACAGGGCAGGACCCGGGACCCCATCGAGCTCCTCCAGGGCGGGGGCGGTGGAGAGGGCTGGCCTCGTGCCTTCCGCAGCCCCGCCTCCGCCCAGCAGCCCACTCATCTGCTATGGGCCGAAGTTAGGCCCCTGCAGGCTCTACAACACGCATTGCGCGACACATTTAGACCGAGAGAGTGCACTCGGGGTCCTGTCATGGACGCTTTAATGAGAAACTGGAGGAGGCTCCGGCTCAACTGCAGATCCGTCGTCCAGGCGTCCTCCGTCTCAGGCCCTCAGCAGCAGTTTCCGGAGCTGTCCAAGGAGCGTGGCGCGCAGCTCGGCCGGGAGGAAGTGGGCGAGCAGGCCAAGGGCCGCCAGGGCCACGAGAAGCCAGAGCGCGCGCGCGCTCGCGTACAGCGGGGCCAGCCTGCGAGTGGGGCTCAGCGGCGGCGGGGCAGGACGCCGAACCCAGCCCGACCCCACGGCCCGTCTCCACCGGGAGCCCGCCCACTGGACCCCAAAAGGGACCCGTCTCCAACCAGCAGCCGGGTCCCGCCCGCGCTCCGCTGGCGGCCTCGGCCGTCACCGCCCTGCCCATCTACCACCTTTCCCCGCCCCGGCGGACCTCCGGGGAGCCTCCCCGCCCCGCTTCTCACCTCTGCTGCGCAGAGCGCGCATAGCCCTGGAAGTAGCGGAGGCGCGCGAACAGGTAGACCAGACCACACAGTGCCGCCGCACCTGGGGCAGGGGAGGGGACAGCGGGGCAGGCTGAGGTGAGCCTGCTGCTGCGGGGACCCCCAGGCTCCAGTACGCGCGACCCTAGCCCACGTCCAAACCTTCGTGAAAGAAGATGCCGGCCACCCAGAGCGTGGCGAGGAACAGCGGGAAGTACTCGCTGCAGTTCACTCTGCGGTGCGGGCGGGGCAGCATGAAGGCGCCGGCCTGCTTCCTCAGAGCCTGCCCGCCCGAGGGCTGCCTCGCTGCCCACCCCGCGCCCTCCCGCCGCGGCTCACTGGGCTCGGTAGATGCGCTCGAACTCCGGCGGGCCGGTGGTGACCGGCGGCGACACGCGGAAGGCCCTGCGCGCCGAGATCACCTGCAGAGAGAAGTAGGCTGGGGAAGGAGGTGTTGCAGGAGTTAGACTCGGCACCCTGACTCCCGGCCTGGCTGCGCATCTTCCCTGATCCCTGCTCCACGCCCTGCTCGTGGAGACTCCCCTTTAAAGCCCAACATAAGAGGACCGCCGGACCCCACTCGTCTCCGGTGTCCATGACACTCAATAGGGAGGGCAGGGTGTGGGCCTGGGGCTCTGAGAGGTCCTGTCCAGCCCAGTGAGTGTAAGAGGAAGGGATGACACCTCACAGGACCCCTGCCCTCGAAAGGACTTTGCTCCTGAATTAGTTTGACTTGCAAAACACAAGCAGATACCCAATTCCCACCCTCTGGGCAGGGACTGTGGCCAACGGCCTTGGACTGGGAGTCCCGCTTGAAGGCAGTGAAAGTCAAAATATTCGTCGTTCAGTCCTGTCTGACTCTTTGAGACCCCATGGACTGTAGCCCACCAAGCTCCTTTGTCCAAGGGATTTTCCAGGCAAGAATACTGGAGTGGGTTGCCATTTCCTTCTCCAGGGGATCTTCCCAACCCAGGGATCGAACCCAGGTCTCCTGTATTGCAGGCAGGTTCTTTACCAACTGAGCCACCGTTGGCTGCATCCTTCCAGATTCAAGGGAACACACACCTTGTGGCCATCGTCCCTGCTCCCCCACCCACAGAGTTCACTAGGAGGGACCTCCTGGATTGCTGTGCCTGCAAACTGTGGCGTCCCATCCTGCCTTGGTTTCTCTGTTCAGGCTCTCTGGACCCTGCCTCAGTCGGGGTCTAGATACCCTCTCCTCTGCCCCCAGGTGGTTAACAGCTGGGACTCTTCTAGTCCAACTCCAAACCACCGGCCTCTGCCCCTCTGCCTTCCGACACCCATGGGTACAGAGAGAGTGGGGGCTGACTCTTGAGAGCCTGAGTGCACAGGAACCCTTCTACTTGGTCGCAGGCCAGGTGCCCACCACACACACAGTTGCAGTACTAGGTGTCTCCAACTATCTTCCTGCAAGTTCTGTGGCTCTGATGCCCTTGGTGCCAGGCTTCCTGTAGGGCTTAACCTGAGTGCCCTGTGAATACCAAGGGTGGCCTTGCCAGCACCGTGCAGGGCCTGGAGGGCTGCCTGGTGTCTACGTGAGGAGGACATGATGGGTAAGCTCACTGGTATGGCTGGAGATCAACTCAGTCTGTGTGCTCAGAGGCTCCAGGGCCCCTCCCTCAGGCTGTGTCTTGTTCTAGGGCATGTCTGTCCCAGGAATGTGTCATCTAGGGCCAATCTGAAAAGAGCACTCAGCAGGCACCTTTGGGGGTTTCAACCCTGTCCAGCTTCACACGGTTCCAGGATAAAGAGAGTGCCTTTGAAGGCAGGGCCAGGGGATGGGGTCCTCCCACTGGGACACCCAGAGAAGAGACAGTTGGAAAGGGCAGCAGGCATCTGGAGTAGGGCTGCCTCATGCCCATGGCTGTCCCACTTCTATACCCAACACCAGAACATCCTTTCATGCTGGCACCCTGCCCTCCTGCTCAGGTCCAACATGGCTGGATGCCCCACTTTCTCACTGAAAGCCCTGCCCTCCTCCAGGGCTCTTTATGCTGCTCAGGGGACCACCCCCAGCCCCAAGCCAGGCATCCCGCATGCCTACCTCCCTCATCCCTCAGGAGCCTTTTCCATTTCCCTGCCCATCCCCTAGGTCAGGCACCTCTCAGCCATGGTCCCTGCCCAGAGTTTCACAGTTTGCCCTACAGACACACCTCCAGGGCCTCTCCCCTTCCCACTTGGGGAAAGTGCCAGGCCTTCAGCCCTGGAGCATCCCTTCCTCTGCTCGAGTACTGGGAGTCTGGGCTGTCCCTCACCTAGGCCTGGCCTTTCCAGCACCACCCCCCCCCCCCAGACCCTGCCCAGAGCCTGGAGGGAGGAAGGCGTCCGAGGCCCACCCACCTCCCGAGCAGGAGCCAGCCCACCTTGCAGCAGGACGCCCAGGAGGGTGACAGAGGCCAGAAGAGCTACCTCGTCCTTCATGGTGGCGGTGGCTCTGGTGGGCCAGGCTGGTCTGTGAGCGGGTTATCTGCGGGGCTTTATCACCCTGTCTGCTGCTCCGAGGCTGGCCAGGGAGAGGAAGAGTGGCCCGCTCTCCCCGCCCCTCCTCAGTGGCCGTGGGTGGGGAGGGGCGTGGCCACAGCCTGGGCAGCTGAGCAGGCGGAAACAGAGGACCACATGGAGCCTGGGCAGGAGAGAGTGTTTGCCTGGGGACAGCCCAGCCTCCTCCTCTCAGTCCTTTTGGCCCTTCTTGGCCTAGCCTTGCACTGGCAGAACTCAAACTGTCCACCCTAGGCTTGCTTCAGCTGCCAGGTCACCCGAGTGTCCCCAAAGGCCCCACAACAGCAGCAGATCCCACCTGGCCCTCCAGACCTTCTCTTGTCCAGGATGTGATCTCAGGAATTGAGACGCTCCTACTTGAACCACCCATTGCCACCACTTCCCAAGTCCCATTCATTCTCAAATCCATGGCCCACCCTGCCCCAGTCACCTCTTGCTTGGCCACGGGTCACGGGCCCCTCATGCACTCCTGGCCCTGGCCCCCTATCAACCCACTCCTGCATCTCCCGCTCCCCAGCTGGGGTTGTTTTATAACATGCAACTCTGACTACAAGGTACTCCAAGCACCCAACCCACACGGGGCACAGCCAAGTCCTTGCTCCCTTCCAGAAAACCTGATGTCCACCAGTTCTACAGCTGCCTGGGCTCCATGCACGTGGGCCATCCCAAAGGCCACTGGGCTGGCCTGGTCAGCCCCCTCAGGATGGCTGAACCTGTCCTCTCTGGGCCTCTGGCCCTGGTACCCACAGTCACCTGCCGTTTCTGCCTGCCCAGCATCTCTTTTCGTGAAGCCTCAGCTCTGCCCACACTCAACTTCTGAGCTCTGGACAGCCGCCTCCCACCCCCAGGCCTGCAGGAAGGACACGCAGGCCAAAACTGCCTGTGTGGCCCAGGGCTGACCCAAGATGCTGAGCCGGAGTCCTGGCAACTTCCTTAGAACTTTGGGGAGGGGAACTCGGAATGGGAGGGAGATTCCTGAGGGCAACTTCCAGCCTCTCCTCATCCTGAGGAAGACAGAGCTAACCCAGGGCTAGGCTCTGAGAAGAGAGGCGGCTTACGTCCTGAAGCCCTGGGGCCACCTTGCCTGAAACAACCCCGACTGTTCAGCTTTTCCATTTTGTAAAACGGTCACTTCTCCTTTTTGCTCAAGTTGGTTTGAGGTGGGTTTTGGTCAGTGGCAACACAGTCCAGACTGGCACACGAGCACAGGCAGAAGCAAGTGAGCACACGCCATGCTGTGGGAGGGACAGAGCAGCTGGGTTCTGGGGCCGCCCCTGCTGCACTGGCTGGTGGGCTGCCAGGACGCCCTGGCACCCCTTTGCCTGGTCCCACTGGAGAGTCTCCGTGTGTCATGGTGCTGTGACCTGGGGATCTCCGCCCTCGCTGCCCAAGCCTGGGTTCCAGCCTAAGGGCTTTGTTGCCTGTTAGGCTCCCCAAGAATTCCCTTTGGCCTCTCATCACCTGCTCAACACCCAGCAAATGCTCTTTGTCCATCATTGTCCCCCGAGAACCAGCTGCATGCCAGCTGGGGTTGCTGGGAGCTCCTCAGGAGCAGGGGTGGGTCTCCAAGTCTGTGCTCCGCTTTGGACAAGTCTTCCCGTAGCAGTTAGTAGGTGCTCTGTGATGTGGAAATGACTGAAACAGAGACAGGAGTACCAGGGAGCAGATGCGGGATGCGTCCTCCAGCTCTCTCCACCAGTTCAGCCCCTACCAGGACTCCTGCTCTGACCTTTCCTCCAGCCCTAGACAGGCTCCCTGGAGGGTGGGGCACGTGCGCCACGGGTGGGCTGTGTGCCAGTGTTCGCGGGAACCTGTGTGTCTCCATGCTGCGATCCCATCGGTCAAGGTGTTTACGATTACTTTGAAGCTCGTTCATGGGCCTCTGTGTGTCCATGCGTCTCTGCACATGTTCAGGCTGTCTTCTCTGACAAGCTCTCATTTCCTCTGAGGACGAGACAGACTCTGTTCTGAGCTGGCAGCAGGAAGCTGAGTCCTAATTATCAGCAGCTTCTGAGGAAGTCCCTGGGCAGATGTCCAGGCAACAGCTGGGGGCTCAGCCCCTGAAACCCTCTCCAGATCTCTTGATCCGCACCTCCCTCTCTCTGAGCTTCCGCAGTCTCTCAGGGTTGGGCCTTGCTCAGGCTGACAGAGGTTGAGCCTAAGGCCTTCCATGCAGAGGCCACCCACTCACCCTCCTTAGCAGCCAGCCCTGGAAGTGCCAACATTGAAGGGAAATGAAAAAGCCCCTCCCTAAACCCCTGAAGAAACCCTAAGATCATGGTATCCAGTCCCATCACTTCATGGCAAATAGATGGGGAATCAATGGAAACAGTGACAGGCTTTATTTTCTTGGGCTTCAAAGTCACTGCATGTGGTGACTGCAGCCATGAAATGAAAAGACACTTGCTCCTTGGAAGAAAAGCTGTGACCAACCTAGATAGCATATTTAAAAGCAGGGACATTACTTTGCCAACAAAGGTCCGTCTAGTCAAGGCTATGGTTTTTCCAGTAGTCATATATGGATGTGAGAGTTGGATCATAAAGAAAGCTGAGCACTGAAGAATTGATGCTTTTGAACTGTGGTGTTGGAGAAGATTCTTGAGAGTCCCTTGGACTGCAAGGAGATCAAACCAGTCCATTCTAAAGGAAATCAGTCCTGAATATTCGTTGGAAGGACTGATGCTGAGGCTGAAGCTTCAATAGTCTGGCCACCTGATGCGAAGAAACAACTCATTAGAAAAGACCCTGATGCTGGAAAAGATTGAAGGCAGGAGGAAAAGGAGAAGACAGAGGATGAGATGGTTGGATGGCATCACCGATTCAATGGACTTGAGTTTGAGCAAGCTCCAGGAGTTGGTGATGGACAGGGAAGCCTGGCATGCTGCAGTCCATGCGGTTGCAAAGAATCAGACATGACTGAGCGACTTAACTGAACTGAAACCCCTGCAGGCCATGCCTCAGTGACTCAGGCCTATGCCCCTGTACTGCTGCTGCTGCTGCTAAGTCTCTTCAGTCGTGTCCAAAATGCGACCCCATAGACAGCAGCCCACCAGGCTCCCCCGTCCCTGGGATTCTCCAGGCAAGAACACTGGAGTGGGTTGCCATTTCCTTCTCCAATGCGTGAAAGTGAAAAGTGAAAGTGAAGTCGCTCAGTCGAGTCCGACTCTTCGAGACCCCATGGACTGTAGCCTACCAGGCTCCTCCGTCCATGGGATTTTCCAGGCAAGAGTACTGGAGTGGGGTGCCATTGCCCCTGTACTAGCCCCTACTTTTCCCTGAAGAACATCCTGGAAACTGAGCTCACCAAGGACCTCTGGAAATGGAAAGGCCAGCCAAACCATTCTGTTGAAAAGAAACCACAGTCTCAGTACCATAGACAAGCATAAGCAGTGCACAACTCAGACCCCAAGCTTAAGTTACAAAAAGATTTACTTTGAAATTATTTTACTTACCAAAAAAGTTGCAAAAATAGCACACATTTCCTATCACCCAGCTTCCTCTAATGTTAAAATCTTATATAATTCTAATTCAATTATGTAAAGTCAGAAATTAACATTGATACAATACTATCAGATATTTACAAATCTTATTCAAGTTTCACCCAGGGTCCCACTAAAATATTAACAGTACAAAGACCTCCAAAACGTTATGCAAAATTTTGGCAGACTCAAAACACATATTTGATTCTCTTTATATGAAATGTCCAGAAAAGACAATCCACGGAAACAGAAAACAGATCACTGGTGGCCTAGAGCTGGGAGCATGACTTCAGTCTCTAAGTCCTCTCTGACTCTTTGCAACCCCATGGACTGCAGCATGTCAGGCTTCCCTGTCCTTCACTATCTCCTGGATAGTCAGTGATGCTATCTAACCATATCATCCTCTGCCACCCTCTTCAACTTTTGTCCTCCATCTTTCCCAGGATCAGAGTCTTTTCCAGTGAGTCAGCTCTTCTCTTTGCATCAGGTGGCCAAAGTATTGGAGCTTCAGCATCAGTCCTTTAGGATAGACTGGTTTGATTTCCTTGCTGTCTGAGGGACTCTCAAGAGTCTTCTCCAACACCACAGTTCAAAAGCATCAATTCATCAGCGCTCAGCCTTCTTTATAGTCCAACACTCACATCCGTACATGACTACTGGCAAAACCATAGCTTTGACTAGACAGACCTTTGTCAGCAAAGTGATGTCTCTGCTTTTGAATGTGCTGTCTAGGTTTGTCATAGCTCTTTTTCCAAGAAGCGAGCATCTTTTAACTTCATGGTTGCAGTCACCATCTGCAGTGATTTTGGAGTCCAAGGAAAGAAAAATCTGTCACTGCTTCTACTTTTTCCTTTTCTATTTGCCATGAAGTTATGGGACCAGATGCCATGATCTTAGTTTTTTGGTTTTTGGTTTTTTTTTTTTTTTTTTTTTTGAGCATTAAGCAAGCTTTTTCTCTTTCCTCTTTCACCCTCATCAAGAGGCTCTTGAGTTCCTCTTTGCTTTCTGCCATTAGAGTGGTATCACCTGCATATGTGAAGTCGTTGATATTTTTCCTCGCAATCTTGATTCCAGCTTGTGATTCATTCAATCCGGCATTTTGCACAAAGTAATATGGATAGAAGTTAAATAAGCAGGATAACAATATACACCTGTGTCATACTCCTTTTCCACTTTTAAACCAGTCAGTTGTTCCATGTAGGGTTCTAACAGCTGCTTCCTGACCCACATACAGGAGACAGGTAAGGTGGTCTGGTGTTCTCATATCTTTAAGAATTTTCCACAGTTTGCTGTGATCCACACAGGTGATGAAAATGTTCTAAAACTGAACTGTGGTGAAGTCTGAAAAGTCGGTAAATTTACCAAAAAGCATTGAATTTCACACTTAAGATGGGTGAATGTTATGGTATGTAAATTACACCTCACTAAAATTGCTTTTAAAAAACAGTACAAAGAGAGGAGCTTCCAGGTGGGCCAGTGGTTTGGATGCCACACTTCCGCCACAGGGGGTGCAGATTCCATCCCTGGTGAGGGAACTAATACCCCACATGATGCAGCTTGGCCAAAGCATTAAAAAAAATAGTACAAAGGATGCTTGTAAACCCTTCCCCTAGCTTCTTCAAAAGTTAGCACATTACATAACAATGGTACTGTGATTAAATTCAGGAGACTAACATTGATCTAAGACTGACAATTAATCTACAGACCTTATCCAAATTTCAGCATGTCATTCCATAACATCCTCTTTCTGGACCAGGACCATGTGTCCTCCAGTCTGAGCCAACGGGATGGGTCCTCAGTGTGTGTTCATCTTTGATCATGTCAGCACTGTTGTGGAATGTGAGTTCTTCTGTAGATGACCCTCAATTTGGACTTTCTGATGTCTTCATATGATTAGACTGAGGTTATTCATTTGGGCAAGAATGCCACAGAAGTGATGTGTGTCCACAGTTCTTACCACAACCCTAAGCTTTACGCACAAATAAAGAACATTCAGGATGATGTCACGTCTTGCTCTTGACTTAACCCACTTGTTCCCAGCTCATGCTCTACACTGAGATTTATGGCTCACAGTTCATGGCTCTGAACTTGGCCCTTCTCAGCGTGATTCTGTTTGGGCACCTGGGGTCCCTTAGGCATCCCCAGGGTCTCTGAGCACCATTCCCTGGCAACCCTGTCCCTCTCCATTTTCCTTGTTGGATTTCCGTCTCCCTACCCTTCCAGGAGTGCCTGGGAAGAGATGACTGTCCTCTGCCTGGTCCCCAAGTCCTGCCCACGTGATGTAGATGCTCAGAGAAACATAACTAACTATGAACGAGCAAGTGAGTGGCTACCCAGGTGGTCTGGTGGCCTTTCTGTTCTCCCCCTGGAATCCATGGAACTTTCCTCCACCTCTATAGTTTTATCCTTTCCATGCCATGTGATTGGAATCACAGTAGCCTTTTCAGATGGGCTTCTCTCAGTAGTATGCATTTAAAGCTCCTCCATGAAAGGCGGCAAGAACGTACAGTGGAGAAAAGACAATCTCTTTAACAAGTGGTGCTGGGAAAACTGGTCAACCACTTGTAAAAGAATGAAACTAGAACACTTTCTAACACCACACACAAAAATAAACTCAAAATGGATTAAAGATCTAAACATAAGACCAGAAACTATAAAAATCTTAGAGCAGAACATAGGCAAAACACTCTCCAACATACATCACAGCAGGATCCTCTATGACCCACCTCCCAGAATATTGGAAATAAAAGCAAAAATAAACAAATGGGATATAATTAAAATTAAAAGCTTCTGCACAACAAAGGAAACTATAAGCAAGGTGAAAAGACAGTCTTCAGAATGGGAGAAAATAATAGCAAATGAAGCAACTGACAAACAACTAATCTCAAAAATATACAAGCAACTCCTGCAGCTCAATTCCAGAAAAATAAATGACCCAATCAAAAAATGGGCCAAAGAACTAAATAGACATTTCTCCAAAGAAGACATACAGATGGCTAACAAACACATGAAAAGATGCTCAACATCACTCATTATCAGAGAAACGCAAATCAAAACCACAATGAGGTACCATTTCATGCCAGTCAGAATGGCTGCGATCCAAAAGTCTACAAGCAATAAATGCTGGAGAAGGTGCAGAAAAAAGAGAACCCTCTTACACTGTTGGTGGGAATGCAAATTAGTACAGCCACTATGGAGAACAGTGTGGAGATTCCTTAAAAAACTGGAAATAGAACTGCCTTATGATCCAGCAATCCCACTGCTGGGCATACACACTGAGGAAACCAGAATTGGAAGAGACACGTGTACCCCAATGTTCATTGCAGCACTGTTTATAATAGCCAGGACATGGAAGCAGCCTAGATGTCCATCAGCAGGCAAATGGGTAAGAAAGCTGTGGTACATATACACAATGGAGTATTACTCAGCCATTAAAAAGAATACATTTGAATCAGTTCTAATGAGGTGGATGAAACTGGAGCCTATTATACAGAGTGAAGTAAGCCAGAAAGAAAAACACCAATACAGTATACTAAAACATATATATGGAATTTAGAAAGATGGTAATGACAACCCTGTATGCGAGATAGCAAAAGAGACACAGATGTATAGAACAGTCTTTTGGACTCTGTGGGAGAGAGATGGGGCGATGATTTGGGAGAATGGCATTAAAACATGTATAATATCATATAAGAAACGAATTGCCAGTCCAGGTTCCATGCAGGATACAGGAAGATTGGGGCTGGTGCACTGGGATGACCCAGAGGGATGGTATGGGGAGGGAGGTAGGAGGGGGGTTCAGGATGGGGAACACGTGTGCACCCGTGGCAGATTCATGTTGATGTATGGCAAAACCAATACAATATTGTAAAGTAAAAAAAATAAAATAAAGGAAAAAAAAAAAAGCTCCTCCATGTCTTTTCATGACTTAATAGCTCACTTATTTTCAGTGCTGGATTATATTCCATCGTCTGGGTGTACCACAGTTTATTTATTCGCTCACTACTGAAGGACATCTTGGTCATTTTCAGGTTTCAGCAGTTATGAATAAGGCTGCTGTAAACATCTATTCTATGTGCAGGTCTTTGCATAGATGTAAGTTCTCAGCTCATTTTGGTAAATACCAAAGACTGTGATTGCGGGATCGTATGGTAAGAGTCTATTTAGTTTAGTCAGGACCCCGCCAGCTGTTCTCACAGCGGCTGTACCGTTCTGCACGCCCACCACAACGGGTGAGAGCTCCTGTTGCTCCACAACTTGGCCGGTATTCAGTGGTGTCAGCACTCCGGACTTTGGCCATTCCAGAGGATCTGCAGCGGTGTCTTGTCATTTTGATTTGCATTCCCTGATGACATGTGATGTGGAACACCTCTTCATGTGCTTATTCGCCGTGTATGCCCTCTGGTGAGGTGTGTGTTAAGGTCTTTTGACCTTTTTTTTTAATTGAGTTGCTTTCTTATTGTTGCATTTTAAGTTCTTGGTATACTTTGGGGAATAGTCCTTTATCAGATGTGTCAGATGACCAGCCTTTTCTATAAATGCTGCTGGAACACAGGACATACAGAGGTGCATAAACAAACTTGCATTCATATCTCACACATATCTGAGAAGTAGATCAAAATGGCTCATATTCTTAATTGTAAAGCCTAAAGCAATAAAAGTTTCTTGAAGAAAACACAGGGGAAAGAATTTGAGACCTTGGCTTAGGCAAAAGTTTCTTAGAACAAACGCCAGTGATCCATAAGGGGAAAAGAATGAATTAAACTTCATCAAAATTTAAACATACTACTAGAATTAAAAGGTAATCCATAGACTCAGGGAAAATATTTGCAAACATATGTTTGATGAATGGCCTGTAACCAGAATATATAAAGAACTCTCGTGGGATCGCATGTAATGTTTAAAGATATTGGATCACTATTGAATCACTATTAGTTATAGACACCCAAAACCAATATAATATTTTAAGTCAATTATACTTTAAAAAAAAACTTTCCCATCTTGATAGCAAGAACATTTACCTGGGTAAACTGGGTGGACCCCTTTCGGGAAGGATGGAGTAAACACTGGCCAGGCATTGCAGTTTTCACCAGGGGCCTGGCCTTGACTTCAGTCAGTAGGTTCTGGGTCTGAGAACTAATAAAGGTCTGGAAATGGGATAAGGGATTATGAATTTTCCTGGGGCAGCTAACCTGGCTTTCTGCTTGTCCCTCTTTCTTGGCTGCAGCTGTCAAGCAGTCCATCTCTCCTGTCACTAGGGACATTGTTCTGTGAGCTGCTTCTCCAGATCCCAGCATCCTGATCTTGCTGACCATCATGGTCATCAGTGACACGTGGTTTCTGACAGTTCTGTGCTGCCATCTGACCTCTTTGATTTCTTTTTATTTCAACTAAGCATTTATTTTTAAATTTCCGAATTTCTAGCCTCTGGTATTTCTGACTCTTATAATTTCTGTCTTTCCCATGGAACCCAGTTCTAGAATGTCACCTCCTGTCCCCACGCAGACTGCAGAAGATGGCCACTCTGGGCGTTTGAGCGACGCTTACGCCCCAGCACTAGTGTGTCCATTGCTGCCTTGGTAAATGGCAGGCTCTAAGGAAAGGGGGATACATAGTCTCGGGTCTTTGAGGAGAGTGGGACACAGAGCTGATTTAACACTGACATCCAGGGACCTGAAGCACCATCACGGACTTCCTTCTTGGAGCAGGGGGGCAACCTAGGAGTCAGGTGACAATCCAAGCATACTCTGGCTTCCCAAATAGAGTCCCAGCCCGGGTCTTTTTCACATGAACCACTGGGTCCAAGACCCCTGAGTCAATTCCCTGGTTCCTGCATGCTTCATTAGTGTGGTCACACGAGGTGGTTGGCAGTGTATGAGAAACAGCTAACAGTCCTGAGACTGATGTCCTTGCAACCTGCTTGCAAAGCATCTGGGAACTTAGATTTTGGGAGGGTTCCCACCACTGATAAAAATGGCTCACAGTGTTAAAATTGTTTGGGTTTATGTTGAACACCTGCCTTCTTTGTGGGAGCCTGGAATCTTAGTACGTGCCAGCAGAGGGCACCTGCGTGACCTGCTGCCAACAAAAACCTTGGTGCTGAGTCTCATGAGTTTCCCCAGGTGGCAACTTTCCACATGTGTTTGTCATCATTGCTGGGAAAATTAAGCGAATCCTGTGTGTCTCCACTGACAAGGGACTCTCGGCAGCTTGAGTCGTGAGTCCTTATACTGATGACCTGGTGTGAATTGACCTGGTGAGCAGGAAGTGTTGAGTACATCAAGGCTTTGGTAAGACGCAGGCACTCCGGAGCGTCGGGGGCTTGTCCCCTTGGCGAGGTCACCAGGCAGTGCCATCTCAGACATCCCCTTGGAGCTAAATACAGGCTACTGCACTTTGCACCTCCTATCATGATGAAAGGAAGAGAAAACTTGGGTTTTGGAGGCGGCATATTCCATACCTGGGGACCCTGCAGAGACATATACACCAGGTGACACAGAAGGCTGTCAGCTGTGAATAGGGCCATGGGAAGGAAAGGCCTTTGCAGCAGGGCAAGCAGATGCTGCTTGGTCCACAGGACTCAGCAGGTCCCCGGGACTATAGGGTCTGCAGTGGACACAGAGATGTGACGTGTTTCTGGCGAGCCCCAGTAGGAGTCCTAGAGCGTAACCTCCAGCTGTTTAGTCACTAAGTCGTGTCCGACTCCTTTCAAACTCCATGGACTGCAGCCTGCCATGCTTCCCTGTCCGTGGGATTCTCCAGGAAAGAGTACTGGAGTAGGTTGCCATGTCTTTCTCCGGAGGATCTTCCCGACCCAGGTATCTAACCCATGTCTCCTGCATCGGCAGGATTCTTTACCACTGAGCCACCAGGGAGGCCCATTCTCCTACCTTACCTTATTGTCAAAGTTTGATAACTTCCACACTGACATCTCTAATCTACTTGGAATTAAGTTGCTTTTTATGTCAGATTGGGGTTGCATTTTTGCCCCAAAACTTTTTTTAACATAATTTTATACTTAAAGCTTGCAAAGAAGAATATAAAGAATTTCAGTATAGCCTTAACCCAGGTTTCTACTGTTTTACTATCTGTCTCTGGTCTCTCTCTCTCTCTGTACCCATAGACACACACAGAGACATACATAAACACACACACACATATTATCCTTCTGAGCCATTTGAGGATAATTTGCATACAAAATAGCCCTTTGTTCATCAATACTTCTGTGTGTATGAACATTCTCTTGTACAGCTAGAGCACAATGAGCAAAATCAGAAAATTAACATTAGGACAATCGGCTTCCTTGGTGGCTCAGGGGTAAAGAATCCACCTGTCTTTGCGGGAGATGCAGTTTTGATACCTGGTCCAGGAAGACCCCCTGGAGAGGAAATGGCAACCCACTTTAATATTCTTACCTGGAAATCCCCATGTATAGAGGAGCCTGGCAGGCTATAGTCCAGGAGGTCACAAAAAGTTGGACACAATTTAGTGACCGAACAACAACAGCAACAGTTGTCAATACACACAAATATTGAATCGTTGTGTTGTTACACTTGAAACTAATATAATGTTATGTCAATTATATCTCAGTTTTTAAAAGGTCAGTATCATTATCTAATCAATAACACCTTAACCAGATGTTGCCAATTGTCCCAATAGTGTTTTGTTTTTGTTTTGTTATTTCTATATTTATTTGGCTGCGTCAGTCTCAGCTGAGGCACCTGGGATATCTTTGAACTTTACTGGAGCATGCGGGATCCAGTTCCCTGACAAAGCATTGAACCCAGGCCCCCAACATTGGGAGCGTGAAATCTTAGCCACTGGAGTACAAGGGAAGTCCTCCAGTACTGTTTTTATGGACTCCAGGATTACATGTTGGGTTCAGCTGTCAAAAGTCTTCAGTCTCTTTTTAGTATGAAACAGTTTATGAGTTCATGTATCTTTCTTGGTCTTGTGTGATCACAGGTCACTTATTTTGCAGAGACCTACCTGTTTGGGTTTATCTGAGGATTATAACTGATGATCCACTTTGGGCAGGAATGTCAGAGAAGCGGTGTCCTCAACACCAGCGATGTCAGTCTGGTGATGCCTCCCTGTGCTGTTAGCATGGTGTCTGCTGCTTTCTCTATGAGAACAGCAAGAACTCTCAGCCCACACGCCCTGGAGAAAACCCTCCCCCTAAAGGACTTTGCCCAAACTCAGCCTGAGGCTGTGCCTATATCCCTGGGATGACCCCCTGAGGGCCAGGGAAAGCTCTAGGCAGACACAAGAATTTGCCGTTTGTTCCAGGCAACACGTAAAGTTAGGCTCCTGATTTCCCTGTTCTTAGAGGATTTATTTTTAAAACTCTACAATTTGTAAGAACTTCCTCTTTCCCTTTAAGATGTGTTTGTATCTCTTACTTCCCAGGAGTGTCTTTCTCAAGGAGTGTCATCCCCTTGAAACTTCATAATCAGGAAGACAGGGGCCTCTTCTACCAGTCTTTGGGAGAGAGAGAAAATCTAACTTCAGTAGTACCAGTTAGCAGACATGAATGGCCTAATCACTTTGACATTGGCCGATTTTCTTACCCGCTTTTTGTAATTTTTCACTTTCTGGACACTGCTGGAGTCCTCGCTCCATTACCTCCCCTACTTGTTGTCTGACTTTGTTTATCTTTGACTTTAACATTTTTTTCCCCCATTGAGGTAAGTACTTTTGTAGAGCCAGATTTTGAGAATATGTAAAAACTCCTGTTTCTTCTCCAACTTTCACCCCCCTTTTTTAACAAGTATTCGTGATTCTTGCCTGAAGATGGTGGTCAAATATGATTTTCTAATTCCATCATTCTTTTTATCTTTATTACTAAGAAAGAACTTCCTCTTCTTTTCTATTTATTTACTTATCTGAATCATTGGGAACTCAAATTCTTAAATTAAAAAAAATGATTTTACTTAATGGGTTATAATATTTTATTGCCATTATTTATTTGGATGTACATATTGTCCGAGATTTGGTCAGTGGGTATGCCTTCAAAGGGGCTTCCCAGGCGGCACTAGTGGTAAAGAACCCGCCTGCCAAAGCAGGAGACTTAAGAGACCTGGATTTGATCCCTGGGTCGGGAAGATCCCCTGGAGAAGGAAGTGCAACCCACTCCAGTATTCTTGCCTGGACAATCCCATGGACAGAGGAGCCTGGAGAGCTACAGTCCACAGGGTCGCAAAGAGCCGGACACGACTGAAGCGACTGAGCATGCACACACGGCACGTATGCCTTCAAACTGGCTTCTGTATCCTTTTGACTTGCACACATCTTCCTTTGAGCATGTCCTTGTTTTCTATCACAGTAAGATTCTCAGAATGCATCCAAGTACTTCCCTTATTCCAGCACTGGAATCACCCATTCCTCCAAGGACAAGAAGACCTATTCTTTTTAGTGGACAATGGTATTTAGAAACCAAAGTCTGGGCGCAGGTGTGCTCACTGCAACTATGCTATCATTGTGTCCATGCCTTCTTGGGGGAAAAAACTGGGAAAGAGATGTATGTATACACACACACACACACACAGGTTGTGTGTGTATGTATATATAAATATGTGCAATGTGTATATGTATATTTCTGTGTGTGTATATATGTTTAAACACACACACACACACACATAGAGATGCCTATCTTTACCTATATCTCTATGTTAAAAACCATGAGTTTGCACTGACAATTTTAAATCTAAAACCACAGCGTTCATTCTATCCTTCCTCCTTTCCATAACTCCAAGTTTCACCAACAGTAAAAAAATCTAGCTCCCATTATCCAAAATGTTATTTACATACTTGCACAGGCAAGAGTTCCAGAACTGCTAACTTTTGCCTCCAGAAACCTACAAGCTAGAGTTGCATATTTGTCTAGTTTTCTCTCTGTCTTCAGCCTGAGGGCATGTAGTCCAAACTATACATGTGTTTCTCATCCTTATTGACTTTATTTATTATCTCTCTTTCTTTTTGATTTTTGAGAATATAAATATAAGACACTCACAAATTTCCAAAAGTCTGCTCAGAGAAGGGTCTCGGCTGCCAACCCATCCCCACCCACACTCCCCTTCAGTTTCTGGTTCGTCTGCCCTGTGGTTTTTCCTTCTTTCTTATTTTGCATATATGAGTAGACACATGCAAATTTTCTTATTTCTTCTTTTTTCTTACACAAAAGGTAACATACTAGACATACTCTTCTGCAGTTTGCCTCCTTTCCTAAAGAAATACAGCGAAACATCCTGGACAGCATGCTGAACCAGTTCATAGAGCTCTTCCTCATTCTTTCTTGCTGCTGTTGGTGACCCCATTGTGGGTGTTAAGAGTTTATGCAATGATCCTGCTGCATGGGCATTTAGGGTCACTCCAATATTTTGCATTTACCGCTGAAGCTTCAGTGAGTAAATGTTTTCAACATAATGATTTTATAAAATTTAATTGGTGGCATGTGGGATCTTAGTTGCCCAACAAGGGATTGAACCTGCATCCCCTGCATTGTAAGGCAGATTTTTTTTTAAAGATTTATGTACTTATTTTGGTTGCGATGGGTCTTTGCTGCTGTTCATGGGCTTTTCTCCAGCTGTGGCAAGCAGGGGCTCCTTTGTCTCAGTGCTCAGGCTTCTCACCGCAGGGGCCTCCCGCGCAGGCTTGAGGAGTGCAGCCGTGAGAAGCTGCGGCACCCGGGCTCAGTAGCTGTGGCTGCCGGCTCTAGAGCACTGGCTCAGCAGTTGCGGCCTGGGCTTAGTTGCTCTGAGACATGTGGGAGCTTCCTGGACCAGGGATTGAAGCCACAGCTTCTGCCCTTGCAGGCAGATTCTTAACCACTAGACCACCAGGGAAGTCCCCTTTGCACTATTTAAAAAAAAAAAAAACTTTATTGAGGTATATATATACCAGAATATTCATCCATTTAAATTTACCCATTTGTGCAAGCATCATAATCTGATTTTAGAACATTTTCATCTCCCTGTAAAGATCCCAGCCCCAGGCCCCCACTGATCTGTTTTCTGGACATTTCGTATAAAGGGAACCATACAATATGTGGTTTTTCGGGTGTACCACAGCTTTGCAAAATGTTTTTAGGTCTTTGTATTGTTTTCACAGCTCTTTTTGTAACTCTGAAATGATTTAAAAATGAAAAGCAAGGGGGGCAAGGTGGGGGAAGAAGGAAAGAGAAGAAGAGGTGAATGTCTGCCCCTTTCCAGCATGGAAGGGGCCAACGTGCCACCAAGTGGCCGGCTGGTCTACTCGAGGGATGAGTTGACTCACAGGCTTGGCACTGGTCCCTGTCACTAGCAGGGTGGACATTCAGCAGTGTCAGAGCTAAACAAGCCTTGGTGAGTTAGGGCAATGCTGCTGGGATCATGTAGAGCCCCCCTCCCCTCCACCCCCCCCCCCTCCCCGCCACTGGTCGTAATAGCTTGTTTATTCATAAGCCCCTTTTCTCAGCACCAGGGTGGCTGACAGCAGAAGCCGGCTGATGTTTGTTGCTGCTGAAGTTTGAACTCAACTTGGCTGAGTTCGCAGCAGTCCAAGTCTTCTGCCAAGGACTATCTGCTGTTTGTAGGGACTGCTGGATTAAATAAGCATATGTGAGGGAGACCAGTACCCCTGCATACACTCCATGGAATTCTCCAGTCAGAATACTGGAGTGGGTAGGGATCTCCCCAAACCAGGGATCGAACCCAGGACTCCTGCATTGCGGGCAGATTCTTTACCAGCTGAGCCACAAGTGAAGCCCAAGAATACTGGAGTGGGTAGCCTACCCCTTCTCCAACAGATCTTCCTGACCCAGGAATTGAACTGGGGTCTCGTGCACTGCAGGCAGATTCTTTACCAAGTGAGCCACCAGGGAAGCCATAAGGCTTTTAGGGTGGTACTAATCTCAACTTTTCCCTCCAGAATGCAGTATCACTTTTTATACTCTCTTTGCTGGGAGAAGCAATTTCCAAAGCATTCACCAATGGGAGGGTTCTGTAATGATCAGGTGTGCCCGTTCTGATTGAACATCAGGGCTAGGGAAGCAGGGAGGTGGGTCTGTGGCCCCTGTGGTTCCATTGTGAGTTAGACCTGGGCTAGGACTCTGTTT
Organism: Bubalus kerabau; assembly: GCF_029407905.1. Classification (NCBI taxonomy): domain Eukaryota; kingdom Metazoa; phylum Chordata; class Mammalia; order Artiodactyla; family Bovidae; genus Bubalus; species Bubalus kerabau. The sequence goes on from NC_073624.1 coordinate 171,023,814, forward strand.
CCTGTCTCCTCTTACTCCCCTAACCTAATGAGGGAGTCATGAAGACACTCGGCATCCCCAGGTGTCTCTGTCAGCTCAGACCTCGTATACAAATGACCTAAAAACATTAGGTCTTCTCTGAGTAAATAGCTATAACTCCCATTGGGAAGGACAGGGAGAATCATTGTATCATTCACAGTAACGGCTGCCTGTCTGAAACTGGGCAACGTCTTGTGACTTGTGGGGCGGCTTCCCTCAGCCACCCAATCAATGGCCCATTGTCGAGTCCTTCTGCCTGTATAGAGGAAGCCAGCCCCTTGTCAGCTCTTAGCTAGTCGCCCCTGGGCACACTATGATCCACTAACAGCTCCCTAGCTTTCTGTGGGTTGGGTCCTCTGCTCGTTGGCTAGCTGTTCACATCTGGCTTCTGAAGGTCAGTGCTGCCACCTGGCCCTACTGCTTGGGACCCCCATGACGCCATTACTATCAGGAGCCTGGTTCTATTATATCTCCTGCTCAGTCTCGGCCTCAGAGGGATGGCCGTCCAGCTTCTCGTAAGGGCCACCCGGTTCCTCTCTTCTTGGTAAATGGGATGTCCTCTGGATCCTCTTGCAGAACATAACTAGCTGGTAGATTTTGAGGCCCATCTCAAATACAGCCTGTCCACTCGAGCATACCTTTCACGGAGCACGTGGACCTCTCCTCTCCCGATTGCTGCAGCAGCTGCTGCATTTCCCCTTCCCCGAGCACGGGCCATGGCTCTCTCAAGGCCTCTGAGAGCCATGCCAGGGGCCTGTTAGCATGGCTCCTGGGACTTCAGCACCCATTGCAGGTCGTCCTGTGTTACAGCAGGGCCGTCCGACACGGAGGAAGCCTCCCTAGGCTGGTCTGCCATTAGCACCACCTTGCCCACACCCCACTCTTCTTGGTCCCACACACGCAGCTCCTGCCCATCCATCTTGGCAAGGTCTCCGAGTGCCTCTGGCATATTGTCCCTTTCCTCTCTTGGCAGGCCCAGCTTCCCCAGCCAGGTTGTTATTACATAACCCTCATCATTGGTCCAGCGGCCAGGAGGGGAAGTGGAAAGAGGCTTGTGCATGATTTTTAAGCAAGAGAAAGTACCAACCCTTAAGGGGAAGGAGCAGGCTGTGTTTGTGGGCCTCGAGGTTGCACGGGGACCTGGACTTCCAAGACTTTCTAGGGCATCAATCAGATGTTACCCCCCACCCCAAGTGTCAGGATCCCTCTCCTTCCTAACAATGACAGTAACCTTTGTGTAGCAGATTTGGTGGGCTGAAAGTTCAAGCTGCACTTTTAACCCCCAAGTCCTGCCCTGATCCCCTCAGTCTGTCCGCCCTTCTCAGAATCTGACAAACAGGCCCTTTGATTTCTTAAGTTGGTGCTTAGTCATCCTTAGCTTGTCAGTCTTTCTTCAATGCATTGGTGATGGATGGCCCCTAGGAATAATCCCCTGACACCATAGTTCTTTTAAAATTTTTATTTTGATTAAGAAGACTTAACATACCCTCTTAAAATTTTAAGTGTGTAATACAGTGTTCTTGATTGTTGTTATAGAGACCTCTAGAGTTTCTTCATCTTGCTTCGTTGAAACATTTCGCCCATTGATTAGCATTTCCCCTCCTCCAGCCCCTGGCCACCACCATTCAGCTCTGATTCTGTGAATTTAACTAAAATACCTCATGTAAGTGGTATTTTATATCTTGCGTTTCCCAGGTGGCACTAGAGGTAAAGACCCTGCCTGACAGTGCAGGAAACATGAGAGATGTGGGTTCGATCCCTGGGTCAGGAGGATCCGCTGGAGGAAGACATGGCAGCCCACTCCAGTGGCCTTTGTACCCCCATGTGGGCCAGGTTCCAGAGGTGGGCCGCCCCTGAGCCACAGGCAAGGAAGGCAGCTCCCTTCCACCGAAGGTGGACACAGCTGAGAGCCAGCGGCAGCCAGCATTCCCGGCATTTGGTGAAAGGAGCCCCTCAGTCCTAAAGAGGCAGCTGGGCTCGCATCGTCTGTGGGAGCAGGACTGGGCTCAGACCGTCTTGCTCTCTTGTTCTAATATTCCTTTAACACCATGGCGGGGCTGGAGAGAAGAGCCAACAGAGGAGATTGGACAGGTTCAACAGGAGGAACGAGAGGCAGCAGCAGAGTTTAAGAAAAGCCATCTTTTACTGCACAAGCAAGGATCCAAAAGAAGAAATGGCACAGGGGGAGATATGGCTAATAAAGCAGATTTGGACTTTCTTACTACTTGGGGGCAAGGACCCCCTGGTCTCTAACTCCCATGGTAACATGACATAGTAGGAAGGACAGTAACATATGCAGCTCTTGATTTTGAAGATGACTGTATGTGGTCGGGCTCCACCCTGCGTTACACAAAAGAAGGGAGTACCTAAGACAGTATGCAACCAATCTAGAGTCTTAAAACTCAAGATGAGAGATGGTGGTGGTCAGCGGTGATAAGTTCAAAGGTAGGGCAGTGAGCACGCACCTCAGCTGCATCAAGTGGAGCTAGCTCCTTCACAGTTTAAGTACAGGGAACCCCAGCTTTTCTTTCCATAACCTGGAAAAGTTCTGCTTTCCAGATACAAAGACAAACGGAGCCTTCTGCTTGGACTTCCGGTGTGGACCTGACAGCCCCCACGTGTGAGGCGCCCGTCAGCCAGGACCCGCAGAGTCACCTGCAGCAGGGACTCTCCCCGCCGAGCCCCACCAGACAGAAGAAGGCTCTAGAGCCCCTCGCCAGCTTGCTGCTGTGTGTTGCCGGGTCTGTTTCTGCAGTGGATGGCCTCTCCTTCTCTCGCGCGGGCTGCCTGAGCCTGCATTCCAGGACACTGGTATCAAGGCGGATCCGTGTGTCCTGTCCTTGTCCTGCTGGATTCCACTTTGAGTGAGGGTCTGAAGCCATTTCCCCCTAAGTTTCATGAAATGCTCTGCATGTACCAACTAGGGTCTGCAGCCCTGCTTACTGCAACCATTTAGAGGGCAAATTATCTGAAAAGTGGCGGATGCGCCATCAGCTTGAAGACCAAAAGGGAAACGTCCAGTAGGGCAAACTGATCCCACGTGCAGATCCGTTTCTAAAACATCACCCACCATTCCCGTGTCAGTCCTGGAGGACCCGGAGCTTTCAGTTGGTTAGTCTTGGAGCAAGTTCACAGGCAACCATCATTTTGCATCGTTTAACAGCTTTGCAGCTACATTGCCACTTCCGTGCCCTCATCAGCTGACTGGCCTTAAGGCTGACTGATAAACACGCGAATGATGGCAGAAGTCACCACAGGGATGAGCACAGCACCCTATCGTAACTTCAGCATCTCCCTGGCTGGACTGGCAAAGACCCCAGAGTAGCACAGGCCTCCGGATGCTGCAGTGCTGGGGGCACCTGGAGAGGGACAGTTTTTAATTGAACATTTTTCAGGCATCTGTTCATTTTGGTCTCTCAGCACTCCTTCTTTCCTGTTAACAGCACCCTCTTCCTTTGGGGACTGGCTTCCCAAGTGGCACTGGAGGTAAAGAACCCGCCTGCCAATCCAGGAGACATAAGAGACATAGGTTTGATTCCTGGGTTGGGAAGATCCCCTGGAGGAGGGCATGGCAACCCAGTCCAGGATTCTTGCCTGGAGAATCCCATGGACAGAGGAGCCTAGAGGGCCACAGTCCATGGGGCTGCAGAGTTGGACACGACTGAAGCGACGTAGCACAGCGCCTTTGGGGAACTTCCTCTCCCACTCCATGTGGCTATGAAGTGCACTTCCCCAGGCCTCTCACTGGCTCCCGACGGCAGCCGGCCTGTTAGTTATCTCCGTCCAGGGCCCACCACATCTCAAGCCTCTCAGGCCTCCCCCAACCCCCTCCCTCCCGGTAGCCCCAGCACGATCTTATCACTGCTTCAGTCCCTTCCTGACATTTCCTCATTTTGAAACCAGTCACGCATTTAGGACACCCCTTCCACATGCTACTAGAAGTCCCCGCAACAGGGCCCTGCGCTCCCGCGCTGCAGCTGCACTCCCTGCTCCTGAAACAATGCCCGGCCAGGCACAGCACACGCTCACAGCAGGTGAGCGAGCCTGCCTCCGCATAAGCCTGCCTGGTGACTCTCAACACACATGGGAAGACGGCTGAGCAGCAGAGACCAGAACTGCCTACCCTTGGCACTCCTGAGGCCTAGCCTGTTCAACATCTCCTTTGATTCTGCGAGTTACCTAGTAACCTAAAAAGCAGACTGGGGGCAGGGAATTTTCACGGTTTTGTTAGCCAGTTTTTCTGTTTGCACTCAACAGAAGCTTGATAAAACCTGCACTAAAAGTTACTATGTTCAAATCCTTCCCAAATAGTGGGAGCAGCTGCTCAGCCCAGGCAGGTCAACTTGGCACTTTGCCATGACTTGGGGGTGGGGGTGGGGGTGGGATGAGGGGGAGGTAGGGAGGCTCAAAAGGGAGGGACTATATGTATACTTAGGGCTGATACGGGGCTTCCCAGGTGGCTCAGTGGTTAAGAATCTGCCTGCCAAGCAGGAGACACGGCTTCAATCCCTGGTCTGGAAAGATCCCCTGGAGAAGGAAATGGCAACTGCAGTATTCTTGCTTGGAAAACCCCGTGGACTGGAAGGCGACAGCCCATGGGGTTGCAAAGAGTCAGATGCAACTGAGTGACTAAGCAGCAGCAGCAGCATAGCTGATTCACGCTGTTTTACAGCAGAAACCAACACTGTAAACCAATCACCCTCCAATTAAAATTTTTTAAAAACCTTCTGAATATTAAAAAATATATATATATATACACACACACATATACATATAATATCTCATCGTGGAAGTACGGCAACTTTCTTAACTAACCCCTTCTGACAGCTCTGTCAGATTCTCCTAGTTCTCTGCCGTTACAAATACTACTACCAGGAACAGCAACTTTCCTGTTCCATGTCAGCAACTTTCTCTGCTCCTGGATTTGTTTTCAAGGATGGCTTCTCAGAGTTGGAATTGCTGGGGTGGACAGATGGCATGAACATTTTAAAGGAGCTTACTACCTTTTTCAAAATCTCTTCCCACAAAGAACGTCGTACCGCACGCAGCCTGCCTCATCACGCTGCAGACGCCACTCTTACCTCCGTTGCTCTGACCAGCACAACTGCCTCGCTTTTGTTCTGTTTCGGACTTCTCTGACCACTAAGGAGAGCGAACCCCCCGCCCCCTGCACACGTTCTGTGCGTTCTCAGCCAAGACTTCATGAGTCTGGTGCTCTTCCCTTCCCTGTGCCCTACATTCAGGGCTTCATCAGAGTTAATCAAACCTTTAATTCCACCACGTGACAGGCTTCCTCCCTGAAGGCTGCTCTCTCCTGCTCTTCCGAGAGCTTCAGCTTCTCCAGGCCTGACCCTCTTCCAGCCTGTGCCTGAGGTGAGAGGTCACTGAGAAGACGCGCTTTCCAGGTTCCTGGTGTGTCTCCATTTGATGCCCTTGACAATGTGATACCGACAGGAGTGAGGGGGTGAACGTGCCAGAGCACACGCATTCTTACAATAAAAAAGGAAATGAAACAAGACCCAGAGAACTGCACTGACAATAAACCCAAGGGTTTTAAGTGAAACATTTGAACTGCTAAGGACCTAAGGTATCCCTGAGTTATCTGGTCCAACTTTCCTCACATTAGACACAGGACATGGATGAGCCAGACGGGAGAGACTGGCGGCCCTGGGCAAAGTCAGTGCTAATTTTCTATCTATCTATCAAAAGTAACGGAGAAGGCAATGGCACCCCACTCCAGTACTCTTGCCTGGAAAATCCCATGGACGGAGGAGCCTGGTAGGCTGCAGTCCATGGTGGGGTCTCGAAGAGTCGGACACGACTGAGCGACTTCACTTTCACTTTTCACTTTCATGCGTTGGAGAAGGAAATGGCAACCCACTCCAGTGTTCCTGCCTGGAGAATCCCAGGGACGGGGAGCCTGGTAGGCTTCCATCCATGGGGTCGCACAGAGTCAGGCATGACTGAAGTGACTTAGCAGCATCAAAAGTAAAAGTCACTCTGAGGGAAACCAAACCCAACACCCCCACCACCCATGTCCATTAAGAAAGCAGCTAAATCACACTACCACCGAACAAAGCAGCTGTGCGCTGGTCCGCCTCCTGCCTTGTTGGCGTGGCCATGTGAAGTAAAATACGTGGGCAGTTTCCATACTAGCAAAATACTTTTATTATTTTATAGTGATAAAACAGGAAAGTAAAGACTTCTTTTTGGTGTATACCAGAGTTAAGGAAGTAAAATAAGGGAATTAATAGAATTTCTATGTACTTTGATGACAGTAAAAAGTTAACAATACCAACTGTTTGTCATAAAACTTATAGCCCCCAAAACACATATATAAAGGATCATAGTTTTTAAATCTATAAAAGTAAAAAATATACAGTCAGAAGCTCTAACGCGTATTCCATCTTTAATATAAAATTGTAAACATTTATTTACACAAAGCAAATGTGTATAACAAAAGTCCGAGCACCCTTTACTTTTGCGTCATGGCTCCTGGAAGATGGGGATTTGCACTCACGTGGAGCTGTCTCCTCCCCTGACTACCCAAAAACCAGGTTCATAAATAAAGCCACTGGCAGCTCCCGGGGGCCCCAAGCATCACATTTATTGCTCCGACACTGCAGCAGGTGAGAAGCCTGCCGTCGGTCCAGGTGGCCCAGGACTAAGGCGGGGGCAGCCCTCCCCACGGGGGGCAGAGGTGTGAGTGCCGAGGACAGAGGTGAGCGCAGCCAGAGGGAGACCGGGAGAGGAACAGGCACCCACCACCAGCCTCCAGCCCGCTATTTTTGGTAAAAAAAAAAAACCCACTGAAGTCACCCTCTTCCCCTTCAGATTCGGGAACTCACTCAGAGGGCGGCGTCTTCACTGGCTTGATGATGCATCCCTTTCTCTGAGCTATGTTCAGCCTCCGGGGAAGGCTGCGAGGGAGATAAAAGGGAAACGGCCCCATGGCCACTCAGCGGCAAGTGGCTGCTGGAGGAGACCTGCGGGTCCAAGCACCCCCACGAAAGGCACTGCTGGTGCAGAGTAACGGCCAATGCGCGAGCCCTCACCCCCCAAAGCCACTCAGGCTGCTCGCATGAGCATTTTGCTTGGCTCAATTCTTTACATATGATACTCCCTGAATTATCCATGTTCAAACTCCAGGGAAATAAAAATGGGGCGGTGATTTCGCCAGAGATCATTCTGCATATAAGCCACTCTTTTCACTGTACTATTTTCCCTCCAATATTCCATTTCAAAGAGTTTCACCCTACGCTTACCATTTTGCTTTTGCTATATTGAAGTGCTCTCTCCGTCTTCACTTTCCACAAACAGCCCACAGGTAATACTATGTGGACTCTTAGCTTAGTCAAGACCTAAACAGTCATAGACCTTAAAAGAGAAATCCACTTGAATTTTTAGAAAGGATGTGTTAGTGTTACAAAGCAATTCTCTCTAAAAAGTGCAAGTCGTCTGAAGAGGCAGTGGCAGCAGGAGCAGAATGGAGCGGGGTCCCTTCCTCTGGCCTGTGTCCTTTTCCCTCCTTCCCCTGAACCTCTGCTTTCTGGGGAGGGGACACCCACCTCCTTACAACGCTAGGGTTCCCTGGGGAATTCTAATGACTCTTTTCCTCTCCAATCTAGTAAATTAGTGCCATAAGGAGGTTTTCCACTTGGGCTGGAGAAATAAAGAACAGGAGGCAGGAAGAACGGTTATGGGAAATGAAGATAGGGTGAAAGAAAAGACATCTGTGCACAACTCAACAATGATCACCTTCCTAATACATTAAATACGAGTCTCCAGAGAAACTGCAAAAGGTGAGGAGTCACAACAAAAGAGACACAGGAACCCCAGTTTGTATTTCAGCCTTTAGCCTGGGGTCCTGCTCTGAAAACATGGGAGGAAGGGATTCCTCAGCCCAGGTCCTCCTAAATGCCAACCTGGAAGAACAGCATTCTGGGAGAACGCGGGGCTGCAGTAACGACCGCATCTCTGCCACTAGCTCTGCTTCTCACGGCATCCTGTTCCTTTTTGGCACATGCAAGTTTCCAGTGAGCCTCTCTTTGTCCTGAAGGCTGACAAAGAGCAGGAATAAAAAAGGCTCTTAATCAAAAGGAAACCCTAAGTTTCCAATGCCACTTATAGATTTTAACCACCTACCCTAATCTGTTTTAAAACCTTAAAACCTTTAAAAAATCTTTTCTATGCTACAAATTGCAAATAGTTCCACTATAAAGTTTCAACAAAAATCTGTCCCAACACTGGGCAAAGTGGAGAAATCTTGGATTAGATCAAAACGATAGCACAAATTTTTATAAAGCTGGCATCGTGGGGTTTTACGGTTGGCTTTTTGGTCTTCTGGATAAAAAAACCCCCGTAGAACCCAGTCCTGCTGTCCCAACCCCATTCAGTGACACCTGCAGGTGGGGGGGCCAGCCTGACATCCCAACTGCTGGCTGGGAGCCGTGGGCCCCACGGTCCCGGGAGGACCAGGCCTCGGCTCCGCGGCTCTAGCTCCGCCTGCCCGGCTCCCTGGGCTGTGGGCTTTTGGTCCAAAGTAGTTCCTCTTTCTTGAATCTGAGAACAAAAATACAGGCTGTGTGAACACTGAAACCACCACAAATCCTCCTGCTACTGAGGCCCGAGGAGGTCGTCCAGATCGCTCATCCACTCCTCGGAAGTCCTGTTCTTCAGCAGGGAGTCGATCAGGTCGGCGTCCCCAGCCATGCTGGCCAGCCCGCCGCTGCCCGGCTGCCCGCTGTAGGCGAAGGGCAGCTCCTGGCCTGCGGTCCGCACGGGGTAGGCCTGGGCACAGTGCAGGCCTGGCCGGCCGCCCATGGCTGGGGCAGGGCTCTGGCTGAAGGCCCCCAGCTCAGGCCCCGCCGGGCTCAGGCCCGACAAGCCCTGCTGCGGGGCTCCCTGGGGAGGTGCTGGCACAGGGGCACTGGTCCTCTGCTGTGCGCTCACAGTGGGCAGCATGGACCCTGCCACAGCTGCTGAGCTCATGGGGGCCATGGGCCTGCTGGGCATCGCCTGAGAGAACTGCGGGCTGGACATTTTCAGGTGGGCCTGCTGCAGGTGGAAACTGGAGGCTGCGGTGAATGGGCTTACGGTGCTGTTTCCCGGGGGCTGGCCGCTCAGGTTTGGCATTCCCTGATGTTGCCACGTGGAATTCTGGCCTCCCATGGCTGCTGATACCCTTGGGACCTGTGGCTTAGTTAAACCCGAGTTCAGGGTCCCCTTACTGTGCTGCTGGGAGAGACCAGAGTTCCCCAGTGAGTTCTGTCCATAGGCAGCTGAAACTGAGGTGTTCTGGCCCACGCTGGTCTGCCGTGGAATGTGGGCATGTCCGTTGGTGGCCTGTGGTGGAGGCTGGGGAACTATCTGGGTTATGCTGGAAGTCATGCCGTAGAGGCTGCTCTGTGGCATGCTTTGGGAGCCAGTGAACTGAGCCACACCCCGGTCCTGCTGGCCTGAGTTTGAGGGGAGAGAAGAAACTGAAGTGTGTCCAGGGCCCATTGGCATCAGGTTCCCAGCCTGAGGGAACACTCGGGGACAGCTGGAGTTAGATGGACCCAAGGTGTTCACGCCAGGCATGGCAGAAGAGGACCCTAGAAGGCAGAGAAAGTGCTGTCAGCCAAGCTAGTGTTTCTTCACCACCACTATGGAGAGACATCTAAGACCCACGCGACAACTGCTACCCTACAGGCATGAAAGGCAAAGTCAGTGTTCTGATACCTCACCAGATACCTCATGATCACTGCAACCTTAATGAAGAGAGCCCTGGGGGCCAAAGGTTCCCCACAGGGTGGAATGGAGCCCGCAATAAGGAGATTAAGACAGGTACATTAAAAGAAAAAAAAAAAAAGGCACAGAGGAAGGGGCAAACTCGGTGGCTAGGTTGTGGGGAAAGTGTCTGGGATAAAAGGAAGAGATAGTCTTGGCCAGATTCAGAGCTGCAGCCCCCATATGGGGACAGGGCTGTAGGGCTGCAGGGTAACTGGACTGTGGCTGGTTTAGACCTCGCCAGCCAGGGACTGACAGGACCACTCGGATGAGGGCCCACACGACGTGGTACCGCAGGGTGCGGGAGGGAGGCCATCAGAAGACGTGTACCGAGCGCCTGCTCTGCGGCGCAGGCCGTGCTGGGGGCACAGAGGGCGTGTGCTCGGGGAACCTGCCAGCTGGGGCTCTGTCCCAAGCAGTGCTGTGGTGACCGCACTGACGGAGATGCTCCCCATGTGCGCAGGAGGGGCTGCTCAGGAGCTGGCCATAACGGAGTACACTTTGTTTATCCTCTTCTGCTTTCCATTAGCACCTAACTAAAAACTGAGTTGAAAAAGAGAGAAATGCTGAAATAATCCACTTCTTTCCCACTGATAACACACAGCAACATTAAATGGGGTGAAGGCAGGAAAGCTGGCCAAGGCTCATCTTCTGAGCTGCCCAGACTTCAATCCCCTGGTCCTGTCAGCGTAACATAAAACCCACTCAGCCTCCTCTGGAAGCGCGGCTGTGGGCAACTGCATCAGGACCTGCTATAGCAAGAGGCACTGACCGAGGAAAGCACAGGTTTTGAAGATAGTCCAAGAGCTAGGAAAGCAAGTATGGCCTGGACTTTTCTGCATCTATCAACTGAACTCTCTATTCCTAGAGCAACAGCCTGAGCAATGCTGGTCAGGTTCTCTCACATATCTGAGACATGACAGCTGAAACTTCAGAATGCTTCCTGCCCCCACCAGATCAACTGTCTGCTGCTGACACCAACATGAGTAGACAGAAAGAAGAAAGAAGCAAAAGGCCACAAGTGCATGAAGTTTCTCCTTATCTGGAAAATAGGACAAGATCATTTTTTAAAGAGACACATAACAGTAGAAGCAAAGAACTTTCTTAAGAATTACAGAAGCCACTTCCTATGGATAAGATATCTATCAACTAGAGATGATTTTGCCTTAAACGACTATACAGCCAGGGACCCAGCCAAAGCAGCCTGCTTCTGTCCTTGTCTGGCTGACCTACAGGGCACCCAGAGAGCCAGGCTCCTTATGCAGACTGAAGCTACAGGAGCGTGGAAGTCCATCTGGCACCTGTACTGGAAAGCTGAGCACAGCAGGAAGTCAGCACGAGGGGAATGTCTGCTCAGCACCTGCCTCCCCTGCCCCACATCATCGTCTCAAACACTCCTCACCTGTGAACTGTCCAACCTGCTGTGGGAAGGTGCTCTGTGTTGGGTCTTGGTACTGGGGTGGCGGGCGGGTCAGATGGCGCTGAAATTGCTGCTTCTCCTAGAAAATGCCAAGATCAACAGAAAGCAAGACCCACATAAAACAAAAACAAAGCGATCAGAGAAAAGTAAATTGTCCAAGTTTGTTACTCAGAGGGATTCCTGTGGAGATAATGTTCAGAATCTCATTTGGGGGATTCTTAATAAACAGTATGACACAGAATGATGGGTCAGATCTAAGGAGCCACAGAAAGGAATGGAGTTCTGATACACCAGACAGTATGGCTCAATCCCGAATGCTTTATATGAAATGTCCCAAACAGGCAAATCTACAGGGATAAAAAGTAGATAGTGGCTGCCTAGGCTTAGGAAGATGAAGGAATAACTTTTTAATGGGTACAGGGTTTCTTTTAGGTAATGTTCTAAAACTGGTTATGGTGATGGTGTGTAACTCTGACTAAACTGGAAACCATTTGAATTGTATACTTTAAATGGGTGAATTGTATGTCATGTGAATTATATCCCCAAAAGCTGTTATTTAAAACATGGTGAAACTGAGGCAGTAATGTGGGTTTTAAAGTCATCCTCAATCAACTTTATCCTCTGGGTAACTAGTTCTCTTCTGTCTTAAGGATGTAATTTAAAGTCCTGAGAATTCCTGTAACCTTGGAATCTGCGTAGGACAATCTGATGACCAAGGGGGCGAACAAACTGCAGGACTAGGAGGGGGTTGTCAGTCCCTGACAACCTGGGGTTCTCGAATCCCAGGACCTCAGGGATATCTTCATTTCCCTACTTTATGTTCTGCCTTATAGCAAACTACAACAAAGCAGGATCTCACAGAAAATTGGTGGATCAGTGAGCTCAGTGCTTTGGTAGCTGCTGGAAAAATGGTTCTAATACATTGCGATTCCACTTTCATTAATTCCCACTAAGTGACATAAAGCTGCTCTGACACAGGCTACCACTGTCTGAGAAATAGCACACTCCTGTTTCCCAGAGTACTCTAAAACCAGACATACAAATAAGCACAAATCCACACACATACATACCGAAGCTTGCAGCCACTGCCGCGACCTGGGAGGCAGGCAAACACGGGAAGGGGTGGGGGCAGGGTTTTCTCCCGCCTTTCTCTTTACCTGTTCTGCCAAAAGGTGCTGTTGTCTTTGCAAAAACTGCTGTTGCTGCAAATGTTTTTGTTGCTGCTCCCTCTGTTTCTGTTGGTCCAAAAGCAATTGATGCTGCTTCATTACCGCTGCCTGCTGCTGGCTACTGAGATAGGAGGTGCTACTGTGCGTGCTGGCCACGGAAACAGCAGGCGGCTGAGTCCCCACACTGGCAGCCTGGGTTGGTACAGGGACATTGGGAGGGTTCTGGTCCTGTCAACAGAAACAAGGGGGCCTCAAGTCAGGCGGGACACACCGAGGACTCTAAGCCCTGATCAGAGCGGACGAGCTCTGTCTTGTGAGAGCCTGGCTCCAGGCTCTCTTTTGAAGCCGCTGCTCTTTTGGCATGTGACTCCAGAGCAGCAACACTGCAAGGCAGGGCTGGAGACCAAAAGCACTGACACCTGAGTGCCAAGGCACGGCAACGAACAGTTAGTAGCTGAGTGTTAGCTTTGTTTCCTACAATTCACCAGTGGCTTACACTTGTATTACCTGCATACCCAGTTCCAAAAGCAACTGCAGCTTGTAAATGCTCCCTTACTGGAATGCATGGGCACAGACAGGCCCCCAGAGAAGAAGTTTCTGAGGGACACTGGTTGATGGAGAGGCTACACCGAGTGTGCAAACCTTGGGCCCCTGGAGGCAGGGCTGTCCCTGAACCAACAGGGCTTGTACGGGTTGTCCACCTATGAACAGCATTTTCCTGGGAACAGACTGCTTGGCTTCTGTCAGATATGTTGTTGTTGTTTAGTCACTGAGCTGTGTCCAGGGACTGTAGCCCACCAGGCTCCTCTGCCCATGTGGCAATATAGTGGCTGAAATAAGTAGAAGGATGGCCATTACACACACATTCTTCCACTGAGAGACACTTACACTGCTTTCAGTTTTTGGCTATTAGAAATAATCACGCAATGAATATCTTGTACTTAACATTCTTCTTTTTCTTTTTCTGGTATTATTTCTTGCAGGGGTATAATGTGTCAATGTTTACAAACATTTTTATGGCTTATGCAAACTATTTAATGTCAAATTACTTTCTGAAAGCACTGTGCCCATTTACACATCCTTACTATGATCTGAAACATGTCAATTTCCTCAGCTATTACTAGCATCGAGTTTTTCTATTTTTAAAATGTTCAGTTCAGTAGCTCAGTTGCGTCCAACTCTTTGCGACCCCACGGACTGCAGCACGCCAGGCTTCCCTGTTCATCACCAACTCCCGAAGCTTGCTCAAACTCTTGTCCATCGAGTCAGTGATGCCATCCAACCATCTCATCCTCTGTCATCCCCTTCTCCTGCTTTCAATCCTTCCCAGGACCAGGGTCTTTTACAATGAATCAGTTCTTCACATCAGGTGGCCAAAGTATTGGAGTTTCAGCTTCAGCATCAGTTCTTCCAACAAATATTCAGGACTGATTACTTTTAGGATTGACTGGTTTGATCTCTTGCAGTCCAAGGGACTTTCAAGAGTCTTCTCCAACACCACAGTTCAAAAGCATCAATTCTTCGGTGCTCAGCTTTCTTTATAGTCCAACTCTCACATCCATACATGACCACTGGAAAAACCATACCTTTGACTAGGCAGACCTTTGTTGGCAAAGCAATGTCTCTGCTTTTTAATATGCTGTCTAGATTGGTCATAGCTTTCCTTCCAAGGAGCAAGTGTCTTTTAATTTCATGGCTGTAGTCACCATCTGCAGTGATTGTGGAGCGCCCAAAAAAGTCTGTCACTGTTTCCACTGTTTTTTCATCTATTTCCCATGAGGTGATGGGACCAGATGCCATGATCTTAGATTTCTGAATGTTGAGTTTTAAGCCAACTCTTTAACTCTCATCAAGAGGTTCTTTAGTTCTTCTTCACTTTCTGCCATAAGTTTTGTGTCATCTGCGTATGTGAGGTGATTGATATTTCTCCCAGCAATCTTGATTCCAGCTTCCTCCAGCATGGCATTTCTCATGATGTACTCTGCATATAAGTTAAATAAGCAGGGTGAAAATATACAGCCTTGACGTACTCCTTTCCCTATTTGGAACCACTCTGTTGTTCCATGTCCAGTTCTAACTGTTGCTTCTTGACCTGCGTAAAGATTTCTCAGGAGGCAGATAGGGTGGTCTGGTACTCCCATCTCTTGAAGAATTTCCCACAGTTTGTTGTGATCCACATAGTCAAAGGCTTTGGCGTAAGTCAATAAAGCAGAAGTAGATGTTTTTCTGGAACTCTCTTGCTTTTTTGATGATCCAAAGGATGTTGGCAATTTGATCTCTGGTTGCTCTGCCTTCTGTAAATCCAGCTTGAACATCTGGAAGTTCTTGGTTCACATACTGTTGAAGCCTGCCTTGGAGAATTTTGAGCATTACTTTGCTAGTGTGTGAGATGAGTGCAACTGTGCAGTAGTTTGAACATTCTTTGGCATTGTGTTTCTTTGGGATTGGAATGAAAACTGACGTTTTCCAGTCCTGTGGCCACTGATGAGTTTATTTATTTTTGGAAATAATTTTAATTTATCTAGCGATATCTGTACAGGAAATCTGATGAGTTTAAAATGTTAGTGTTACAAATACACAAAGGTTCATTCACTGCAGCCTTTTACTTACAGTAGCGAAAGGAAGGAGATACCTCACTGCACCGTGACAAAACAACTGTCATACAACTGTTACAAAGTCACACGACTGTCAGCTCAGTGTCAGTGGGTCCCTCTATGTGCAGTGTGGAGGGCAGGCAGTCCAGGACATACCTCGGTGGACAGAAGCCAGCGCTGGTTCTGAGGAAGGCTGGGAATGCTGTTTGTTTACTCTCCCGGGGGTGGGGGACACTTTAGAACGTGAATGTGAGTAGAAACGCAGACAATGATCATGATAAATCGGTTCTCGACCATCCTCCACCCTTCAGACCCAGTGATTCTGCCAGGCTTGAGAGCCTTAAGTAAATAACCATGTATTTGAGACCTGTTAGGAAGCAGCATTCACCTAAATGCTATAAGCTTACTAAAACTTAGGGCATTTTGAACATACATATCTGAAAGTTTGTTTAAAAAAGAAAAAAAACAGAGCCTCTAAGGACATTAAATGTGATCTTTACCTTCAAAACACGGCCACGAATGATTTAAGTTGTGTGGCATGAGAGAGACACCAGGCCAAGTGCAAGGGGTTCTATCCTATTCTACTGAGAGTCAATCCTGGTTTGCTTGATTGATTTTCATTCCCAAGGGGGCTGGAAGTCAAAAAGTAGCTGCTCACTTACTCCCTTTGTTCCCCAACTATCTGGGACCTGAAAAACCACTCAGTGGGTGGATGTGAATGCAGAGTATCGGAGCAAAGACCCGTGCTCACCTGGCTAGGTGCAACCAGTGATCGGAAGGGCATATTTCCTGGCTTTGGTTTTATCAGAAATAAGGAGCTCTGCTCACTGCTAAGATGAGGCAGCTGCTGGGGAAGATAAGCCATCAGGGCCGGCTTGCTCTGGCCAGCCCCAGGGCCGCCTTGTCCACAGTCTGCTTTGTAGTGAGAAAGGGGCTTGGTGTTGCCATAGTCCAGCACCGAGCCTTGGCTAGCCACGGGGTTTTGATTCAAGTTACTTGGCGGCTGGTGGAGGCTCACATGGCTGGGCTGGAGGTAGGGGCCTCCAGGTCGAGGGGAGCTCTTGTTGACACTGGGCATCATGAGCAGTTTGGAAGTGGTGAAGTCTGGCTTGTAACCAGGAGGGCTGGCTGGCTTTTCCACGGGGTAAGGGGCATTTAAGGGACTGTGGGCAGGGCCTGTCTGCTGCCACGTGGACATCTGGCCTGGAGCGGGTGCTGGGGCAGCCTGCTGCGGGTTCTGGAGCATCTGCTCACGCTTCTGCTTGGCAGCGATCTGCTGGAGTTGGTGGGCAGAGGACAGCTCTGAGCCTCCGCCTGGGCCCTGGCTAGGCAGCACCACACTGGAGAGGGCTCTCTGTGCATTCTGGGCCTGGGCTGATGCCGGCATCAGGCTGGGACTGGGGCTATCCACTCCAGGCTGACCAGTGGTGAGGAAGAGGGGCTGGGAGCCCCCGAGGCTGGGTGAATCTGTGGTCACAGGGCCAGATGAAGGCCCCATAAAGGTCTGTCCTGCAGACCCAGCCCTCACTTGTGGAGAGCCTAACTGTTCCTGTTCAAAGGCCGCTGGAGAGAATTCCGTCTTAATATTAATGTCCTGTGCCAGGGGGGTCTGTGTGGCAGAACCAGAAGACTCTGGGTCCTTCTTCTCTTCAAAGTCCTCATTGAACAGATCCTTCATGTCTTCATCAGGAACTGACCTGTTCAGCTCCTCGATGAGCTCCTTCCACTCCTGCTCATTGAGGTTGAGGTCAGGCATGAGGTTGCCTTGAGAGATGGAGCCTCCGGCCCCTGCGATCATGCAAGGCAGGTCATCCATGGGCTCCTGTTTCAGTTCTTTATTCAGGCTCAGGGGAAATGACTCACTAGTGTTGCTGCCTCCATTCAGGTGGAGGCTCGAGTCTGCCAGACACTTCTTGCTGATGGAGTCCAGCCCCAGTGCATGCTTCCCAGTGGCCTGCAAGGCTTCAGGGCCAGGCTTGTCGGGCTGGCCGAGTGGGGAAGCCGGGGGCAGGCCGTTGGAAGAGACGGCAGCTCCCAGAGAGGCCTCTCGGCGCGTCTTCTTGTGCCCAGGAAAGAAATCTCCGTAGCCATTCTGCTGATCACCATTTTGAGGGGATGTGGCACTGTCGAGATTCCTCTTAACCGTATCATGGAGATGCTGAAAAACATGAAAAAGAGTGACTCACATATACAGCACCACGTATGTGATCCCTCTGCTTCTGAGGGTGACTTAGACCAGGGTCTGCACCCCTTGGAACACTCTCCTGCCGATTCTGCTTGCCTAGTTTACACTCTCCACTTCCAGGAACACACTCCCATTTCCCTTCCAGGGCTGTCTTCCCCTTCT
Organism: Bubalus kerabau; assembly: GCF_029407905.1. Classification (NCBI taxonomy): domain Eukaryota; kingdom Metazoa; phylum Chordata; class Mammalia; order Artiodactyla; family Bovidae; genus Bubalus; species Bubalus kerabau. Next base: position 171,041,133 of record NC_073624.1, read on the forward strand.
CCTTTCCTGTGGCCTTGCCTGAATCAGGACTAGCTCAGCTGTGGCTAAGCAACACAGCTGCAGTCAGTGAGTCACTCCCTGGACACATGCAGGTCTTTTTGTAGGACACAAGTCTGATGCGGCCCAGAGTCATCTAAGCTGAGGGTGTGCCTGATAATGGAGCCAATGAGAAAGAGCCACAGAATATATATATACATTCTTGAGAATATCATTTGAGTTCTGGGATCTAGGTTATGCCTAAGACCAGCCATCCCCCTGGACTTTTCACTCACGGGAACCAATGAATTCCTCCTTACGTTTAAGCTGGTTTAACTTGGATTTCTGCTGCTCGCAGCTGAAGGAGACCTGGCTGGCGTAGGTTGGACCCTGTCGGGGGCTGACCACACGCTCCAGGCTCCTTCTCAGAGCACAGCACTCCCATGCCCTCCCCAGTCTTTTCAGGTGCCCTGCTGGCTCCACCCCTTCTCTCCAGGCCTGGCTGCTTCCTCACACGCCTCGCAGGTCCTCTGCCTTTTGCCCTACTCTCCTCCCCACCAACCCTGAGCACCTTCCACCCCCTGAACCCAGTCACCAGCCCTCACAGACCCCACCGCTTCTGAACAGGACCGCTAATTCCAATACAGTCCTATCTTCCTGGCATTGTTCCTTACCTCCCATCTCCTCAACTGCATTTGTTCACCTAACCTTATTAAGAGTCTACCATGTGTCAGGGACAAGTGCTGTGGGGATATCAAGACAAATGAGGCGGTCCCACGGGCTTCCAATCTTCTAGGACATAGCTACAGAATAAGATAAACACTCTATGCAAGCAGTAGAGCAGTGAGCACCCTGAGAGTTCAGGACAGGCGTTTCACAGAGAGAGCATGGCAATGGAGGTGGGGAAGACAAGTGGTGTCATCTTTCCGCATCTCCCCAGCTTTGCTTCCAGCTGCCAGGACTCAACTCCTCCACTGACAGAGGCACCAACACGCAACCTCTACACATGGCTGCTCCTTGCTGATGCTTCCTTCTGTGACATCTTTTATCCTTTATCCCCCATTCTCAATTCCACACCCCCCACTAGCCCTAAGCATCTATACGGTGCTATTTACAAAGTTCCAAATAACAGCTTTCAATATTATCATTAAGTAGATTTCAGAGAACAGCACAGGACATTCTGCGCTGCTGTCTTCTGCTGCAGAGAAGGGCCACAAAGACCCACCCCACCCCCTCTATGGGGCTGAATGCAGAAGTACCTGATCCCCAGGTGGGAGTGGGGTGCAAAGGGAGCCAAGGGCACCAGCTCTCAGCAAGAAACTACCTGTAGACACACATGTGCAATGAGCAAGAAAATAAGGAGGGTAATTCTATCAATCTCTGAGTTTCAATGTTCCATTCCCTCTCCTTCAAGATTTACTGTTAAAGCTGACTGCACAGTGTTCTATAAATTCTGGCTAAGTACTGCTTTAAATAGATATTTGGATACTTAAGTTAGCTCAGAAAAAGTTAGAAATGCTGAGTAAATGGAACTGTAGGTCAGAGGTATAAGCAAAACATGATCCTAGGACCCAACTCAAGAACACAGCCCCTGTGTATAAAGGACACATATCTCACAATAATAAATTTATGACAAATCCACAGCCAATATAATATTCAATGGTAAAAAGCTGAAAGCCTTCCCACTAATTCTGGAATGAGACAAGGATGCTCACTCTCACCTCTTCCATTCAACACAGTACTGGAAGTCCTAGCCACAGAAATTAGGCAGGAAAAAGAAAGAAAAGGTATCCAGATTGGAAGAGAAAAGGTACAATTATCATTATATGCAGATGAAAATACATATAGAAAACCCTATATACTTCACACAGAACTACTAGAACTGATAAACCGAGCAGGGTAGCAGGATACAAAATTAACATACAGAAATCAACTGCATGTCTTTATACCAACAGTGAAATATCAGAAAGGGAATGGAAAAAAACACCACCACCTTCTAAAATGTGTGCTCAGTCACTCAGTTGTGTTGGACTCTTTGTGACTCCACGGACTTAAAGCTTGCCAGGCTCCTCTGTCCACGGAATGTTTCCCGGCAAGGATACTGGAGTGGGTTGCCATTTCCTTCTCCAGGGGATCTTCCCAACTCATGGATCAAACCCGTGTCTTCTGAGTCTCCTGCAGGCGGATTCTTTACCATTAAGCCACCTGGGAAGCCCCAAAAAGTCATAACAGAAAAGGAATGTTTAAAAAACAAACAAAAACTTTTAAAAAAGTAAACCCCAAAATAAAACACTTAGGGATAACCCTGACCAAGGAGGTGAAAGACTTACATGCTGGAAACTATAGAACATTAAAAAAGGAAACTGAAGATGACTGAAAGAAATGTAAAGTAATCCCATGCCCTTGGACTGGAAGAATTCACACAGTTCAAATGGCCATATGACCCAAAGCAATCTACAGATTTAATGCAATCCCTATCAAATTACCCATGACATTTCTCAAAGAACTACAACAAATAATCCTAAAATTCATATGGAACCATAAAAGACCCAGAATTGTCAAAGCAATCCTGAGGAAAAAGAGTAAAGCTGGAAGCATAACCCTTCCAGACTTCAGATGATACTACAAAGCTATAGTAATCAAAGTGTGATATTGGCACAACAACAGACTTATGGATCAATAAAACAGAACCAAAGACCAGAAGTTAAACCACACACCAGTAATCTTTGACAAAGGATGCAAGACTATACAAGGGGAAAAAGACAGCTTCTTTAGAAAGTAATGTTGGGAAAATTGGATAGCTGCATGTAAATCAATGAAGCTAGAACAAATCCTCTCACCATACACAAATATAAACTCAAAATGGTTTACAGAACATAAAACATGACACCATAAAACTCTCAGAACAGATCATAGGCAAAACATTCCTTGCTCTAAATTGTACCAATGCTTCCTTAGATCTTCCAAGGCAAAAGAAATATAAACCAAAAGACAAAGCAAAAAACCTCAAATAGGACCTAATGAAAGTTAATGGTTTTACATAGCAAAGGAAACCATGGACAAAATGAAAAGACAATCTATAGAATGGGAGAAAATATTTGCAAATGATGCCACCCTCAAGGACTTAATTTCCAAAATATACAAACAGCTCATACAACTCAACAACAAAGAAACCGAAACAACTCAATCAAAAAATGGGCAGACCTACAAATATTTCTCCAAAATAGACCTACAGATGGCCAATAGGCACATGAAAAGATGCTCAACATGGCTAATTATTAGAGAAATGCAAATCAGAACTACAATGAAGTAGCACCACACAATGATCAAAATGGCCATCATTTAAAAGCCTACAAATGACAAATGCTGTTCTTGTTGTCCTACACTGGTGGTGGGAATGTAAGCTGGTGCAGCAACCGTGGAGAACAGTATGACGTGCCTCAAAAAATTAAAAACAGAATGACCATACGATCCAGCAGTCGCACTCCTGGCCATCTATTCAGACGAAACTGTAGTTCAAAACGATGCGTGCTCCACTATGTTCACAGCAGCAGGTTCACAACAGCCAAGTCCTGGAGACAACGTAAATGTCCATCGACGTGAATGGATAAAGATGATGGGGGGCGTGTACACGGTGGAACACTGCTCAGCCTCAGAGGAGGAGGAAACAATGCCACCTGCAGCAACACGGCTGAGATGATCATACTAAACACAGTCCGTCAGAAGGAGAGAGACGAACGCCACGTGCTGTCATTTATATGTGGCCTAACGACCCCCTGGAGAAGAAGGCAACGGTACCCCGCTGCAGAGATCCTGCCTGGGAAACCCCATGGACAGAGGAGCCTGGCAGGCTAGAGTCCATGCGGTTGCGGAGAGGTGGACACGACTGAGAGACTAAACAACAACAGCGGCAAATATGATACAAATGAACCTGTCTGCGAAACAGAAACAGTTGCAGACTGACACTCGCTAAGAGGGAGGGTGGGAGGAGGGCTGACACTGGAGGCGGGGGCCAGCACCTGTAACTTCTTATATACAGAATGAACAAACAAGGTCCTACTGTACAGCAGAGAACTATACTTAATATCCTATGATAAACCATAATAGGGAAGAATACAAAAAAGAAGTGTGTATAGACACATATATATAACTGAATCACTTTGCTGTATAGCAGTAATTAACACAACACTGTAAATCAACTATACTTCAATTACAAAAAAAGGACTAAGAACACAGCCCCTGCAACACAAGGACATGTGCTTCATTTTCATGCAGGTTTTTCTGCTTCTTGCTGCCACCTAGCGGTAAGAGGGGGAAAAGGAACCATGATCCTAAAATGGACCCTGCATAAGATCCATTGTTTTAAAAGTTTCCTTTGGGGAAAGTAAAATTTATACCCATGTAATTAGTCAGAAGGAAATCAAAATGAATTGCTAATATTGAACAGATTTTTTTTAATTTATTTTTTATTGAAGGATAACTGTTTTACAGAATCTTGCTGTTATCTGTCAAAACTCAACCAGAATCAGCCATCCAGTTTCACTTCAGTCGCTCAGTTGTGTCTGACTCTTTGCAACCCCATAAACCGCAGCACACCAGGCCTCCTTGTCCATCACCAACTCCCAGAGTTTACTCAAACTCATGTCCCCATTGGGTCAGTGATGCCCTCCAACCATCTCATCCTCTGTTGTCCCCTTCTCCTTCCGCCCTCAATCTTTCCCAGTGTCAGGGTCTTTTCTAATGAGTCAGTTCTTTGCATCAGGTGACCCAAGTATTGGAGTTTCAGCTTCAGCATCAGTCCTTCCAATGAACACCCAGGACTGACTGCCTTTACAATTGACTGGCTGGATCTCCTTGCAGTCCAAGGGACTCTCAAGAGTCTTCTCCAACACCACACTTCAAAAGCATCAATTCTTTGGCACTCAGCTTTCTTCACAGTCCAACTTTCACATCCATACATGACCACTGGAAAAACCACAGCCCTGACTAGACGAACCTTTGTTGGCAAAGTAATGTCTCTGCTTTTGAATATGCTATCTAGGTTGGTCATAACTTTCCTTCCAAGGAGTAAGCGTCTTTTAATTTCATGGCTGCAGTCACCATCTGCTGTGATTTTGGAGCCCCCCAAAAATAAAGTCTGTCACTGTTTCCACTGTTTCCCCATCTATTTCCCATGAAGTGATGGGACCAGATGCCATGATCTTCGTTTTCTGAATGTTGAAATTTTAAGCCAACTCTTTCACTCTCCTCTTTCACTTTCATTAAGAGGCTCTTTAGTTCCTCTTCACTTTCTGCCATAAGGGTGATGTCATCTGCATATCTGAGGTGATTGATATTTCTCCCGGCAATCTTGATTCCAGCTTGTGCTTCCTCTAGCCCAGCGTTTCTCATGATGTACTCTGCATATAAGTTAAATAAGCAGGGTGACAATATACAGCCTTGACGTACTCCTTTTCCTATTTGGAACCAGTCTGTTGTTCCATGTCCAGTTCTAACTGTTGCTTCCTGACCTGCATACAAATTTCTCAGGAGGCAGGTAAGGTGGTCTAGTATTCCCATCTCTTTCCAGTTTGTTGTGATCCACACAGTCAAAGGCTGTGGCATAGTCAATAAAGCAGAAGTAGATGTTTTTCTGGAACTCTCTTGCTTTTTCGATGTTCTAACGTATGTTGGCAATTTGATCTCTGGTTCCTGTGCCTTCTGTAAATCCAGCTTGAACATCTGGAAGTTCATGGTTCATGTATTGCTGAAGCCTGGCTTGGAGAATTTTGTGCATTACTTTGCTAGTGTGTGAGATGAGTGCAATTGTGCGGCAGTTTGGACATTCTTTGGCATTGCCTTTCTTTGAGATTGGAATGAAAACTGACCTTTTCCAGTCCTATGGCCACCGCTGAGTTTTCCAAATTTGTTGGCATATTGATGATGCAGCACTTTCACAGCATCATCTTTTAGGATTTGAAATAGCTCAATTGGAATTTCATCACCTCCACTAGCTTTGTTCATAGTGATACTTCCTAAGGTCCACTTGACTTCACATTCCAGGACATCTGGCGCTAGGTGAATGATCACACCACCATGAGTTTCTCAGCCCATATAGCAAATTCCCGTTGGTTCTCTATTTTGCATATGGTAACGTAAGTTTCCATGTTACTCTTTCCATACATCCCACTCTCTCCTCTCTTCTCCCCATGTCCGTAAATCTATTCTCTATGTCTGTTTCTTCATCGTTGCCCTGTAAGTAAATTCTTCAGTACCATTTTTCTAGATTCCGTATATATGCATTAGAATACAATATTAATCTTTCTCTTTCTAACTTACTTCACTCTGTATAATAGGTTTTAGGTTCATCCACCTCATCAGAACTGGCTCAAAGGCGTTCCTTTTTATGACTGAGTAATATTGTGTATACACTGTGAACATGTACCACAACTTCTTTATCCATTCATCTGTTGATGGACATCCAACAGTTTGCTTCCATGTTCTAGCTACTGTAAATAGTGTTTCAATGAACAACGGGATACATGTGTCTTTTTCAACCCTGGTTTCCTTAGGGTATACGCCTAGGAGTGGGACTACTGAGTCACATGGTGGTTTTATTCCTAGTTTTTAAAGGAATCTCCACACCGTCTTCCACAGTGGCTGTATCGATTTACATTCCCACCAGGGATTTTTAATTTTATTATATTCTTTCTGGAAAATCATGTGTTCCTCAGTGTCAGGTTTGGGCTGTTTGTAAACCTGGGAGCTAAGCTGAGTTTTCTATTTTCCTAAGCGGGGCAGATGGACGCCTAAAAGGTCAACGCACTTGATGGTTGTCTCAGATTAGGAAAAGAATCCTTCTTTGCCCTGCTGCTGCTGCTAAGTCGCTTCAGTCTCGTCCAACTCTGTGCCACCCCATAGACAGAAGCCCACCAGGCTCCCCCGTCCCTGGGATTCTCCAGGCAAGAACACTGGAGTGGGTTGCCATTTCCTTCTCCAATGCAGGAAAGTGAAGAGTGAAAGGGAAGTCGCTCAGTCGTGTCCGACTCTTAGCGACCCCATGGACTGCAGCCTACCAGGCCTCCATCCATGGGATTTTCCAGGCAAGAGTACTGGAGTGTGGTGCCATTGCCTTCTCCGTTCTTTGCCCTAACAGTTATAAAAGCTACCACTCCCTCTTTCAATATCCACATGCAAACAATTGCAAACAAGTTGCAAACAAGTTAAATTTGCAATATCAATTGCTTTTAGCCAAAGGAAACACCTGGTCATTTTCTCAACTGCTCACAAAATTTAGCTGGAGTGCTGTAGGCAGGTTTGGGAAGTGTGGAATGTGGTGGCTCTGGCAGACCTTCACATCTTGAGCATTTGCAGGAGTGCAGGGCATTGCAGAGGAAAGCAACGAGATGGGGAAACGGTCTGAAGAGATTTTACATTATTAAGAGCAATCATGGTAAGAGCTGTAAAGCATATGAAACTGGCTTGCCCTCAGCTGTCTGGTGCTCCTGGGCAGTCCGCTCAGAGGGTCCTAGTGTAACTACCAAACGGTCTCCCCATGCTCAGGGTCTCTGGGGGTTCAGTTCTGGCATAATGTGATCTGGAGCTCGCTTCGCTTCATTCCTTTTGTTGAATACTGCATGTTTTGATGGTAAACTGGAGGCCCTGCAATGCTCACCCAGCCAGTCATGACCCCTACCCTTGCCTGTGCCACCCATCATCTTCTATTCGGGAGAGGGGCCCCCAGATTATCAACGCTGAGTCAAGCTGGAGCTGCCATGCCTTATGAACAACAGATCGGTGTCCTGTGTCCCCCGGCTAGCCTCACAGGAGAGTCCATCTCCTTGTCCCTGCTTCCTCCCTCTCCCACCACCTACCAATGGAATTTCAGCTGCTCCGTGGTACAACTCCTCCAAGTGAGAGCTCTTCCGCTCCAAGTTCACCAGCAGCTGTGACTGTTAAGATGGGGTGTGGCTCCTATTAATGTTCCGTAGGCACTGCCAGTCACCCGGGGCAGCCACCAGCGCTTCCTGCCTCTTCTCAGGGACATTCGCTTTCCTCCCCCTCCCTCTTCCATCACCCTTTTATCAGCCAAACACCACCACCTCCATCCCTGAGAGCCAGACAGCGCTTTGGTTCACTACCTGGGAAGTGACTCAGTGTTGGACGGGAGGACTGCTTTCTGGCGATGGCCTTCGTGCTATTAAACACAGTCTAACACTGTGTCTTTTCCTTCCCTGTACTCTCACTCTTCTATCATCTGCCACATAATGACTCCCTTCATTCACTCATTCATTTGGTTGCACCAAGAACTATGTGGGGTCTTAGTTCCCTGAACAGGGATGGAACCCTCATCCCCTGCATTGGAAGGCAGAGTCTTAAACCACTGGACCACCGAGGAAGTCTCTATTCCCCCCATCTGTTTGGGGAAACACACTGACTGAAACTGCCCACCCTGGCCAGGCACCAAAGTAACTATTTGCATGAGTTATTTCACAACAGGTCTTAGTAAGGAACCGGAAACTAACCAGCCATCACCAACCAGAAGAGTTTGGGAAAGGTCAAAAGGAGATGCCACTGGTCCTACCGCCTCCCAGAATCCTTCCTGCTGGCTTCCATCTTGGCAGAACAATGCATGTGCCACCAGGAAGGACCTCGAGTCAAGAGAGGTTGGCCAAAGAAATCCCATCACCATAAAACCTGAGAGTGCAAGCCATGTTGCAGAACAGTTCCCCTGGATTCCATTACTCTGCTCTCCGCCTGGGCGCCCCTGTCAGTGAAGTCTCTTGCTTTGTCAGCTCATACGTCTCTTTGGACAATTCATTTCTGAGTGTTAGACAAAAGCCCACTCTTGGACCCTGGAAGGGGTTCCCCTTCCTGCAATGAAGGGTGACTCTGGTGGACTGCAACTGACATCCTAACCATTCGGGGTACTGAGGGACCAACCCGCTTCCTCACTGATGGACCAGACCCAGTGGCCGCAACTCGGACCCTTTTGTCTCTGGTCTTCTCCCGACATGGACAACTGGCCAGAGTGCCTTGACCTGGTAAGAACAAGAGACTCACTGACCTCTTTCCCCTTCCCTCTCTCTTTCCTCTCCTTAACCCTTCCTATCCTACCCTGTTTTTTAGGTCCCCGAGTCCTGGACGCAGGAGTCTGGTAAAAGGGCCTCAGTCTGAGCTGAGGGTTGGAGCTTGATCATCTCTGGTTGGCAGAGAGAACTAGAATTCTGGTTCCGTTCTGGTCTGGTTTGTGGTAGGGCCGAGTTCCAGTCCTCCCATCCCTGGAAGCTCAGGGTAAAGTCCGTGATGCCTGGGTGTCTGCAGGTGGCAAGAGACATCTGTAAGGTCATCCCTTTAGTCCCCCTTCCCCAGCCTCCTTCCCTCTCTTCTTTCAACCTGGCCTCCTTTCCTCCCTTTGAAATCTCTGAAGACCTGAGATATTTCCATTTACTCTGTTGGTACTTGTCCCTATAGGAGGTTTTCTGAGAGACTGTACTCTTGTATTTAAGGGAGTGTCTGACTAGGCCTACCGGGCCTGTGTGTTTTATACTTTGTGTTCTGGGTTGTGATTTGTGACAGCCATTTTGTTTAGACCTCAGAGAAAACTGGTTTAGGTAAAAGTGTGAAAAACTGGTTCCAAAGCTGGTTTGTTTTACATAAAGAGTAAGAGCAAGCTTGGTTAAAAGACCTTTCAGAATTTTGAGCCTGAGGGGAACAAGTTCTAGTAGAGCTGACTGTCTCTCCCTGTGCTCTGAAACCAGGCTCTCAGGAACACTAGACCTAGATGATCTCTAACTCCTGAGATTGGGGGGAGACAGGAAGAAGCCTTTAAAAGTCTAATTATTCCAACTGTCATTTATAGACTAGTGAATCTGATATAACAAATCTGATTCATAACTAAGCTTAGAAAATGAAGTTAGATTTCACATTCTGTCTAGATATGTGTATGTCTCTCTGTATGTGTTTTTTGGTTAATATTGTTGAGATTAATTTGTAAATGAGCTCTGCTTAAGTGGTTTAAGGAAAAGTAAGCACTTACAAATCAAACAATTCTAAATTAAGCTAAATAAATTTCAGGTCCTTATGAACTGGGAAACAGCCAGTATTAAATTAATACCTGGTAATACAGACATGCCTTTAGAACCATCAATAAGCAAAACACTTCTATTGTACCGAGCTTTACTAGAGGTCAAATACGACCGTATTCTATCTCTTACAAATTTGTCAACAACAAAAGGAACTCAATGTGGAAAAACGTCTAAGAAAAATAAATGTGTTTTCAGTAAAAGAAGGTGTGAGAAATGAATAAGTACTGAAATGAGTAAGTTATGCATGATCAGGATTTTCTAAAATTGGATTACAATTAGTTGGGTGAACGATTTTGTTAGGAATGACACCGTCACAGAACCAACTAGGTCCAAGATGGCAGAGTCAACTTTTACTGGACCTTGAGCCTCAGTATACACCCACTGTGACAGATCAGTAAGCTAAGCGACACAGCCACCAGCATCGGCTAAATCTGAGTGTTCTAAACTCTTTTGATTTTTTTTGACAAAACATCCTAAATCAAATTCTACTGAAGTTCTTTTGACCTTTCTTATCTTTAAGATGCTTCAAAGGGGCCCCGAAACATCCCAAAGAGAGATATTAAACTAATTATGTTCATTTGGTTGGTTACATTATATGGAAATATTATCAAATGAGTAATAAATGCTCTCAGGATACACTGTATGAAAAATATTACTAATACAGATATTCTAGAGGTTATATGGAGTTCTTAAAAATCTGATACATCCTGGTAAAATGTTATCAGTCATAATTCTTTGAAGCAGTATCTCCAACCCGGATGAAAGGACCCTTGTCAGGGCCCCTGCAATGGACTAGTCTATAGTGAAGATGGCTGACCTCAAAATCATCTTAAAATGACTCTCAAAGGCAAAACCATACTCACACCAGGACGAGAAGATGACGACATCATAGAGAAACAGCTTGCCCAAGGTCCTCGATGTGACTCGTATGATCATTTATGTTTTCCTGATGTCTTGGACCTTTGTGTGTGAATCAATTTTTTTTCTATTGTAGGCATGATCCAATGCTACTTTTAGAAATCAATCCAATTGTTGGGTTTATGGCCAATTACCTGTATCTAGTAGTTCTGCATTACCGTGGATGGATCTCTCCCTTCCAAGCCTCTAACTGGATGACCTTTAGCAAAGTTCAGCTCTGTTCTGTCTGCTCCTGACATTACTAGATGGGATCCCCTCACCTGGTCAATTAACAATGCCTGCTCTGATCCTGGCCATAAATATGAGTTTTCTTCTATTACTCAAGCTTAATCAGAGCAACAAGCAAAGTTTCAGCCAAGGAATAAAATCTCCCACAATTATGGGATGGATTTATGAAGATAACACCAGGCTATGGTAATTTAAGTTTAAAGTCTCCTTTATGTTGGGAACAATTCAATCATACTAAGGAATCAGTATAGTAACACCAGGAAACTGGGCTATGTGCCTTATAGACAGTGAAGTGAAAGGAAAAGGAGAAAAGGAAAGCTATACCCATTTGAACGCAGAGTTCCAAAGAATAGCAAGGAGAGATAAGAAAGCCTTCCTCAGTGATCAATGGAAAGAAAATAGAAGAAAACAATAGAATGGGAAAGACTAGAGATCTCTTCAAGAAAATTAGAGATACCAAGGGAACATTTCATGCAAAATGGGAACAATAAAGGACAGAAATGGTATGGACCTAATAGAAGTAGAAAAGATTAAGAAAAGGTGGCAAGAATACACAGAAGAACTATACAAAAAAGATCATCATGACCCAGATAACCACGATGGTGTGATCACTCATCTAGAGCCAGACATCCTAGGATGTGAAGTCAAGTGGGCCTTAGGAAGCATCACTATGAATAAAGCTAGTAGAGGGGATAGAATTCCAGCTGAGCTATTTCAAATCCTAAAAGATGGTGCTGTGAAAGTGCTGCACTCAACATGTCAGCAAATTTGGAAAACTCAGCAGTGGCCACAGAACTAGAAACGGTCAGAAGGTCAGTTTTCATTCCAATCCCAAAGAAGGGCAATGCCAAAGAATGTTCAAACTACTGCACAATTGCACTCATCTCACACGCCAGCAAAATAATGCTCAAAATTCTCCAAGCCAGGCTTCAACAGTGCATGAATTGTGAACTTCTAGATGTTCAAGCTGGATTTACAGAAAGCAGAGGAACCAGAGATCAAATTGCCAACATCCACGGATCATCAAAAAAGCAAGAGTTCCAGAAAAACATTTACTTCTGCTTTACTGACTGCGCCAAAGCCTTTGTGTGGATCACAACAAACTGTGGGAAATTCTTAAAGAGATGGGAATACCAGGCCATCTCACCTGCCTCCTGAGAAATCTGTATGCAGGTCAAGAGGTAACAGTTAGAACCGGACATGGAACAACATACTGGTTCCAAATTGGGAAAGGAGTACGTCAAGGCTGTATATTGTCACCCTGCTTATTTAACTTATATGCAGAGTACATCATGAGAAATGCTGGGCTGGATGAACCACAAGCTGGAATCAAGATTGCTGGGAGAAATATCAATAACCTCACATACACAGATGACCCCACCCTTAAGTCAGAAAGCGAAGAAGAACTAAAGAGCCTCATGATAAAAGTGAAAGAGAAGTGTGAAAAAGTTAGCTTAAAACTCAACATTCAAAAAACAAAGATCATGGCATCTTTGATGGTCCCATCACTTCATGGCAAATAGGTGGGGAAACAGTGTAAACAGTGTCAGACTATTTTTTTGGGCTCCAAAATCACAGCAGATGGTGACTGCAGCCATGAAGTTAAAAGACACTTGCTCCTTGGAAGGAAAGTTATGACCAACCTAGACTTCATATTAAAAAGCAGAGACATTACTCTGCCAACAAAGGTCCATCTAGTCAAAGCTACAGTTTTTCCAGTAGTCATGTATGGAAGTGAACGCTGGACTATAAAGAAAGCTGAGTGCTGAAGAATTGATGCTTTTGAAATGTGGTTTGGAGAAGACTCCTGAGAGTCCCTTGGACTGCAAGAAGATCCAACTAGTCAATCCTAAAGGAAATCAGTCCTGAATATTCATTTGAAGGACTGATGCTGAAGCTGAAGCTCCAATACTTTGGCCACCTGATGCGAAGAATGGACTCACTAGAAAAGACTCTGATACTGGGAAAGATTGAAGGCAGGAGGAGAAGGGGACAACAGAGGCTGAGATGGCTGGATGGCATCACTGACTCGATGGACACAAGTCTAAGCAAGCTTCACGAGTGGGTGATGGACAGGGAAGCCTGGCATGCTGCAGTCCATGGGGTCACAAAGGGTCAGACACGACTGAGTGACTGAACTGAAGTTCAGGAGGAACCAGGTGTTATCATGACAACAGAGGGAGATACCCTCATGGGTTCCTTTACCAAGATCCTACCATGTGCCACATAATGCCCTATACAGGCTGTGGACAAAATTATGGTGAATTCAGATATTCGGGAGGTTTTTACTCTACTCCAGGCAGAGCACTATGCACTGGAGATAAACAGATAAACAAGACATGAGACCCTCTAGGCTGCCTGGTGCTTAAGACTCCAAGCTTCCACTGCAGGGGGCGCAAGTTCCAACCCAGTTGAGGAAATTTAAGTTTCTGCATGCGGCACAGTGCTGTCAAAAATTAAATAATTAAAAATAAATAAAGCATTCACTTAAAAAAAAAAAAAGATAAATAAGACATAGTTCCTGCTCTACCTCTGGAATCTGATGGAGAATCAATGAAGTATTATGGAAGGAGAGGAGAGAACAGTGTGGGAATGGCATGGTAGACTTCTCAGAGAAAGGGATGACTGAGTTAGGTATTAAATAAGCAGAGAAGTCATCCAGAAGAGGGGGGAAGGCACTTTGGCTGAGAGACAAAGGCGAAAACATACAAATAAGCACGGAATGGTGGTAGACCGAGGGAAGCAAGCAGAACAAAATGAGCTCTTCAGCATCGATGAAGCGTAAATGGCACAACAGGGAGTGCTGAAAGGCTGGAATGGACTGTGACTGTCCCGAAATGTGATTTAGTGGAAAATGTTAAAAAAAAATACACAAAACTAGAGAGAACAGTACAATGAATCCCAATATGCCTGTCCCTCACCTTAATTATTAGGATTTGGTCCTTTTGATTCAATTCTATCTCCTTATCCTCCCCCCTTCTACCCCCTCCCCCAACTTGACAATTTAAAAAACAAATCCTAGACATAACATCATTTAATCCACAAATGCTTCAGTATGTATCTTTAAAAAGTAAGAACTCTTAAACATACAAGCATGGGTATAACATCACAATACCATTATCACAACTAAAACATTAATTTTTAAAAATTTATTAGTTTTTACTTTTTATTTAATGGACAGTAAATGATTTTATTTTATTTTAACTAAATGATTTTAAATAGCCAAAACATTTTAACAATCATTTGGGACTTTTAAAATCTTATTCTGATAAAAAATTTTTTTCAAATTGTATTTTACAACTTCTTTTTTCTTCCCTGAGGTGAGCAGACATCTAATTTATTAAGTCTCTGGCTTATCCTAAATAATTTTTTATCACCACCACCTTAAACTCATGAGGATGTCTGCTATCAAAAAGCCAGAAAGTAACAAGTACTGGCGAGAATACAGAGCAACTGGAACCCTTGTGCACGTAAAACGGGGGCTGTACAGATGGTGCAGCACTAAGAAGACAACACGGGTCCCGAAACCAAGCCCTCCTGTAACTGGTAAGCAGCCTCTCGTCTAGGATAATTCCATTTCCACAAGAACTGAAACCGCGGGTTTGTATACCCAGGCTCCTAGTAGCACCACCCACAACAGCCAAAAGGCAGAAGCAACCCAGGCGTCCATCAGCGGATGCATGGATAAAACAGAACACGGTGTGCCCACACAAGCCTTAAAAGCAAGGAAACTGCACGCATGCTCCAACAGGGATGAACCCCAATACACTGTAAGTGAAACAAGCCAGTCACAAAAGGACGAAACAATGCTCTGTGACTCTCCTCATACGAGACACCTGAAGCAGTCAAATTCGTTAAAGACGGAAAGTAGAATGGTGGTTGCCAGAAGCTGGAGAGAGGAAGAAATGCGAGCTGTTGTTTAACGGCTATAGTGTTTTCAGTTTTGTAAGATGAAAAAGTTCTGATGATGAAGGGTGGTGTGGCTGCAAATCTGAACTTCGTGCCACTGAACTGTACACTTAAAAATGGTTAGGATGGTAAATCTTTGCGTTATATGTCTTTTACCACAATTTAAAATTACTCTTTATTATTATCCTATATCCCATCAGTGTTCACATTTTCCTGTCTCATCAATACCTTTTGCAAACAAAACAAAAACAAAATTAAGCATAATACATTATGGAAAATTTCAAATATACACTACAGGAGAAAGATACCATGACCTCTCTGTACCTACTGCCCAAGTGAGACAACACAGCCCACCTTCTCTTACTCACATCCTACCCATGCTCCTGGGGCTAGCCGAGGAATCACAGAATTTCTCCTTAAACACTTCAGCATGTATTGACAAAATATAAATGCTCTTTAAAAGAAAATCACGGGGACTTCCCTAGTGGTACAGTGGCTAAGACACCAAGCTCCCAATGAAGGTGACCCAAGTTCCATCCCTGGTCAGGGAACCAGATCCCACACATCACAACTAAAGATCAAAGATCCTACATGCTGCAACTAAGATCTGGCACAACCAAATAAATAAATTAAATAAATCAAGGGTGAGCCTTCAGGTCTTAAAAGAAAACAAAAGACAATCACCAAAGAAGTACTTTAAAAATATGAACTAAAAAAATAAATAAATAAATAAAAATAAAAAATAAAAATATGAACTAAAAATGTTAGTAGTAATAATAGGGGATTATCTGGTGGTCCAGTGGTTAAGAATCCACCTTGCAATGCAAGGGACACTGATTTGATCCCTGGTCTGGGAAGATTCCACATTATCTCAGAGCAACTGAGCCTGTAAGCTACAATGATCAAGCCCGTGCTCTGGAGCCCCTGAGCTGCAACCACAGAGCCCACCACCCTAGTCTGTGCTCTGCAACCACTGAAGCCATGCGGTGAGAAGCCCTGCATCGCAATCAGAGAAAGCCCATGTGCAGCAAGAAAGACCCAGCACAGTCAAGACTAAACAAATATTAAAAAAAAAATGTAAACAAAGACATTATAGAAACATGACTAGGGATAATCGAGTTTACAGAGGGAGAAACGGAGACAAAGCAGGTTAGTGGCCGCCTAGGGGTGGAAAGGGGGTGGGGGCACGATGGCTGAGGGGTGCAGGCTTCTGTCTGCTGTGATAACATGTTCTCAAGTTGACTGTGCCGATGGTCACACTCAAGCACAATTAATTACTGAGAATATACTAAAAATTACTCAAGTGTACACTTCAAATGGATGCTATGTAAATTATGTCTCAATAAATGTTTTTAAAAAGCGGAGGAAAGAAACTGCTTGATAGCCAGAGAGGGTCAAAGGAGGGTTATTTTAGAGTAATACTTGAGCTCACTTAAAGAACAGCAGATAATCAATCACTTATTGATTAGACTAGATCTCTCTGATACCCTCTTAAGAATTCAATCAGGCATAGGAATATGAATATGAAAAATGTATCATGATATCCTTTTCTTTCCTCAGCTTTTTGTGAAGCCTCCTCTCAGACAACCACTTTGCCTTCTTGCATTTCTTTTTCTTTGGAATGATTTTGGTCACTGCCTCCTGCATAATGTTACTAATCTCCCTCCATAGTTCTTTGGGCACTCTGTCTCTACCAGATCTGATCCCTTGAATCTATTCATCACTTTCGCTGTATAATCATAAGGGATTTGATTTGGGTCATACCTGAATGGCCTACTGGTTTCCCCTACTTTCTTCAGTTTGAGCCTGAATTTTGCAATAAGCAGTTGATGATCTGAGCCATCAGATCCAGGTTTTGTTTTTGCTGACTGTATAGAGTTTCTCCATCTTTGACTGCAAAAAATGTAATCAATCTGATTTTGGTGTTGACCATATGGTGACATCCATGTGTAGAGCCGTCTCTTTTGCTGGAGAAAGAGGTTTGCTGTGACCAGTGTGTTCTTTTAACAGAACTCTGTTTGCATTTGCCCTGCTTCATTTTGCACTCCAAGGCAAAATGAGAGAAGCAAAAGGCAAAATGAGGAGAAAGCAGCAAAAGGGAAGGGTGAAAGGGAAAGATATACTGAGCTGAATACAGAGTTCCAGAGAATAGAAAGGAGAGATAAGAAAGCCTTCTAAGATGAACAGTGCAAAGAAATAAGAGGAAAACAACAGAAAGGGAAAGACTAGAGAGCGCTGCAAGAAAACTGGAGCTATCAAGGGACCATTTTATGCAAGGATGGGCACGATAAAGACAGAAACAGTAAGGACCTAACAGAAGCAGAAGAGATTAGGAAGAGGTGGCAAGAATACACAGGAAAACTATACTAAAAAGGTCTTAACAACTGGGATAACCGCAATGGTGTCATCACTCACCTAGAGCCAGACATCCTGGAACGCGAAGTCAAGTAGACCTTAGGAAGAAGCATCACTAAGAACAAAGTTAGTGGAGGTGATGGAATTCCAGCTGAGCTATTTCAAATCCTAAAAGATGATGCTGTCAAAGTGCTGCACTCAATATGCCAGCAAATATGGAAAACTCAACAGTGGCCCCAGAACTAGAAAAGGTCAGAAGGTCAGTTTTCATTCCAGTCCGAAAGTATGTCAAGGTTATATATTGTCACCTTGATTATTTAACATATGAAGAGTACACCGTGCAAAATGCCGGGCTGGATGAAGCACAAGCTGGAATCAAGATTGCAGGAGAAATATCAACAACCTAAGATAGGCAGGTGATACCACTCTAATGGCAGAAAGCAAAGAGGAACTACAGAACCTCTTGATGAGGGTGAAAGAGGAGAGTCAAAAAGCTGGCTTAAAGCTCAGCATTAAAAAAACTAAGATCATGGCATCCAGTCCTATCACTTCACGGCAAATAAGGAAAAAGTAGAAGCAGTGACAGATTTTCTTTTCTTGGGCTCCAAAATCACTGCAGACAGTGACTGCAGCCATGAAATTAAAAGACACTTGCTCCTTGGAAGGAAAGCTGTGACAAACCTAGACAGAACATTAAAAAGCAAAGACATCACTTTGCAGACAAAGGTCTGTCTAGTCGAATCTATGGTTTTTCCAGTGGTCATGTACGGATGTGAGTGTTGGACCACAAAGAAGGCTGAGCACCAAAGAATTGATGCTTTTGAACTGTGGTGTTGGAGAAGACTCTTGAGAGTCCCTTGGACAGCAAAGAGATCAGACCAGTCAATCCTAAAGTAATCGACCCTGACTATTCATTGGAGGACTGATGCTGAAGCTCCAATACTTTGGCCACCTGATGCAAGAGCCAACTCATTGGAAAGACTGTGAAGCTGGGAAAGGTTGAAGGCAAAAGGAAAAGGGGGTGGCACAAGTTGAGGTTAGATAGCATCATCAACCAGAAAAGGCAATGGCACCCCACTCCAGTACTCTTGCCTGGAAAATCCCATGGATGGAGGGGCCTGGTGGGCTGCAGTCCATGGGGTAGCGAAGAGTTGGACATGACTGAGAGACTTCACTTTCACTTTTCACTTTCATGCACTGGAGAAGGAAATGGCAACCCACTCCAGTGTTCTTGCCTGGAGAATCCCAGGGACGGGGGAGCCTGGTGGGCTGCCATCTATGGGGTCGCACAGAGTCGGACACGACTGAAGCGACTTAGCAGCAGCAGCAGCAGCAGTATCATCAACTCAAAGGATATGAATCTGAGCAAACTCCAAGAGACAGTGAAGGACAGGGGAGCCTAGCATGCTGCAGTAGATGGGATGGCAAAGAGCTGGACACAACTCAGTGACTGAACAACAATCATGACAACTACTAAAAGTATAAACACCATGATGGTTCCATCTGTGGGGAAATGCTGACTTAATTAGGAGCTCAGGACTTCCCTGGTGGCCTAGTGGTTGAGAATCTGCCTGCCAATGCAGGGGACATGGGTTCTATCCCTGGTCCGGGAAGATTCGACATGCCGAAGAGCAACTAAACCTGTACACCACAACTATGAGCCCAAGCTGTAGAGCCCGTGTCTGCAACAAGAGAAGGCACCACAATGAAAAGCCTGGTCACCACAACCGGACAGCAGCCAGGAGAAGCAGCAAAGACCCAGAACAGCCAACAATAAATAAATAAACTTAGAACAATTAAAAAAATAAACCAGTGACCTTTGGCTATGACCTTAGCCAAGCCCTCCACCTGTATTCTCACCCTATTTGGCCTTTCAATGAGATCTTGGCTCATTCAATTACCATCTTATTGTCTATTTGCTATTCATTTCCCTCCTTACCAGTTCCTTCCTCCCCTAAGCACTGACAAATGCTCAGCACCTCCAATCTTTTAAACTCCATCCCACTCTACACACCATTGAGCACAGTGTTAAGCGCACAGGAAGGCTGAGCTTGAACCCTGGTTCGGCTGCTTAACTGCTGTATGCCCACAGGCAAACTATCAAACATTCAGAGAAGCTTTGGTTTCTCCTGTAAAAAACAGGGGGGGGCGGGGCGGTGAGTACTGAGAAGAGCCAATTCTGGAGGGTGGGAGGACGGACTGTGAGGAGCACCACTGCCTCTTATTGACCTTCTTCAAAGACCAGACTCTATTTTGTCATACCAAGGTGACCTCCTGGTTCTCAAATCCAAGCAACACTTTTCAAACTGTATTTACTTGACCTTTTTGAGGCACTGAGCTCCAAGCGTCACTAAACTTCTTCCTTCCTTAAGGCCCATGCAACCACTCTGGACCTGCTCCTGTCTCCAAGGCCACTCTTTGCAGGCTGCTGCAGCTCATGCCTGCTCCTTCAGGGATGACAGCACAGGACGTGCGTCCCTCTTTACTGTTCTCATCTCCCCAGGCAGCCCACCCACAGCCTGACACCCTGGCACAGAGCAGGCACTCAAATATTTATTGAGTGAACATTTCCCAAACCATCCTCTTTGCGAGCAGCCCTCTGTCCTGTGCCCCGCGTAACTGGAGACTGGTAATGTCCACATGGAGATTAGATAGGCCACCCTCCAAGTTCAACTCTTTGCCTTCTCCCCAACTCAGCCCCTTCCCTTCTTGCACCCTGACTCGGTGCATGACTGAAATCTTGACCCATCAGATGATTAGGGCTTGATTTCTGTTGACTGTATCTTTTTAATCACTCTCTAGTGAGATTCCTCCATGCCACCTCCATCTTAGTTCTTTTATTTCCCCCCCTAGATTACTGAAGTAACTTCATGCTGATCTCTTTCTATTCTCCTTCTGTTCTAACCCACTCTTTATACTTTCAACATGATCTCTAAAAAACACATATTTTAACCATTTAAAATTAGTTACTTCCCTATCACTTACACATGACACTCCAATTCCTTAAGTTAGCATGTACAGGCCTGTTTGATCTGATCACAGTAACCTTCTCTGCTTCATCTCCTGCTAGTACTTAGAAGCCTGGACTTAAACTGAACTCCTTTCAGGACTGAGAATGTATCTCTGGCCTGGGAACCTCCTACTATTAACATTTAGCTCAAACATCAACTCCCCTGCAGTACTTTTTCTCTGGCCACTTCCCCCAAACTTGGCCAAGCTCCTTATGCTGCCCCCTAGCGCCCTGACAGAACTCTGTACTTACACTCCACCACCAGTCACACTGTACACTCACTGATCTGTCTCTGCATCTCCCTCCACCCACGGAGGGCAAGAGCCCTGCCCCTTTCATCTCCAGTGCCAGACCCAATGCTCAAAGTTATAGGTACCCAATGAACATTTCCAGAAGGAACCCGCCCACCTTCCCCATCACTTCCATTCACAGTCTGACTCTACTGGTTCTTCAGCCCCATGGATGTCTGGCCTTCAGTTTCGTGGGCTCTGCCCAATAATGGACGGTACCAGTTCTGCAGTACGAGCTCACTTAATCTCCACAACTACCTATGTCATGGACTTAGTGCGAATGGAAAGTGAGTGCTGAACCAGGACTTAAACACAGATCTATCTGATTTAAAACTTAACCTCAAAACTTAACGTACACCCATGGCTGATTCATGTCAATGTATGACAAAACCACTACAATACTGTGAAGTAATTAGCCTCCAATTAAAAAAGAAAAAACTTAACGTCTTTACTTATCAATGCTCTTCTCTCCCGCTCCTCTTAGAGGGAAACATCTCACCTTGCAAAGATTAACTTCCTTCAGCTGCACCTTCTTATTTTCTCTGAACCTGCCTCATCTGAGACTTTCTTCCTTCAAACTCTTCCCCTTTCCATCTGAGGAAAAATTTATTATTTTTTTTTTTTAGGAAAAATTTAATGCTGTTGTTTAGTTGCTAAGCCTTGTCTGATTCTTTTGCAGCCCTGTGGACTATCCTATGCAGCCTCTGTCCATGGGATCTCTCAGGCAAGAATATAGAGTGGGTTGCCATTTCCTTCTCCAGGGCATCTTTCCAACCCAGGGATCAAACCCATGTATCCTGAATTGTCAGGCGGATCTTTACCACTGAGCCTAGAGCAGTGGTTCTCAGTGTAGCCCCAGATCAGTAGTGTCGCCTGGGAACCTATCAGATGCAAACTCTGAGGCATTGACTTGGGTTAATGAGATCCACTGAATGAGAAGTGTGGGTGTGGGCTCAGGAAACAATTCTAACAAGGCCACCAAGTGTAATCACATGAAAACAAGCAGGTGAAACTAATTTTAACATCTTATTTATTAATTCACTATATCGCTATTTCAAGTGTAATATTTAAAAGATTTTGCAGAGAACAAGATGGCAGAGGAACAGGTGGGCGTGGAGTACATCTCTCTCCACAGATACATCAGGAATACACCTTCAGACACAGAAGTGCATGCAGAACACCAGCTGAGAACGGACAGGAATACCTGACCAGTGGAAAAGAATATATAGACCCACGCAAAACTCGGTAGGAGGAAGGAACTAGGGGGAAACACAGGAGTGTTAGCAGGACTGAACCTGCCCTTGGCAGGTGGGGGAACTGAAGCAGGGGTCCAATCCCCACATGGGGCAAACGTCTGAGTCAGAGGAGAAACATTTAAGGCTGGGAGTGAAACAGCTCATCTGTGGCAGCCTAAATGGGATGAGAATCAGAACCTGCTGCAGCCATACGTACCCCGGACAGGGACGCAGGTCCCCTGGAAGTCTCAGTGGCTGGGAGTTGGAATTTAGGGATTGTGGAGCAATCCCAGGGGCAGGGCTGCTGTGGACTACGGAGAGACGGACCGAGGGGACGTGCGGGAGGAGACTGTGGTGGGAAATGCCTGTGGAGGAAAGCCGGCAGCCATGGAAGCAGGGTGACACTGCTGAGTCACGCGTGGGGCGGAGCCATCACCAGCCTCTCTCCTCACACACGCCAGCACTGGCAGCTGAACAACAGAGGCTGGCCCCTCAAACGCCTGACACACTCAACGACAGAGCAGGCCCCTTCCAGGCGCTCCTTTAAGTGGCTGATGTGCCAAACTACAGAGTAGGACCCCACCCAGGGTGCTCCTTTAAGTGCCTGACACGCTGATCTACAGAGCAGGACCCTTGAAAAATAGAGAGGCTGGCCCATCAAATGCCTGGCACACAGAAAAACAGAGAAGGACCCCAGGCAAGGGAGCCCTCTAAGTGCCTGAATGGGAGGAGATATGGAGAAAGACTGGCCAAAGAGGCCTTCTTACCACCAGCTACAAGAGGCTCGACAAAAGACTCTGATAGGGCCATAATTCCTGGGGCAGAGGCAGTGCGTGTCCCTGCACACTTTGCGCCACCAGGGTTCCCGCAAGCCAAGCAGCTGCGCCACCTTCACACTTAACTCCCACTGGGGCAGAGCTGCCACAGGCAAAAAAAAAATCTTGCGTCTATACACGCAGGGTCGCTTCGGTCATGTCCAACTCTTTGCGACCCTGTAGTCTGCAGCCTGCCAGCCTTCTCTGGGGCATGTCGGCCAACACTGGTTGCCATACCTTACTGGAGCGCTATATTACCTGCTGCCCTAGCTGCCAACCCCCGAGTACCTGGTGCCGCCAGAACCCCTGCGGCCCAAGCAGCTGCACCACCTCCACACCTGGCCCTCACAGGGGCAGACCCAAGTCCTCCAGGGCAGCCTCAGGAGCAAACCCCAGTGGACGACCCACATGCAGAGGTGGAAATAAAACCACAAATGAAACCCGGGGGCAGTGTGGCTAAGGAAGAAGACCCAAAACCTTCCCACCAGCTGTACAAGCTGCAGGTTAAATCCACATAAATCAACTAGGCAGACTCTGTGTCTACGGAATATATAAAAGGCCACTGAGAGCTCCCACAAAACAAAATGCACTAGTTCTGATAGCTGTGGATATTGGAGGCAAGAACACGGAGGAGGAGGACCAGATCAGAATCTGAGCTGCCCCACAGCAGGTCAGAGGTCAGCACAGTGTTGGAGGGCATCCCAGGGAGGTGAGGAGGGCTGTGACTCCCAGAGAGGGAAAGGCCTCCGACAGCAGGGACACAAGGAAAACAGTTATTATTCTTATGTTTTCACTTGTTCCCCCCCCCCTCCCGTTGTAGTTGTTGATTTTATTGGCACTATGAAATCTAATTAAGCTTTTAAGCTTTTTTTTTTCCTCACTCACATTTTTTATTGTTGTCATAAACTTCTGCCTCTACATTGGGCTTTTGCAGTTCTGTGGAGTTTTCCTCTTTCTTTTCTCTTTTTTTAATTTTAATTTTTAAAACCTATTGTTATTTTTTCTACACATTTATTCCTCTGCTTTTCCTATTATTCTTTACCCCTTGCAGGTAATCTTTAATGTATAAATCTTGTCTATCTACCTCTATTTAACTTTGCATATCTATTCTTTCGCTCTTTTCTTTCTTTCCTCTCCTCTCAACATATTTGTTAGTTTTATTTTCATTGTTTTATTCCCCAATTGGCTTCAGGTTTGTTTTCTACTTTGTGCTTTAGTTTTGTTCTTAACTGGTAGATATAATTTTCAGTTTTCTTTGTTTGCCAGGTCAATCTATTGTACTTTATTTCTGTTGGACTGTTTTGATTTTGCTTATGGGTGGATATGTATATGTGTATATTCAGTCACACTTTTTAATGTGGTTATAAACCTCTGCCTCTATGTTGGGCTTTGGCAGTTCTGTAGAGTTTACCTTTTTTAATTTTTGCTTTTCTCTTTTTTATAATTTTAATATTTAATCTTTTAAAACCTATTATACTTTTTCTACATTTATTCCTTTGTTTGCCTTTCCTACTGTTCTTTTCCCCTTGCAGTTAATCTTTAATGTATATAAATCTTCCTCATCTACCTCTATGTAACTTTGCATACCTATTCTTGCTTTCTTTTCTTTCTTTCCTTTCCTCTCAACATATTTGTTAGTTCTGTTTTCATTGCTTTACTCCCCACTTGGCACCTTGCTTTAGTTTTGTTTTCTGGTTTGTGCCTTAGTTTTGTTCTTAACTGGTAAACATAATTTTTGATTTCCTTTGTTCACTGGGTCAATCTATTGTACTTTATTTTTGTTAGACTATTTTGACTTTGCTTATGGGTGTATATGTATATGTGTATATTCCATCAATTATTATTTCCCTGATTTTGTAACTGCCATTTGTCTGGGGTTCATCTTTGGTTTCTCATTTTGGGGTATATGTTTTAATCTCAATGCCATAACAAAGCACTTGTGGAATCTTCATTCCTACCAGATATCAAGCCCTGAGCCTTTGGAGTGGGAGCACTGACTCCAAGCCCTAGACATCAGAGAACTAACCCTAGGCGGTATCAAATAGTGAGAACCCACACAAAGGAAACCACCTGAATACAAGACCCAGCATCACCCAACCACCAGTAGCACCCTGTGCAGGAAGCCTCATCTAAACAACAAACAAAACAAAAATACAAACCTAATCATCAGCAGATTAGATTACCAACTCACTCAGCCTTGCCCATCAGAGGAAAAACAAAAAACTCAGCAGAAATCTCAACCTATATGAAGCTTACAATAACCACTGGATCAACCTTAGGAGGGCAGAAACCAAAAGGAAGAAAGAATTCAACCTTGAAGCCTGGGAAAAGGAGACCTCAAACACAATAAGTTAAAAAAAAAAAAAAATAATGAAAGGCAGAGAAATATTACACAAATGAAGGAACAAACCAGAAACACAGAAGTCCAAATAGATGAAGAAGATACAGGCAAACTACCTGAAAAAGAACTCAGAATAATAATAGTAAAGATGATAAAAAACCTTGAAAACAAAATGAAGAAAATGCAAGAATCAATTAACAAAGACCTAGAAGAATTAAAGAATAAACATACAGAGACAAACAACACAATTACTGAAATTAAAAATACTCTGGAAGAATCAATAGCAGAATATCTGAAGCAGAAGAACGAATCAGTGAGCTGGAAGATAAAATGGTGGAAATAACTTCTGAAGAGCAGAATAAAGTAAAAAGAAACTGAGGACAGTCACAGAGACCTCTGGACAATATCAAACACACCAACATTTGAGTTTCAGGGGTCCCAGTTAAGAACAGAAGAAAAAGAAAGGGTATGACAAAATCTTTGAAGAGATTGTAGTTGAAAATTTCCCCAACATGGCGAAGGAAATTACCAATCAAGTCCAAGAGGCAGAAAGAGTCCCATACAGGATAAACCCAAGGAGAAACATGCCAAGACATTCTAATCAAACTAACAAAGACTAAATATAAAGAAAGAATATTAAAAGCAGCAAGGGAGAAGCAACAAGTAACATACAAGGGAAACCTCATATGCTTAACAGCTGATCTTTCAGGAGAAACTCTGCAGGCCAGAAGGGAATGGCAGGATACATTCAAAGTACTGAAAGGGAAAAATCTACAACCAAGATTATTGTACCCAGCAAGGATCTCATTCAAAACTGATGGAGAAATAAAAAGCTTTTCAGACAAGCAAAAGTTAAGAGAATTCAGTACCACCAAACCAGCCTCACAACAAATGTTAAAGGGACTTACATGGTCAAGAAATACAAGAGAAGGAAAAAGATCTACAAAATCAACTCTAAACAATTAAGAAAATGGCGATAGGAACATATATATCAATAATTACTTTAAATGTAAATGGATTAAATGCTCCAACCAAAAGACAGACTGGCTGAATGGATACAAAAACAAGACCCATATATATGCTATCTACAAGAAACCCACTTCAGACCTAAAGACACATATAGACTGAAAGTGAAAAGATGGAAAAATGTATTCCATGCAAATGGGAAGCAAAAGAAATCTAAGCAGCAATCCTCATATCAGACAAAATAGGTCTTAAAATAAAGATTACAAGAGATAAGGAAGGACACTACATAATGATCAAGGGATCAATCCAAGAGGAAGACATACAATTGTAACTATCTATGCACCCAACATAGGAGCACCTCAATACACAAGACAAACACTGCTGCTGCTGCTGCTAAGTCGCTTCAGTCGTGTCTGACTCTGTGCGACCCCATAGACGGCAGCCCACCACGCTCCCCCATCCCTGGGATTCTTCAGGCAAGAACACTGGAGTGGGTTGCCACCTCCTTCTCCAATGCGTGAAAGTGAAAAGTGAAAGTGAAGTCGCTCAGTCAAGTCCGACTCTTAGCGACCCCATGGACTGCAGCCCACCAGGCTCCTCTGTCCATGGGATTTTCCAGGCAAGAGTACTGGAGTGGGGTGCCACTGCCTTCTCCAAGACAAACACTAACAGATATAAAAGGAGAAACTGACAGTAACACAATAACAGTAGGAGACTTTAACACCTCACTCACACCAATGAACAAATCATCAAAACAGAAAATTAATAAGGAAACGCAAGTCTTAAAAGATACACTAGATGAAATGGATCTCAGTGATATCTTCAGGACATTCCATCCAAATGCAGAATACATCTTCAAGTGTACATGGAACATTCTACAGAATAGACCCTGTCTTGGGTCACAAATCAAACCTCAGTAAATTTAAGAAAACTGTAATCATATCAAGCATCTTCTCCGACCACAGCGCTACGAGACGAGATATCAATTACAAGAAAAACACTGTAAGAAACACAAGCACATGGAGACTAAACCGTATGTTCAGAAGGGAGATTAAAAACTTTCAAGAAGCAAACAACAATGAAAAACACAACTCAAAACCTATGGGATGCAGCAAAAACAGTTCTAAGAGGGAAGTTTATAGCAATACGATCCTACCTCGAGAAACCAGAAAAACATCAAACAGACAATCTAACTTTACACCTAAAACAACTGGAAAAAGAAGAACAAAAAGCCCCAAAATTAGTAGAAGGAAAGAAATCATAAAGATTCAAGCAGAAATAAATGAAAAAGAAATGAAAGAAATAATAGTAAAAAAAATAATAAAACTAAAAGCTGGTTCTTTAAGAAGATAAACAAAATTGACAAACCTTTCACCAGACTCATCAAGAAAAAAAGAGAGAAGAATCAAATCAACAAAATTACAAATGAAAAAGGAGACGTTACAACAGACAATGCAGAAATACAAAGGATTATAACAGACTATTAGGAACAACTATATGGCAATAAAATGGATAACCTGGAAGAAATGGACAGATTCTTAGAAAAGCTCAATGTTCCAAGACTGAGCCAAGAAGAAATACGAATTATGAACAACCCAATTACAAGCACTGAAATTGAAGCTGTGATCAAAAATCTCCCAAAACACAAAAGCCCAGGACGAGATGGCTTCACAGGAGAATTCTATCAAACATTTAGAGAAGAGCTAAGGCCTATCCTTCTAAAACTCTCCAAAAATTGCAGAGGAAGGAACACTTCCAAACTCATTCTACGAGGCCACCATCACCCTGATACCAAAACCAGACAAAGACAACACACAAAAAGAAAACTAAAGGCCAATATCACTGATGAAGATAGATGCAAAAATCCTCAACAAAATTTTAGCAAACAGAATTCAGCAACACATCAAAAAGCTCATACACCATGATCAAGTTGGGTTTATTCCAGGAATGCAAGGATTTTTCAATATACACAAATCAATGTGATACACCATACTAACAAATTGAAAGATAAAAACCGCATGATAATCTCAATAGAAGCAGAAAAAGCCTATGGCAAAATTCAGCATCCATTTATGATTAAAACTCTTCAAAAAATGGGCATAGAAGGAACCTACCTCAACACAGTAAAGGCCACATATGATAAGCCTACAGCAAACATTATTCTCAATGGTGAAAAACTGAAAGCATTCCTCCCAAGATCAGGAACAAGACAAGGGTGTCCACTTTCACCACTATTATTCAACAAAGTTCTGGAAGTCCTAGCTACAGCAATCAGAGAAGAAAAAGAAATAAAAGGAATCCATCAGAAAAGAAGTATAGCTCTCACTGTTTGCAGATGACATGATACTGTACATAGAGAACCCTAAAGATAGTATCAGAAAGTTACTATAGCTAATCAGTGAATTTAGCAAAGTTGCAGGATACAAAATCAATACACAGAAATCACTTGCATTTCTATATACTAACAATGAAAAATCAGAAAGAGCAATTAAGGAATCAATCCCATTCACCATTACAACAAAAAGAATTAAATATCTAGGAATAAACTTACCTAAGGAGACAAAAGAACTGTACACAGAAAATTATGACACCGATGAAAGAAATAAAAGATGACATAAACAGATAGAGAGATATGCCATGTTCCTGGGTAGGAAGAATCAGTATTGTAAAAATGACTATACTACCAAATGCAATCTACAGAGTCAATGCGATCCCTATCAAATTAGCAATGGCATTTTTCACAGAACTAGAACAAAAAATTTCACAATTCATATGGAAACATAAAAGACCCTGAATAGCCAAAGCAATCTTGAGAAAGAAGAATGGAGCTGGAATGACTTCAGATTATACTACAAAGCTACAGTCATCAAGACAGTATGGTACTGACCCAAAAACAGAAATATAGACCAATGGAACAAGACAGAAAGCCCAGAAATAAACCCACGCACCTATGGGTACCTTATTTTTGACAAAGGCGGCAAGAATATACAATGGGGCAAAGACAGCCTCTTCAACAAATGGTGCTGGGAAAACTGGACAGCTACATGTACAAGAATGAAATCAGAATGCTTCCTAACACCATTCACAAAGATAGACTCAAAATGGATTAAAGACCTAATGTAAGACCCAAAACTATAAAACTCTTAGAAGAAAACATAGGCAGGACACTCGATGACATAAATCAAACCAAGATCCTCTAGACCCACTTCCTAGAGTAACAGAAATAAAAACAAAAGTAAACAAGTGGGACCTGATTAAACTTAACAGCTTTTGCACAGCAAAGGAAACACTAAGCAAGGTGAAAACAACCCTCAGAATGGGAGAAAATAAAAGCAAATGACACAACTGACAAAGGATTAATTTCCAAAATATACAGGCAGCTCATACAACTCAGTACCAGGAAAACAAACAACCCAGTCAAAGAGTGGGAAAAAGACCTAAACAGACATTTCACCAAAGAAGACAAACAGATGGCCAACAAACACATGAAAAGATGCTCAACATCGCTCATTATTAGAGAAATGCAAATCTAAACTACAATAAGGTATCACCTCACTCCAATCAGAATGGCCATCATCAAAAAGAGGGTGTGGAGAAAAGGGAATGCTCTTGCACTGTGGGTGGGAATGTAAACTGATACAGCCACTATGGAAGACAGTATGGAGATTCCTTAAAAAACTAGGAGTAAAATCACCATATGACCGAGCAATCCCAACCCTAGGCATATACCCTGAGGAAACCAAAATTGAAAAAGACACACGTATCCCATTGTTCACTGCAACAGTATTTACAGTAGCTAGAACATGGAAGCGACTAGATGTCCATCAGCACATGAATAGATAAAGAAGTTGTGGTACATATACACAATGAAATATTACTCAGCCATAAAAAGGAATGCCTTTGAGTCAGTTCTAATGAGGTGGATGAACCTAGAACCTATTATACAGAGTGAATGAAGTAAGTCAGAAAAAGAAAGATAAATTTTAATGCATACATATGGAATCTAGAAAAATGGTCCTGAAGAATTTACTTAAGGGCAGTAATGGAGAAACAGACATCGAGAACAGACTTGTAGACATGGGGAAAGGGGAGGAGAGGGTGAGACGCATGGAAAGAGTTAACACGGAAACTTACATTACCATATGTAAAATAGATAGCCAACAGGAATTTGCTGTATGGCTCAGAAAACTCAAACAGGGCACTGTATCAACCTAGATGGGTGGGATGGGAAGGGAGATGGGAGGGAGGTTCAAAGGGGAGGGGCTAGCTGTATACCTATGACTGATTCCTGTTGAGGTTTGACAGAAAACAACAAAATTCTGTCAAGCAATTATCCTTCACTGAAAAACAAATTTAAAAAAAAAAAAAAATTTGTGGGACTTTGCGGGTGGTCCAGTGGCTGCGAATCTGCTTGCAATGCAGGGGACTTGGGTTCAACCCCTGGTCGAGGAGGATACCACATGACGAGGGGCAACTAAGCCCACATGCCACAACTCCTGAAGCCTGTGAGCCTAGACCCTGAGCTCCATAGTAAGACTAGGCCCCACTCGCCACAACTGGAGAAAGCCCATGGGCATCAGTGACAACCCAGTGAAGTAAAAAATAAATAAGAATTATTTTTAGAAAACATTTTGCATTCTTTTTTTGGTAATCAGTTTTTAAAATCCAGTTATGAATTTTATAGTTTTGGCAAAATTTAATTTGGACTAGACACACAGTCGGTAAAGAATCTGCCTGTAATGCAGTTCAATCCCTCGGTCAGGAAGATCCCCTGGAGAAGGAAATGGCAATCCATTCTTGTTAAATGTTAAAGTGCTGTTAAAGTGCTGCATTCAATATGCCAGCAAATCTGGAAAACTCAGCAGTGGCCACAGGACTGGAAAAGGTCAATTTTCATTCCAATACCAAAGAAGGGCAATGCCAAAGAATGCTCAAACTACCACACAATTGCACTCAACTCACACGCTAGTAAAGTCATGCTCAAAATTCTCCAAGCCAGGCTTCACCAGTACATGAACCGTAAACTTCCAGATGTTCAAGCTGGTTTTAGAAAAGGCAGAGGAACCAGAGATCAAATTGCCAACATCCACTGGATCATCAAAAAGGCAAGACAGTTCCAGACAAACATCTACTTCTGCTTTACTGATTATATACCAAAGGCTTTGACTCTGTGGATCACAACAAACTGTGGAAAATTCTTCAAGAGATGGGAATACCAGACCACCTTACCACCTTACCTGTCTCTTGAGAAATCTGTAAGCAGGTCAAAAAGCAACAGTTAGAACCGGACAAGGAACAACAGACTGGTTCCAAATTGATAAAAGGAGTACGTCAAGGCTGTATATTGTCACCCTGCTTATTTAACTTACATGCAGAGTACACCATGCAAAATGCCAGGCTGGATGAAGCACAAGCTGGAATCAAGACTGCCAGGAAAAATATCAATAACCTCACATACACAGATGACACCACCCTTATGGCAGAAAGTGAAGAGGAACTAAAGAGCCTCTTGATGAAAGTGAAAGTGGAGAGTGAAAAAGTTGGCTTAAAACTCAACATTCAGAAAACTAAGATCATGGCATCTGGTCCCATCACTTCATGACAAATAGATAGGGAAACAGTGGAAACAGTGAGAAACTTTATTTTCTTGGGCTCCAAAATCCCTGCAGATGGTGACTGCAGCCATGAAATTAAAAGACACTTGATCCTTGGAAGAAAAGCTAAGACCAACCTCAGTTCAGTTCAGTCGCTCAGTCGTGTCCGACTCTTTGGCACCCCATGAATTGCAGCACGCCAGGCCTCCCTGTCCATCATCATCTCCCGGAGTTCACTGAGACTCACGTCCATCGAGTCAGTGATGCCATCCAGCCATCTCATCCTCTGTCGTCCCCTTCTCCTCCTGCCCCCAATCCCTCCCAGCATCAGAGTCTTTTCCAATGAGTCAACTCTTCGCATGAGGTGGCCAAAGTACTGGAGTTTCAGCTTTAGCATCATTCCTTCCAAAGAAATCCCAGGGCTGATCTCCTTCAGAATGGACTGGTTGGATCTCCTTGCAGTCCAAGGGACTCTCAAGAGTCTTCTCCAACACCACAGTTCAAAAGCATCAATTCTTTGGTGCTCAGCTTTCTTTATGGTCCAACTCTCACATCCATACATAACCACAGGAAAAACCATAGCCTTGACTAAACAGACCTCTGTTGGCAAAGTAATGTCTCTGCTTTTGAATATGCTATCTAGGTTGGTCATAACTTTCCTTCCAAGGAGTAAGCATCTTTTAATCTCATGGCTGCAGTCACCATCCGCAGTGATTCCGGAGCCCCAAAAAATCAAGTCTGACACTGTTTCCACTGTTTCCCCATCTATTTCCCATGAAGTGATGGGACCGGATGCCATGATCTTAGTTTTCTGAATGTTGAGCTTTAAGCCAACTTTTTCACTCTCCACTTTCACTTTCATCAAGAGGCTTTTTAGTTCCTCTTCACTTTCTGCCATAAGGGTGGTGTCGTCTGCATATCTGAGGTTATTGATATTTCTCCTGGCAATCTTGATTCCAGCTTGTGTTTCTTCCAGTCCAGCGTTTCTCATGATGTACTCTGCATATAAAGACCAACCTGCTGCTGCTACTGCTGCTAAGTCCCTTCAGTCGTGTCTGACTCTGTGCGACCCCAGAGAAGGCAGCCCACCAGGCTCCCCCATCCCTGGGATTCTCCAGGCAACAACGCTGGAGTGGGTTGCCATTTCCTTCTCCAATGCATGAAAGTGAAAAGTGAAAGTGAAGTCGCTCAGTCGTGTCCGACTCTTAGTGACCCCATGGACTGCAGCCTATCAGGCTCCTCCGCCCATGGGATTTTCCAGGCAAGAGTACTGGAGTGGGGTGCCATTGCCTTCTCCGAAGACCAACCTAGACAACATATTAAAAAGCAAAGACACTACTTTGCTGACAAAGGTCCATCTAGTCAGAGCTATGGTTTTTCCAGTAGTCAGGTATCGATGTGAGAGTTGGGCCTTAAAGAAAGCTGAGCACCAAAGAATTGATGCTTTTGAACTGTGGTGTTGGAGAAGACTCTTGCGAGTCCCTTGGACTGCAAGGAGATCCAGCCAGTTCATCCTAAAGGAAATCAGTCCTGAATATTCACTGGAAGGACTGATGCTGAAGCTAAAATTCCAATACTTTGGCCACCTGATGTGAAGAGCTGACTCATTGGAAAAGACCCCAATGCTGGGAAAGATTGAAGGCAGGAGGAGAAGGGGACAACAGAGGATGAGATGGTTGGATGGTATCACTGATTTGATGGACATAGTTTGAGGAAACACTGGGAGCTGGTGATGGACAGGGAAGCCTGGCATGCTGCAGTCCATGGGGTTGCAGAGAGTCAGACACGACTAAGCGATGAACTGAAGTGATGATTCTTGCCTGGAAAATCCCATGGACAGACGCACCTGGTGGGCTACAGTCCATGAGGTTGCAAGAATCTGACACGACTTACCGACTAAACCACCAGACAAACTTCAAAGATTTAACAGTCCTCCATGGCTGGTGGCTATGGAGGCACAGCAGGACGGCACAGCTCTAGAAACCAGCGCTGAAGCTAAGTTTCCAGGACAACACTAAGACAAGGGAGGGCTCCTAAACCTGCTGCCTCTTTCTGCCAGCAGGCCCCTTGCTGCACACAAGGCTCCTTCTCACAGCCTGCCTTCCTGTGTCAGGCAAGCTGAACTTCAACACACCAGGCCCTGTAATGACTCTGCATGGGCAGCTAACTGGCTAGGAAGCCTCAACTTTGCCCCTTCTCAGTTTCTCCCAACTTCCTTCTCGTCTCATTCAGAGTATTCAACCAGAATCTACTGAGCGCTTGCCAAGCCAGCCACTGCCTGGGCCTTGGCGATATAGCAGGGAACAAAACAGACAAATCCCTTGCTTTCCTAGAGTCAAAATTTTAATCAACTTGTACTCCCAAGGAAATAAAGCATAGAAAGGGAGTTTTGTGGGGCTTATGTTTTTGGTTTTTTTTTTTGGGGGGGGGGGCTTATGATTTTTTAAGTCTGCTCAGTAAAGGCCTCACTGAGTGTTGAGAATTCTGAACTCGAATCTGTGAGAGATGAGTGAATGAGCAGTGCCGTCTCCTGGAAGAGTGATTCAGAGGCTGAGTGGGAGTGTGCCTAGTGGTGGTGATGGGAAGCATGGAGAGATGGTGCCAGAAAGGACCGAGGAGGAGTAGGGGGCAAGAAGGACAGGGGTACCACACTGCACAGGGTCTGAGGGCTCTGGTTAAAGGCTGGCGAGATGGAAAACCTGTGGCAGGGTCCAGCAGAACAGAATTGTGCTGGCTGCTGGACAGAGACCACAGGAAGAACAGGGAAACAGGAAGAATGGTCAGGAGGCCATGATCCAGGGAAAAGAAACAATGGACTAGGGGCGGACCAGTGGTAAAGAATCCCTGTGCCAATGCAGGAGACATGGGTTTAATCCCTGGTCCAGGAAGATCCCACATGCCATGGAGCAACTCAGGTTGTGAGCCACAGCTCTGGAGCCCGAGCCCTGAAACCCAAGGGCTGCAACTGCTGAGCCCATGCCCTAGAGCCCGTGCTCTGCACACAAGCAGCCACTGCACTGAGAAGCCCAGAGGCCGCAACTCGAGCAGCCCCCTCGCACCAAAACTGGAAAAAAGCCTGTGCAGCAGCGGAGAGGCAGCACAGCCGAAACAATACTTTTTTTCTTCTAAAGAAAGAAACAGTGGCCTAGATCGGGGTGACAGTAGCAGAAGTGGAGAGCTGTGGCCAATTCTGGACGTATGTTGAAGGTGGAACTAGCAGGTTTGCTGATAGGGTTTTGCCCAAAGGTCTTTGGGAAAAGTGTGTACCTGGCAGGCTCGTGTGTGGGTAGAGCAGAGTAAGAAATGACGGTGGCAGTAGAGGTCAGGTTCAGTGGCGCTGTTCTGAGGGACTCCCAGGCCTGTGATGGGGAGAGGCCACGGGTCCTAAGGATGGAGGTGAGCAGGCAGAGAAGTGGATGTCCCAGGAACACAGTGAGCTATGTGGGCACTCCTCGGCACTCCACAGTAAAGAGCACCCAGTGCCCACATTAAAGCCTTCCTCAATTCCCAGAGGCGACTGCAGAGTTTCCCACTGGCTTTTCACGTTATCCTCCAATGTGGCACATGTAACACAGCACAGGGATGGCCCGTCTCTGTTAGTCCCAAAGGAAGGGTCACTCCCTCATTCAACTCTGTCTTTTCAGCACTAGATTGGGACTTGAGTCATTAACGCTGATCAGTACACAGATCTCTAAATTCTGCCTGGTGGTTCAGATTGCCAAGTTTGCCAAACCAGTTCATACTTCATTTGATGAACAAAGGTCAGCAGGAGATCAAAAACAACAAAATAAAAACAAACATTTAAAAAGAAATCCCCTGGACTTCCCTGGTGGTCCTGTGATTAAGAATCCACCTGCTGATGCAGGAGACACTGGTCTGGGAAGATCCCACACACCTCAGGGCACCTAAGCCTGTGTGCCCGAACTACTGAGCCCATGTACCGCAACTACTGAACCCTCGCACCTAGAGCCTGTGCTCGGCAACGAGAGAAGCCACCGCAATGAGAAGCCTGTGCCCCCAACTAGAGAGCAGCCCCCCCGCCCCACTGCAGCTAGAGAAAACCTGAGCACAGCAACAAAGACCCAGCACAGCAAGGAATAAGTGAAAATTTAAAAAATACAAATATGAAAAGAAATCTCGTAAAGCAGGAACAGTTGTCATTTATTAAGTATATATTCTATGCTAGGCAGAGTAACTCTGCAAAGCAGCTGTTATCACCATTTTACACGGAAGGAAACTAAGGCTCAGAAAGGGTAAAGACAGCGAGAGGAAGATCAGCGGTAATTGTAACTCAAAAGCAATGGCAGAAGAGTGTGTGTGTGGAATGACCACGAGAGTGACAGCTGCTCACATCGCAACTGCTCACGTCTAGAAGACACAACAGAGAACACTGGGGAACGAGCCTCGAACACCCACCTGCAGCGTCGCAGCTCCCTGCTATAGGCTGGGGCCACACAGGCACAGAGCACGCGTAATTCCCAACTCTCCACATAACAGACTGCACACATGCGCTCAAGCTACACCTCAGAATCCAACCTATGACTAGACTTTCTAATAAAAACATTTAGGACAACAGTGTAAACGGTTACACTCTTTGTCTGTGGTTTTCCACACATTTGTCCACCGGATTCTGTGCCAGTGCTCCAGGTGTCTCTTGAGATGTGCATTCACATAAGACACTCCATCTCTTCAGCTTCTGGGGGACCTGTCTGGTGTTCCTCTGACAAGCTCTTGTGCGGACTGACTACTGTCATTCTGAGGCCCCCCTCCACTGGGCCCTCGAACCCCGGCTCTTCACGGAGTCTGGAGCATACCAAACTGTGGAACTATAGCACTGTTCTCCTGGGTCTTCAGCTTGGCAACCGCAGATCTTGGGACTTGTCCGCCTCTGTCACTGTGTGAGCCAATTCATTACAATAAAACCAATCAATGCCCCCCTCCCCGGCCCCATATATATGTCTCCTAATGGCACTGTTTCTCTGGTGAACCCTAATATAATAACGTAGTCAAGGCTTTTATAATTTGACATGTTTTACATCTCCAGGATTTCTGCTCAATACATCCTTCTTCTATTACATTTTTCCTTTGCAATTAAAATCCTTTTGTTGTGAAAGGTATCACAATATATGCATATGTGAAGAGTAATAAAATGAACACTGTGTATCAACTGCTCAAGCTAAGAAACAAGAGTCCAGCACTTTAGAAAGCTGGCACTCAAAGTATTGTCCCACAAAAGAATGAGCATCACCTGGAAGGTTTAAAAAGTGCTGAATCTCAGCTTCCTCCTCTGCCTTATAATCTGCGTTTTAACAGGATCTCCAAGTGATTCATATGCACATTAAGTCGGAGAAGTTCTCCTTAGAAGCCCGTTTCTCTTCTCTTCAACACTTGCCACAAATCATTAATACCCTGATTTTGTGTTGATCGCTTTTAATAATAGCTCTACCACCCTCATGGAATCTATCCCCACTGCACATAGCACCTCGTCTTGGAAATGGAGGGCCAGCGAACACCAGCCATGCGAGGAGGGGGCAGCACTGATCTCACTGGACGGAGGCTCCAGGAGGAGGAGAGCAGAGCAGTCTCAGGCCACGGTTTGACTTCCGCTTCCATGGAAGTTGACAAGGCCCCCTCTGAGGAAGATGCAAGCAAGGTCACAAGCCAGTCCTGGGAAACACAGGGCTTTCCACAGTTGGGAGCCTGGCAAGACAAGCAGCGGGCGGGCCAGGCGCTGGACATGCCGCAGAAGTCTGGTCTGTGAGAGTGGGCTGATCTGCACTTCGGCCTCTGAGTCCAATGTGGCCTACCCCCTGCTCTCAGGGAAAAGTTGAAAACGTCCATGAGTGTCCTCGGCAGAGCTTGGATAGAAGACATGATGAAGATGAGCCAGGCACCGCTGAGGGCCTGAGCCAGGCCCTCGGCACCCTGCCCTCAGGACACACGCTGGCTCACACTCCAGCCGCGTGGCTCGGCTGCCCGTCACGCCTGACGCAGAGCTATCATGCTGGCATCACGTTTCTTCCTCCTCCAAGTGAAACCTTGCCATTTTTTTCTGTTGGGTCTCTTATTTTCTGTGTCTCATGTTTCACTGTTCCTTGATTTAGTCTTTCAATTTTGATGGAGTATTTCTTACAGTAACTTCTTAAGAAAAGGTATGTGACAGTTAAAATTTTTTAGATCTCTGATTTCTGAAAATGACTATTCTATACTCATTCTTGCTGTATACTTTGGCTACCTATATAATTCTAGGTTGGTAATCGTTTTACTGCAGAATTTCAGCACCGTACTATTGCCTTCTTGATGCCTATGTTGCTGCCAAGAAGTCCAAAGATAGCCTTGATTCTTGAGATGTGACTGGTACCCTCCCCGTGCTGGAAGTCTGCTCTCCTCTTTAAACTCGCGTTGAGGAACTGGATGAGTGCCACGGGTCTGTTTTCTTCCCCAGTGCTGAGCATAATGTGCCCCTTTACTCTGGCCGCTCATGCCCTCCAATTCTCAAGTTAAATCATTTCTTTCTTCCAGTCATTTCTATTTTTCTGATGTTCAATCTCCTACACTCGTCCTCAAATTTTCTTCTCTATTTTTAGCTTTTTCTCTTTTTTTTCTTTACATTTTGGGAAAATTACTCATACTTCATATGTATAATTCACACATATATTTCACATTTTGTAATATTTCTCAGCTTTTGTTTTCTGAATTAAAAAAAATTACTGTTTCATAACATCTCATTGGCCAAAGTAATTCATAAGTCCAAGCTCCAAATTAAGGAATGGGGATGTATACTCTGCCTGTTCTGAAGCTATGGCAAGGATGCAGGTGTATAATATGACCCAAATAGTGAAAAACTGAAACCAAACATTTAAGCTATCCCCACACAACTAAGAGATATGACACAGTCCCATCAATAAGAGTGACTCATTGGAGCAGTGATAAGGGATGAAAGTCAAGGGAGAGGTGGAAGAAGGAGGGTATCTGTAGACAAAAAAGATGCACAGGTGAACATGCCCCAAGTGCTGCGTGGGGCTACGCCCCCGGTGGATGCGGAGGCCGGGAAGGTGCTGAGCTCTGGACCGTCTCACTGGAGGAAGCACTTCACACCTCCTCTTTGGCAGCTCTGGATTTCCTGCATCACTACTCTTCTGTTTTGGGACCATTGTTAAGTAAAATGAGAGTCAGATGAACATATACACTTAAATACCAGGACAATCAATCTGATAACCCAGATGGCTAAGTGACTACACGGTGTGTCTATACACAGCATAGATATGTGAGACAAAGGGATGATTCATACCCCCAGGCAGACAGAGCGAGGCAGCACAAGATTTCACACACTGCTCAGAATGGCACATGATTGAAAACTTATGACTTATTTCTAGAATTTTCCATTTAATATTTTCAGACAATAGTTGACCTCAGGTAACTCAAACAGTCAAAAGCAAAAGTGCAGTTAAGTGGGGACCACTGTAATTCTGATATACATGACCCTCTGCCAGAGTATCTTTGAAAAATTATTGTTCTACACTAAATATTAACCAATTAAAAAAAAAATCTAATTTTTATGAAACTCCTTCTCATGCAGGATCTCATCTGCAGAAGCCAAATGGCACAGTAGAAGGATAAAGAGTTTTGGTACTGGAGTTTGGTCTGAATTTCTGGTCCTACCACTGAGCTGGCAATCCTGGCAAGTTAATCTATGAGTCTTAAGTTTCCTGACACGTAAAACTGGATATAATATCTATCCTATGAGACTCCTATGAGGACTAAATGACAATAAATTTAAAAGAGTCTGGTTCTTTCAAAATTCTCTTGACATGACCAGCTAGGTCACCTGTATCAGAGCAGACCTGACTGGACGCCATGATCCCAAAGCAGGCACATTGTGTATAAGCAGCAGAGGTGGCTGAGGGCGGAATCCCAGGACAGCCGCCCCTTCCACAGCAGACCATCTGCAGCCAGCCTACGGCTTTCTTAGTGGAAAGGCCCTGGTATCATTAGCCAATCAGCAACACTCAGAGACTCTGCTTTCCCAATGAGGGAGAAGATGGTTCGTGGTCTTCTGGTTTTAAAAAGATCATCCAGTTTTTCCTCCCCTGAACCATTCACATCCATGCCTCGGAGCCTAGACTGTGCTAGACTAGTTTCCCTCCTTTGGAGGTAAAATTTTTCTACTTATTTTACAATTTCTGGTCTCTTAGAGTATTTCCTTAATACCTTTGAAAGGTAAAAAAGTTGGAGCAGAAAGTAAGTAAGTAAGAAAGTAAGTAAGTAAGCAAGCCATGCCTAAAATCACACAATTGTTGTTGTTCAGTTGCTAAGTCATCTCTGACTCTGCCACTCCATGGGCTGCAGCACACCACGCTCCCCTGTCCTTCACTAACTCCTGGAGTTTGCTCAAACTCATGTCCATTGAGTCAGTGATGCCATCCAACCATCTCATTTCTCTGTCTCTCCCTTCTCCTCCTGCCCTCAATCTTTCCCAGCATCACAGTCTTTTTCAGTAAGTTGGCTCTTTGCATCAGGTGGCCAAAGCACTGAAGCTTCAGCATCAGTCTGTCCAATGAATATTGAAGATTGATTTCCTTTAGGACTGACTGGTTTGATCTCCTTCCTGTGCAAGAGACTCTCAAGAGTCTTCGCCAGTACCACAATTATCAATGCTCTGGTGCTTATAATTCTTATGGTCCAAATCTCACATCCACAAAAGACTACTGAAAAACTGATAGCTTTGACTATACCGACTTCTGTTGGCAAAGTGACGTCTCTGCTTTTTAATATTCTGTCTAGCTTGTCATGGCTTTCCTTCCATGGAACAAGTGTTGTTGTTTTTTTTAATTTCATGGCTGCAGTCAGTGTCCGCAATGATTTGGAATCGAAGAAAAGAAAATCTGTCACTGTTTCCACTTTTTCCCCATCTATTTACCATGCAGTGGTGGGACCAGAAGCCATGGTATTAGTTTTTGAAAGCTGAGTTTAAGCCTGCTTTTTCACTCTCCTCTTTCACTTCATCAAGAGGCTCTTTCATTCCTCTTTACCTTCTGCCATTATATTGATATCATCTGTATATCTGAGGTTGCTGATATTTCTCCTGGCAATCTTGATTCCAGCTTGTGATTCATTCAGCCCAGATTTTGCATGTCATACTCTGCACAGAAGTAAGCAGGGTGACAATATGCATACTTGATGAACTCCCTTCTCAATTTTGAACCAGCCTGTTGTTCTTTGTCCAGTTCTAACTGCTGCTTCTTGATCCGCATACAGGTTTCTCAGGAGACAGGTAAGGTGGTCTCGTAGTCCCATCTCTTTAAGAATTTTCCACAGTTTGTTATGACCCACACAGTTAAATGCTTTAGCAAAGTCAATGAAGCAGATGTTTTTCTGGAATTCCTTTGCTTTTTCTATGATCCAACAGATGTTGGCAATTTGATCTCTGGCTCCTCTGCCTTTTCTAAATCCAGCTTGTACATCTGGAAGTTCTCAGTTCATGTACTGCTGAAGCCTAGCTTGAAGGATTTTGCATTACCTTGCTGGCATGTGAAACGAACACAATTGTATGGTAGCTTGAACATTCTTTGGTATTGCCCTTCTTTGGGACTGGAATGAAAACTGACCTTTTCTAGTCCTGTGGCCACTGCCGAGTTTTCCAAATTTGCTGACATGTTGAGTGTAGCACTTTAACAGCATCCTCTTTTAGGAACTGAAATAGCTCAGCTGGAATTCCATATCTCCACTACTTTTGTTTGTATAGTAATGCTACCTAAGGCCTACTTGACCCTATCACACTCCAGGATGTCCAGTGCTAGTTGAGTGACCACACCATTGTGGCTATCCAGCTCCTTAAGATCTTTTTTGTACAGTTCTTCTGTGTATTCCTGCCACCTTTTCTTAATCTCTTCTGCTTCTGTTAGGTCCTTGCCATTTCTGTCCTTTATTGTGCCCATCTTTGCATGGTATGTTCCTTTGGTATCTCCAATTTTCTTTAAGTGCTCTCTGGTCTTTCTCATTCCATTGTTTTCCTCTATTTCTTTGCACTGTTCACATAAGGCTCACTGTTCACATAAGGCTTTCTTACCTCGCCTTTCTGTTCTCTGGAACTCTACATTCAGTTGTATATAACTTCTTCTTTCTCCTCTCTTCTTTTCTCAGCTATTAGTAAGGCCTTCTCAGACAACCATTTTGCCTTCTTGCACTTTTCTTTAGGATGGTTTCAGTCACCGCTTCCTGTACAGTGTTACTTACCTCTGTCCATAGTTCTTCAGGCACTCTATCAGATCTAATCTCTTGAATCTATTTGTCACTTCCACTAAATAATCATAAGGGATTTCATTTAGGTCATACCTGAATGGCCTACTGGTTTTCCCTACTTTCTTTAAGTCTGAATTTGGCAGTAAGAAGTTCATGATCTGAGCTACAGTCAGCTTCAAGTCTTGTTTTTGATGACTGTATAGAGCTTCTCCATCTCTGGCTGCAAATAATATAATCAATCTGATTTCAGTACTGACCACTGGGTGATGTCCATGCGTAGAGTTGTCTCTTGTGTTGTTGGAAGAAGGTGTTTGCTATGACCAGTGTGTTCTCTTGGCAAAATTCTGTGAGCCTTTGCCCTGCTTCATTTTGTACTCCAAGGCCAAACTTGCCTGTTACTTCAGGTATCTCTTGACTTCCTACTTTCACATTCCAGTCCCCTGTGATGAAAAGGATGTCTTTTTGGGTGTTCTATAAGGTCTATAGGTCTTATAGTTCTGTAAGGTCTTACAGGTCTTCACAGAACCCTTTCAACTTCAGCTTCTTTGGCATTACTGGTTGGGGCATGGATAACTGCGATGTTGAATGGTTTGCCTTGCAAACAAACTGAGATTATTTTGTTTTTTTTTTGAGATTGCACCCAACTACTGCATTTTGAACTTTTTGGTTGACTATGAGGGCTACTCCATTTCTTCTAAGGGATTCCTACCCACAGTAGTAGATACACTGGCCACCTGAATTAAATGTCTGTTCTCGTCCATTTTAGTTCACTGATTCCTAAAATGGTGATGTTCATTCTTGCCATCTCCTGCTTGACCATGTCCAATTTTACCTCGATTCATGGACCTAACATTCTAGGTTCCTATGCAATACTGTTCTTTACAGCATTAGCTGTAAGTGCCATGCCTAAAATCACAAGATTACTTTAGGGCAAAATTTTCACTGCATGCACGTTTTTTGACTCCTGGCCCATAAACAGCTTTATCTCGCCTGCATGCATTGTGCTCATTAACAGCATCAACCTTTATTTTTGTTTAGATTAACAGACTTTATTCATATATGGTAATAAAGATACTACATAGGACTAGAGATACATACATATGAGGTTCTTCCTTGTACTATATTTAGGCAGAAAATCTTAGCATCTATCATATCTTTCTTTAGTAATGTTTATTAGCATTTTAAAATGACTCTGGTCTTTCTAGCACCATTGACAAGCCTTAGCCTTTCTTTTGGCTGCACCAGGTCTTAGTCGTGGCACGAAGGCTCTTAGTTGGAGCATGTGGGATCCAGTCCACCCGCCTGTCCAGTGGTAGGACTCCACACTCCCCATGCAGGAGGCTCAGGTTCATCCCTGGTCACAGAGCTAAGATCCCACATGCCACATGGCGTGGCCAATAAATAAATAAATAAAACCCTTATAACTGCTAAAAATTTTCCAGGCATATGACTTGGAAAATTATAGTTTTTGTTTTGTAGTTAATATACAAAATACTGTGTATATTATACTTTTTAAATACTGTGGTCACAAATGAACCTATCTATGAAATGAAAATACAATCAGGGACACAGACAATAGACTGGTGGTTCCCAAGGCAGTGAGGAATGGGAGAGGGCTGGACTGGGAGTTTGGGATTAGCAGATGCAAACTGGTAATATATAGAATGGATAGACAGGGTCCTGCTATATAGCACAGGTAGCTGCACTCCATGTCCTGTGATAAACCATAATGGAAAAGAATATGAAAAAGTGTGTGTATGTAAAACTGAGTCACCTTGCTATACAGCAACAAGTAACACAGCATTGCAACTCAACTATACTTAGGAAAAAAAGGTGGTCAAAACCCTTATGATAAACGTTCCCATCTTGAGCTCTTTTACGTGTGCAGTGCAGTAGCGGTGTTAACTGTACGCACACTGCCGTGCAACAAATCTCTGATGCTCCTCATCTTGCAAAACTGAAACTGTACATCCATTAAATAATTCTCCCCTTCCCTCCAGCCCCTGGCAACTACCATTTTATACTTTCTAAGAGTTCAACTATTTTAGATATCTCAGATATCTGTGATATCTGAATACTGTGGGTTTATTTCATTTAGCACAATGTCCTTAAGATTCATCCGTTTCAACATATGACAAGATTTGCCCCTTTTTTAAGGCTGAATAATAGTCCACTGTATGTATATGTCACATTCTCTTCATCCATTCATCAGCTGATGGAAACTTAAGATTGCTCCCACCTCTCGGCTATTATGAACAAGGCCACAATGAACATGGCAGTATAAATCAGGGGCTACGGTCACCTCTGTTAAGTCCACCTCTGACATGACTCCAGCCTAAAAACATACAGCTTCTGACTCCCAATTCACAGCTCCTCCCACAATCTCATTAACATTTATTCAACAAATGCTTGCTGACTGCCAAGTATGTAGCAGGTATGTGCTACGTTATCGGTCTTGCTCTCAGGTTGCTCAGTCTAATGGAGAGCAGCCAACACACCAGTTAAAGTACAGTGTGGTTGTTCTGGCAGAGGTTAAGTACCCAGCCTGGCTAGAGAAAGGCCTCAGAGAAGAGGTCCTAGAGGA
The DNA here is from genome assembly GCF_029407905.1 of Bubalus kerabau. Lineage (NCBI taxonomy): Eukaryota > Metazoa > Chordata > Mammalia > Artiodactyla > Bovidae > Bubalus > Bubalus kerabau. Next base: position 171,085,663 of record NC_073624.1, read on the forward strand.
GATGACACATGAGCAGAGTTCTGAATGGTGAGCAGGTGTCAGGCATTATGTGACTAAGGAAGGGCATACACGTAAAGACATCTAGAGAAATTAGGTTATTTTAAAAGAACTGCATTCAAAGCATTTTAGGGATCTTGGAGTGCTGCATATGGGCTTCATTTCCATGGTGCCAATTGCTGTAATACCTCAATGACAGGCTGCTCCACCAGGCCAGCAACATGGATGCTGCTCCAAAGTTCACTGAATACCACAGTGTCTTACACTGCTCTGTTAGGCACAGTAGTTCTTCACTACCTTAAGGGCCTTGAGTACTTAACCTGCCAAAGTTCAGCCTGTGAGTTGGGACGCTCTGAATTAGACTGGGCAGAGTGGGCAGCCAGAGTGCTGATATTTTTCATCATAGAAACATCATTCTTCCATCCTCAACTCACCAATAACATACAGCGCTTCAAAAGAATGTTTAATATGAGTAAGACACATGCAGGCAATGCACAGTGTCTGATGGGACAACAAAACTCACGACAAGGCTCCACACTGTTTAACTCTCTCCCTTAGAATTCAGAAGTGAGATGGTACTCATGGGATGTATGGTATTATGTGTATTTGAAAAATGAAGTCAAATCTTTTCTGACAGGAAGCTGATTAACCAGACAATGAAGACTGATTCTGCCAACTGGGTTACCTGGTAGACACTGGCAAACGGTGAACAAGCGACAGTCACAGTTCTAAGGTTTTGATGAAAACATACCTGAAGTGGATAAAAGTATTTATCAAAAACTACTGCCAAAGGTGTACTGAAGTGAATAATATTTTTATTTTCCCAATCAATTTTGAGTATATTAGGTTATACAAGATCCTTCTAAATGAAAGAATAACAGGTATAATCGACAATCAATTGATAAGATTTGGTAAAGCCTCTGTTACATTTCTTGGTGAGAAAGTGAATGATGATGAAATTATCCTTTTATAAGTCAGATGGTCTCTAATTTTCTGCTTTCATTAAAACTGACAGTGTACCTAACCAAGTTGTCGTCTAATTAACAAATTAATTTTTGATGATACATATCACTATGTGATTTCAGGCATACAATTCAAATTTCAAAAACTTGAACATTACTAGAATTAAATTTCCTCCTTTCTTTTATGCTTAGGCAAACAAGGATTTCTGGAACTTAAATTTGTAAAGACAAAAAAATAGGAATAGAATTAAAAACTGTCATTTTGTCAATAAGTAATATTCAGCCACAGTTATGTGAACAAATTTAGGCAGAAAAGCCTCCTCCATCTCACTGAGAGGCAAGTCTAATAAACCTGTACTTTTTTTTTTCTTCAGGGGAAAACGTGAACACAGTCCCCTACTACCACAAATTATGCAGGCGAACTTCCTACGTCTGGGGAGTTGCAGGAGTCAGCACATGCGGAGTGCGAAGGACTGACCTGGGAAAACACAGGCCAGGTAGGGTGCGCAGGCTCAGTAGTCGTGGTGCATGGGCCCAGTTGTTTGCTGTATACTAATTTACTATAATAACTTATTAAAATATCAAATATATATAACACATATAATCTTATAAATGCTACTATATTCTTTTGTATCAATCAACTTTTTGTTTTGGACGCACCATGGGGTTTGTGGGATTTTTTCCTCTACCAGGGATCGAACCTGGGTCCTCTGAAGTGAAACAGCAGAATCCCATTCACTAGACCACCAGGGAATTCCTTATAAATTGCCTTTAATAAGAGCAGAAAGGGAATTCACTGCATAGTTTTAATAACCTATAAGGAAAAAAGAATCTGAGAGAAAATAGATATACATGTGTGTATGGCTGAATCACTCTGCTATGTGCCTGAAACTAGCACAACATTGTAAATCAACTATACTTCGATAAAGAAAAAGAAAAAAGAAATGCAAGTTTCAAGAGAAAAAATGTCCGGGACGTCCTTGGTGGTCCAGTGGTCAAGAATCCACCTGCCAATCGGGGGACACAGGTTTGATCCCTTGTCTGGGAAGATTCCACATGTCTAAGAGCAACTGGGCCCATGCACCACAACTACTGAGCCTGCGCACCCGACCTAGCCTGTGCTCCACAGCAAGAAGTCACGGCAACGAGGGGAAGCCTGCGCTCCACAACTAGAGCAAGCCCACGTGCAGCAAAAAGACCCAGTGCAGCCAGGAAAAATCAATGAATTGAAAAATAAAATTTCTGTTATAGAAAAGCATTCTTTAAGTGGCTGACAAAAGCACATCACTAAAGTTTTCAGATTCCACTAGACATTTTTTAAAAGCGATGTAATCATTTTATTTTAAAATGTTAACATTTATGATTCTCTGGAAGTTATATCCTCTGCCACTATAAATAGCATTTTTGCCCTTTTCTCTTTTTAAAACAGCTGATTCACATTAAACATACGTAGTACTTCATGTGTTACATAAATGTTCTTAGTTCATATATTTCATTTAAATTGAGTTATGGTAATTTAGTATACTATTGATCAGCACGACAAATGCATTATAATTCTGATAAGCTTAAAATGTCAACAAAAATCTGTCAGGGAGGTTCGCAATGTTTCAAAATTATTTAGTCCATACACCCAGTATCAAACATAAAGCTTTTTGTGATATGACTCCTACCTTTCCAGTTTTATCTTCCAGCCTCTAGCACTTAAAGTCTTAAATTCAAAGAATTAGTCACTGTCACGGTTTTGTGCTTTTGCTTAGTTTTCCAAAGGGATCAAAATCCTATTAGATGTTCCCTGCTCTTATGACTGCAAGCCCACATGCATATTAAGCTATTAAATGCTTGGAAACCTCAATAAAGGAAACTGTTTAAATTTGTTTATTCCAGTATCACCCAAATCTGTGCAACTCTAGAACTCTTTTAATAGCCCGTGAAATTAGTGCTTCATGTTAACACCCTTTGGGAAAACATCTGGCAAAATATTAAGACCCACTTTAGAAGTCTGTAACACTTTCCAAACTTCACCCAAGGGTGAAACTTCACCTCTCCTAGTATTCCCACAGCTTTTACAGCCTTCAACAGGGCTTTGCGATGACTACATGACATAGGTCTGGCACCACAACTCCTGGTTCCCAGCAGGAGTTCAATCTCAGGTGAACAAATGACCAACTGAAAGATGGAAACGGGAACTACCCTGATGGTACATGGTTAAGACTCCGTGCTGCCAATGCACGGGTTCCATCGCTGGTTGCGGAACTAAGATCTCACATGCTGCGGGACAGAGCCAAAACAAAAAGATGGAAATGAAGAAAAGGGGTGGATAATTCCCAAGCTCCTACTTTGGTTGACTGGACAAGGGAAAATACTCTGAAGAAACATAAGACTGGCAAGAAAAGTGGAGAGTCCCTTTTGGATAACGTGGGAATCAAAGTGGAAATGCGCAGTACACAGCTGCATTTGACCCTGGGTAGAGATGTGAAGAATCTATTACAGGTGATAGATGCATGAAAGAATCAATGACATTAACCCTAGAAAAGAAAACTGAGTGAAAAAAACTAGGGAACATGAATATTTTTAAAGTGTCCAAAGAACATTTCTCAAGCCAAAAAACTTGGAATTCCCTTCCACTCCCTCCATGTGCCTCCAATCCAATCCATTTAGTCCCTCACCACCCTCTGTCACCTCTGCCTTCAGAAGCTATCCAGAACTCACCTCCTCTCCATCTGCACTACCACAAACTGCTCCAGCCTAGACCACTGCAAAAGCCCGAACTGCGCCCACTCATGCCCAGACTGATCCCAGACACCCTCCCTCCAGCATCAGAGTGGCCTTTAAAAAATGTCAGATCATGTGATGTTTTCCCTTCAAATCCCGCACTTGATCTGACCCTCACTTACCCAGCTCTCACACACACCAGCCGACTGCCTGCTGCTCTGCCCATACTGTCCCTCCTTTCTGTCCTTCATGCAAGCACAGAAGGTTCTTGCCTCAGAAACTTTCTGGTGGTAGTTCTAACTGGAATGTTCTTTTCTGAAACTTTCAGCTGACTCATTACCTCCTGTCATTCAGCCCAAATTAAGACAGAGCTGCTACTATCATATCTAAAACTGCTACTATAAATCACTCAGTATCACATCACTTTACATTTTTTCTTAGCATTTATTATAACTTAAAATTAGTTTTAAAAATTATTGATCTCTCTCCATGAGAGCAGAGTTTCAGTCTGTCTTGTTCACTGCTGTATCCCTAGCAACCAAAAAATGTTCTGACCTACAGTGGGCACTCAAATATTTTTTGCATGAATTAATAAAGGAAAGCAGGAGGAAAAGTCAGAAAGCTGGAAAGAAAATCAGAAGAGAGTAGAAGCTAACAGAAGAGTCTTAGGAAGGAGGAAGTCAAAAAGAATGATGACTAAGAAGCCACTGAATTTGGCAAGTCCATCTTTGGTGTCCTTTAAGGGGCAGCTTCGGAAAAGTAGAAGAGGCAGAAGGCAGATTACAATGGGGAAATGAGCAAATGGGAAGTGCAGTGGAAAGGGCAAAGGGAAGGAAGGAGCTAGGACACTATTTTGAGGGTGAGAAAAGACAAAAGAAAGGAGAAGATCTGTTCATGCTTCAAGCTAAAGGCAAGGACCCAGTGGAAAAGGGGATACTGATAAAAAAGGAAAGATGCTAGGACAAGGTCATGAACGTTATAGGAAGAAATGCAATCCTGAAGCCACGTTACTCATCTTTTCTCTAAAATTATCCCACAATGTCTGTTTCATGTTCAGAAATACCTACTCTCTGAAAATAATTTATTATTTATATAATTCTTACATAGGCTCAGTCTACAAAATAATTATTAAAATTCTGCACATCTGTAACTCTTAGAAGGTACACACTGAGGTGTTTGGGGTAGAGAGGGTGCAACGTCCTCACAGATGGTTCAGAGAACAGAACTTTTAGGGAGAGAGAAAGGTAGAGAGGAGAGAAAGAGCATGTGTGACACGATAAAGCAAATAAGGAACGATGACGACAAAGGGCAGAATCTAAGTAAAGGTAAGCAGATGTTCTTTGCGCTATTTGTGTAGTTATGTATAGATAAAAGTTAAAAAGAGAGCGACAAAGAGAAATATTATTTCCTAAACAATTAACAATGTATTGGTAATTCTTTCCTAACAAACAATATAATCTCCTAAACTAAGCAGGAAAGGCAACTTCCATGAATGGTTGACATGGAACTGTCAAATTTCTTGGTAACTATTACAACTTAAGAAGTAAGCAGCAAAAGTATGACAACGCTGTTTAAGGGGGCCAGGCATAAACCTTTATAGCATTTTACCAAAAGAAAATGTTGAAGCTATTGTAGAAGGCTATTTTCATGACAGAATTAATGTTTGTATAAAGTGAGTGGTAATTCTCTATTATTTGGCATCCCTAATAAAAAGAAGTCAATCCTGTCACCAGAAAATTACTATTTGGTTTTCAATGAGGACACGCAGTACAAACAAAACCTAATAAGGTCATTCCTTGACAACTAGAGTAGAAAAAGTCTGAAGCACAGTTTCTGATTCATCTGTAACAGTATTTACTGTAAAAAGATATTGGTCAAGATTTTGCTGTAGTGGAATATCCTAAGAAGGGGGAAAAAATAAGCAGAGAGTGGACTCTACTAGTAAATTTGATTTGATCCATTTTCACTTGTACAAACGGTTTGCTGATGGTAACTTTGCTAGGAAACGGATGCCTAAGAGTACCACAGGACTTTTGGAAAAAATAAGAATAATATTCCTTATGTAAGGCGTATTGGGCTTCCCTGGTGGCTCAGCTGGTAAAGAATTCACCTGCAATGTGGGAGACCTGGGTTCAATCCCTGGGTTGGCAAGATCCCTTGGAGAAGGGAAAAGCTACCCATTCCAGTATTCTGGCCTGGAGAATGCCATGGACTGTATAGTCCGTGGGGTTGCAAAGAGACAGAAATGACTTTCACTAAGGAATATTAATTAGATCAAATACATATACAGAATTGTCAAAAAACAATAATCACTTTCTCCCCTCCATCTCTCTGGGCAAAGCTGTGCTTTCTCTCAAGGCCAAAAGGCAAGAACTCTGCCCCTCTCTGAACTGAAGGAGCCACTAAAATGGGTTCTGCTAGACACTCATCTTCCATTCCTAAAACTTCACTCCAAAGCCAAAGAGCTCACCTAGAATCGTGTGGACACTGAAGTTAACAGGGTCCCTCTTCCTAGCAGGGAGGCAGTAGAGCAATTCCATTCTAAAGTTTAACTCAGGAAACCCACGGGTCAAGGTTTAATGTGATAAGACAACAACATAACACGACACACCTGATCACCCAAAGGAGTGGCTAACAGGCCAGGCTCAAGTTCTAACACACTCAGGACTCACTTCTCCTCAAACAGCATGTCCAACTTCTCTCTAGTAGTTTAGGGCTAAAAATATCATAGAGGATCTAAATTCTTACTCTCGTTAAACAAACTGAATCACTATAATATATATTCTAGCGGGTGTTCAAGGCAACTATTTGTGTGTAAAACTGAGATTTTTTTTTTTATGGGCTTTCACTATTTACTTAAATGGAACGACCACCCAAAATCTGAAGTCTTTCCTTTGAGCTGCATCCCTCTGTGTCTCCTAGGGCTTACAGTCTAGTTCTCAAGACACTTCTAAGGTAGCATGCAATGATGTGCTTAAAATACTTAAAATAGCACAGGCAATGCATTTGCTTAATGTTCTGACAAAGGAGATTCTAATTGCTGTGGAGCAGGATAAAAACTGGTCTTAAAGAGGAAGATGAACTGGACCTGAAGGATGTCAGGATTCTGAGAGGTGACGGGGTGGGTCTTACAGGCAGCCCTTCCATTTATGAAGTAGTTTCACCTCAACACTCATTTTTTTTTTAATCTTACAAGAATCCCAGAGGAAGTCAAACACATCTTCAATTTACAGAGAAGAAAAGTGAGGACGAGGAGTCCTGACTATATAAGAATTGATAACAATAAGCAATGAGATGTCCAGCCGTCCTGACTGGTGTGGGAGAGAATAAGAAAAATAATACAAACCGAGCATGGGGCCTGTGAGGGTCATAGCATTTAAAGGGTTAGAGACTAAATACCTGAAAACTAATTAGGGAAGAGTACTCCCAACAGCCCGGTGAGACCTAATAAAGGCGTGAATTATAAAAATACACAGAAATTAAATTGGTAGCATTTGTTCTAAACTTTAAATTACCAAGAAAACAATAGCAACGAAACTTCTAAGTAGTTTCAGGAAGGAAAACCTCTAAGCAACAAACTTCCCTAGCACTACTGAGAGCCCAAAAGAGTGTAATAATTTACCAACAAACTCTAATATCATCAGAGGTTTTACACAGGCTTCTAATTAAAACTGGAACTGCCAACAATACTGCTGTAATCACAAATCCACAAATTTCAGAGCTGCCTAAACAAAGAATTCTTTTGTACATCTATGTCTTTAGGAAGATTTCCAAAGATTCTTGACTTTCCATTCAGAACAGTTTCATTTGGTCAACTGAAGTCCGTCTTATTTCCATATTTAAGCCCTGACTCTGCAAAGAGCAAGGACTCAAAGAACAGCTGCAGAATAAATGAGGCCATTATCACAGGCAACTTTAATGCCAGTCTGTTCCAAAACCGAGTTCTCAGAATTTCGAAATCAAGTCTGGAAGAAGACTGTTCCACCGCCCGTTCACCAGCCTTCCCTGCCGGGGCCTTAAGGTCGGTCCTCAGGATCCTGTTTTCCCAAGGCAACGCCACAGTGCCATTTCCCGCAGATGACAACCGCTCAGTCCCAGCCATGTTAGCCTCCCCGGAGCGAGACCCAAGGGGCTGCGGGCACTGAGGCAGTCTCAAAGGGCCGTGGGCGGCGTCAGGGGCAGCATCTCCAGAGAAGGGGCTGCTCCCCGGGTCCTACTCACCGCGACTGGGAGGCCGTGCTCAGGGCCGTCGGCAGCATCGAGGCGCGGGGCCGCCGCTGGCGCCGGGGCCGGAGCTGGGGCCGGGGCGGGCGGCTGCCGGTGCTTGCCGGCGCGCTTGGCCTTGGCCTGGATGCAGCGCTGGTGAAGGGCGAAGGTGTGCTGGCGCTCGAGCTCCAGGCGCTCGGGCGATACGGCCTCATAGCGGGCCTCACAGGTGCTGTGGTGGCGCCGGCACAGCTCGATGCGCCGGCGGAGGCGCTCCATGACCGCGCTGTGCCGCGGCAGCGCGAACTCCGCCATGGGGCAGGTGGGCAGCACCATGGGCCGCGGGCTGCACGGGCCAGGCCCGAGGCGGGCCTCTCGGGCCGGCTGGCACTGCACGCCCCGCTCCCCGCCGGCTGCCCGGCTGCCTCACGGCCACGCCATGGTCCCGCGAGCTGCGGAACGGGCTCGCGCGCGGCGGGGGTCTTCCTCTGGCCCCGCTCGGCCCAACCAGGGCAGGCGCTTGCTGCCCACCTCAGGCCTCGGCCTGTCCCCGCCAGCCCGGCCCCATTGTTTTCCGCGCCGCCGCCGCCGCCATCTTAAAATTGTTTTCGGGGCTCTCGGAAGAGGGCGGGGCTCCGGCAGCCGACCCTGCCGTCACAGCTGATGAACAGACACTGCGGCCAATTAGAGAAGGAAGAGCGAGCCGCCCGAGGGGCGGGGCCGCACACACTAGAGGCCCGCTGGGCTGTTCCCTTGCGGAGTTTAAAAGGAACTCTCAAAGTCAGACGGAGGGAAGCAGCTGGGCGGGCTTCGGTCCTCAACTCTCAGCTGAGTGTGACCGACAGAAGCTGGCTCTAAACGCCGCCTCACGCGAACAGGCCCTTCCGGGTCCGCCGCGGAAAGAGGGGCAGTAGGCGCGGCGTAACCCGCCAGACCCAATGCTGGTCTGGCACCATAGCGAGTCACCATTTTCATACCGCTTCTTATATTCGGGTTTGATAAGCTCAACAGTAGCCACGCTTTTTCAGTGTCATCGGTTTTTCTTCGACCTCACTTCTCACATTCAGCCTCACAGTTGGTAAGAATCGTACTCGAGCTGAAGGTTTCTTCATGCGCTGTTCTGAATCGAGAGTATCAATTTGCCCTTATATTTAAGTATTTCAAAAGTTACAACTACTAAAGGAAAAAAAGCCGACATGGAAAGGTTATGAAGCCTCCTGGGGGAGGGGGTGGGCACAATAGAACTGCAAAGGATGATGCCTTAGTAAACAAACAAAAAAACACACGGGGAGCCTGGCCTGCAAGTTTTACGTTTAAAAGATGGTCTGTTAGGTAAAACTGAATCAGACGACAAAATCCAACTAAAAACAATTACACTCTAGTAGTATACCTAGTAGGCAAAGAAGTGGGAGACTAGGGGTAAAAAACAGGAGCAATCAAACTAGACAGTCTGTTGGGTCAAGAGAAACTAGGGTGCCAATACTTGTTGGCACCCTAACTGCTAAAGACAAACAGGAGGTGCCAAAAGGCTACAAAATGAGACACCATCGACAGCTCAAACATTTGGTACAGTAACTTCTTACTAGGCCAATGAAAATGCTTTAAAAGCAGCAGAAAAAATCAAGTCTTTATTCAAATAGTACTTGTTTTTATACAATTGCAGTAAAAAATACAAGTGACCCACCAAAGCAAAAGTGCTTAGGGCTCATGAACACCGTAAACAGTCCTGCTTTTACCATTCTTCAAACATAAATTTTACACCAGAATTAAAGTTCCTTTCTAATGGGAAAGATAATTGTAACTAGGAGCACTACCTTTTGTGTACTCTTCAGAAAGCAATTCAAAAGCCTAATACTACGTAAAGTTTTGACCTAATGTTCTAAAATATCCCTAAATAGGAATATAAAAGATGGAGTCTGATTCCAAAAGTCATTTATTTTTGAATAAGAATTTTGCAGTTAAATGGTTTCCATAATCTACAAGAATATTATCTACAAATCACCACTCTTCTTCTGAGGTGCTAGTCATCCTATACAACTGAAATTACTGAACCCCAATCCAACAGGAAAAAGATGCAAAGCCTACTTTGAATTATATTCACCTTCATGTGGTAAGATGAAGTAATAACTATTTTACTGTTCATAATAGTTTGTGTATTAGCAAACTTTCCTGTAGTAGCCAATTAATGGAAGATTAACCCACTCCTGAAACAGTAAAACAAATTGAAGGTTATCTGTGAAGTTCAGTCAAAAGCAGATGCTTAACACAGGACTTGAATGGAACACCATTTAGTAAAGCCAACAATCTGAGAAAAGTGGAGTGTGTTATGGTTAAGAGAAATTGAGGAACACATCTGATGCAGTGGGCATTTTATATCAATGGGGCAGATAACCAGCATATAAAATAAGTGCCTTTTAAAGAGATGAATACTGCTGCTGTTCATTCATTAATGTCCGACTTCTAATTAGGAGGCTGTATCTTCAACAAAGTGGAATACAGAACCAAGAAAAGACTTTTTATTTAGCTTTTTTTGGTGGGTTCCCCCCAGACCAAGGACTAGGGGGGAGGGTAGACAAACACTGCTGAATTACCCTGGATATGATAAATTATCTTGCAAATGAACAGTCTACTGATTTATATTCGTTATTCCACAACTCAGCTGGAAGAAACTGTAAGGGAAGCATGACATACAATGTCAATTTAGGGTGAAGGCGGCAGACTTCTAAAATGCAACGATCCCACACACTTACTTCAAGGAGAAACCTGCAGACATATTTTCAGGTCTTGCTAAGTAACTGTTTATTTGCACTCAATACATTTGGGAAAGTCTGCTACATAGCTAAGGTCACTGTGACCACAGAACGACAGATGAAAAAGGATAAAGCACTGAACAGCAAGAAAATGCATCCCACCCTCATAAGAATTTAAGTGAACAAGTAAAAAATTGAAGATAAACAGATACAGCCTTCATCTTTTACGAATATACTTCCTCCCCAATATCTCCCCAATATAAACACTCTGGAGTGTTTATATATTCAGTGCAAGAAACAGTATCATCGGTACATTTGCAACACCTCTGAAGAAACGATAAAGCTAAAAAATAAAAAAAATCTAGTTCTGAATACATTTCAGTGTGGTGTAATAATGATATTATTACACTATAGTGATGGGGGAGAGGCTCTGATAGCACCCATCTGCATTCCACATGAAAAAACAGACCTAAGCTCATTTATTAAAAATTCTACAAGCCACATTAAAAAAAAAAAATTGAACAGGACTGCTTTATCATGTAATTTAAGACAACTGTTACATGAACTGCAAATAAAGATTTAAAAGGTTTAGCAGCTACAAAAATCAGAAAACTCATGCTAAAAGTCACTCCCCCCATAAATACTTTTAGCCTGTGTTCAATTACAGTCAATTCTGAATTGGCTCAACTCTGGATTAGACTTCTGAAGTCTTTAAACGGAGTAAAAGAAATGGTGAAGATGAAGGATAGCATTCTATCCTGTACTTTGACCCTGGAAAGGTGTGGGTCTGCTTAACAAAGGAAGAAGACACATACACATAATCACAATAAAGCTTAACACTATGCAGAGCTTATAATCATCTTTAGCAATGGACTGCAAGCTGCGCTGTGAAGACAAAATGCATAGCAGAGGAGAAAGCTCTTGGGAATTTGGGGAACTTGAGAAGGTAAGACAGTGTCAACAATGTGGAAGATGTGATGAAAACATCTGCACCTACTCTGGAGCTCACACACGGTGGTAGCTCCTTGAGAAGCCACCTGCGTGAGAAGGCTGGAGCCCAGACACTCCTGGCGTGTGAAGGATGGATGCCTGAGTGCCATATATGCCACCTCTTCCACTAACTGCAAAGCTGTGTGGGAACTGAGCTGTTCCAAGGGCAAGAGAACACACATACTTTATAGTCTAACCAACAAGTGAAATGCTTTTTCTTTTTGTATGTCTATTTTTAATATAACTTTAACAATCTTTACTTAAATTTGGGCTTCCATCCAATCACTCTCACTTTCCTTAGGAGGCATTGAATAATGGAAGCAAGCAAAACAAGATTATAACCACAAATGACTGCATTTTAAACATGATTATCAATTAGGGGACAAAGACACTTAAATGTTTCATAATACCAAACTTAAAATCAGTTACAATTCACCAACTTCAAATTCATTCCCCTAACATTTTTAAAGGTTGGTTTTATTTCTGCACGGACAGATTAATATATTAAATTAAGCCAAGATTTTTAAAGACTGGCAAAGTTCTATCACTCTATTTTAAAAAAACAAACATGTTTAAAAACAAAAAAAATTACAAGTTAGTTGCTTCATGTTACATTTCACAACAATTATGTTAAGCTTTTCTCTCTACAGAAACAGGGTCCTTTATGTCACAACTCCAATTATTTACTGCTAGATGTTTAAAATTACACGGGCGAGTGTTCAGCTGGGACCTGCTGATGGTGGTGCATCGGAAGGTTTTTGAGTTTCAACCCAAGGTGTGCCAGGTCCTTTCCTAGGACCCACACTTGCAGGGGGAGGGGAGGGAGAGAAAAACCACAGGTCAAGTTCTTAAGATTGTTTCACTCTCTTCTCGGCTTTCTGTTTCTTGGTGATCTGTTCAAAATTTCATCCTCCTGTTGGTTGAAAAAACAAGAAATTCACTATAATTAGCATTTTTTTTTAAGTAAAAATTCACCAAGTTTTCAAGATCAACCAGCTGAGTATAATTCATTTGAGGAAAAACAAACAAACATGATTAGAAGAAAATGCACCCAAAACAATGATTGGGTCAGTGGTCGTAGAACTGTGCATGTGTTATTATTCAGTCTTTGTTTTCCATAAATGTGCACTTTTCTAAACCTAACCCATCAATATTTTCTTTAAAAAGGACCAAACACCAGGCTATCATATGTTATCCTGCTTAATCCTGAATAATCTACTGGTCGATGGACATATTAGTCCCACTTTGAGGCTGAGAAAGCACAGACTCATAAGGACTAAAGGCTATCCAAGCCCAAGCAGAGTTCATATAATATTCAAGACCACAAGCCCAGGGACTTCCCTGGCAGTCCAGTGGTTAAGACTCCATGCTGCCAGTGCAGGGAGCACAGGCTGGAACCCTAGCTGAGGAAATAAGATCCCACATGCTGCATGGCAAAGCCTAAAAGAAGTAAGACTACAAATCCGGTGCTTTCTACGCTACGCCCACTTATTGTGTGAGGAATTTTGGGGAATATGAAAATAGACTGGCCCCTACCTGAAAGAATTCTGCATTCTAGTTGAGACAGAATATATCCATTGAAAATATAAACAGCATTGACCTTTATCGAAAGGGCAGCGCTGTGGTAGCTGGAAATGAAAACTGGGTAGTTTCCAGAAAGGATCAGGATGAAAGAGAAGTGCTGAGAAAAGGGACCGTGGTGAGAATGACATGGACTATTTTCCTTCCCTCATACCTCATATCCAATCCACCTGATTGGATCACATCCAATCTGTCCAATCCGATCAGAAATCCAGATCAGAAACTCATGTCCTTCTCTATCACCCTGCTCAGAGCCACCGTATCTTGCCTGGATTAGTACAGTAATCTAACTAGGCTCCTTGATTCTCCCTGGTCTGCAGAAAACATCAAAGCCAGAGTAATGAGATCCCATCGGTCCTTTGCCCCGTAGACTATGATGCCTGCCTATTTCACTAGCAGGAAAAGCCAAGTCCCATACAGCAGCCTCAGAGGCCTCCCCCAACCTGGAGCCCTCCCCATGTTCTTCTCCTCCATCCTCGTAATCTACTGGCCACGCTGGCCTTCTAGACTACCATTTCAGGTCCTTTTAGTGGTGGTCTTCTCTTCCAAGAATTCTCTTCCCATGGACATCTCCATGGCAAAGCCTCTTACCTTTTTCAAGTTTTTGCTACGGTGAGGCCTATCATCTTTAAAATTATGTACAACTCACTCTGCCCCCAGTACTTCCAAAACCTTTTTCTGTCTTTTTATTTTTTATAGCTCATTGCTTTTTATCATACTGTTCCTTTACTTCCTTAAAATGCCCATTGCTTACTGTTTCCTTCCACTAGAATTAAGCTCCTCAAAGGTAGAGTATTTTTGTCTTGTTCACTAACAATTACTCCAGACATATTTACTGAATGAATGAACAAATGAATTCATCAGCAAGAGAGACAAAAATTTTAGAATGCAGTGATCTGTCCAAGAAATAGTTTTAAGGGCACAGTGAGGAGAGACAGTTGATGAAACAGGACTGTAAACAACTCGAAGCTACCATTACTAGAAAGCACTTTATTAGTCTTCCTTTGCCTTCTCCTTATTACAGAAAACCATTTTCAGCACAGAAAGTATTTTTGAGATTCAGATATAATTTAAAATTAAAAAATTGAAATTTTTAATGCTAAGAATCCCACTTTTACAAAATTGGCTATAACAGACTCTTTACTGTCAGAGCCACTGAAAACTATCTTGTGAAGCTCTCTCCGTACGTGCGCCTTCCCCGAGCTGCCCTCCATTACCTCTGCCTTAGGCTTCCCGTCGTCCTCCTCGTGACTGACAGTGTCACCATCTTCTTCAACATCACTTTTCTGCTTCTCTTCTAAGAAGTCAGAGTAAAACAACTGAGCAAAATCTTACACTTATTTTTTGGTAACTAGAAAATTAGCATTAGAACACGCTTCTAGAGTCTAAAACAATCCTGACAGTAACTTGCATGTAAGGGTTTGAAGCAACATCTTAGGGTGCTGGCTCAGAGCAGATATTTTGGGGTCTACTTCTTACCAAGTTTCTCTTCACCGTCCTCCTCTTCATCTCCCTTTTCCTTCTCCTCTTCCTTTTCTTCTTCATCCTCCTTCACATCTGGCTGAGGAGCATCAGTCTTTTTGTATTCCACAGGGCTGGCCTGTTTCTGAAATATTCCCCCAAAGCGCAACAGGTTTGTTCATATTTTACATATTATATTACCATGTAATTATTGAATGCCTATGGGCAAAGTTCTGTACAAGTGGTATGCTGGAGCAGGTACAAAGAAATGTGTAAGAAGGAATTCCTGCCTGAGAGCTTCCTCTCCAGTGAGCATGTGTGGTTCAAGTAGAAGGAAGAGTAGAAGCAAAGGGGTCAGGCAGGAATGTGTAAGTCTAACTAGTCAAAGGTGACTGAGCTAACAAATATGCAGAATAGTGGCAGAGGATAAAGCTGGAAAAGAAGATTGGGGATCAGGTTACAAAACGTCTTGAATGCAGTATGAAGCACAAGTCTTCTTAAGCAGAAGTAGAGGGCCTAAACAAAATTTTCTTCTTCTTTTTTTAATTCCATATAACAAAGACTAAACAAGAAAAACTACAATAAAGGCTGTATTACTCCTGTATGTGGTATTTGGGGGAAAGGGGGAATATTGAAAAGAGAAATGGATGACGAGAAATCAAAGACTGAATTATGAACTATATGAACAGAAACAGGTTATGCCAGCAGGAAAAGCTAGTTTGTGCCCAGATGGGTCAGTTTTATATCTAAGGTTTCCCCCACCCCACCCCCCCTTCTTTTCTTTCAGAAAGCTGCTGCCAAATACGAAGGAGAGCAATACACTATTAGACTAGCAACTGAGGGGCTAACAATCCTACTTCCATCTGGGCACAATAAATGGCCACTGAAAATAACAGGGTTTCAGAAGTCAGCACCAAATGTGGCCCAGTCATTACTGAGCTGCTACAAAGAAAAACCTCTGCCAATATATCTTGGTTATTTTTAACATGGTAAGAGTGAATCAAAATAAAACAAAACAAAGCAATGGCAACTCATACCTTTCCAGAACAGCAGAAGAGGATGACAAGAAACACCGGCAGAGCCACAGTCAAAATGTAGACCACCCAGAGCCACGGGCGCTCCTCAGCTGCCTCAATCATCTGCCCCACTACACCTGGCTGGAAAACAAGACAGCACTCATTTCAGGGTCGGCTTCTGACACTAAATATAGGCAGTACTGTCCCACTGTTAAATTCCTGCATGGCACTGCCCAGACACCATTTTCTCAGGATTCAAGCCTAGATGTCCACACAGTGTAAAAAGGAAATAAAGGTCTCAGTTTTCCTGCTGTCTTTATCAACAAGGGTATTTCTCTTTCCTAGGTGTGAAAGCTGGCTTCCTAATTACCTGCAAAGTTTCTTAACCTCAGGGACCAGTGAATGAAGAATTTCTTTTTCTTAGTGTGTCTCCAATTTTCAATTTGGCCTTATGACCAATTATTTGAAAATTCCACTTATTTAATAAACCAAGATTCAATATTCAAGAGTGCATTAAAATAGATCCTAAATGGAAAACTTTGTTAAATCATTTTTTCACATTGTTTCAATTGGAGAATAGTTGATTTACGATGTGCTAGTTTCTGCTGTACAGCAAAGTGAGTTAGTTATACATATATCTACTCTTCTAGATTCTATTCCCATATAGGTCATTAAAGAGTGTTGAATAGAGTTCCCTGTGCAGTACAATAGGTTCTTATTAGTTATCTATTTTATATATAGTAGTATATATGTCAAGCCCTGTTAACTGTATTTTAACACAATTTTAAAAGAAATACCATGCATATAACACAAATATAGACTCTAAAATCTTTGTATTAACCTAATGAAATCATGTCCAAAACCCCAGTATTTTGTCTTCAGTCAACACAGGTCACACTTTCTATAACAACATTCCCAAATAGGGAAAAGACAAATCTTAGAAGATCGCTCTTCACAACAGTAGCAATTAGTTACCTATAAAAGAGATAAATGGACAAGAAACAAGGAAGCACAAACCTCAGAAGCCCCATCTGCAGCTTTCTTCAGACCCCATCCATCATTGGCCCAATCGTCAACTACTCTTCGATCACCACAAACAATAAAGTTATCAAAAAAAATGTCCGAAGTCATAGACCACAGTTCCAAACCAATAGCACTAAAAGGAGTCATTTTGAAAGGCTCTAGATCTTCAAAGAAATCTGGATTTGGTATTTTCCGTGGTTTCCAGATTCCCTAAAGAAAATATTAAAAAAAATCATTTCAGTAATGATCAACACAAATTTATAGTGAACCTAAATAAGATGAATTCTGTATTATCTGTGAAGTAAGCGCTGACCGTGTGAAACTTAACAGGAGGAAAACAATAAATGCTAATGCCTCTAAGAGGGCTGAACTCCAACTACCTCCAATTTCTACTTTCAGTTTCACCCATGACCTTGATTCAGACCTACACCTTGCTCTACCTGGCACATTCCAAGAGCTTTCACTCTTATCAACTAACTGCTGGTAGGCGTGGGAGCATAAATCAGTACAGACTTCTTCAACCAGATATTTCACCTCCGACAACTACCTAGAGAAACAGTTACCACATATACTCAGACAAGTACAAGAAAAATTACTGCAGCAAGGATTCTAAAAGCAAATATGGAAATTCACCTAAGTGGCCGTCAACAAAACAGCTAAGGGGCAACTTTTCTTATTGCCTGCACAACTTAAAATACACTTAAAACAGAAAAGCATACACAGTCTATATGTAGAGATACAACTTACATTTCTAAGTAAGCTATAAAGTAGAAATTTATGATTTTAAATAATCTGGGATAGAAACAGAAGTGAGACCAGGGTCGGAATTGTTACAGAGCCACGGTAAACCTGAAGCTTTACGGTATCACCACCGGTATGATCATCTCATTTGAGCTTCAGCATGTTTTCACAGCTGAAGATACCGAGGTCAAGCAACGGGCTAACTCATGGTCAGGACCAGCTTTCACCACAGTCCCCTATCCACGCTACCAGAGACTGCCAGTGTGGACATTTACGCTGGAGCACCCCGCCACATGGCAGCAGGGTGTCCAAACCACACGTCTTCCCTTTTGTTTGTTTTTAAGTTATAATGCAATTATGAAAGCTCGTCTTTCCACTTTTCAGGTTCATCTTTTCAACACAACACATAAGTTCTCTCGTAATTCTGAAGTTTACTTTGTTTTTAATTCAATTGTTTGAATATAGAGGATCAATCTGTGGCAGCCTCACTACACACTCGAGAACTATCTGAACACTAAGAGCTCAATGAAGCAGCTCAACCATCAGCAGGTACCAACCTGGTAGTTAGGGTTGTCAATCATGGGGGGCTTCCATCTGCCCTTATAATTAGGGTTGTCAATCATGGGTCGCTGCCAGACACCGCACCCAGGGGCCGACTCACACTTAGGGTTGGCAATCTGAGGAGCCTCCCATTCTCCGTCCATATCTTCATCCCTATGGAAACATAAACAAACTACAGGTGGATTCTGTGAAGCAGGACTATGAAAAGCTACCCCAGGGCTTCCCTAAAATCCTGCAGGAATATTCAGCGGCATACTACAAAGCATCATTTTGTTTCTGCATTTCCAGTAACAAAGGGTTTTCTGTGATAGATACATTAAAAAGAGAGATGAAAATGTAATCAATTTAGTTTGTTGAGCTCTACACTTAAGTTTGAGCAGTTGAATACTGGAGTGGGTTGCCATTTCCTTCTCGAGGAAATCTTCCTGACCCAGGGACTGAACCCGGGTCTCCCGCGTTGCAGGCAGGCGCTTCACTGTCTGAGCCACCAGAGAAGCCCTGGCTGCATTCAGCACTGACTCACTTCAGTAAAAAAGCAGGCGATGCTAAAGTGAGCCAGCGCCCACTGCAGGCAGGCGCTTTACCGTCTGAGCCCCCGGGGAAGCCCCAGCTGCATTCAGCACTGACTTTCCCTTCAGTAAGAAGCAGGCAATGTTAAAGTTAACCAGTGCTCATACCAGTCCTCCGGCCTCTCTGCGTCTGGGTCAGGCACATACTCAGGCTCATCATCTAACCAGCCTTCGGGCTTCGTAGCTTCTTCATCTGGAATCTTAGCGGGGGCATCTTCATCCCTTAGCACAAAAGAAAAAGACAATTAATGACAACACTGGCCACAGAACTACAATGATTACAGTGTGGTCCCACTTTGTGAAATAGCTCCTCCTAGAAATAGCTAAAATCATATGCAAGGGCCTAGTATGCAGACCTGGAGAAGGCAATGGCACCCCACTCCACTACTCTTGCCTGGAAAATCCCGTGGACGGAGGAGCCTGGTAGGCTGCAGTCCATGGGGTCGCTAAGAGTCGGACACGACTGAGCAACTTCACTTTGACTTTTCAATTTCATGCATTGGAGAAGGAAATGGCAACCCACTCCAGTGTTCTTGCCTGGAGAATCCCAGGGATGGGGGAGCCTGGTGGGCTTCTGTCTCTGGGGTCACACAGAGTCGGACACGACTGAAGCGACTTAGCAGCAGCAGCAGCAGAGGATTTGAATAAACATTTCTTCAGATATACAAATGCCCAAAAAGCACATGAAAATATGTTCTACATCACTAGTCATCATTTTGAAATGCAAATCAAAACCACAATAAGATACCACTTCATAACCAGTAGGATGACCATAATGAAAAAGGACTGATAAAACTAAGTATTGGCAAGGATATGGAAAAAAATGAAACCCTCATACACTGCTTCTAAGAAAGCAAAATGGTGCAGCTACCTTGGAAAACAGTTTGGCAGTCCCTCACAAAGTTAAACATAGTTACCATGTGAACTAACAATTCCACTCCTAGGAATACACCCAAAAGAAATGAAAATGTATATTCACCCCAAAACCATTCATCTGAATGTTCATAGCAGCGTTATTCACAACCATAGCCCAAAAAGGGAAACAACCTAAATGTCAATTAAACAAGGAACGGATAAATAAAATGTGGTATCACCCATAGGATGGGATATTATTCAGTAACAAAAAGAAAGTATCAATTCAAGGTTCCACATGGATGAGTCTTAAAATTATTATGCTAAGCCAAAGAAGCTAGACACCAAAGACCACATATCTTATTAATCCTATATCCAGAATGGTCAAATCCATAAGAGAGAAAGTAGATTAGTGGTTGCCAGGGGCTGGTGGAAGAGAGAAACAGGGAGGAAGTAACTGCTTCATGGGTGTGAGCTTCTTTTTGGGTGATAAAAATGTTTTGCAATTAGTGGTAATCGCCACAGAACACTGTGAACATACTAAACCAGTAAACTGTACATTTTAAAAGGGTGGATTTTAGCGTGTGAATTATGACTTTAACAGTCACCCTTCTAAGTTTATCAAGAAGTACCTAATTTCAAAGCTTCATGCAGTTACTGTAAGCGTGCCACTTTAGCTGGTAAGCAAGGACATCTATTCTTGGTCAGGGTTATGCTTGTTTTAGAACTATGCTAGTTTAAAATTGTGTTAGGACTAAAACTTGTCTATCATTCAACTGACCTTTTAAGCTGAACATGTACTTCTCCTCCCCCACAACAAAATAGCTAATTAAGGAATACAATACTGAAACAAGGGGAGCCCAAATCTAATGTTCACCAGACATACAAATAAACTCACCCTTTACACCAGTGCAGCACCTAAGTATCAACTAGAATTTCACTATGAAACCTAAGAGGATGGTTTTACAAATGGAAGGTCAGTTTTATCATTTATCATTTTATCAGTTTTATCATTTCTCTTTGTTCACTTTCTAACACAAGTCACCATACCAAGAGTTCAAACAGGGTCATATACAAGAGGACAACCCACCTGTTTTCATTTCTTACCACTCTTCAATTTGCATCCTACATAAAAGACCGCTCAATTTCCCTCATGTGTGTTAAGCTTGCTCCTGTTCCTCTACTTTTGCACATGATATTCTCCTTCAACCAGGAAATGCCATTTCCCATCTTTACCAGTTAGTTATCTCTTGCCCGCTTTCAATTCTCAATTTAAAAATAATGAAGTTTGGTATAGTTGGTGCTCTGGTCACCATGGAAACACATATTAGATCATTCACCATAAGCGTGCCAACTTCAATTGCCTGTCTCTCAACTACGGTGAGAGCTGTGCAGGCAGCTGTGTACCTGTGGCTTTGTATTCCAGTGCCCAACAGAGAGCAGAGATCTCCTGAGTACAGTTTAATAGGAGAAAGGTTATTTTTCAAATTAAAATTTTAGGACTCCAGCTTTAAATTGAATTGCAGAAGCATGGGAAAGGCCAGGCCAAAAGATGTGAAGTTTTGCCACAAACCAACTGCGCTGCCACAGGCAATCCCTACCATCAGTTTCAGCATCTAGTAGCCTGTAAAATGGTGTGAGGCAGTCCAGATGACCACGGCAGCCCTGCTGATCACCATGTGGTCACTTCTGTTTTCAGCTATAGTAGTCTGCATTTTTCCTAACATTTAGACTGCATCACAGATTATACAAATTATCAGATTTCAACCATCATTAGATTGCTTAAGCCACATGGAATATATGAAATGCTCTACTGCATTCAAAAACAGACTCACCAGTCATCTGGTTTGACAGCATCAGGATCTGGTATTTTTGGTCTTTCATCCCAATCTTCAGGCTTCCGGTCTTCTGGGTCCTCAATTTCACGTGAAGGATTTACAGGAGGAGTCATGTCATTTAACAGATTCCCACTGTTCACAACAGATTGGTCCACTAATATTTCAAAACTATTATCTGGATTCAGGACTGAAAAAAATTAAATGCAATTTTAAAAAGTTAATTAGCCACTCATTCCCAAGTTTTCTTTACCACAAAGGATCGTATTTCTAACAGAAGGCAGAAGCATGGAGTAATGACTTTGGGTATTAAGAGTCGGAACATGGTCATAGAGGCTCAGGCAAGTTTGTACTCTTTTCCTTATCTGTAAATCATAAACATTAGTTCTTTAGGCTTTTAGAAATTAAACAACAGGTAAAATTTTAAAACAACAAAATATTCCATGAACGTGGAATATGAACAGAAAAACATCAAAAAACCAAAGGTATGCAAAGTAACTGCAATACTGGTTTGTCACAAACGGGTGCACACAGGTCAACAGGCAAATAAGTTTATTTATTATAACCGTCCCCAGTAGAAAAGGCCCATTTCCTCATCTTCTGAGTTGGTATTACCACTGTCTATGTTGTCAACAGTTCCAATCACACAAACCTTTTATTTGTTAAACCACAAATCTACTCAGGTTGTACTTTTGGACTCCAGTGAAGAATGCAAATATAACTTTAAATCTATAAAGGTATCTTAAGTGGAATTATGCTAAAGCCTGGATCCTACAACTAAATGTCTAATAGGCAAGGGGCTAGATCACAGCACATCCAGAATACTGTGAAAGATAACACAGTACTATGCTGCTATCCTAAACGATAATGAAGGTGATCAACGTTATCAATGAAACATTCTCATAGAAAATTCTCACACTTTTGTGAAGAGAAGAAATAAAACATACTTGCTGCTGCTAAGTCGCTTCAGTCATGTCCGACTCTGTGCGACCCCAGAGACGGCAGCCCACCAGGCTCTCCCGTCCCTGGGATTCTCCAGGCAAGAACACTGGAGTGGGTTTCCATTTCCTTCTCCAATGCATGAAAGTGAAAAGTGAAAGTGAAGTAGCTCAGTCGTGTCTGACTTAGCGACCCGGTGGACTGTAGCCTACCAGGCTCTTTTGTCCATGGGATTTTCCAGGCAAGAGTACTGGAGTGGGGTGCCATTGCCTTCTCCGTTAATATAAAATTATATGTGTTTACACATATATACATGTTTATTCACATATGGCCAAATACATATCACAATGTTGATATTTCAGATACTTTAAATGTCTTCTTTTTTCCTTTCAAATTTCTATGCTGAATATGTATACTTTTGTTATAAAGGAAAAAAGTTATTGCATTCTTTAGGAAACGAGGCATGACTATATGTGATCTCAAAGCAGCAAAAAAAGCCTTATGAATATAAAAACCCCACTCCAATGTCTGAATGATTATTCTCAACTGTCTAGGTGTTGGAGCATCCAAACAAGTTCAACTAGAAGACACTGAGAAAAACTGTACACACATTTCTATCGTATGTCCTGTTACTTAACGTAACGTTCTATCAACAAGAAAAGAAACAAAGGCAAGAGATGAGTGGAAACCAAGCAAAGAATCTCCTTACAGGACATACAAGCTTTTCTTAAAACCTGTTTCTCAATTCAACCTAAGGAAGAAACATTTCTTTTAGTGCTGAGAAACTAAGTTCTTCTCACCACTAAGATATTAAGTCAATAGAGATTGTTATTTGCAGGTTTATAACTTTAGAAGAATGATAAATGGGTAATGCCAAAAAACCCCCAAATTAACAGTTTTTCTTACTTAATGTATAAAGATGTGTTTTCTTATCAGTAAAATAGGTCTTCAGATCTGCATCTGGCCTCTTAGCATGCTTTTCTTCATATACACCCGTTTTGGGGTTTTTGTGGCGGAAAATGAAGTGCAATTTATAGTCCTCTCCACATTTATCTGGACCAAACATAATCGTATAGGGGGTCTTGTCGTGGAACTGATCCTTCAGAAACAAAAATGAATTAAATAACTCAAAGTGTTGAAAAGCAACTTTTCAAAAAGTATGATATATCCTCTTACAAAATCCCAAATAGTGTCCTATTTATTTATGAGATTTGTACAGATACCAGTGAAAAGTAATAACCAGAAATTACCAGGAATTTTACTGAGAATGTATGAAAGTGATTAAAAACATAAAATAATGCATTTATCTAGAGAGTTATACCTCTTTTATAAAGTTTGCTAAACTAAAAATAACATAGGACAGAAACTAAGAAACAGCTTCGAAATTTACATTTCAAATAAAAAGCACAGAAATGTCAAAGTCGATATTTTCAACTTCCAAGATATTTCAACAGCAGGAAAGAAGACCTTTATTTTCACAGGTCTTAGAAAATTTTCTTTCGTTTTCTCTGAAATTCTTAAAAGGTAATTGGGTGGCCACATAAACAGAAAGTACTTACCAGATTGAGCTCTGGGGTTTTGGAAAGTAGTTTCACATAGGCACCACCACATTCTATCCCATTTTGGAAATTAACCTCATACCTAATTTTAGGGGGGAAAAAAAAAAGCAGAAACCATATGGCATTAATTTATTTCCCCTTTCCCTCATTTTGATCACGTTTTATACAGTTCAGTTGCTCAGGCGTGTCCAACTCTTTGCGACCCCATGAATCGCAGCACTCCAGGCCTCCCTGTCCATCACCAACTCCCAGAGTTTACTCAGACTCATGTCCATCGAGTCAGTGATGCCATCCAGCCATCTCATCCTCTGTCATCCCCTTCTCCCCCTGCCCCCAATCCCTCCCAGCATCAGGGTCTTTTCCAATGAGTCAACTCTTCGCATGAGGTGGCCAAAGTACTGGAGTTTCAGCTTTAGCATCATTCCTTCCAAACAAATCCCAGGGCAGATCTCCTTCAGAATGGACTGGTTGGATCTCCTTGCAGTCCAAGGGACTCTCAAGAGTCTTCTCCAACACCACAGTTCAAAAGCATCAATTCTTCGACACTCAGCCTTCTTCACAGTCCAACTCTCACATCCATACATGACCACAGGAAAAACCATAGCCTTGACTAGATGGACCTTTGTTGGCAAAGTAATGTCTCTGCTTTTGAATATGCTATCTAGGTTGGTCATAACTTTCCTTCCAAGGAGTAAGCGTCTTTTAATTTCATGGCTGCAGTCACCATCTGCAGTGATTTTGGAGCCCCAATAAATAAAGTCTGACACTGTTTCCCCATCTATTTCCCATGAAGTGATGGGACCAGATGCCATGATCTTAGTTTTCCGAATGCTGAGCTTTAAGCCAACTTTTTCACTCTCCTCTTTCACTTTCATCAAGAGGCTTTTTAGTTCCTCTTCACTTTCTGCCGTAAGGGTGGTGTCATCTGCATATCTGAGGTTATTGATATTTCTCCCGGCAATCTTGATTCCAGCTTGTGCTTCTTCCAGTCCAGCGTTTCTCATGATGTACTCTGCATATAAGTTAAATAAGCAGGGTAACAATATACAGCCTTGACGTACTCCTTTTCCTATTTGGAACCAGTCTGTTGTTCCATGTCCAGTTCTAACTGTTGCTTCCTGACCTGCATACAGATTTCTCAAGAGGCAGGTCAGGTGGTCTTCTATTGTTATGTCCACCCAATCCTCCAAAATTAAATAAGTAAAAAAAACCCCGAAAAAACCTAATGCCGATTCCTAATAAATACTTTCTGCAAAATCAAGAAGTTCATTTAGGAGGAAAAATGGCTGCTTTATTTCAAAATAATTCATTGGGCATGAAAAAAAAAGTTACAAGATGCTGAAACACATCCTAAAATTTCTATTGCAACATGAAATTATTCTCATTATTTTT
Organism: Bubalus kerabau; assembly: GCF_029407905.1. NCBI lineage: Eukaryota > Metazoa > Chordata > Mammalia > Artiodactyla > Bovidae > Bubalus > Bubalus kerabau. The sequence goes on from NC_073624.1 coordinate 171,110,809, forward strand.
TACATAGAGTAACAGTTTTAAACATGTATCATTCTTCCCAGAAAGCTTCTATCAAGCAAGTGTTTTACTCACTGAACAATGAGAGGCTTGGTATCGAAGATGAAGGGCTTGTTCAGTTTAGTAGAGATAGCATGGTGTTTGGCCCGAGACATCAACACAAGTCCTTTATCGCCTGGAAGTTTCGATTCCTTCATTTCATCTACCTCCCATTTTCCTGCAAGACAACAAAAAAAAGTTCCATTTCACTCCCTAACTACACCTCTGAAGATCTTTAAATGGTAATAAATAAAACTCGGAGTTGTGTAAATTCATCACATGGACAAATGTTTAACATGTTCCATTTACCTCTAAGAGCTGGCCTATTAATATAAAACACACATAACTGATAAATATTATGATATAGTTTTTAAAAACCCATAGCACATGCATTGTACCAATGCCTAGAAAAGACCTTCCATGTCCAAAATACAGTACCATGGGTAATAAATTATCTTTCCACTTTATAGTATAAAAATTAAAATTAAACAGGTCTAACCCTATAAAATATAATGGGACACACAAAAATAGCAAACTTCCAAGGAATAACCTTAAAATGTATACATACATACTCCTTTTAAACTAGTCTTGAGATGCTATGGAAACATACCGTATCTCAATCTGCTATTATATCTAAATCAAATGCAACTCTCACCATCATATTTGGCGATTTCATCATCAGTGTCATCTTTCTTGGCTTTGGATAAAATCCACCTGTAATTAAGACATCCCCCCAAATTAAGATTCAAATTATAGCTGGCCTGTAAAAAGAAACAATGTAAATAATAATAAAAACAGGGACAATTCAGCTCTTCTTAGCCCACCTAATCACTGTATTTTCAACTTTTATTAAATATGTCTTTCAAGTAGTGATAATATACTCAAATCAAAAATCTGTAACAAAACTTACCAAATTCTTGAAATAATTTCACTTTTTAAGACTCAAGAGAAAAAAAAAGTTTTTCTCAAAGAACAAAATACAAGGTGAAGGGAAAAGAAATGGAAGCAAGAACCACATGTTCTAAAAGATTTTTCCTAAATGGGACTAAAAATATAAAATACTATCTAAAAAGGAATCTACTATTCTATCTTATTTACATGATGTTTGCCTCTAAGATTTTTTTCCCCCTATGAAACACTTACCCTGATAGAGTTCCTCTGTCAAAGGAATCAGCAAAATACACTTCCCCGGTCGGAACTGGAGCTTTGTAGGTGACCTGTGTTAAATATAAAAATGAATTAAGAATTAAAATATTCTCAGTAGGATCTATTCTTTTGGTTTGCTTTCAAACTTGCATAACTGGCCCTCAAATTCAACCCATATAATTTATCTTTGGGACAACATAACAAAGGCTGACAGAGAGAGCAATAAGTATTTTAGCAAATTTTGCTTTCCCTGTGGTAAGGATCCAAAATGTACCTTCATCTTTTGATTATCTCAAGAGGCAAAACGAACAGATTCAAAGATCACGTCAAACCTTTGGCGATGGCGGACTGCTGGCATCTGGCTTCGATTTTGAGTCTTCTACCTCTTCAATGACATCATCAAGGTCATCCTCAATGTCAATCACATCATCGTCATGTCCATCATGAGCTTGAACAAGAGCAGTTCCAAGGACCAGTAACATACACAGCAACCATTTCCCTTCCATGATCTAAGTATTTAAAAAAAAAAGTAGTTAAATGTATCACCTCCTTTCAAAAGTTTTGAACCCCTTTATTTAAAATTAAGGCTTTCAAATCAGAGCTGAAAGGAACTTTACTGTATTTCATTTTATAGATAAAGAAAATGAACTCAGAATAACAGGTTTTCCTAAAATCAGTTAGTTAAAAGATCCAATTTCAAGAAAAAATTCAAAATATAACTCAAACATAAACAATTGTCCCAATATAGAATATCATGTTGGCTACACAGACCTAGGGTGTTCAGATACAATTTCAAAATAACTTCTTGCATTTGTAAAGAGCTTTACAATAGACAAAGCCCCTTTTACAGAATAGTTTAAATGAGTTAAAACATTACAATGAAATAACAGAGGAGTTAACTTGCCTCACATTAAAGACTCAATTTAAATTAGATGCTGCTGTTTTTGTCCAAAGATCAACAAGCATAGGTATGGTTTTTAATTAGTATTTTAAGGGACTTCCAGGGAACCCCGTGCAAAGCAGGGGACTTGAGTTTGATCCATGGCTGGGGAACTAAGATCCTACATGCCACAGAGCAACTAAGCCCACAGGCCACAATTAGAGACTCCATGCTCAACAAGATTCTGCATTAAAAAAAAAAAAAAGATCCTGCATGATGCAATGAAGATCCCACCTGTCAGCAACTAAGACCCAATAAGCCAGATAAATAAATAATAAATCAGTTTTAAGATTCAAGAAAAAAATATATTAAACCACAGACCAACTATTTTTATCTCTTTTTTCTAAGCCTTCAAGTGTCTTATATATTATATTAGACTGTCAGGGATGGTAGTCAATCCTCTCTACAAAACCACAGATCTAAAGATATAAAAACTGAGCCACATGGATGCACAAAATGATTTGGTAGCAGGTAGTATAGAGTTCTAATTCTGCAAGACAAAAGATTTCTGGAGATGGATGGAGATGAAAGCTGTACAACAATGTGAACATACTCAATGCCACTGAACTTGATGGTTAAGATGGTAAATCTTACAAGTATTTTCACTACAATAAAAAAGATTTTATAAAAATAAAGAAAATAGCTTAATTTTTTTGGTCACTTGTAAATCAACTTATTCTAATGCTGAATTTAATGCCTAATTCCTTATAAATGCTATAATCCTTTAAAGTGAGTAACTATATAGAACTAGATTTTCATGTATCATTTGGTGGTATTTCTTTTATTTATAAATCGTGGGTACTGTTTTCACTAAATGAAAGAAAGTAAAGCTCACTGGACTCCTAGACAGCACAGAAAATAAAGAAATAAAAGATTAAAAAAAAAATAAAAAGTTACTCATAATCTTTCCTAAGACTGGTTTAGGAGTTTCCTAGGAGTTAGGAAAAACTCTCAATGTTAACATTCTGCTATGGCTTCTTCTATACCAAGAAATGCCAGTAATTTGAATTTTTCACTAGTAAGGCTTCTATTCTCTACCACCAAAATATACAATGGCATAGCAATATTGCTTTGATTTACAACTACACTGGATTCTCTGAAACTAAACAGACTGATTCAACACTTTTATCTAAATCAACTGTATACAACCTAACAAGTCCTCACAGAAATAATGCTATAAATGGTAGTTGGGTCCCCAGGGATAAACTATAAATCAAATTAGCCCACAAAACAGGGAGTGGTCTGGAATGGAGGATTCAGGCAGGGTTTAGAAGAGTGTGACTGCGGAACAGGTTGCTGGACCAAGGAACCCAGGAAAGGTGACATCTGTGTGGGGGAGGCAGAATAAAAGTAAAAGTTGTCCGGTAGCATAAGGCTACCATCCCAGTCAGGAACAACAGGAAATGCGCTTCTCTCCACCACCATTTCCCCTACACCCTGAGTTTCAGGACCTGGTTTTTCAGGTTTGAGAAGTCTCAGGCACATATCTGTTAACTTTCACATTATCTAGAGGGTTGTTAAAGCCATGGAGGAACCACCACTGCCAAACCATGACAAATCAATTCTCACAGCTGTGTGTTCATAAGCCTAAGCCACTGCTAGTTTTACATACGCTACTTCAATACTTGCCAAAGTAATTTGCCAATACTTCCAAGAAAATGCTACAGTAAACAGGTCTAGTTTCAAGAGCCACTATTAAGCCAGCCCAAACATTCCAAATTTTGTTAAAGACTTGGTCACACTTAGAAATAATTCAACACAATATATTTTAAGGTGATCTTAATTCTCCACTTCATTAATGAAAATCCAATATTATCAAGAAACAAAACCCACCCTCATTTCAGTCCTCCTACCCACATTCCTTGTATCAAAAAGGATGTTGCACTATTACAATTTCTATAAGAAAACATAGGAGAAATTTTAAGCAATCTTGGGTTTGACAAAGAGTTTCCAATACATCAAAAGCTAGATACACAAAAGAAAAAAAATTGGTTGAACTTACTTTAACTCCATGAAAGAAACTTGAGAATTAAAAAACAAATCAAGCTAGGAGAAAATATTTGCAAAATAAATATCTAATAAAGAAATGGTTTCCAAAATGTTGAAAGAACACAAACTCAACCAGTAAGAAAACAAACCACCCAATTACAAAATGGGCAAAACATCTAAACTCACCAAACAAGATATTTAGATGGCATATGAAAAGATCAAACACCATCTGCCATTGCTAAGTCACTTCAGTCGTGTCTGACTCTTTGCAACCCCATGGACTGTAGCCCACTGGGCTCCTCTGTCCATGGGATTCTCCAGGCAAGAATACTGGAGTGGGTTGCCATGTCCTTCTCCAGGGGATCTTCCTGACCCAGGGATAGAACCCAGGTCTCCTGTAGCTCCTGCACTGCAAGCAGATTCTTTACCGCTGAGCCACCAGGAAAGCGCTTTCATCTGCCATTAGGTAACGGCAAACAATGAGATACTACAATACACCTATTAGAATGGGTAAGATCCAAAACACTAGCAAGGATGTGAAGTAACAGGAACTTATTTCAGTGCTGGTGAAAATCTAAAATTTCAGGCACTCTGGAACATATCTGGCAACTTCTTACAAAGCTAACCATAGACTTACTATATGATTTGTCAATCATGTTCCCAAGTTCTTGCCCAACTGATCTGAAGGCTTACGACTGGACAAAACCTGTCACACAAATGTTTATAGCAGCTTTATCCATAATAACTCAAAACTTGAACAAACCAAAACGTTCTGCAGTAGGGGAATGAGTAAACAAACTGTAGTACACCCATTCGATGAAATATTGTTCAGAAATTACAAGATGAGCTCCTAAACTGAATCACTTTGCTGTACAGCAGAAATTATCACAACACTGTAAACAAACTATAAACTATACTTCAATTAAAAAAAAAAAAAAAGCTATTAAGCCAAAAAAAGACTTGAATCTTTAGTGGATACTGCTGAGAGAAGGCTAACTGAGTCTGAAAAGGCCAATGCTATACAATTCCAATTAGATTACATTCTGAAAAAGGCCAAACCCTAGATATCAAAAGAAAAAAAAGAAAAATCAGAGGTTTAGAGGTGGCGGTCGGGTTGAATAGGTAAGCACAGGGGGCTCTTTTAGGCAGAGAAACTATTCTGTATACTCTTGTAATTATGGATACATGGTACTACATATTTTTCAAATCCCATAAAACTTCACAGCACAGAGAATGACTCTTGATGTATGGAAATTATAAAACATCATTTAAGAGGTTGAGTGATCCAGGACACACACAGGATGTGACAAAACAACCCAACTGTATTACAAATGTATGAAACCACCTCACTCAAAGAGGTGGCGGGAAAAGACGTTAACCTAAGTAGCTCTGGAAATCAGTGAAGTCTGCAAAACCACACTGTACAAAAGCACTATTCAAGTTAAGCTGATTCACATGAGTATGCTGCTGCTGCCAAGTCACTTCAGCCGTGTCCGACTCTGTGCGACCCCATAGACGGCAGCCCACCAGGCTCTGCCGTCCCTTGGATTCTCCAGGCAAGATCACTGGAGTGGCTTGCCATTGCCTTCTCCGTCACATGAGTATACAGGTTAACAATTTGGATACTGCTATACATATATATCAGAATTGAACAATTAATTAAATGGATGGTGTATGGTAGGAGCCACTTTCAATGCTGAGGGTGGGAACTTTACGGACAAGCAAGGGAAAGAGGCCAAGATAATCCACATGGTAATGGGCGAGAGTTAAGAGACTACAATATGAACTCATGTTTATCTTAATATACAGAGGGTTACATACGAAATATTTATAGATATGTGCATATAAACCACTTAGTATACACACATATATTTTCTTGCTCTATCAGTTAAGAGGGCATACAAGAAACTACACCTCAGTAGCAATACAATAAATACCCTAGTACCAAGGATTTTGGTTTCCAATATCATCTCCAATAAAAAGGAAACAGGGTTCCTTGGCTGATTCTAGGATTAGGGCAGCAGACATATAAGACAAGCCTGGAACATCTTGTACTGCCAGAAAGTGACGAAGTGTTCAAAACAAAAACACCCACAATGATGGGGGGCTACATCAAAGGAACAAAAGGAAGAGCAATGGCCAAAGCTGGAAAATACGAGAAGTAAGTGGTATTGGATTATATTCCAAAGCACAAAATAAATGCCCATGAATCTACGCATTACATTACTGAATAAATAAATGAGAGTAAACAAATAAGAGGCAAATTTCCCAGGCAGAAATATTCCAAGTAACAGATACAGACAGTGCACGGTCAAGGAGGAGAAACGTAACTCCCTACCCTTACAAGTGGGCTACACGTAGTGCTATCTCTCCTGTATGGGAACAGGAAAAGCAGGAATTTACAGTGGAGAAACCCAGCAAACACTACTTCAGCCAGGTGCTCAAGGTAAAGACCAAAAGTGATGTCATTGAAAACAGTACTTTAGCGCTCACTTCGGCAGCACATATACTAAAATTGGAATGATACAGAGAAGATTAGCATGGCCCCGCTAATTAATTCATGAAGCATTCCATATTTTTTGAATGGATAAGAAAGCTGTGGTACATAAACACAATGGAGTATTACTCAGCCATTAAAAAGAATACATTTGAATCAGACCTAATGAGGTGGATGAAATTGGAGCCTATTATACAGAGTGAAGTAAGCCAGAAAGAAAAACACCAATACAGTATACTAACGCATATATATGGAATTTGGAAAGATGGTAACGATAACCCTGTATCAGAGACAGCAAGAGACACAGATGTATAGAACAGTCTTTTGGACTCTGTGGGAGAGGGAGAGGGTGGGATGATTTGGGAGAATGGCATTGAGAAACATGTATATCATATGTGAAACGAATCGCCAGCCCAGGTTCGATGCATGATACAGGATGCCTGGGGCTGGTGCACTGGGATGACCCAGAGGGATAGTGTGGGGAGGGAGGAGGGAGGGGGGTTCAGGATGGGGAACACATGTACACCCGTGGCGGATTCATATTGATGTATGGCAAAACCAATACAATACTGTAATTAGCCTCCAATTAAAATAAATAAATTTATATTAAAAAAAAAAAAAAAAAAAAACCAGTACTTTAACCTCTGTGGTCTTCCTCCCCAAAATCCATATTCCCTCTAATCATGAGAAAAACATCAAGGAAATCCCAACAGAGGGACTGCTGTCCTGACCAGTAGTCCTCAAATTGTTCAAGGACATCAAAAACAAAGAAAATCTTAAAAACTGTCACAGTCAAGAGGAGTTTAAGGAGACACGACGACTAAATGTAACATGGTACCATGGAGCAAGAGCAGCAAGTAAAAACAAAGGAAATCTGAATCAAATACGGACTTTGGTAACTACCATGACCCGTTCATTATTTATAATAAATGTACTATACTAATGTTAATCATGGCAGAAATGATTCTACAGATTTAAAAACGATTCTGTAAAAAATTCATCTTTTAAAAAAAGGATGTTCCACTATTATGCATCAAATATTTGTCTCCTATCCCAATGGCACCCCACTCCAGTACTCTTGCCTGGAAAATCCCATGGACAGAGGAGCCTGGTAGGCTGCAGCCCATGGGGTCGCTAAGAGTCGGATATGACTGAGCGACTTCACTTTCACTTTTCACTTTCATGCACTGGAGAAGGAAATGGCAACCCACTCCAGTGTTCTTGCCTGGAGAATCCCAGGGACGGGGGAGCCTGGTGGGCTGCCATCTCTGGGGTCGCAAAGAGTCGGACACGACTGAAGCGACTGAGCAGCAGCGGCAGCAGCCTCCAAAAAAAAATTCCAGGGCTGAAATATATACTATTGGAGTCTAGTCTAAGTCTCTTTTCAGAGAAGAAACTGAGGTCCAACAGACTGACTTGCCAAAAACGGTTATTGGCAAATGAGGAGCAGAGGCCAAGTCTCCTGTCTCCCAATACTTTACTTGATAATTTTATACCACTTTTGTCTTAGATACAAAATGATTTTTCACTTATATTAATGTTCAAGAAGACATCTAAGAAGCAGCTTTTTTCTCCCTTTAAAACTCTTCAAGGACTTATCTGGTGGACCAGTGGATGAGAGTTCATGCTTCCAACACAGGGGAGCCGGGTTTGATCCCTGTTGAGAGACCTAGATCCTTCACACCCTCTGCCACAACAAAGACTCACTGCAGCCTAATTAATTAATTACTTTGGGAAAATAAATAAATAGAACTCATGTGTCTTAACACTTAGAAACTCCTAAGCAGAGAGTGTAAGGGTTTCCCAGGTAGCTCAGTGGTAAAGAATCTGCCTGCAATGCAGAAGATGTGGGTTCAATCCCTGGTTCGGGAAAATCCCAACCTGGAGAAGGAAATGGCAACCCACTCCCAGTATCCTTGACTAGGAAATCCCATGGACAGAGAAGCCAGGCGGGTTACAGTCCATGGGGTTGCAAAAGAGTGGGACACGACTTAGCAACTAAACAACAAAGCCGACAGCGTATTTCTCTGTTGTCACTATTTTTAAGATTATTAACAGGAAATATGTAACAAGAAGCTCAACAACAAAGCAATAATGCTTTAAAAAATAAACAGCACATTTCCCCCACTCCCCCACTTCCCCAAAGTCCCAGAGCAAATGACTCCTAGATCTAAAATATTCAAGAATAAAAGTGAAGAAATTATGTGCCTGTAAACCAAGTTAACACTTTCCAGCAGTAAAGAAACATTAACATTTTCTAAGTCTCTTCACAGTTCATGCTCACTAAGCTACATTACCTCTTCCAGTGCAAGATTTCTCATATTCCTGAATGCCATTATAGCAGTTTCTCTCATGCTTTCTGCTTGAAAGCCATCCTTTTCTTGGAGTACTTCTTCCTGATTTTCCTCTAAGAGCCATTTTTATTTTTATTTTTTTTCTTAATCACCACAAGGCTATTACCTTAAACTCTACCGCAGTGCCCCTTTGAGCTTGGGCACAAATGCTAGGTGGATGTCTAATTCATGACTAAACTGCTTAGTGCCACCAGCTGTCTCTCAGCGCGCCAGGTTACAGTCCTGTCTTGGCCAAATTACAAATCACTTACAGACCTCCAGGAGACTAGCAATTAAAAATCAAAACCACAAACAAGAAAATCTTTTAACATTTATGAGTCTACCAAAGTGAACTTTTCTTAAAAATACCCTTAAATTAGATGTAAATATAGTTTTGTGTGGCTGTATCGTACAGCATCCCTTAACTAGAGCAAAAGTGAAGTCAATAAAACCAACAATATGAGGGCCAAGACTATACAGGCCAAGTTCTGATTTCTGTTGATTCAGAACTTGATCTGGAAATAAAACTTACAATTTCTAGGTTCCAGAGAAGTGAACAGACTGCACTTCCTTCAAATACTCATTAAAAATTTCTCAGCTAGATTTCTTTTCCCCCTTTGGCCGTGCCGCATAGCTTGAGACATCAGGGATCAAACCCAGGCCCCAACAGTGAAAATGCCTAGCCGTGAGACTGCCAGGGAATTGCCTCAGACGGACTTTCAATAAATACTGGGTGGCAGGGCTCAAGACTGTTTCCTGGCAGTCACAAGACTGAAGTGTGAAAATTCTGTATTACAAAGGGTTAAAGGAAAAAATGGGTCTAATGCCCATCAGCAAACCTGGCACATATTAAACACGAAATGAATGTTTGCTAATAGTGTTCAATTCCATGAGGGCCAACTAGTTATCAAATATTAAAAAAAAAAAAAAAAAACTCCGACCTTCAGGATCAATAAAGGGTGTCCTTAAAGTCTGGAAACATAAAATGTATTTGCCCATGTTTTCAGAGTTCATGAATATTCTGTATCATTAGTTCTACCAATCAAGTTTCAGGGGGGTTGGAGGTGGATAACATAAACTCATAACCTTTTATCTAACTAGGAAAAAAGATGCAGAGAGCTGTTAGTTCTACTTAAGACTCCAGCCTGAATATTTTGTCTATAAAAAACACCAAAAAGCAAAAACGTTAACTATCAACTAGTGTCATGATAAAATTGTACGTAACTATGTACACCTAAGGGCAGGTAAAACCTGGAGAAATCCAAATATGGTCTGTAAATTGTACCAATGCAATTTTTTCCTAGTTCTGATATTTTACTATAGTTATCTACCTATACTGTTATTTGGGGAAGCTGGGTATTGGGTACAAGAGATCTCTCTGTACTATTTTGCAACTTTTGTAGGTCTGTAATTATTTCAAACCTGAAAGCTTCTCTTAAAAAATGTATTACTGGTGCTCGCTTCGGCAGCACATATACTAAAATTGGAACGATACAGAGAAGAATTAGCATGGCCCCTGCGCAAGGATGACATGCAAAGTTGTGAAGCGTTCCATATTTTTACTAACGCATATATATGGAATTTAGAAAGATGGTAACAATAACCCTGTGTACGAGACAGCTAAAGAGACACTGATGTATAGAACAGTCTTATGGACTCTGTTGGAGAGGGAGAGGGTGGAAAGATTTGGGAGAATGGCATTGAAACATGTATAATATCATGTATGAAACGAGTTGCCAGTCCAGGTTCAATGCATGATACTGGATGCTTGGGGCTAGTGCACTGGGCCAACCCAGAGGGATGGTATGGGGAGGGAGGAAGGAGGAGGGTTTAGGATGGGGAACACATGTATACCTGTGGCGGATTCATTTCGATATTTGGCAAAACTAATACAATATTGTAAAGTTTAAAAATAAAATAAAATTAAAAAAAAAAATGTATTACTGGGTCAGTATGGTTGGTTCATTAAGACTTGATCAAAGTTGTATAGAAACCAGCTTTAAATCGACCCAGTCTTTCAAAGCACAGAAGTACAGAGAAAGACCCAGAAGTGTGAGTTGGATTAGAAATCTGAACATCTTGCCCCCTTCCTTCCAGTTAATAAGTGTTTTGCTTTTAACAATCAAATATAATTATCAGCCTATATCCAAGGCAAAGAATCTCTACCACTGGGATCACATGGACAAATGTACACAAAGCCAAGAAATGTACACAAAGCCAAGAAAATACATGCATATTTGTAATATACATTTATAAATAATATAAATGATTTCCAACTTGCATCTCAATTTTCCAAGGACAGAACAAAAAGCCCAGTTCTCAAAATCTCAGAGTCAGAAGGATTCTTCAAGAGACCTTAATCTATTCACTCTTAGTATTTCAGTTCACTTTTTAACTTTTAAGAGTGAATTTACCTTGAATTCTAGAAATGGAAGCATTCTATTTTAAAACTGACGATTCAGAAAATTAAGGCCTTATGCAAAAGGCACTACAGTGTATGTGATGGTGTACACTGTCATGTCAGAGAAATCCGGGTTCAAGACTTTCTTCACCCTCTTTGTAGCCTTGGTCAGCTTATTCAACTTACAGAAGTCTTTCTTCCCTATTTTATAAATGTAGCTAGTAGTACTACTAGCTCAAAGGCTCGCTGTGAAAATTCAAAAAGATAATACACAGTATACAGAGTCCAGTACTTCGTAAGTACACAAATGATTTGTTCTTTTGATACACAATTAGTACAACCACATCTTCAATCCCCAGACTGCCTACACCTCCTACATATTTCAACAAAGCTGAATGATTTTATGTAACAAGAAGAACTAGCTTTCTTCTCATTATATTCTATGATTTTTTTCTTTAACTCTTCCTTGCAATGGTGTATATACAACTGCAGCATTTGGACAGGGAAATATCCCTGTTTATCTGTGACTTTCTTATTTTCTGCTCTGCCACCAATTTCATGAATTCCTCCAAATTTATTTTTGGTTAATGGTAACTCTGTTCTCAGAACACATTCTAAAGAGTCCTATTATTTTACTATACATACTGAAAAATATACATGAGACTTCAACTGAACACAAAATATTCTATTAGAAACATACACATTCTGCATTGAATTTCAACAAATCAAAAGTTGATTTAGAGCAATTTTAGGAACTGGCAAACACTAAAGAAATATTAAATTTGTCACCTCATAGGCAGTATCTTTATGCTCACAAAGGGGCCATTCAAAAAAAAAGATTTTTAAAACAAATGGCGTCTCAAATTATTTTAAAATTAAACTATGATATTTTCAAGATAGTCTATTTTGCATCTATTTTCATAAAGATATTAGTCTATGGCTTTCTTGTCAAGTCTTTGTCTAGTTTTGGTATCAGGGTAATACTGGCCTCATAGAATGTGTTGGAAACTATTCTCCTCTCTTCTATTTTTGGAAGAGTTTGTGAGGGATTAGTGTTAATTCTTCCCTAAGTATTTGGTAGAATTCCCCAGTGAATCCATTTGGTTCTGGGCTTTTAAAGATTTTGTTTCTTAAAAGTAGTTAGGGGGACTTCCCTGGTGGTCCAATGGCTAGGACTCTGTGCTCCCAATGCAGGTGGCCCCAGATGGTCGGGGAACTGGATCTAAGCAACTAAGACCCAGGGCAGCCAAATAAATAGTTTTTTTAAGTAGTTAGGAAATTTCACTTCTAATTACTTTAATCCATGAGAAATTAGAAAGGAACAACAAATCCCACAAAAGGAATTTATCTCTTAGGAGGGTCAACAAAGTTCCCTTATATTCCTAGTCTGTTAAGTGCTTCTATCATGAAAGGGTGCTGCACTTTATCAAACTGAGATGATCATGTAGGTTTTTTGTCCTTTGTTAATGCAATATATTACATTCTTTATTGTATGGTAAACCAACCTTACATTTTTGGGTTAAATCCCATTTGGCTGTGGTGTATAATTCTTTTTTATATGTTGCTGGATCCCACTTACTAGCATTTTGAGGACTTTTCATTTATTTGCTTAAGGGATATTGTTCTATGGTTTTCTTGTGAAGTCTTTAATTTTGTTATCATGGTAATATTGGCCTTAAAGGATGAGTTAGAAGTGTTTTCCTTTCTTCTATTTTTTAGAAAAGTTTGTGAAGGATTGGTATTAATTCTTCCCTAAGTATCTGGTAGACTTCACTAGTGAAATCATTCAGTTCTGAAGCTTTTCTTTTTGGAATTTTATCTCTTAAAAGTAGTTAGGAAATGTCACCTCTAATTCCTTTAATCCATGAGAAATGAGAAAAAAGAACAGAAGTGACCTAGCTGGCAGAATTGGTTATTTTTTTTTTTAAAAAGTGATTTTTTTTTTTTTCCTTTTGCCTGCACAGCTTGCTGGATGTTAGTTGCCCAACCAGGGATTGAACTCGTGCTCCCTGCAATGGAATAGCCAAGTCCTAACCACTGGCCCACCAGGGAATTCCACAAAGTGATTTTTTTCCCAAAGGCTGAATGTAATTAAAAAACGAGGCAGTCTTTCCTTCATGTAGGCTATCCATTTATCTACCCTTTTAAAATGTTATGTCTCACTGATTTTAGACACCTTTAGATTGTCTAATTTAATCTTCATAAGATCCCCAGGAGCTTCTGTCATCCATGTGACACATGAGGAAACTAAAGCTAAACTGTCCAAGGTCACAGTTAAAAGTGCAGTTAATGAGCAGGACTGGCTTCTCATGTGGTTCAATGGTGAAGAATCCACTGGGGAAGCAGGAGACGTGGTTTGATCTCTGGATTTGGAAGATTTCCTGGAAGAGGGCATGGCAACCCACTCTAGTATTCTTGCCTGGTAAATCCCAAGGACAGAGGAGCCTGGCAGGCTACAGTCCACAATGTCACAAGAGTCAGACACAACTTTTGTTCCTGTACAACGAGGAGCAGGAACTCAGAAGTCACAATCCCTAATCTTCTACTTAATAACTTGGCATATTGGGTGAATTACTAACTTCAGGGCCTCAGTTTTTCCTACCAGGCTCCTCAGTCCACGGAATTTTCCAGGCAAGAGTACTGGAGTGGTTTGCCATTTCCTTCTCCAGGGTATCTTCCCAACCCAGGAATCGAACTTGGGTCTCCTGCATTGCAGGCGGATGCTTTACCATCTGAGCCATTTACACTGGGATACATTTACACTGTGTATGCCTTAGGATAGCTATATAAACAAAATGCATGCAATGTGTTCATATCAGTACCTGGCTTACAGTAATGTGCAACATTATCAATGATTTCTATTATTACTAGGTGTTGCCCAGCGACACTGTTTAAGCTTTGATGGTCCTAAAACACTGAGTTTTAACAGCGATAAGAAACTTGAAGTCTTAGATTGAAAAGGAACCACTTAAAAGGAATTTGATTCCAGTCACAGATAACCATTTTACTACTACTTTTCATTCCTCTTGATTACATCTAGTCAAAACATCAAAGCACATAACAGTGGGAGGGAAGTACATAAAATTCTAAGTGGTCCTTACTGTAAATGCTCATCCACTAAAAAAATAGATGTACACTGCCTAGTTCAGTTCTGAATTCTGGTTTTGATTGACAGGAACATTAAAATGTATCTTTCCACAGCACTTTCCTTTTTCGTATAAACTAAGTCGATTTAAAATGTGGATTCCCAAAACATTGCTGAAGATTCTAAGTTACTTAAAAAAATAAAATTCTCCAAATAATTTTCACAGTTAAGCTTAATTTAAAAATCATCTGTTATAGTTAACAAAGCATTCAGCCCGCACTTTTCTGACAAAGCTCTACAGTAAGCTGTACAGGTTGTAACTATGTTCAGGCACTGTTATTTCCTAGGAGTTGTTATGAGCTGCCAATTCTTCTACTTGCATAGTTCATTACGCCATTCAAAGTGGTTTCATGTTCACCATCTTATTTGTCTCTCCTAAAAGATCCCTAATGGTAAGGTATACTTGGCACTCCTCATTCTGTTCTAAGATGTGGAAACTAATGTTGTTCATTAAGCTAGTTACCTCGCTGGGCCTGGAATTCAAGTCTCTCCAGCCTGCATTTGTGCTTACCAATTGTCACTTCATCCCCTTAAGCTATCTCTCAGGGCCAAGTGAACTCTAACTGAAAGGATGCAAGAGCATGATTGCCAAACTGCAGGAACAACTTCTGTCAAAACGTTTACCCCTCAAGGTCCTTGGAAGATAATGTGCTAGTTGAAACTGTTGAGTCAAGATAGTCAGGTAGGGAGTTGCTGACGTTCATTATCAGACAGGTTAGGAAATGCGTTCGCTGTGAGACATTTACTCCAATACACCGTTCATTCTGGCCATCTCATAATCCAGTTCCCTGCCTTGTTTGCTTGTGCGGGGGCACAGGAGAACTCCCACACAATTCTCTACCTCTGCTCTTACTACAGAAAATGGACAACTCAGCAGCGATTCTAGTCATGGCACTTAAACATGGCTGTTAAAAGACTGACATACAGAATGATTTTCAAGATCAATACAGTTCCTCCCTTTAAAAAAAAAAACCCTGAAACAAAACAAATCCTCCCGCCCACTAATTCTTATTCAAAAATTAAGCAAAATGTTCCATTTCCTAACTCAGAGGTAAAGAAACCTAACTGTGGCTCACCTTTGTCCTCCCAAGCTTTTAATATTCAGCTCAGTTTAACTTCCTCCAGCCAGCATTCACTTGTGTCATACCCAGCAGTTAATCCACTAAGTCCAGTTTCTTCCTCCTATATCCATAAACATGACTTCAGGTCCCAGAACTTAACCAACTCAAAAAGGAGGATGTTGATGTAGGGGACCAACATCATTCAGGCCTTAATTTATTTAAATCATTTATCAAGTAGTCAAAGTGCCTCCTGTCCTTTTTTATACACAGTTTAGTTCTAACAACACCACCATCAGATTTTATATTCATTATTTGGAGAAAAATGGAGTACAGAGGAGAAGTAAAATGCCTAAGTTCATATAGCAACAAATGACAGATTAACGACTTGAACCAGGGCCTTAGCCTTAACCACTACATCAAAACTGCCTCAACTAAAACTCCTGATCATAAAATTAATCCCATGACCTTGAGCCAATCATTTCAGAGCTCTGGGCCTCAAGTTTCCTCCACTATAAAATGACTTGCCCAGAGAGCTTTTGGGTGCTTTCCTGCCAGTCTTTGTGAATTTACAAACCAGATTACTTACTCCTCATCCATGAAGAGATATCATTAAATGTCAGGGCTTAAGTTTTCCAGCCACTGCGTGTTCTAGCACATTCTCCATACTCCACTCTTCACTCTGTGATTTTAATTTTCAAATACTGAACCTCTAATGCTAAATATTCTCTCTCGACCCACTATCAACTCTTCCCCACTACAAGGGACATCGACTAGGCCCGATCCTATTCCAGACCTTTACCCAGTTACTCCAGGCCACTTCCCAGCTTCACAGTTAGCCAGCAATAGGCTTAAGAAAGCCCTAGAAGCAAAGCCAGAAGGAGAAGTTAGCTTTCTCAGAGGTCAAAAGAGGTTCTAAGGCACCTGCCACGCCTCCCGACCCCGGTGGCGCGGCCTGGGCCTGGCTCCCTAACTCAAGCGGCCCAGGTCCCGGCCTCACACCACACGGCCGGAGCGCCAGCCTGGGACTGAGCTTTCGAAACCCAGCCGGACCCCACGGCCCCGGCCACGCCCGACTCTTCGGGCCCCCGGTCGCGGCGCCGTGTATCCAGGCCCCCAAGGGTCCTCGCAGGCCCGAACACAAGCAGGCCTCCCGTCTCACCTCGAGCCTCGGCGGGACGGCCGGTGGCGCCCGCGCCTGCTCCCACCCGCACAACTGGCCCCGCGCCGCAGAGAATACAGCGGCTGAGGCAGCACAGCAGCTGAAGAAGCACGACCGTCACGTGCCGCAGAACCAAGAGGCCTTGACTCCCGCTGCCGCCGCGCGAGCTAGCCCCAGCGCACGAAGCCCGGCCCTGAGCCCGCCCCTCGCTCCTGAGTAGCTACGGCTAGGGCCAAGGCCAGCCCCCCCGCGCCAGCTTCTGAATTCAGTTGGTCAATGCGACCATCGCTCTGAGGACTTTCCCATACGCCCCCTAGGGCTATTCTTCGTGGAGCGTGGGGATTGGCTGGGAGTGAGGCAGGAAGTGGCCGTTGGTTGGGCGGTAGGGAAGGGGGCGGGCTGGGGCGGAAAGAATACTCCCGGGCGCGCGCGCCCTGAGGCGGGACCAGCCCTTCAGGAGTTCCCGCGCGCGGTTGCGCTGGTTCCTTAGTGGGCGCGCTTCCAGAAGTTGCATCTCTCTCTGTCTCTGTGGTTCCCACACCTTCTGTGCCTAGACCCGGGTCTCGGAATCTGGCATTCCGTTCCCTTCTTTGGGGGTCAGATGTCACCTGGCAAGAAGGGATGGGAACTCTGGTGAACCATCGGGAAGGGCCTTGCCCCCGATGCAGCGAGTGCGCAGCGCTAACGGCTCCCTCGGTCCGGCCTAAAGTCGACTGCACTGCGCTGTGTAAGCAGGCGCCTCGGTTCCTGCAGTGTCATTGCTCTAGGCCCTGCAGCCTGAGGCCACCTTGTTACCCAAGCTCAAATACACTCCACAGTACTACACTCCAGGTTTATTTCAATTTTCAATTTGTGATGTTTTCTTCAGTAAAATTAGTCATAAAGGGCACCGAGACACGCTGACAACAATATTGAGAAAAAAGATGGTGCAATGGAAAGATTTCAAACACACCACAAGTTTTGTAACTCACTTTTAACATATCTTCAGTTTTCAATATGCTGAGAACCTCAGAAAATGGAAGTGGTCTGTGGTCTTTTTATACCTTTATATGTCCTGGTTTCTGTCGTCCATTTGTTTGGATACCCAAAGGCTGAATGGTAGGGTGAAAAAAACTGTATTTGGTAAATGTAGCAACTACCATGGGCTTCCCAGGTGGCGCTAGCAATAAAGAACCAGCCTGCCAGTGCAGGAGACATAAGAGACCAGGGTTTCATCCCTGGGTCCAGAAGATAGGCCGGAAGAGGGCATGGCAACTCACTTCAGTATCCTTGCCTGGAGAAGCCCATGGACAGAGTAGCCTGGCAGGCTACACTCCATTGCACAAAGTTGGACAGATCTGAAGCAATTTAGCGAGCGTGCACGCAGGCACACACACACACACGCATGCGCGCACACACACACCCCCCCAGCTTCTCCAGTTCAGTTCAGTTGCTCAATCCTGTCCAACTCTGTGATGCCATGGACTGCAGCACATCAGGCTTCCCTGTCCATCACCAACTCCCTGACCTTGCTCAAAATCATGTCCATTGAGTTGGTGATGCCATCCAGCCATCTCATCCTCTGTCATCCCCTTCTCTTCCCACCTTTAATCTTTCCCAGCATCAGGGTCTTTTCAAGTGAGTCAGTTCTTCGCATCAGATGGCCAAAGTATCGGAGTTTCAGCTTCAGCATCAGTCCTTCCAATGAATATTCAGGACTGATTTCCTTTAGGATGGACTGGCTGGATCTCCTTGCAATCCAAGGAACTCTCAAGAGTCTTCTCCAATGCCACAATTCAAAAGCATCAATTCTTCAGCGCTCAGCTTTCTTTATAGTCCAGCTCTCACATCCATACATGACTACTGGAAAAACCATAGCTTTGACTAGACGGACCTTTGTTGGCAAAGTGATGTCGCTGCTTTTTAATATGCTGTCTAGGTTGGTCATAAATTCTCTTCCAAGGAGCAAGCATCTTTTAATTTCATGGCTGCAGTCACCATCTGCCGTGATTTTGGAGCCCAAGAAAATAAAGTCTGTCACTGTTTCCATTGCTTCCCCATCTATTTGCCGTGAAGTGGTGGGACCAGAGGCCATGATCTTAGTTTTCTGAATGTTGAGTTTTAAGCCAACTTTTTCACTCTCCTCTTTCACTTTCATCAAGAGGCTCTTTAGTTCCTCTTCACTTTCTGCCATAAGGGTGGTGTTATCTGCATATCTGAGGTTATTGATATTTCTCCCAGCACTCTTGATTCCAGCTTGTGCTTCCTCCAGCCCGGCATTTCTCATGATGTACTCTGCATATAAGTTAAATGAACAGGGTGACAATATAGAGCCTTGACATACTCCTTTCCCTATTTGGAACCAGTCTGTTGTTCCATGTCTAGTTTGAACTGTTGCTGCTTGACCTGTATACAGATTTCTCAGGAGGCAGGTAAGGTGTTATGCTATTCCCATCTCTGTAAGAATTTTCCACAGTTTGTTGTGATCCACACAGTCAAAGGCTTTGCCGTAGTCAATAAAGCAGAAGTAGACGTTTTTCTGGAATTCTCTTGCTTTTTCTATGATTCAACAGATGTTGGCAATTTGACCTCTGGTTCCTCTGCCTTTTCTAAATCTAGCTTGAACATCTTGAAGTTCACGTACTGTTGAAACGTGGCTTGGAGAATTTTGACCATTACTTTGCTAGCATGTAAGATGAGTGCAATTGTGTGGTAGTTTGAACATTCTTTGGTATTGCCTTTCTTTGAGATTGGAATGAAAACTGACCTTTTCCAGTCCTGTGGCCACTGCTGAGTTTTCCAAATTTGCTGGCATACTGATTGCAGCAATTTCACAGCATCATCTTTTAGGATTTGAAATAGCTCAACTGGAATTCCATCACCTCCACTAACTTTGTTCGTGTGATGCTTCCTGAGGCCCACTTGACTTCGCATTCCAGGATGTCTGGCTCTAGGTGAGGAGCCAGCTTTATTCCCTCCTGCCATCTTGGAAGGGAAAATGAGAAGGTAAATGTTAAAAGATGGCAGTACTAAAGGGAATTTAAGGGGATTGGGAAGGACTGCTTTCATCTAGAACGGACAGGGAAATATGTGACTTGAACTGGATAAGGTAGGATATGCAGATTTTCTGTAGTTGGAGAGTTGGAGAAAGGCTCATTTAAATATGAAAAAGCATACGAAAAGGCAGGAAAATGGGTATCATATATTTGGGGACATCATGTATTTTGGCTGGAGAAAGGTACGTGTTCATTAAAGTAATGGGAGCTTGCTCAGCTCGAGATTTGGGTTAAGACCTAGTCAATGAGTCTTTACGGAGATAGGTTAAATTTTAAATTTCAGTTATGATTTAGATATTTAGGGAAGCATTATAATTATTATTTGTTAATTTGGACACAGCATATGGCATGCAGGATCCTAGTTTCCCAACCAGAAATCAAACCCGGCCCTGACAGTGAAAAAGCCAAGTCCTGGCCACTGGACCAACAGGAAATTCCCTAGGGAAGCTTTATTTTAATATTATTCCAGGGAGTCTAAAAGAGAGAGAGACTACCAGCTATGAGTCTGGTTAGGAAGCTACTTCTTGAAGTTGATTAAAGGGCAGAATTAGGGAATGACAGGATGTCTTGAAACAAAGCATTAAATGTTGATGCTGAAGACTGCACCATAGGACTCAGAAATCTAGGAAAAGAAGAACCAAAGGCAACAATGAAAGTATGAGTCCAGATGACTGGTGGTAAAGTATAGAGCCCTAAAAGAGGGGGACTTCAACCTTAGCTGATCCTGGGAATCCTGGATCTGGGCCCAAGACAGAACAGGACTGTTGGTCCTGCTAGGGATTTTTCTGCTAAAGCATAATGTTCTTAAGAAGTTGAGGACAAATCCCTGCAGGCTGGCCATTCCAGAAGATATTTCTAAGATTAATGGCTTTTTTTCTTTACCTCCTCACCAACCCACCTCTCTGTTCTATAAAAGAAACTGGCATCCGAACCCAGATAAGATGGTAATTTTGAGACATAAGTCTGCCACCTTCTAGGTCTACAAGGCTTAACACCTCATTTTGTGGACCAGTATGTCCTGTGGGCCAAGCAGAATGAGCTTGGACTTGGTAACAAGTTCAATTCAATTTTGATGCTAACTACCCAGTTAATCGCAGACACCACAGGTTTAAAGGCTAAGACTGCCCCCACATCAGATGCTCAGCTGCAGATGAGGTACACAGGCTATCCACAGGTCACCTTGACCAGCTACAAATTTGGGGGTTCCCATGACCACCTCTTCAGGTTCAGAGAACAACACACAGAACCAGGAAAATACTTTACTTGCTATCACAGGTTTACTAAAGTAAAAAGCCTACCACTAAGGAACAGCCAAATGGAAAAATGCATAGGGCAAGTTATGGGTGTATATGTGTGTGAATGTGTAGAGCTTCTAGACCCACTCCAGGCATGCCAACCTCCCAGCACCTGCATGTGTTGAACAAGCTAGAAGCTCTCCAAACACCATTACTTAGGGAGTCTTATGGAAGGAGAATTACAGAAGCACAATTGCACTCATCTCACTTACTAGCAAAGTAATGCTCAAAATTCTCCAACCTAGGCTTCAACAGTGGAGAAGGCAATGCAACCCACTCCAGTATTCTTGCCTGGAGAATCCCAGGAACAGAGGAGCCTGTTGGGCTGTCGTCTATGGGGTCGCACAGAGTCAGACCTGACTGATGCGACGCAGCAGCAGCAGCAGCAGCAGGCTTCAACAGTACATTAATCGAAAATTTCCAGATGTTCAAACTGGATTTAAAAAGGCAGAGGAACCAGAGGTCAAATTGCCAACATCTGTTGAATCATAGAAAAAGAAAGAATTCCAGAAGGACATCTACTTCTGCTTTGACTATGCCAAAGCCTTTGACTGTGTGCATCACAACAAACTGTGGAAAATTCTTATAGAGATGGGAATAGCATAACACCTTACCTGCCTCCTGAGAAATCTGTATACAGGTCAAGCAGCAACAGTTCGAACTGGACATGGAACAACAGACTGGTTCCAAATAGGGAAAGGAGTATGTCAAGGCTCTATATTGTCAACTAGCTTATTTAACTTATATGCAGAATACATCATGAGAAGTGCCGGGCTGGATGAAGCACAAGCTGGAATCAAGATTTCTGGGAGAATAATCAATAACCTCAGATATGCAGATAACACCACCCTTATGGCAGAAAGTGAAGAGGAACTAAAGAGCCTCTTGATGAAAGTGAAAGAGGAGAGTGAAAAAGTTGGCTTAAAACTCAACATTCAGAAAACTAAGATCATGGCCTCTGGTCCCACCACTTCACGGCAAATAGATGGGGAAGCAATGGAAACAGTGACAGACTTTATTTTCTTGGGCTCCAAAATCACGGCAGATGGTGACTGCAGCCATGAAATTAAAAGATGCTTGCTCCTTGGAAGAGAATATATGACCAACCTAGACAGCATATTAAAAAGCAGCGACATCACTTTGCCAACAAAGGTCCGTCTAGTCAAAGCTATGGTTTTTCCAGTAGTCATGTATGGATGTGAGAGCTGGACTATAAAGAAAGCTGAGCGCTGAAGAATTGATGCTTTTGAATTGTGGCATTGGAGAAGACTCTTGAGAGTTCCTTGGATTGCAAGGAGATCCAACCAGTCCATTCTGAAGGAGATCCGCCCTGGGATTTCTTTGGAAGGAATGATGCTAAAGCTGAAACTCCAGTACTTTGGCCACCTCATGCAAAGAGTTGACTCACTTGAAAAGACCCTGATGCTGGGAGGGATTTGGGGCAGGAGGAGAAGGGGATGACAGAGGATGAGATGGCTGGATGGCATCACTGACTCGATGGACGTGAGTCTGAGTGAACTCCGTGAGTTGGTGATGGACAGGGAGGCCTGGCGTGCTGCAGTTCATGGGATCGCAAAGAGTCGGACATGACTGAGTGACTGAACTGAACTGAACTGAATTGCTGAGTAGTGGTGTTTTATACAAGTATGCCACAGTTTCTTTATATATTAACCAGGTAACAGACACCTGGACTGTTCCAATTTCTGGCTATATGATATAAAACTACTATGGACATGGTGTACCACTCTTTGTATAAACATATATTTTATTTTCCCCTTAAAACCCAACATCGTCACTTTCTTGGTTTACTGCCTCAATTGATAGTTACATCCATCCAAAGAAAGTGTAGTAATTGTTTTGAAATCTTGCACATCTAAAAGTATTTTTATTCTATTCTCACATAGTTTAACTTTATTGAAATATAGTTAACATACTATAAAGCTTGCGCACTGTAAGTGAATGATTCATTGATTTTTAGTAAATTTATGGAAGTTACCAAAATCCAATTTTAGAGTAACTCCATCATCAAAAAGTTTTTTGTTCCCCATTTGTAGTTAATTCCCAGCCAACCAAAGCAACCATGAAATTGCCTTCTCCCTTTTCTAGATATTTCATGTTAATGGAATCATATCTGACTTCTGTCACTTAGCATAATATTTCTGCACTTAATTTATGTTGTAGCATGTATCAAGGATTGATTCTTTTTCATTATTGAATATTACATTGCATATGTTGAAAAAAAATTTCACAGTGTGAGAGTTACAAGGTAAGTTTTATTTGGGGGAAAATGAGGACTATACCCCAGGAGAAAACATTTCAGACAGCTCTGAGAAACTGCTTCAAGGAGGCAAGGGGAGGAGCTAGGATATATAGGAGTTTAGCAGCAAAGGCCAGGTAGTCTGGGTACATCAAAAGATTACTGTTAATTAAAGAAACCAGCTACGTCAAGTTAAGGAACTTAGCACTCTTCTATGTATGGAAAGATCCAAGAGTCTGGACTCACTGAATCATTCCTTTGATATGTTCTTCAGCTCTCTGGGACTAGTATCCTATGTTTTCACACCCTGAGTTTCCCCAGGGCTCACCATGTGGAAGGGCGGCAGTCTGATGGCGGCTAGATGACAGGTATTCTTTTCTTTCCTGAGTTTCCTCGGGGTTCACCGGCTCGCTCTGGAGGGCTGCAATTGCTGATGACATCCTTGTTTATTGAACAAATCTGTATATGGACATGTTCTTTTGGGTAGTACATAGGAATTGAATTGCTGGCTTGAATGCTAAGTTTATGATTAACTGTTTAAGAAACTATCAAATTGTTTTCCAAGTTGGTTGCTCATTTTACATTCCCATGTTGGAGGGTTTCAGTTTCTCTACATCATCACCAACACCAGCTATCCCCTGTCTTTTTGATTACAGCCATTTCAGTGGATGTAGAGTGGTATCTCACTGTGATTTATTTCAGATTCAGTGAGCTCCCTCAGGCAGTGAAGCTGCTGATTTGTACAGCCTCCCCGGTTCTGAAGACAGAGAACTTGAGAAGGAAATGGCAACCCACTCCAGTATTCTTGCCTGGAGAATCCCATGGACAGAGGAGCCTGGTGGGCTACAGTCCCTGGGGTCACAAGAGTCAGACACGACCACCGCCACCCAGTTCTGGGACGGCTACTGTCACACCCAAGCTATGGGAATGTGAGCAGCCCCAGGCAAGAATGCCACAGATGCTCACTGTTCTAACCAGATTTCAGAAGTTTTTCATGGATAAATACATGCTTCTCAATTTCTCAATGACTTTTGGTCAATTTCCAGAACCCAAAATCTTTCAAAAAAAATTTCCCTCCCATTCTCATAGTTATTTTCTGGGGAGAAAATCTGCTGATCTCCTCACTGCACCAGACCACTTTTTAATCAACAACTGTTTTCTCTATGTGTTTTCTCTTAGCTTTTTTCGTTTTCCATGCTTTGGTCTCTATGTTTTACATTTTAAGGTTTTTGCTTTGTTTTTTGCTTTTTGCCTTGGCTGCACACTGCAAGTACCTGGAAAGCTTTATATTATTTAATTATTTTGGCCATGTTGTGAGGCATGTGGGATCATAGTTCCCCAAGTAGGGGTCGAACCTGTGTCCTCTGCATTGGAAGCACCTAGTCTCAACTGATGGACTGCCAGGGAAGTCCCCTGGAAAGCTTTTAAAATCCTAGTGCCCAAGCTATACCTCTCGAACATTATATCAGAATCTCTGGGGGAGGGCCCAGCCATCTGAGAATCAAAATAAATAAGCTATAAACCATTGAAAAAGAGAACTGTACTTCCCTGGTGGCTCAGATGGTAAAGCGTCTTGTCTATAATGCGGGAGATCCGGGGTTGATCCCTGGGTAGGGAAGATCCGTTGCAGAAGGAAATGGCAATCCACTCCAGTACTATTGCCTGGAAAATCCCATGGACAGAGGAGCCTAGTAGGCTACAGTCTATGGGGTTGCAAAGAGTTGGACACGACTGAGCGACTTCACTTACTTACTCACTCACTAAGCACATTTTTAAAAAGGAAAAGAAAAATATAAATTAATAAATCTGTAAAAGTGTTAGTCTTGTCCATCTCTTTGCAACCCCATTGACTGTAGCCCACCAAGCTCCTCTGTCCTTGGAATTCTCCAGGCAAGAATACTGGAGTGGGTAGCTGATGCCGAGCAGGACCCTGTGGGACTCCAGGGCACGGAGACCTTTTTGTCCCTGATTTCTTATAGGGAAGACTCCAGCTTTCATGACCTCTCAGTTCCAAAAGGGCAGAACAGTTGCTAATCAAAGGAGGAATAGCAATGAAACCACCTGAGGCAAGGTTAAAGGATCAGAGAGGCTCATCAAGATTGGGAAACTAGACCATCTAAGACCCTGCACACACCCTGACTTGACAGACACTCCGTGCTTTTGAAACTTTGCAGAAGAAAGAATGAACTGTTACTGCCTTGATCCTTAATCACATACTCCTGCCTGACTATATAACCTTTCCCTACTCAGCAGAGAGGGGTCTTCCCTTGTGGCTCAGCTGGTAAAGAATCCGGCTGCAATGCGGGAGACCTGGGTTTGATCCCTGGGTTAGAAAGATCCCCTGGAGAAGGGAAAGGCTACCCACTCCAGTATTCTGGCCTGGAGAATTCTGTGGATGGTACAGTCCATGGGGTCGCAAAGACTCAGACAGGACTGAGCGACTTTCACTCACTCAGCAGAGAGAGGGGCACAACTCTTGAGGTGGTAGCCTGCTGTGTTCCCCCCTTGCCTGGCAAAATAATAAAGCTACTCTTTCTCCTCCATAACTCTGTCTCCATATTTCTGTTTGGCATTGGTGCACAGAGAGCCAAGATTTTGGCAACATAGCCATTCCCTTCTTCAGGGCATCTTCGGGACTGAGGGATCAAACCTGGGTCTCCTGCATTGCAAGCAGATTCTTTACCATGTGAGCCACCAGGGAAGCCTTAATAGGTCTATATCTATAAAGAAAAAATTAGACTCCTCCTGTTTCTTCTTTAATGTCACACTACCAACACATTCACAATACTTCCTACACCAGATGTGTAGGAATTTTCCCCATGCCAAGCAATTCTGTGACACCAACTGGGTCCTACCATGTAACTCAATTCTGACACTATCCACCTGAAGATAGCGAGTGTCAGATCCTACAGGTTAAGGACTTAGTTCCATAAGACTGACTCCACTTCAGATGCTAATCGAAAGTAGTGAATCCTCAAGTGAAGTAGCTCAGTCGTGTCCGACCCTCAGCAACCCCATGGACTGCAGCCTTCCAGGCTCCTTTATCCATGGGATTTTCCAGGCAGGAGTACTGGAGTGGGGTGCCGTTGCCTTCTCCGTCACAAAACCTAGCCAGGCCTAATACCATGGCCCCAGCCCAAGTTACCCACAATTTCTAATTTGTCTATAAATTTGAGGTATCCATGACTTCCTCCCCTTGGATTATGTACTAGAACAGCTCACAGAATGCAGAAACACCTTACATCTATCAGCTTATTAAAGGATATGATAAAGGATACTGATGAACAGTCAGATGAGCTAAGCAGGGTGAGGTATGGGAGGGTCTGGAGCACAAAGTTTTGTCCCTGTCACCCTCCCAGAACATGGATGTGTTCCCCAACCTGGAAACTTTCTGAACTCAGTACTTAAGGGATTTTTATGGCAGCATGATCAATCATTAATTCCATTTCCAGCCCCTCTCCTCTCTGGAGAATGGTGGAGGGGAGGAGGGGCTGAAAGTTCATGGCTCGGTCTTTCTGGGGAACAGCTCCCATCTAGGAGTGCACCATGACTCCATCAGCCCAAAAGACACTGCTATCACACAAGAAATTCCAAGGGGTTTACAAACTGTGTCAGGAACAGGGGTCAAAGACCAAATATTAAAACAAAAGATATGCCTAATGCTCTTGCTAAGTCACTTCAGTCGTGTCCGACTCTGCGACCCCACAGACAGCAGCCCATCAGGCTCCCCCATCCCTGGGACTCTCCAGGCAAGAACACTGGAGTGGGTTGCCATTTCCTTCTCCAATACATGAAAGTGAAAAGTGAAAGGGAAGTTGCTCAGTCGTGTCCAACTCTGTGCAACCCCAGGGACTGCCGCCTACCAGGCTCCTCCGTCCATGGGACCCTCCAGGCAAGAGTACTGGAGTGGGGTGCCATTGCCTAATGCTCTTAACACTTAGGAAATTACAAGGGTTTTAGGAACTCTGTGCCAGAAATTGGCACATATACCAACAGAGGAGAGGGAAGGGCTCTTGCTTACAGTAGAACGCTGAGGGCCAATCGATAAGTATAAAGTGAATGCTAGTGTTGGGAAAGCATAATTTGGCAATTATAAAGGTAAAGATGGGATCACTAAGAGTCCCCAAAGGATGCTAACTTTAGGGGGAATTTTGAGGAACAGCATATTTAAATGGTCTTAAAAGTACCCACAGTAGGGAAGGTTCCTTTGCAACATTTAAATGCAATACCTGTCCCTAGACAGGATCCTGTTCTAGAAGGAAAAAATGCCACAAAGGACATTATTAGTAAACTGACAAAACTGAAATATGGCTGGTTGATTATAAAGTAGAATATCAACACAAATTTATAAGGTTGGTAACTGTATTGTGGTTATAACTGTGTATCATGGTTACGTAAGAGAATACACACAGAAGTATTTAGGTGCAAAGGGCCATGATGCATATAAAAGGTTCAGAAATGACAAAGGAAATAGGGTAAAATGTTGAGTGTAGGAGAATCTAGATAAAGCGTATATTGTTCTCTGCACAAGTTATCTTGAAAAAAATTTTTTTTCCTTGCACGATTTTTACGTATTATTTATTTTTGGCTGTACTCAGGCTTTTTCTAGTTTTGGCCAGTATAGGTTTTTCACTGCATTTGTTTCTCTTGTTGGGCACAGGCTCTAGGCATGTGAGGCTTCAGGAGCTGCAGCACGCGGGCTCTATAGTTGTGACTTGTGACACAGGGCTTAGTCACTCCACAGCATGTGGAATCTTCCTAGAACGGGGTTCAGACCTGTGTCCCCTGCATTGGCCGGCGGATTCCTATCTACTGTGCCACCAGGGAAGTCCTCCTTGCACAATTTTTAAATTTAAATAACGTTAAAAAAAAAAAAGGCCAGGGGAGCTCCCTGGTGGTCTAGTGGTTAGGCTTTGGTACTTTCACTGCTGTGACCAGGTTCAATCCCTGGTTGGGGAACTGAACTGAGATCCCACAATCCCCACAGCATGGCAAAAAAAAAAAGCGCCAGGCTCTCACAATTCAAGACGATTATTAGAGTTATTCATAGCCTATAGAGCCTATTTTGAAAGTTAGAAGCCCCCAAAGAATTCTGTTTTCTGCAGAAAGCCTCAGATTTTCATTTAAATGGTAATGCTGCTGCTGCTGCTGCTACGTCGCTTCAGTTGTGTCCGACTCTGTGCGACCCCATTAGACGGCAGCCCACCAGGCTCCCCCGTCCCTGGGGTTCTCCAGGCAAGAACACTGGAGTTGCCATTTCCTTCTCCAATGCAGGAAAGTGAAAAGTGAAAGTGAAGTCGCTCAGTCGTGTCTGACTCTAGCAGCTCCATGGACTGCAGCCCACCAGGCTCCTCCGTCCGTGGGATTTTCCAGGCAAGAGTACTGGAGTGGGGTGCCATTGCCTTCTCCGTTTAAATGGTAATAGGTCTGTGTAAAAAGGAATATTCAGGACAACTATGTATGGGCTAATCAAAATATTAACCCACCACACATTCTTGTTTAAATGCCTAAAAACATAAACGTACCATTCATTTATTTACAGCTGTTACACAAATATAAAACCATGATTTATAAATTACCTATAAAACATTCAAATTAATACTTATATAGGACAACAAAAAATGTTTTCTGCTGGAAATAAGTGCTATTTGACTTGCCATCTGCTCCCAATGACCTGAGGCAGATGTTTTCAAGTTCAGCTGGTACACGCTTCATGCTGTGCCATGATGCACATTCTCAGTCCACTTTCCACTCTTCAGAAGACCCTGAAATCTTCCATTCGTAGGGAAATTCAGTGCTCTCATGCCTGTCTGCTTGCCTTCCCCTCTGGTTAGCCGCCACCACTCAAACCCAGGTGAAAACTCTCAAGTTCTGGGGCACTTCCTGCTGGTTATGTAGAGCAGACAGAACATCATCAACACTTTTTTCAGTTATTTTTAAATTTTATTTTATTTTTAGAAGTATTCATTTTTATTTATTTTTAATTTCATTGGAGGCTAATTACAATATTGTAGTGGTTTTTGCCATACATTGACATGAATCCGCCATGAGTGTACATGTGTCCCCCATTCTGAACCCCTCCCACATCCCTCCCCATCCCATCCCTCTGGGTCATCCCAGTGCACCAGCCCTGAGCACCCTGTCTCATGCATTGAACCAGGACTGGCGATCTGTTTCACATATGATAATATACATGTTTCAATGCTATTCTCTCAAATCATCCCACCCTCGCCCTCTCCCACTGAGTCCAAAAGACTGTTCTATACATCTGTGTCTCTTTTGCTGTCTCGCATACAGGGTTATCATTACCATCTTTCTAAACTCCATATATATGCGTTAGTATACTGTATTAGTGTTTTTCTTTCTGGCTTACTTCACTCTGTATAATAGGCTCCAGTTTCATCCACCTCATTAGAACTGACTCAAATGCATTCTTTTTATAGCTGAGTAATATTCCATTGTGTATATGTACCACAACTTCCTTGTCCATTCATCTGGTGATGGACATCTAGGTTGCTTCCATGTCCTGGCTATTGTAAACAGTGCTACAATGAACATTGGGGTACACGTGTCTCTTTCAATTCTGGTTTCCTCAGTGTGTATGCCCAGCAGTGGGAACAAAATAGAAAGCCCGGAGATAAATCCACACACCTATGGACATCTTATCTTTGACAAAGGAGGCAAGAATATACAATGGAGAAAAGACAATCTCTTTAACAAGTGGTGCTGGGAAAACTGGTCAAACACCTGTAAAGGAATGAAACTAGAACACTTTCTAACACCATACACAAAAATAAACTCAAAATGGATTAAAGATCTAAACGTTAAGACCAGAAACTATAAAACTCCTAGAGGAAAACATAGGCAAAACACTCTCTGACATATATCACAGCAGGATCCTCTATGACCCACCTCCCAGAGGAATGGAAATAAAAGCAAAAATAAACAAATGGGACCAATTAAACTTAAAAGCTTTTGCACAATGAATGAAACTACAAGCAAGGTGAAAAGACAGCCTTCAGAATGGGAGAAAATAATAGAAAACAAAGCCACTGACAAAGAATTAATCTCAAAAATATACAAGCAACTCCTATAGCTCAATTTCAGAAAAATAAATGACCCAATCAAAAAATGGGCCAAAGAACTAAACAGACATTTCTCCAAAGAATACACACAGATGGCTAACAAACACATGGAAAGATGCTCAACATCACTCATTATCAGAGAAATGCAAATCAAAACCACAATGAGGTACCATTTCATGCCAGTCAGAATGGCTGCAATCCAAAAGTCTACAAGCAATAAATGCTGGAGAGGGTGTGGAGAAAAGGGAACCCTCTTACACTGTTGGTGGGAATACAAACTAGTACAGCTACTATGGATAACAGTGTGGAGATTCCTTAAAAAACTAGAAATAGAACTGCCATATGACTCAGTTATTTTTTCAAAACAGAAAATCTAAACATTTTCCACAGAGTATTCCAGATTCCAAAGAACGTGGAGGTAACTAATTTTACGGCAGCATAGGTATGCGAAAGGAAATAATAGCAACCCCTAGATCACCACCACAGTCCCCCCTTGTACTGCATCTCAGACCTGCTGAAATCACTAAGCCCAAGAGGAAGGCTGAAGGAGAAGCTAAAGAAGAAAAAGCCCAAGGGAAGTGTGAACCAAATAGGGGATGGGCATTCTTTCCTGCTAATGTTGTTCTTTCTAAAAAGGCACCTTGCAGAAAGTGGAGGTACAAGGTGAATCATGTGTATTTTGGTTTTTACTTTTATTTGCATTTATTTTTTGTGGCATTTATTCCCGGGCCATAAGTTTTTGTATCTTCAGTTTCTTCTGGGATATCTTTTTGTTCTGTGCAACCTCTTCTGGTTTAGAAAAAATATGGTTTTTTTTCAGTTAAGGCTCACCTCCATGTGGCAAGGAGAGCTCATGTATGGGTTGATTCGGCCATGAGCTCTGGAAGTCCTGCGGGCTTTGTTCACCTGGATGTGCTCAATAACCAGAGAATCTACATCTAAGCCCTCAAGTTCAGTATTACTCTCTGCATTTTTGAGCATGTACAGTAAAACTTCCACACTCCTTTTGGGCCACCGACCCTGCATCCAGCCCGTTTGGCCTGTGCACACCTGCCAACTCCACCACTGTAATGATGGAATGGTATACATTGCTTCTTTAAAGTGACCTCCTTCAGATACTTGGTGGCTTTTTGGATATGCACACCCTTAATGGCCTGGGCAGTTTGACGAATGTTCTTCAAGTGAACACAAAGATCTGAACCTCTTGATCTGCATGATTTTGTGAGGTTTTCTGGGTCAAGTGAAGACTGTATCATTTTTAGAGGTCACCTCAGGCAACTGATTGGAAAATGAAAGCATGTGTATTTTGTATAATTATGTTTTCCTTTTTCTGTACTACTTGAATTACTGTTTCTATCAGATTTAATATGAATGCAGATATTTACGTTTTTAAAAGCTACTATTAGCACAAACAACCCTTCATTGTTTCAGGGAAGAGTAAATATTACTAACAGATTATCTTAGAAATTGGGTTGAAATGATCATGAGGGTGAACAAGATTTTGCTTTCATGGCTTTAGAAGTATTCTTGGTTGCTAAGAGAAGGGATCCACTGACATTTATAGCTACTATAGCTGTGAAGAAAAGAAAATTCTTTTTTAGGACCTCCTTCCTTTTCTCTGTGCTATCAGAATGACCTTTATGTCCTTAAACTCAGGCCTGTCAAGATCTGATTTCCTTACTCCTTTCCTCACATGCTCCAAGTCTGGTCTGAAGGAGACCAAGTCCCTCAAAGAAGCCAGGGACCATTCTTATTGATTGTGGATCCTTAAATTCTATAGTTTTCAGGACTTCCCTGGCAGTTCAGTGGTTGGGGCTCCACACTTCCACTTTTGGGGGGAAGGATGGGTTTGATCCCAGGTTGGAGAATTGTGATCTTATATGTAGCACTGTGTGGCCAAAAAAAAAAAAAAATTATATTTTTCATTAAATTTCCTCAAATGTAAGGTCTGCTTGTGAAAGGAGTTAACATGTTAAGGTGGGATTATTCCTTCTCTAAACTTCTGTTCAGATCATCAAAAAAGACTTCTTTGGGTTTTGTAGCTTTTCCTTTTTTGCAGACCAGGGGAATAAGGGAAATTGAAAGTTGCTATATACCATTTCTGATGACCACTCAGGATCTTCCTGAAATGTCATGAGTATAAATGAAAATTAGCTTTAATAACATAGACACAACTAGAGGGGAGTAGAAGAGGGACTGAGGAAGAGAAGGGGAAAGTGTGATTGGCTGGATTA
Organism: Bubalus kerabau; assembly: GCF_029407905.1. NCBI lineage: Eukaryota > Metazoa > Chordata > Mammalia > Artiodactyla > Bovidae > Bubalus > Bubalus kerabau. The sequence continues at coordinate 171,143,422 of NC_073624.1, forward strand.
AAATATTCCTGGGCTCTGATTCCATGTCTATTAGACAACCCTCTGAGGGCTGATTCAAGCTTGTCCTGATGATAACAGAGAACTCTGAACAGTGAGCATAAGGATTTATTTGTGGAAACTGACATTCTAATTCTAAAATTAGGACAGAAATGCAATTATATGGAATTAAAATTATATGAAAATTCCAAGGACCTAGAAAACCAAAGCAATCTTTAAAAAAAAGTTTGAAGATTTATATTCCCAGATAAAGATTTACTGTAAACGATAATTAAGAAAATATGGTATTGGTACAAGAATAAAAAGATCAATAGAAGAGCACACGGAGCCCAGAAACAGTCATACATACACAGTCACATGATGAACAAAAAAGACATAACAGCAAATAGTGAGGGAAGGCTAATCTTCTATAAATGGTGCTGAGTCAACTTGTCATCCATATGAAAAACACCATCAACAAAAATTAACTGAAAATGGGACACAAAATGTAAAAACAGTGAAATTTCTAGTATGGCAAAGCATTCTTAAATGAATACATGAAAAGCATGACTCTCAAAAGTAAAAATTGATATACTGGACTTTATTCAAATTAAAAACTTTTGCTTTAATAGGCAAGTCAGAAACTGAGAAAAAATATTTGCAAAACATATCTGATAGACTTTTTCTAGCATTAAAGAACTTATACTCAATGAAACAATCCAGTTTTAAAAAGAGTGGCAAAAGACAAGAACAAAATCCAGTTTATCAATTTTTACTTTTGAGAGTCATTCTTTTAGTGTAATATTTAAGAATGCTTTGTGAAGCTAGACATTTCACCATCTAACTTTACATTTTGTGTTCCATTTTCAGTTAATTTTTGTTGATAGTGTTTTTTCATATGGATGACAAGTTGACTCAGCACCATTTATAAAAGACTAGCCTTCCCTCTGGAGAAGGCAATGGCACCCCACTCCACTACTCTTGCCTGGAAAATTCCATGGACGGAGGAGCCTGGTAGGCTGCAGTCCATGGGGTCGCTAAGAGTTGGACATGACTGAGCCACTTCACTTTCACTTTTTACTTTCATGCACTGGAGAAGGAAATGGCACCTCACTCCAGTGTTCTTGCCTGGAGAATCCCAGGGACGGGGGAGCCTGGTGGGCTGCCGTCTATGGGGCTGCACAGAGTCGGACACAACTGAAGTGACTTAGCAGCAGCCTTCCCTCACTATTTGCAGGTATGTCTTTATTGTTCGGAATGCGAAATCAAGTGGTCCATAGAAAGCATCACTATGAACAAAGCTAGTGAAGATAATGGAATTCCAGTTAAGCTATTTCAAATCCTAAATGATGCTGCTGTGAAAGTGCTGCACTCCACATGCCAGCAAATTGGGAAAACTCAACAGTGGTCACAGGACTGGAAAAGGTCAGTTTTCATTCCAATCTCAAAGAGAGGCAATGCCAAAGAATGTTCAAACTACTGCACAATTGCACTCATCTCACATGCTAGCAGAGTAATGCTCAAAATTCTCCAAGCCAGCTTCAATAGTACGTGAACTGTGAACTTCCAGATGTTCAAGCCGGATTTAGAAAAGGCAGAGGAACAAGAGATCAAATTGCCAACATCCGCTGGATCGTCAAAAAAGCAAGAGAGTTCCAGAAAAACATCTATTTCTGCTTTATTGACTATGCCAAAGCCTTTGCGTGGATCACAACAAACTGTGGAAAATTCTTCAAGAGATGGGAATACCAGACCACCTGACCTGCCTCTTGAGAAATCTGTATGCAGGTCAAGAAGCAACAGTTAGAACGGGACATGGAACAACAGACTGGTTCCAAATAGGAAAAGGAGTATCTCAAGGCTGTATACTGTTACCCTGCTTATTTAACTTATATGCAGAGTACATCATGAGAAATGCTGGACTGGATGAAGCACAAGCTGGAATCAAGATTGCAGGGAGAAATATCAATAACCTCAGATATGCAGATGACACCACCCTTATAGCAGAAAGCAAAGAACTAAAGAGCCTCTTGATGAAAGTGAAAGAGGAGAGTGAAAAAGTTGCCTTAAAACTCAACATTCAGAAAACTAAGATCATGGCATCTGGTCCCATCACTTCATGGCCAATAGATGGAGAAACAAAGGAAACAGTGAGAAGCTTTATTTTGTTGGGCTCCAAAACCACTGCAGATGGTGACTGCAGCCATGAAATTAAAAGATGCTTGCTCCTTGGAAGAAAAGTTATGACTAAACTAGACAGCATATTAAAAAGCAGAGACATTACTTTGCCAACAAAGGTCCGTCTAGTCAAAGCTTTGGTTTTTCCAGTAGTCATGTATGGATGTGAGAGTTGGACTGTAAAGAAAGATGAGTGCCAAAGAGTTGATGCTTTTGAACTGTGGTGTTGGAGAAGACTCTTGAGAGTCCCTTGGACAGCAAGGAGATCCAACCAGTCCATTATAAAGGAAATCAGTCCTGAATATTCATTGGGAGGACTGATGCTGAAGCTGAAGCTCCAAAACTTTGGCCACATGATGCGAAGAACTGACTCATTTGAAAAGACCCTGATGTTGGGAATGATTGAAGGTGGGAGGAGAAGGGGACGACAGAAGATGAGATGGTTGGATGGCATCACCAACCCGATGGACATGAATTTGAGCAAGCTCAGGGAGTTGGTGATGGACAGGGAAGCCTGGCGTGCTGTAGTCCATGGGGTCACAGAGTTGGACAGGACTGAGCGACCGAACTGAACTTTATTGTTCATCATGTGACTGATGAACAGCAAGGTGGGTAACAAATAAACACATGAAAAGACACTCAACATTATCAGCCAATAGATAAAAGAAATCAGAATCACAATTTAGACACACCCACTAGAATAACTAAAATTAAAAGGATTTTCCATACTAACTGTTGGCAAGTATGTGGAGGAACAGGAAGAGAAACTTTTTCACTGCTGGTGGAGATATGGTACAACCATTTTGGGAAAACTGGTAACTTCATAAAAATGTAAACAAACACCTCATATTACCTAGCCATCCTATTCCTAGGTATTTACTGAAGAAAAACTGAAGCATATGGCCACACAAAGACATTATACAGATATTTATAGCAGCTGTATAGCCCCTCAGATGGGAACAACCCGAACTTCCATCAACAGGTAGATGGAAAAACAAACTGTGGTATTTCCAAGTAATGGATTGCTACTGCTACTGCTAAGTCACTTCAGTCGTGTCCGACTCTGTGCAGCCCCATAGACGGCAGCCCACCAGGCTCCCCCGTCCCTGGGATTCTCCAGGAAAGAACACTGGAGTGGGTTGCCATTTCCTTCTCCAATGCTTGAAAGCGAAAAGGGAAAGTGAAGTCGCTCAGTCGTGTCCGACTCTTAGCGACCCCATGGACTACAGCCCACCAGGCTCCTCCGTCCATGGGATTTTCCTGGCAAGAGTACTGGAGTGGGTTGCCATTGCCTACTCACTAAAAAATGAATGAATGAATTTCAACCTAAAATAATCATGCTGCAGAAATAAAGTACATACTAAATAATTCTATTTATATAAAATTCTAGAAAATACAAACTAATCTATATAGTCATGGGAGCAGAGGAGACTTCTGAAAGTAACGGATATCTTCATTATCTTGATTTTGGTGATGATTTCTTACTTCAAATTATCCAAACATATCAAAGAGTACATTATAAATATGTGTAGTTTATTGTGTCAATCATACCTGTTCAAGAAAAAAGTTTTCTGGGAGGTGGTAATACCACTTGGTTCTGCTACACTGTGAGCTCCCCTGGAGCTTGGGTGACTCCTTCTAGAGCCATCAGGACACTGGACACGCCTGTAAGAGACCCTTGGGGTAAGGAAAGTTAAGTAGCTGCTGCTGCTGCTGCTAAGTCACTTCAGTCATGTCCGACTCTGTGCAACCCCATAGACGGCAGCCCACCAGGCTCCCCCGTCCCTGGGATTCTCCAGGCAAGAACACTGGAGTGGGTTGCCATTTCCTTCTCCAATGCATGGAAGTGAAAAGTGAAAGTGAAGTCGCTTCAGTCATGTCCGACTCTGTGCGACCCCATAGACGGCAGCCTACCAGGCTCCTCCGTCCATGGGGTTTTCCAGGCAAGAGTACTGGAGTGGGGTGCCATTGCCTTCTCCCAAAGTTAAGTAGAGGTGATGGCAATTGACTGAGCACGTTTGGAGAACAGGGCTGACTTTATTTCCTTCCACTGCTCAACACAGCACTTGTCCTTCAGATAAGCCCAGCTCCTTTGAACCTCTAGCCCCTTCTCATCATTCAGGTCTAGGTATGAATATCAAGTGCCTTCACTGAGTGCCAATTCTAAATTGCTTTCTATCCCTCATTTTGTCCTAGAGGCACTTCCTGTATTTCTCTTTTCTTCATGGCATGTATCACAATCAGAAATTATTAATGTAGTTATTTCAATTATCTATTTGCTTCCTTCCTCTTTTATGCTGCTGACATCCCACAGATCCCTTCACAGGAGGTACATGCACCCTATAGGTGCCTTAACTGTTGGTTGACAACTCACAGCTGCCCCTGTGAATGACTGACTGAAATGAGAGGTGGGTGGGGGAAGAAGGGCACAAAAGTTTGGCTCCTTGGCAGTAAGGAGCCCTACCTCTGTGGCACAATTGTGTACAGTTCCCTGAGATCTGAATAGAGCTAGTCTCCACCTGAGGCCACGTTCTTGCTTAGCTTTACCTTTTTTCCCTGCCCTGTCCTGCTTTCGTCACTTCCCTAATAAATCCCTCAAAAAATTCTCATCTCAGGCTCTGCTTCTGGGAAATCTGACTGACACCCTTGGTTAGCTTCATGAGGGACTATTTTGTTCATCCCCCTGGAACATATTCTCTTCTTAGGTTCTGCTTATGACCTTCTCCCCATCTAAGAATGAGGGAATATCTTTGTCCCACCCTAAGAACAGTGCCTGGAACACAGGAGGCCCTCAGTAAGTGTGCTGAATGAATACAGGGGCGTGCACTGGGGTCTGTTTTATAGCTTAGCTGATCTGGCCTAGAGGCATTGTGAGTCATAGCTGGTAAAAAGCAACTGAGTGGTTCAGAGATGGGGCCAGGCCTCGGACAGCAGCTTGGCATCTTCAACACATCCTCCAGGTGAGGCACGACATGTGAGGATTATGGGGGAAGGGTCCTCTGGAAAGATGCAACCTCAAGGGTGGGCCTGGCTCTATCCTAAGGCCCTACGTGGTCTTCCAGAGACATGTCCCTGAACCACATCAAGTGGACAGTACTGCCCAGGTTTGTGTGAAAAATAAGCGTGTGTTGAATCAATGGAGACCTCTTAACAGAGGGAACCCTGCCCCAGGGTTCTTTTCACTCTCCATGGAGCAAAGAGGAATTTAAAAGAAAACATAGTCCTCTTTCTCGCATAACAGAATCAGCACTTATAGGAGTGAGGAAAGGGAGTATGGGACATGTCTGTTACCTGGACTTTAGTTTCCTTGAGCATGTAGTCTGCTTGGGATAAAAGTCATGCCCAGTCTGCACAACCACTGTTGGCTCAGGTCCTAAGCATATATGGGTCCTAGCCCATGGCACATGCCTTCACCGAACTGACTACAAGGGACTGTGATCTAAACACACACATCAGGCTTCCCAGATGGACCAGGAATATCTTGAGGGCAGGCATAGGCTATGCTTGGGACCCTCTAACCAAACCACAGCCTGGCACAAAGCAGATGTCAGTTCAAAGTTGTAAAATAAGTGAATGATAAGGGCAGCAACGCTGTTGGGTATGTTAGACGTCCACCAGATACTTTTCAGAATGTAGATCTAGCACTGCCTTTGTAGTCCTTCAGTAGCGCCCTCTCACCCACAGAAGGAAGTCTAAACTTTGGAGACTGCCTGTACAGCACCCTCACAGAGGACCCTGGTCTCCCTTTCCAGCTTTCTACCCCAAGCTCTTCCTCACATGCACAACACTGGCAGCCCTTCATTCTGCCTAGAGGCTCTCCCTTATCCACCCACAACGTACCTGTCAAAATTCCTGTGCATCTTTACTTGTCTCTGCTATCATTCCCTCCTTTCCTAAGGGCCTATTAACCCCTTCCAGCAGCCACTCAGCACTCAAGAGAACAGGGGTGCTTAATCAGCCTATCTAGCCCCAAGACCCGAAAGTGGTCTTTGGAGATGTTTCCAGGAAGACTGCTGCTAGGCGAGTGGGCAGGGATGGACTCCTCAGTGGCCAGCAGTTTGCTAGCCCTGAGCACCGTCGCAGGCCTGAGCCTTGTCCACCAGGCCTCGTGGTTTTAGGGAATAGGGGGTAGAACAACTCTGCTGAGCAGGCTGCTCACCCATACTCTTGCTCCCCAGCAGTGCCCCTGGCTCGCCTTTATCATTCTGGACATCGGGGCTTGAGAAGCAAGGGCGCAGCCCGAGTCACCCGGGTCCTCGTGGCTACGCTCCGGGCGTCCGTGCGCCTGACAAGGCCCGCCAGGCCCTCGCCCTGGAGGCCTTTGGATGCCTGGGCTGGGGCTACACCAGCCGCCTGTGGGAGCAGCTGCGGCAGTTCTGGACCGACCACTGCTCGCGGCGCTTCTCACCGCGACGCCCGCCGCTGCGCCGCATCTCCTCCATGTCCACCTTCTACCTGTTGGACCACCAGACGCGCCAGGCGGAGCTGGGCCTCAGCTACGGCTCGCCCCGCACGCGCCTCAGCGACGAGGCCTTCGTGTTCCGCGGCGGACGGTGGATCGCCGAAGGCCAGCCAGTGTGGTCGCGGCCGCAGCTGCCCTCGCAGACCATCGCGGGCTGGAAGGCACAGGTGCAACGAGTCAAGAGCCAAGTGCTGCTGGAGGAGAACAACTACCTGAAGCTGCAGCAGGAACTGCTTATGGACATGCTGACGGAGACCACAGCCCGAATGCACCTGCTAGAGAAGAAGCTCGACCACGAGGCAAGCCCGGCTGCCGCGGCGTGTTCCTGGCCGAGGAAGATGCGCAAGCGCGAAGGCGCGGGCAGCCTGCCCATGCTCGAGCCGCGGGCTCTGGAGTCGCGGTGACGCAATAAAACCCGTGCGGCGCATGCGCACCTCGGTCGTCACCTCAGGCGCGTCGCTCGGGACCTGGCGAGCATTGCGCACGCTGCGTGCGTTCAGGGAGGATCACTTCCGGCCTGTGGTGGACCGGGAACTCACCCACAGCCGGTCTCGGGAGAATGCGATAGGGCTGTGTAGGAAGATGTTTGCAGCCCGCTGGGAAAGCGCAATGGGAGCCATGCTGGCAACAGGCAGTGTCTAGGGGGCGAGGATGGCAGGCGGTGAAGCGCAGTGACAGCGAAGGCTTTCTTGGCCTAAGGGACGGAGGACAAAGTCCGGGAGGCGGGGGAAACCCGGGCTCAGGCACGGAGGGTGCAGTTGGGCTGGCGGGTCAAGGACCTTGCACTTGGCCCTTCCCTCCTTGAGGCGCTCCCTGGAGGGGTTTCAGCCTGAGTTCAGGATAAGACTGTATTTTACGACCTGGAAACTGTTTTGAGACAGAAGCCTTCTCGAAACTTTGGGCTCTGCCTCCCCGTCCTGGCTGTACGGCTTTTGGTCAGACACTTTACCGGCTTCTTTCTAAAAGGACTGGTCGGAGGTACAAATAAGCGCTCTCTGGAGCCAGTCTAGTGCACAGATAGGATTTGCTCAATCCACTTTTTTACAGTTTTGCGTGAGTTGCCAACACGTACAAATCTGGAGATTTTGCATTAAAATCCAGATTTTCTGTGTTCTCCCGAAAACCCAGGAAATTTAGCCATCACGGACCTTGGTTTTGCCCAACAGCAATCGCCTGACTTGTGGCTGTCGTCACCTGGTCAGCTTCACTCGTTTCCTCCTATAGGTGTCTGATTTTTGAACTGCTTCTAGATCTGTTCCAGATGGGTGTTCTCTCTCCGAATATGGGGGCCCCCTCTCCGTGCCCAGGGTATCATATCAGGTCCCTTTCGTGAGTGTGTTGTGAGTGATGTGGCTGCACAAGGAGGTGGTGACACTGGTCTTTGGTATCTGCAGCCTTTCCCCGGGATACAGACAGGCGATGTCAGCATCCAGTAAGTCCAGGAAGATTCCAAAACATTTCCCTAGAGCCACGTGAAATCTTTTGAGAGAAGTGGGTGTCCTGCCTTACCCTAACTTGCTTTCAGGAGAAAGACTAGGGGTTACTAAACCATTACTCTGTACAAAATGGAGCCAAAACAACACAACATGTCAGTAGACATTAAGCTTAAAAATATTTCTTTTGATTAGTACTCTTTTGTACTTTAATAATTCTGTATTTATATAGTTGTTCAGTCGCCCAGTTGTGTCCAACCCTTTGTGACTGCATGGGCTGTAGCACAGCAGGCCTCTCTGTCCCTCACCGTCTCCTGAAGTTTGCCCAAGTTCATGTCCATTGCATCAGTGATGCCATCCAGCCCTCTCATCTTCTGACGCCCTCTTTTCCTTCTGCCCTCAATCCTTCCCAGCATCAAGGGCTTTTCCAATGAGTGGGCTGTTGACATCAGATGACCAAAATACTGGAGCTTCAGCTTCAGTATCAGTCCTTCCAGCCACTATTCAGGGTTGATTTCCCTTAAGATTGACTGGTTTTATCTCCATGCTGTCCAAGGGACCCTCGGGAGTCTTCTCCAGCACCACAGTTCCAAGGCATCAATTCTTTAGCGCTCTGCCTTCTTTCCGATTCAACCCTACGTGGGGTTGAACACTGGGAAGACCATAGCCTTGATCATATGGACTTTTGTCAGCAATGTCTGTGCTTTTCCACACACTGTCTAGGTTTGTCATAGCTTTCCTATCAAGAAGCAAATGTCTTCTGATTTCATGGCTGCAGTCACCATCTGCAGTGATTTTAGAGCCCAAGAAAAGGAAATCGGTTACTACTTCCACCTTTTCCCTCTCTATTTGCCATAAAGTAATGGGGCCGGAAGCCATGAACTTAGTTTTTTTTAATATTAATTTTAAGCCAGCATTAATATTTTATATCAACATGGGTTAAAATATTTTGAATAGTTGTAGTGGTGACATAAGATTTTCTTTGAGAATAACTTAGAAAATAAAAAATATGCAGAAAAGGAAATGAGAAGGGAGTCAAAACAATGCCCAAAGAGGGGGAAAACAATATAAGGCACTGATGGAGAAACTAAGTGGAAGAGGGAGATACACAGGACCACATGTTGTATGATTTTGTTTATATAAAATATCCAGAAGAGGCAAATGCATAGCTGGTGGGGCAAGGGGAGTGGGAAGGAGGAAGTGGCTGCTTAACAGGAGCAGGCTTTCCTTTTGAGTTAAAGAAAAATATTTTTGAGGTGTAATGGTTGTACAACATTGTAAATGTGGCACATTCTAAAATGTACATTCTAAAAGCCACTGAATTGTACATATTAGTGACTTGTGTGAATTTTACTGCCATAAATTGTTTTTAAGGAGGAAAGTACGTTAAAGCCAGAGATAAAAACTATTCAGTATGGGGAAATAGGAAAAATCATGAAGGTGATCTGAGAGTGCCTGAAGTTGAGGAATGTTGCTTTGGTCAGAGCACTTGAAAAGAAATAGTTGATTCTCTAGAACAGAGAAAAATATCTGCCCTGACAGAGCAGCAACAGACGGAGAGCCCTATGTTTAAGGAAGGGCATCCAAGTGGATAAAGGACCCAGATCAAATGGGGAGGATGATATTTTGAGATATCCACCTTTGTTCTTTCTGCTCTGAAGTTTCAGCCCTTGACTAAGGCAGCAAGCTCGTTGCCCCAGGCAATGTGACAGAACCAAAAGTAGGAACAAAGGACTTTTTGTGGCTTTCTTCTTCTACAGCTCACTTGTGTCTGACTCTTTGCAAGTCCATGGAATTCTCCAGGCCAGAATACTGGAGTGGGTAGCCTTTTCCTTCTCCAGGGGATCTTCCCAACCCAGGGATCGAACCCAGGTCTCCCACATTGCAAGCAGACTATTTACCTACTTTCCTTTCCTTTCTTCTACAGCTCAGAACTCTGGGGAACAGCTTTGCAAAAATATTTTATGGGCTTGAGGAGAGAGGTGGAAAAGGCTGTACATTTGTCTACAGCAAGAGGAAAGATGAAGGGAAATGGAAGTAGAAATCCTGGGAGGTCTTCCATCATGGAAAAAAGTCCTTCCTTGATCCTACATTACCTTCCAGCTACTGCCCCACTTCTCTGCTTTCCTTGTTACTAAACTCCCCAAAGTTGTTTACGTTCACTGTCTTCAATTCCTCCCCTTCCTCTTTGCTCTTAGTTCCCCTCAGCTTTGAATCCCACCTCCAGCGCTCCCCAGCCCGCTCTTGTCGGGATAACGCTGACTCCAGTCCTGGTAAGGCCTCTGGCCGGTTCTCCTTCCTCATCTAGGCCCGTCAGCAGCATTTCTTACAGTGGACCCCTTGTCTTCCCTAGGCTTCTAGGGCACTACCCTCTTCTGATTTCTCTCCTACCTCACAGTCGCTCCTTCTCAGTGTTTTGCTGATTTTACTCACTTCCTTCAGGTGTCTACTTAAATGTCACCTTTTCAGTGAAGTTTTCCCTAACGACGTTATTTTAAAAGAATGTACATTCTCCCCACACCCAACAAAACCAGCACTGCTCACCCTCCTTTCTTGCTTTGTTTTCTAGCCTTTGTCACCATTTAACATGCTATATGTTATATTTTGTCAATCTCCCTCCACCCGCTCTGCCCCAACTGGAGTAAGTTTCACGTGTGCATGCTTGTGTGTGTGCGTGCGTGCTCAGTCACTCAGTCATGTCCTTTGTTTCCCTGTGGGCTGTAGCCCACCAGGCTCCTCTGTCCATGGGATTTCCCAGGCAAGAATACCGGAGTAGATTGCAATTTCCTTCTCCAGGGGATCTTTCGAGTGCAGGGATCAAATCCATGTCTCCCGTGGCTACTGTATTGGTAGGCAGTTTCTTCACCATTGAGCCAAGAGTTTTTTCCTGTATTTTTCCTTTGTATCTTAGTGTAGTAAGTGCCTTTCTGCTTCCAGGCTTTCTCCTAAGCCTCAGCAGCTCTCCCAACCCACAAATGTAGCCTGAGAATGTAGGAGACTTAATACCTTCTGGGGCAACCTCCAGTAGAAGACAGATACCAAAACACACTTTGTTGAATTTTCCTTCTACTATTTTCCTCACTCTTTCTCTCTCAGTTCCTGGGATCATCTACCAAATAAACTGCACCCAAGTTCTAGGCTTAGGCTCTGCTTTTATGGAGATTGAAGCTAAGACAGTTAGTAGTAAGTAGCACTAGAAGGCGGGCCATAGGGAAAGGAATCTACAACTAGATCACCCACCATTCAAAAGGCAACAGAGACCTCTCACCACTGTTGGTGAGTAGGATGCTAGTAACCCCTAGCATAAGACTCTTTGGTAGACTGGAAGGAGACAGAAGTTGAAGGGAAAGTTTGGCTTATATAGTTAGTAGCTTGGGCACATGAAAGATATAACGGTAGCTGTAATTACAAGGATTATGAAGGTGGTTAACTTTTCCAAATTGCCTTAGAAGATTTGAAGAAAAAATTAAAGGCTCTTAGCCCACTCCACTCAGGGCATGATGTGAAAGCCAGAAAGTCTCCCAAGGCAACGTGTAAAGAAATGCTCACTTCTGTGGCCAGGAAGTAAGTGTGATGAAAACAAGGCTCAAGACTTAATCAAGGGCAACAGAGCTGCAGAGGAGACCTGTGCATCCTTAACAGCTTATCCTGTACTAAATTCAAACCTTTTAAAGAGAAGGAATAGGACCCTAAGGCCTGGCATGGGGATATTTGGGTGGATGTATCTAAGAACCTTGAACCCTCAGAGCTCCTGAACCCTTTGGCTAGCATCAGCTACTCTTTTGCTTGATAGAAAAGAACAGCCTTATTTTTCCTGGAGATGGTGCAACAATCTCACCGAGGTAGACGAGGTAAACATCTTATAAAACAATGCTAATCCTTATGAAGCTCCACCTCTCATTGCCTCTATACCAGTAACTAGTATTGAGTCTCAGCATACCCAAGCCATGAAGCACAGTCCCTACTTGATTACCCAAAAGGTTGCAGGACATGTCTAACCACAGGACCTCTGGGGTAACGGACAAGGGAGGGGATCTTGAGGGTAACTGATGGGGGTGAGAGGGTATATAAGACTGGGTAGGAAGTTGATTGGAGAAGGCAATGGCAACCCACTCCAGTACTCTTGCCTGAAAAATCCCATGGACTGAGGAGCCTGATAGGCTACAGCCCATTGGATTGCGAAGAGTCGGACACGATTGAGCGACTTCACTTTCACTTTTCACTTCCATGCATTGGAGAAGGAAATGGCAACCCACTCCAGTGTTCTTGCCAGAGTATCCCAGGGACAGGGGAGCCTGGTGGGCTGCTGTCTATGGCTGCACAGAGTCGGACATGACTGAAGCGACTTAGCAGCAGCAGCAGGAAGTTGATTGCAATGGAAGCATTTCCCATGACTCAAGATTTAATGTTCTGCCAAGAACACCCAGAACTCATTCTAACGTGCTGCTGATGACTCTGGTAACTTGGACATGATGGTAGTCTAAGGTCAGTGAGGTGGAGATGCCAGAATTGCCTTGGCTGAGCTCTTTAAAGGGGTCTGAAGGCTACGGGGAAGTGGAAATATCAGAATGAGTTTATTACATGAGACCAGAAGATTCACCATTTGACTCTGTTCTCTGGGAGCTGCTCAGAGGATGCTCCTTTGGCTAAGGCAGAAGAAATATGACAGTGGTTGGGCAGGGGGGTTGGTGTGGGGCGGGGTGGGCATTGCTTCATTTAGAAGGTGTTGATGGCTGTCCCCAGTAGGCCTGGTTTGAAAGCAGGAAATGCTGCTGTGGAACTGGGCTCCTTAGTGTCACTGGGGATGATGGGATTCAGGAATGGCATTTAACCATTCCAGATGGTGACTTTTACCAATCAGAAGCCAGGGGGGCATTTTTATCATACTTTGCACAAGATTGGAGTGGTAACTTGGGGGCCCTTGCTTCTGCAAGATCTGTGGTAATGATGGTAATCGGTCAGTGTTCTTGGGTGCAAAATAAATGGGCAGCCAATGGAGGCAGAGAGTAAGTGATAGAAAGTGTGGGGAACGAGGATGAGACATGCCAGCAGAGATCTGACAGTCTTGCTATTAAAAAGCCTTACTTACTATTAGATCAGTATTTAGATACATCCTAGGAAAGGTGGGTAAGAAATGCTCCAAATAGACAAGTTTTTCCATCACTGCAGTAGAGTGGCAGGTTTGACATACAAATCGAGTTATTGAAAAACACTTAAAAACTAGATATCTTCCATACCCAAGAACATGGAGCAAGATCTGTACCAAGCACAGATATCAACAAGGAGACTGGACAGTGTGAGATGCTGATGTATGGCGTGCAGGGAAATGAATGCTACAGTGACTAAGCAAATTCAGACCTTCTGTGGATGTCTTCGTTCAGGCTGCTGTAACAAAATTTCATAGACTGCGGGGAGGGGCTTATAAACAACCAAAATTAGTTTCTCATAGCTCTAGAGGGTAGAAATCTTAGATCAGGGTGCTAGCATGATTAAGTGGGGCCCTCTTGCAGATGGCCAACTTCTTGTATCCTCACATGGCAGAGAGCAGAGGTGGGAAGCGAGCTCTCTTGTGACCCTCATAAAGGCCCTAATCCCATCATGTGGGCTCCATGTCATGATTTCATCTAATCTGAATCATCTCCTAAGGCCCCATTTCCTAATTCCATCATATTGCAGCATAGGGTTTTGACATATGCTATGGACATGTTCAGTCCTCAACAGGAGGCAAATCCCAGAACTGGAACCAAGCCCAGCAGGCAGCAGTGATGAGACCAGGACCTCTACCTGCAGCCACAGTGCTCCCCACTTAACCCACCCCATCAGTCCAGGTGATAAATGGAAGCAGGGCTAGGTAAAAACGTCAGTGGTTTCGCTTTTACAAGATGAAGAGTTATGAGGATGGATGGTGGTGACGACTGTCCAACAATGTGAATATGTATGTTTAATACCACCAAACAGAACTCTGAAGAATGATTAAGATGGTAAATTTTTTGTCATGTGTATTTTATCATAATAAAAAAAAATTGTGGTGACTGTGTAGAGATTGGGGGCTGGAATAGAATATTAGCTAAAGGAGCAGAAGAAGCAAGCAAAACAGCTCTTAAGAAGAAAAGCAATCTGAAAAAGAGTATGTGACCACAAAACAACCTGCAAATCCCAGGATAGAAGTGCTTTCTAGAATACATGTAGGATAAAAGGAGGGAGGAGCAGAATGTGACTTCCAAGCAGGTGTAGAAAATGGTCATGTGTTCGGGAAAGCCAAGGCATTGGCCTTGCATTGGTTAGGTTGGGGCTATGCCCTCTTGCCTTTTGGGACCCAGCTGACCTGTTGGGCCTCCCTGATAGCTCAGTTGGTAAAGAATCCGCCTTCAATGCAGGAGACCCTGGTTCAATTGCTGGGTTGGGAAGATCCACTGGAGAAAGGGATAGGCTACCCAGCCCAGAATTCTTGGGCTTCCCTTGTGGCTCAACTGGTAAAGAATCTGCATGCAATGCAGGAGACCCAGGTTCGATCCCTGGGTCGGGAAGATCCCCTGGAGAAGGGAAAGGCTACCCACTCCAGTATTCTGGCTTGGAGAATTCCATGGATTGTGTAGTCCTTGGGGTCGCAAAGAAGCGGACACGACTAAACAACAACTTCACAGTTCATCTAGGGCGTTCCGCAGAAAACCACCCGTTTCCCCTCTGTCTGGCTTTCTCTGCTTTTCCCGTTCCCATCTAGCTGAGCTCTGAACAGCCTCCTGTTGTCACCTACCATTGCTCCTGCCTCCCCCACCAGTTTCACGTGTCTCCTACCTCGTACTCCTGGGGCCACTCCTACCAAGACTGCTCTCCTCTAGTCAGTCTGTGCATGGCCTTGCCTGCCTTTGATTTTCAGACATGTCTAGGACATGGAGCAGATCACTCAGAAGCCGGTGCCCACGGGTGCTCTGTGTACATCTGTACACGTGTGGGTGGGATTACCACAGAAGTCCGTGGCAACCAGAGGGGCTGGGCAGGGACCAAAGGCCCACAGAGCATGCTTGGTCACTAGGAATGGTGCTGACAGAGAGGGAGGTGGCCTTGCATGGGACCCCAGAGCAAGAGTGGGCTAGGGCGGGAATCAGTACCAGCTGTCTCTGGAGCACAGTTTAGGAACCTTGGTTCCTGCCTGCTTGGGAGGCACCGCCGGTGGTGTGTCTGCTGCTTTCTGTCCTCTTCTAATATATTGCACCTGCTGCTGGGGCTGCTAAGTCGCTTCAGTCGTGTCCAACTCTGTGCGACCCCATAGACGGCAGCCCACCAGGCTCCCCCGTCCCTGGGATTCTCCAGGCAAGAACACTGGAGTGGGTTGCCATTTCCTTCTCCAATGCATGGAAGTGAAAATGAAGTGCTCAGTCGTGTCCAACTGTTCGCAACCCCATGGACTGCAGCCCACCAGGCTCCTATGTCCATGGGATTTTCCAGGCAAGAGTACTGGAGTGGGGTGCCATCGCCTTCTCTGAATATACTGCACCTACAGAAGTTTAACAATACTGTAGTATCATCAGTCTGTTTCCAACTGATCCATGTCCAACCTAGCTCTAATCATCCAGGGCTGGCTTGAAGTAAGGGAAACAGGGTCATGGGACTTCTGTGTATTCAAGAGGGACTAGGGGTGGGTTTGGAACTTTGAGATCCATGTCCTGGGGTCATAGCAATGGTTCCACAACTCTCCGGAGAGAAAGTAAAGGCAAGTCAATGGCTTGGGGTGCAGCCTCTGTGTAGCATAAAAAGTGAAAGGCAGATAGGGGAGTGGGGCCTAACCCTTGAGCCATAAGCAGACCTATAAACATATCAGCTAGTTACAATGAATGGACATTATTTGGTTCCTGACTTCAAGCAAACAAAACAACAACAAAAAACCCACTACCAAAACAAGGAATGCAAAACAATAAGGGAAGGATTAAAAAGAGACTGAATATTTGATAATATTACAGAATTGCTAGGAAATTGCCTGGTGGTCCAGTGGTTGAGACTCAGCACTTCCACTATTGGGCACCTGCATTTGAGCTCTGGCTAGGGAACTAAGATCTCACAGGCTACATGGTATGACCAAAAAAAAAAAAAAGAATTGCTAAATTTTTGTAGGTGTGATATATAAGCATTAGATTATTTTTTAAAATCTTCTATAAAAACAATTTACTGGCGTATTTACAGATTAAAAAGATAAGATGTCTGGAATTTGTTTCTGAAGTCTTGGAGTGAGTAGGTATAGTGGGTAAATGTATAGATAAAAAAGATTTGGTCTTAAGTGTTATGGAAGCTGGGTGATGGGTACATGAGGGTTCATCAGACTGTTCTCTAATTTTGTGTATAACTGATATTTTCTGTAATAAATCTTTTCAAAGGAATGAAAAAGGAAGCCTTAATTTTCCTTGTAACCATTACAGAGGTTTAATTAGAAATTAGAAATCTCCTCACAAAAAAAATACCAAGCCCGGATGTCTGCATAGGCAAGGCTCCACCAAACTCTCAAGGAACAGATCATTCCAACCATAAAAGAACAAACTTATCTGGAGAACAGAAAGAGAACATTCCTCAGCTTTGAGGTCAAAACCAGCCAAGGACTGTATGCAAAAGAAAACCACAGGCCATTCTCACCAGAAGACAGAACCAGTTAAACTAGAAGTTATAAATAAAAGATAAATGCAAAGTTTCCCAAGAATTAACAAATCATCAGTGCATTCAAATTACAATGTCATTATTGAACTTAATTTATCCCAGGTATACAAAGATGAATTAATGTTAGGAAATCTATAAATGTAATATACCATATAAACAAATTAAAGGAGAAAAAGTGTAGGATAATCTCAATAGATGCCAAAAATGTATTTGATAAATACTTTGTGCACGTGTGTGCTCAGTTTTATCCAGTTCTTTGCAACCATGTAGACTGTAGCCTGCCAGGGTCTTCTGTCCATGGAATTTTCCAGACAAGAATGCTGGAGTGGGTTGCCATTTTTTACTCCAGGGGATCAGACTGGAGTCTTCTGTGTCTCCTGCACTGGCAGGCAGATTCTTTATCACTATCTCATCATAAACTAAAAACAGAAATAAATTTCTAATTTGATGGAATATATCCTCCAAATACTTACAACATTCATTGTTTTTAAAATTTTAAGTATTATTTATTATCTCATCTACTTTTTGTAAACAACTGCATATATTTAAAGTATATAATCAGATGAGTTTTGGCTTATGTATATACCCATGAAACCAACAATACAATCAAGTCATGAATATATTCATTACGCCCAAACTTCTTTGTGTTCCTCAGTAATTCTTCCGTCCTACCCCTCCCCCAGGACACTACTACTCTACTTTTCGTCACATATAGATTATTAATAGTTTTTATTTTTTAGAAATTTCTGCAAATGGATTTATTCAATATGTACTAAAAAAAAAACCCTCTCTACTTTCTGTACATCAGCATTCCTTTTTACAGTGAGTGATATTCCATTGTATGGAAATACCACAATTTGCTTATCTATTCACCTATCGGTAGAAATTTGGGTTTTCCCTAGTTTTGGGCTATTAAAAAAAAAAAAAAAAAGCTGCCAAGAACATTTGTGTACAAGCCTTTCTGTGGACATGTTTTTTTTCTTTTTTTTAAAAAAAATTTATTTTGTTTTGGTGTATAGCTGATGATAGTTTCAGGTGAAGAACAAAGGGACTCAGCCATACATATATCTATTCTCTCCTAAGCTCCCCTGCCATCTGAGGACATGTATTTTCATTTCTCTTGAGTATGCTAATTCTGTGTCTAAATTTTTGAGGAAGTCAGGCTATTTTCCAAAGCAGTCATTTTACATTCCTACCAGTAATGTATGAAAATTCCAGTTTCTCCACATTCTCATCAATACTTGTTATTTTCTGCGTTTTTTTTAATCAGTGGACGAAATCTCAAAAAATCACTATCCATACTCCTCTGAGACTATGGCTGTGCTTACTAAGACTGCAGAGAAATCAAGCCGACTAATTCTATATTGATTAAATTAAAAATTGTGTGCACATTTATATGTTTCCAGAGACAGAACTGTGAAGCAAGGTGTGTACATATATGTCTAGCTATACCCCTGTACCTTCTACCGTGATCCTTCCTCCCCATCTAGGTAAATGTTTATATTAAAATTTTAAATATACTTCTGTTGTTTCTATTTGAAAATACAAGCATATATAGTTGCATTTCTTTTCTTTCTTGGATACTGCAGCATATGGTAAAATCTGTAAAGCCCATTTGTAAAGTCAGGCCACTCAAAATGGCTGTTCTTTTGCCCTCTGTACATTCCCTGCTTGACCAGGCCTTGCTTCACATACCCCCTACTCACCTGACTATCCATTCCTCTTAATCATAGGGCTTAGTTAGTAGTGGCCTATGTGCTTGTTGCCTGCCCCAGTCACTGCTTTCCCTGGTCACTGATGAACCAACCTAATGTCAATTCCCCCTTATCTATAGTATTCTCCTTCTCCCCTCGGAAGTGAAGACTGCTATTTCTGTCTTTCTGCCCTCTGCTGCACACAGTGGGATGTTGCTCCAGGACTTTGCTTGAGATTTTTAAGATTCCCTACCCAATAAATTGTTGATGTTTCTGTCACCGTTGCTGGGCTCTTTCTTTAGGATCATGGCTGGGCAATTACAAGGCTTGTAGGCCTGTGGGTTACAGCCCAACACCCTTACTTTTTTCACTGAATGACCTATCCTGCAGGTAATGCCGCAGCAATACATAGATACTCCTTTTTCCCTTTCATAGCTGCAGTGATATTCTATTGGATAAAAGTGAAAGTTGCTCAGTCGTCTCCAACTCTTAGCAACCCCATGGACTGTACAGTCCATGGAATTCTCTAGGCAAGAATACTGGGGTGGGTAGCCTTTTTCCCTTCTCCAGGGGATCTTCCCAACCCAGGGATTGAACCCAGGTCTCCCACATTGCAGGCAGATTCTTTACCAACTGAGCCACAAGGGAAGCCCAAGAATATTGGAGTGGGTAGCCTGTCCCTTCTCCAGAGGATCTTCCTGACCCAGGAATTGAACTGGGGTCTCCTGCATTGCAGGCAGATTCTTTACCAACTGAGCTATCAGGGAAGCCCATTCTATTGGGTAAGGGTTCCATAATCTATTTCACTACATATTTGATGTTTAGATTTTTCTTGTCTCTTTTAAAATTGTGATGAAATACATGTAAAATTTATCTTTTTAAAATGTATAGTTCAGTGGCATGAAGTACATTCATCTTCTTGTGCAACTGTAACCACCATCTATTTCGAGAACTCTTTTCATATCTCAAAGCTGAAATTCTGGGACTTCCTTGATGATCCAGTGGCTAAGAATCCACCTACCAATGCAGGGCACACTGGTTCAATCCCTGTTCTGGGAAGATTCCACATGCCGCAGGATAATTAAGCCCAGGTGCCACAGCTACTGAGCCCGTGCCCCACAACTACTGAAGTCCACTCACCCTAGAGCCTGTGCTCTGCAACAAAAGAAGCTGGTGCCCTGCAGCTGGAGAGCAGCCCTTGCTTGCTGCGACTAGAGAAAGCCCACGCGCAGCAACAAAGACCCAAGCACAGCCAAAAATAAATAAATTAAATAGATAAAATTACTTAAAAAAAAAAACAAACCCTGAAATTCTGTAGCCATTAGACAACAACTTTCCATTTCTCCCTCCTCTACCCAGCCCTTGGTAACTATCATTCTATTGATACTTTCTGTTTCTATGAATTTGTCTAAGTACCTCATGTTAAGTGGAATCATACAGTATTTATCCTTTTGTGACTGGCTTATTTCACTTGTCACAATGTCCTCAAGAGTCATCTATGTTGCAGCATGTGTAAGAATTTCCTTGCTTTTTAAGGTTGAGTAATGGTCTGTTGTGGAGAAGGCAATGGCAACCCACTCCAGTACTCTTGCCTGGAAAATCCCATGGATGGAGGAGCCTGGTAGGCTGCAGTCCATGGGGTCACTAAGAGTTGGGCATGACTGAGCGACTTCACTTTCACTTTGCACTTTCATGCATTGGAGAAGGAAATGGCAACCCACTCCAGTGTTCTTGCCTGGAGAATCCCAGGGATGGGGGAGCCTGGTGGGCTGCCGTCTATGGGGTCACACAGAGTCAGACACGACTGAAGCGATTTAGCAGCAGCAGCAGCAATGGTCTGTGGTATGGCCACACCACATTTTGCTTATCCATTCATCGGTCAATGGTTATGTGGGTTGCTCCCACCTTTCGGCTATTGTGACTAATGCTGCATGACTATGGGTGTGCAAATATCTCTTTGAAACTCTGCTTCCAATTCTTTAGGGTACACACCCAGTTTAATTGCTGGGTCATAAAGTAATCCTATGCTATTTTTTTTTTTAAGGAACCACTATTTTCCATAGTGGTTGTTTCATTTTACATTCCCACCAACACTGCACAAGGGCTCCAATTTCTCTGCATCTTCACCACTGCTTGTTATTTTCTGTTTTTGTTTTGTTTAATAGTTGTTATCCTAATGGGTGTGAAGCAGTGTCTCTCATTGTAGTTTTGTATTTCTTATAATTAGCTAATATAGTTAATATTGCAATGAAGGGCCTGCATGTGTGAGTGCTAAGTCGCTTCAGTTGTGTCCAACTCTTTGTGACACTTTGGACTGTATCCCACCAGGCTCCTCTGTCCATGGGGATTCTCCAGGCAAGAAAATACTGGAGTCGGTTGCCACGCCCTCCTCCAGGGGATCTTCCCAACCCAGGACATGAACCCGCATCTCTTATGTCTCCTGCATTGGCAGGCAGGTTCTTTGTCACTAGCACCACCTGGGAGGCCCAATGAAAAGCCTAGTGCCATGAAAATTCTTGTGCACAAGTTGGGTGCTCAATTTTGCTCATAATAACAGAAATGCAAAATGAAAGTGTCCTAAGATGTCATCTCTCATCTGCAAGACCAGGAAAAACCCAAGTTTTTGCAACACACTTCATTGGCAAGGCTGTGAGGAGGCTGGCACATAAATTGTTGGGGAAAATACAAAATGGTACAACCTTCTGAGCATGAAGATTTGACATGTAGTATTGATAAAACTGCATGTGCCTTTACCCTTTAACCAGGCAATCCCACTTTCCAGAATCTATCCCAAACACATACCAACTTTCCCTAGTATAAATGGCCCTGATGTGAAGAGCTTGGTAGTAATTGTGTTTCCTTAGAGTCCTCTTGCTTCCTTCAGGTCCCTTTCTCAGGAGGGGTTCTGAGCTCATGTGCACCTCTTCAGACTCTCCTAAGCTCGCTCATCTTTATTCTAGCCCTCACTGGGAGACCATCCTAAGCAGGTTTTGCGCAGGTACAACTGGACAGAAGCTCCTTTTAGGCTTGTGCTGGAAGAAGGGGTCAGGAGCCAATGAATAAATTCCTTCGGTCCGGATTTTCCTGGTGGTCCAGTGGTTAAGAATCCACCTGCCAATGCAGGGGACACGAATTCGATCCCTGGTCTGAGAAGACTCCACATACCACAGAGCAATTAAGCCTGTGCCTCACAACTACTGACCCTGTGAGCTGCAACTCCTGAAGCCAGTTCTCTGCAACAACAGAAGCTACCACGATGAGAAGCCCGTGCACCACAGCTCGAGAGTAGTCTCTGCTCGTCCACTTCAACTAGAGAAAGCCCAGTGCAGCAGCAAAGACCCAAAATAAATAAATTATATATATAAATTTCTTCTCTCCTCCCCAGCAGGATGGTTTGGAGACATTTCATGATGAGCCCCAGAATGACCTAGGGGACTGAATGTAAAGAAGACCAGTTTGGTGACCAGTTGATTGTCTCTCTACTGTTCACTCTCCTCATGGTCACCTGCTCAACCAACATCCCATAGGTTCTGCTTTCAGGGGAATCGAGGCCAAGTCAGATACAGAACATATACTCTATCAAAATGATGTGTTAGTCACTTAGTTATGTCCAACTCTTTGCAACCCCATGGACTGTAGCCATCTGGGCTCCACTGTCCATGGGATTCTCCAGGTAATAATACTGGAGTGGGTTGCCATTTCCTTCTCCTTGTATCAAAATGATACAAGTTTATAAATGTGTCAAACAGTATGTTTAGTGTTTAAGGAGCAGGGGTCCTTATCCTGCCCCAGTGCAATTCCACGATGGTAACCAGGAGCAATGGTTTCCAACCATTTTCAATGCACTAACAAGGTAAGGACTTCCCGGGCTAAATCACGTCCCCAGGCCCAACCTACCTTCAGGGTTCAGGTGGGAGTGTAGGGATGGGGCACCCCATGCTGGTTACATGGAGTCTGGAGTGGCTTGTGCCCCTTGGAGGGGCAGCACATATCTGGGTCTGGGTAGGACTCTGGGTTGGTTTGCATGTTCCTGCTCCTGAGACTTCTTTGAGCTTCTGGGCGACTCCTCTTCCTGGGGTCAGCCAGAAGCCCAAGACTTCTCCCTCACAACAGTCCTGGAGTGTAGTTGTACCTTCTTTGCTGGAGGTTGCAACTCATTTAGTGTTCCTTTTGGCCAGATGCCCTTGGTTCTCCCACTGGCTAGAGTGGAGGAAGGGGTATGGGTTTTGGACATGGCCTGGAGTCTAGTTCCACTATGCCCACTCGTTGGATCTCTGACCACGCACATCTTTGAGCTCATTTCTTGGAGACGTGGGCTTGTTGAAAGGCCCCATTGAGACGGGGATGGTGAAGCACCCAGAAATGAGGTTTGCCCCTGAAACAGTCATTGAACCCAACTGCTTGATCTTTTATAACCCCCTTCTACTCTTTCCCAACCCTGGTCCCCTGGCTTGTGACTATCCCCCAAACATTGGCTCATCTACTCAAGGGGAAACCCCCAACCCAGTGCCAATATCACTCCAAGTGACTCTGCCTAACCACGTGCCTCGCTTTTCTTTTATACTAGCCCAGGGACATAGGGAAGTCAGATTTCTCAGACTCATGTGACTTAGTAATATGAGTAATATGAGACTCTAAAATAACTATTTGTCAAATTCTAGGACAAAAACATTGGGGTATTATCAGTTGGCAGATTTAGCCCTGAAAGGTAAAAACCCAGGGATGGAGGATGCGAAAAGTGAGACGCGCCAGTGCTTTAGCGCGGTGTGGGTTAAGATTTTCTGGCTGTGCCGGGTCGTAGCTGCTGTGCAGACTTCTCTCCAGCTGTGGAGAGCCGGGCTGCTCTCCAGTTGTGGTGCAACTCTCACCTCTTCTCGTTGCCGAGCACAGGCTCTAGGTGCGAGGGCTTGAGCAGTTGTGGCTCACAGGCTGTCGAGCACAGGCGTAACAGTTGAGGCACATAGGCCTGGTTACTGCACAGCACGCGGGGTCCTCCCAGATCAGGGACGGAACCCTGCGTCTCCTGCATTGGCAGGCGGATTCCTCACCACTGTGCTGGCAGGTAAGCCCCCACGGTGGGTGTTATTGTACGGGCTGTGCTCTCTGGGGATTCCGCTTTGTCTCCTGACTGATCGGGATAGAATACTGGCTATGAGATGAATCGTTCAAAGGCTAAGTGAAGCTTAGTAGAGCCACCAAGAGAGTGCTTGGCGTTTCCTCTTCCATGTGTGCTTATAAATACAGACACCCGACCTAGTGGTCATACTTATTGTTCACTTGATGTTTCTGGTTCTTCTCTTTCCAGGCTCATGAGATTTCATTCCTGGTGTCAGGTGGGAAAATAACAACAGAAACACAAGGTACACACTAAGTTTCAGTTTTATTCAGGGACCCTTACTGAGGACTATAGCCTGGGAGACAGCCTCTCAGATAGCTCTGAGGAACTCAGAAGTAGGGGAGGAACTAGTGCATATATGAATTTTCTGACTGAGAAATACAGTCATGCATACATCTTGGTAAAACATTACTGCTAATCATAGAGGACAGACATCTCAAGGTAATAATTTTAGTGATTTTCTACGTATGGAAAGATGCAAGAATCTGGGGTCATTGAAATTCTTTTTCTTTTTGAAATCCTTCTTTAGATATGCATCTTAACTATCTAGGAGCCACATATCTTAAAACTTCTTCATCCTGCAGTTGTGGGTTGTTGACTTAATTTTACAAGTGGATGATGAGCAAGACTCTTTGTTCTTTTGTGTTTACACTGGCTGCCTGAGGAAAGGTTTGACCATGTGACTTATTTGGTTAGTGAACTGTTAGTAGAAGTATATGTGTCATTGCCAGACAGAAGCCTCTAAGGGCCAGAGTGGTGGTTCTGGATGGTGGAGCCTCCGTCAGCCTAAGTCCTTGAAAGAAGCAAGATGGAGCAGAACCCTTTAAAACTAAGATGAATGTGTAGTATGAGCAATGAGAAATCAACTTTTCTGTGTTGAGCTACTGAGATTTTGGGTTGTTATTGCAGGATAATGTAGCACATCTTGACTAATGGACGCTAAATCCTTTCTAAAGCTGCAATACTTTGGCCACATGATTCGATGAAGTGGTGACTCATTGGAAGAGACCCTAATGCTGGGAAAGATTGAAGGCAGGAGGAGAAGGGCATGACAGATGATGAGATGGCTGGGTGGCATCACCGACTCGATGGACATTTTGAGCAAGCTCTGGGAGTTGATGATGGATCCCTGTCATGCTGGCATGCTGCAGTCCATGGGATCGCAAAGAGTCGGACACGACTGAGCAACTGAACTGAACTGAAGTGAAATCATTTCTGAGACAAAACAGTACAAACAAGCAAGCAGGCAGATTATTTCCCTTGAGACTGTGAGCCCTGAGAATCTAGAATTCCTTCTTGAACAATGGATGACAGGTCAAAGTATCCTCAAATTCAAGCATATCCTGTTCTGATCCCCATTTCTACTGAAGGGAAACCAAGCTAACCTGCTCTTTAATGGTGACAGTCTCTCTGGATTTAGTCTTTGAGGGGACAATTCCTCAGTCTTTCCATTTTTCTTCCTTTCATCCTCATTCTGTAGCAGACTGGGTTGCCTGTATTATCTCTATTCTCTGCTTCTTTGCCTACAGAATTGTGACTGTTTGGGTTCCATCTTTGGAGAAGGTGCCCCTTATTCTGGTTCAGGGATAAATCCTGACTTGTCTAAGGCAATCACGGCAGAATCATCTCCCTGCCCTTGGCTGGTTGGGGCTGAGAACGCGACAAGGTTCTGACTGTGGAGACAGTGTGGGGTGGGGAGGTATTTGCCTTCAGGCTTTTTTTTTTCCCCCCAAAAAACACAAACAACAAAGACACAGGTTAAGAAATTGATTTTGTTATCCAAACATTCTCCCAAAGAAAAATCCAGGCTCAGATGATTTCACTGGTCAATTTTATTAAAGTAGAAATAAACAACAATCTCATACAAACACCTGCAGAAAACAGAGGAATGAGGAACACTAAAGAAACCTGTTCTGAGGCCACCATTACCTATGAAGTCATTACAAAAAGAAAATTGCAGACCAATAGCCCTCATGAATACAGACTTAAATATCCCTATAAAACATTAACAAATCAAATCCAACATTCCATAAAATGTAACACATTTATGACCAAGCAGGATTATCCCAGGGATGCAATGTTGTTTTAATACTTGAAAATCAGTCAATATATACTTCTCTCACTGACTGCATCCTTGTCAGCTCTGGAAATTACAGATCTATAAACTCTTATTCAAAATCCTTATGTTTCAGAAAACAGAATTTTCTGGATTTAAGGAAATTCTATGACACTCCTAGCAGGCTCTGAGGTAGCATCTCCTAATCAAACACATTAATTAATGGTTCTGTCGCAAGATATAAGAAATATTCTCACCAAACAAGTTACGTGAAGAATGCAAAAAGCCTCATAGTAGCTCAGGTTAAGTCTTGCTGCTTAATGAACTGGCCTCAAATTTAACAAAGCCAAAACATTTTTCAGGTTTCCAGGACTTTATGAATTTTGGATTGGGAATAAATAAGGGCTTGTGGACACAAATTGCTCTTAAATTTTAGCCAATCCTGCTGCTGCTATACTTTGCATTTCTCTACTTGTTAGGTTGAACCCCTATTCATAAACTTTATGAGTAAAGTTCATAAGCCCCTATTCATAAAATATTTATATATCCTGTTTTTTTTTATTTGATCTGTTAAGAATTGTAGTATAATCACATATTAGGGGTTTTAACTTTTTGTCTTTCACATATTTTGACTATTTTCTTATTTTCTTATGTATTTTATTTTCTACTAGAAAAACTCAAAATTTATGTGCAGTCAACAAAAAAACCAAAAACTTATATATAAGAAGAGAGAGGCTTCATGGTTTCCAGACTTTGGGAGGACTTTCCACCCCAAAGTTATATATTCTTTTTTCCCCCCTGCTATCTTGTTTTATATTTAATATTTATTATGAAACCTTTAATACATCAGAAAAGTATTTTGGTGTTTTGTGTTATTTCAGAACAAGTTTTCTAAACCATAGCACTCCTGACATTTGGAGTTAGATAACTGTTTGTTGTGGGGGCTGTCCCGTGCGTTGTAGGTGTTTAGCAGCATCCCTGGCATTTACTCACTTACATGCCAATAGCAGGCCCCAGTTGTGACAACCAAAATGTCACCAGACACTGCCAAATGTCCTTTGGGGGTAAAGCCCCCCTAGTTGAGAACTTCTGGGTTACAGCCCAGCCTGGCTTTTATTTCTTTTCCCTGTAATCATGGTCTACAATGTCCACATCATTTATCAGATTAATCATCTTTCCACTCAACAGTAATGCCGTCTTAAGCCACATATTATTTTCCAAAGTCTATCTGCAGCTATTTCTGAATTCTTCTTGTCCTTCTCTTGGCCAGTTCTACTCCACTACCAGTCTTCTGTTCACAGTGTTCTAGGATCTACTCGGGCATTTGTTCTTCCTGTTGGACTTTATTAGTTTACTTACTTATTTTTGGCTGTTTTAGGTCTCTGTTCCTGTGCGAGGGCTGTCTCTCGTTTCTGGGGCAGGATCTGCCTTCCTTGCAGTGTGGTGGCTTCTCCTTGCTGTGGAGCATGGACTCCAGGCGCGTGGGCCTCAGTAGTTGCTCTGGAGCGCAGGCCCCACAGTCGTGCTGCTCGGGCTTAGTCGCTCTGCGACATGTGGGATCCTCTGGGACCAAGGACAGAACCTGTGTCTCTTGTCCTGGCAGGTGGATTCTTTACCGCTGAACCACCAGGGAAGCCCTCCAGTTGGACTTTGAGATCACTTAAACCAGCTCTAATTGCATGGTCTAGCTAGACCCTCCAACACAATTTTAAGAAGTAGTGGACATACTTGTCTTGATCTGAATTTTAGTGGAAACAACTTTGAGACTTTTATTTAGTTTGCTTTATACTTTTGAGTTTTGGTAAAAAGTCTTTTTTGTACTTACGTATTTTACTTTCTATTCCTATTTATGATTTTATTAGGGATAGAGATCTATCCATCAATCCTATTTATTGTTTATGTATATATGTAATCATATGATTTTGTGAGAAAATTAATGATTCCTGGAATAAACATTGTATTAGTTTCCTGGTACTGCTGTAATAAATTACCACAAATTCAGTGGCTTACATCAACATATGTTTATTATATTAGATTCTAAGAAGACTAGTATTACATATGCCCTCCCTTAATCTTCTCTGCATTTCTAGTCTGGCTTCCAGTCTTTCTGCTCCACCTAAACTGCTCTTGCAAAGGCACCAGAGACATATATTTTGGGACTTTGTTTCCTGTATCTTCTGAGTCCTCTCACCATAATTTTATGCTGTTGACCACACTGTTTCACCCGAAACCCTGTCCTCTGTTTCTGTTACCCTAATGCTTCCCAGGCTTTGCCCATCTTTCTGGCGACTCCCTTTCAGCCTCTTTTGTTCTTTTCTTCCACTGATTCACTCATTTTTTCATTGACACAGACTCCCAATCTGTAATGTCTGTGATACCTGGTGATGGAATCCCTAAGAGCCACTTCTCAAAGGTAAGCCCCTTAATTCATTCCTAAGATTTAAAATATCATCTATATCCTGTGACATCCACATTTTATATCCCATCTAGATTGCTCTTTTTGGCTTTAAACTCGTATAATATCAGCTAAGCTAGGACATCTCCACTTGGATATCTTGGAGGCATTTCAAATTTAACATGTTCAAAATGGATCAACTGACTTGTCCCTTCTGTCTGCCTCCAGTTTTCCCCATCTTCATCTACCTCAGTGTACTGACTTTCACATGTCCTTCTCCCTCCTTTCCTTAATTCATCTCTCAGCCAACAATTACTTGTTCATGCCTAGTACATACCAGGCACTCCCTCTGGTGTTAGCAATGGAACCAACATTCTAGTGTGGGGAACAGGCAATAAAAAGTAATTACATAAATAAATGAGATAATCACAGAGTGCAGAAACACTATGAAGAAAATGAATAGCGGAATTTGATAGAGAAAAGCCTGAAGAAGGAGTTAGTGAGGATGAGCATTTGGGGAGAGTGCTCCAGGCAAAGGAAATACCATTTGCAAAGGTCTGTGGGTAGAAAAGAGCAGAAAGGAGGTCAGTGTAGCTGGGTATAGAAAAGGTGGTAGAAAAGTAACGGGGTTATGGAGAGGTAGACAGCATCACATCATGCAGGACCCTGAGGACCATGGCAAAGAAATGGTCCTCTTAAGTGCAGTTGGAGCCACTGAGGATATAAAGCAGGGGAGTTATGTGATATGATTTGCAGTTTCGAAAGATGACTCTGGATAATGGGCATGGGATAATGGATATGGGGTGATGAAAATGTTCTAAACTTAGAATGTGATGGTT
Organism: Bubalus kerabau; assembly: GCF_029407905.1. NCBI lineage: Eukaryota > Metazoa > Chordata > Mammalia > Artiodactyla > Bovidae > Bubalus > Bubalus kerabau. The sequence continues at coordinate 171,172,214 of NC_073624.1, forward strand.
GGACAATTCTGTGAATATATTTTTTAAAAAATTGTGGACTTCCCAGGTGATCCAGTAGTTGGGAGCGTGCCTGCTAATGCAGGGAACATGGGTTTGATCCCTGGTTTGGGAGGATTCCACATGCTGCAGGACAACTAAGCCCATGCGCCAGAACTACTGAAGCCCACGAACCCTTGCTTTGCAACAAGAGAAACCACCACATTGCAACTGGTTGGTAACTCTTGCATGCTACAACTAGACAAAGCCTGTGGGAAGCAACGAAGACTCAGGGCAGCCAAAAATTAAAAAAAAAAAAAAAATGGTATGGCATGTGAATTGTATCTCAGAAAAACTATTGACAGGGAGAAAAAAAAAATCATTCTTCCTGTGGTGAGAATGACCAGACAAAGGCCAAGAGTATAGCCAGGGAGATCAATTGTATTCATCAGATGACTAGGTGACATCAGATGACCAAAGTGATGCCTATGGATGTAAGGCAGGATGTGGTGAGTGTCGGGTGAGGTAGGGGAGGAAAGAGGACTCCTTGTGAAATTCTTCCCAGCATAGAAGTAAGACTAATATTGGAAGTATATAAATTGGACTGTGTCACCGTACACCTAGAGCCTTCAGTGGTTTCCCTCTGAAGGTAGAAGGAACCCCTCCCCGCTCATCTGGCCTTGGGGCTGCCACTCCTGCTTTGGAGTCTCCCACCCTCAAAGTCTCCCCTCTGCCAAATCACCCTCTTCTAACCAGGCCTGATCACCCGTCAAATCCCAGTTTGAGTGCCACTTTCTCAGCAACTTTCTTATCCCTCAAATTACATGAGGGGCTCTTCCATGACGCACAGCACTTGGCACAATCTGTAGTCATGGACTGAACTGCATATTTATTAATTTTTGCTTGTCTCCCCCTCTAGACAGGGAGTTCCTAGGGCAGGGATATTTTCTCCTGCGATCATGCCTCTAGGGCTCATCCAAGAGCATGGCACAGGAATTGTACTGGAACATTTGTTGGGTGAATAAATTCATGAATAGAATCCATATGTGAAAGCTAGTAGGTGAAGGAAACTTTCAAAGGGACAATGAAATTAAAAATACTCAAAAATGTAAGGGGCAAACCACAGAATGAGAGAAAATATTTGCAAATCATTATCTGACAGGGGATTAATATCCAGAATATATAAAGAACCCTTAAAACTCAACAACAGAAAAACCAAACAACCCAATTCAAACATGGACAAAGGACATGAATAGACATTTCTCCAAAGGAGATATACAAATGGCCAATAAGCACATGAAAAAAATGCTCAATGTCGCTAAACATTAGGGAAATACAAATCGAAACCACAGTGAAATACTACTTCACACTCTTTAGGACAGTTACTGTCAGAAAACAAAAATAAACTCAGAAAATACCAAGTGTTGGTGAAAATAAAGAGAGACTTCGAAGCTCCATGTATTGCTGAGAGGGATGTCAAATAGTTCAATCTAGGAATGGAATTGCTGAATCATATGGTAATTTTTTTTTCATATGGTAATTTTATATTTAACTTTTTGAAGAACTGCCAAACTGTTTTTCATTCAGACTGAAAGAATAGAAAGCAGAAAATCAAAAAGATAGTTGTACATCAAAGTTCAAAGCAGCACTATTTACAATAGCTAAAAGGTGGAACCAACACTTGAGTGAATTAATGGATAAGCAAGATGTAGTATATATACATGCATTGCTATTGCTATTGCTAAGTCATTTCAGTCGTGTCCGACTCTGTGTGACCCCATAGACGGCAGCCCACCAGGCTCCCCCGTCCCTGGGATTCTCCAGGCAAGAACACTGGAGTGGGTTGCCATTTCCTTCTCCAATGCATGAAAGTGAAAAGTGAAAGTGAAGTTGCTCAGTCGTGTCTGACCCTCAGAACCCCATGGACTGCAGCTCACCAGGCTCCTCTGTCCATGGGATTTTCCAGGCAAGAGTACTGGAGTGGGGTGCCATTGCCTTCTCTGATATATATGCATATAATATATATATATACACAACAGAATGTTATTCAGCTTTAAGGAAGAAAACTCGAGGACATGGATAGGACTTCCAGTGTTAAGTGAAATAAACCATACACAAAAGGACAATTACTGTATGATTCCACTTATATCAGGTACTGTAATAGGCAAATTCCTGGAGACAGTAGAACAGAGGTTACCAAGGGCTGAGGAGTTAAGCATGTAAATGGTACAGAATTTCAGTGGAGAAGATGAAAAAGTTCTACAGATGGAGAGTGAAAATATTTGCACAACATTGAAAATGTACTGAATACCTCTGAATTGTACATTAAAATGGTAACTTACATGTTATGTATATTTTATTATAATAAAACATTTTAAAAGTAAGTCATGTTATTAGTTGGGCTCAGCTCAGTGGTAAAGAATCTGCCTGTAATGCAGGGGACTTGCAGGAGACAAGTTTGATCCCTGGACTGGAGAAGATCCCCTGGAATAGAAAATGGCAACCCACTCAGTATCCTTGCCTAGAGAAGTCCAAGGACAGAGGAGCCTGGTGGGCTATAGTCTATGGGGTTACAGAGTCGGACACGACTGAGACTAAACAATAACAACAAAGAGACTAGTCATCAGTACATTTTGAATTCCTGGCTGAAGGATTCAACCACAGTGAGTGTCCTGGCTGAAGCCGTGGGAAGCTTCAATATTCAGCATTCAGTAATCAGAATACTCTCAATATTCGGGGCCAATACCTTGAAGGTTCAAAACCAATGGCAGTCACATTCTGCCCAAAGGAGACATGCTGAGTGAACTGAAGAGAGGATGTTAAGATCCCCTTTCCAGGTGGCCCCAGAAGCAGACTTTACTCCATCAGGAGCACCAGCCCCTCCCCTTGGCCAGGATGCTGGGCCTCCCTGTGGGGGCTGGCTGTGAGGACCCCTTTGTTTTTCTGTCGCATGTAAAAAAAGCAAATGTATCAGAATACACAGAGTGGTTTAGATGGTTTCAAAGCCCGCACCAGGTGTTGGAGGAGCTCTTATTTAAGACAACTATGATTATGCCGACGAAAGGGTCGAGCCACGCTGCACTGGGTTGGCTGAGTGCTGAAGAATTGACGCTTTTGAACTGTGGTGTTGGAAAAGACTCTTGAGAGTCCCTTGGACTGCAAGGAGATCCAACCAGTCCATTCTAAAGGAGACCAGTCCTGGGTGTTCTTTGGAAGGAATGATGCTAAAGCTGAAACTCCAGTACTTTGGCCACCTCATGTGAAGAGTTGACTCATTGGAAAAGACTCTGATGTTGGGAGGGATTGGGGGCAGGAGGAGAAGTGGACGACAGAGGATGAGATGGCTGGATGGCATCACTGACTCGATGGACGTGAGTCTGAATGAACTCTGGGAGTTGGTGATGGACAGGGAGGCCTGGCGTGCTGTGATTCATGGGGTCGCAAAGTGTCGCACACGACTGAGCGACTGATCTGATCTGATCTGATCTGATTGACAACTGAAAAGCAAAGAAGAGGGACTTCTCTGGAGGTTCAGGGGTTAAGAATCCCCACTCCCATTGCAGGGTGCATGGGCCCAATTCCTGGTTGGGGAGCTAAGAGTCCGTGAGCAGCTCCGTGCATGGCCAAAAAAAAGAGAGAGAGAGAGAGAGAGAAAATACATAGGAGAAGAAGAAAAAACTTACCCATGTTCCTATCACCTAAAGTCCCTGTAAACACCTTGGATTATATCTTTTCCATATATATATAGTTTCTTTCCTGTGCATGTGCATAATTATATTTCCAGGATGTTGAGCCATACTGTATTATTGCTTCATAAGTGAAGTCACTCAGTCATGTCCGACTCTTTGTGACCCCATGGACTGTAGACTACCAGGCTCCTCCATCCATGGGATTTTCCAGGCAAGAGTACTGGAGTGGGTTGCCATTTCCTTCTCCAGAGCATGTTCCTGACCCAGGGATCGATCCCGGGTCTCCCACATTGTAGGCAGATGCTTTACCATCTGAGCCACCAGGGAAGTCTTAACAATGCATAATGTTTCATTGTTTTTTTCCACTCAACAAATATTGTAAATGTCTTTCCAAAAACATACTTCTAGTCACCATTTTTAATAACTGCAAAGTATTCTACATACATCAGTTTTTCTCAACTTTTTTTTCTCCCCGACATGAAATATTAATAGCATAGGTACACTGTACCTCTTGTTTAGGTACTGTGGCCAAAAACCATTGTAATAGCTTAGTTGTATTCTCTCCTCCTCACACTCAGGAATCAATTTTGCCCTGGTGATGATGCATGATAAAGTTGTACCATAATTTATTCAATACACCATTTGACATTTAGGTTGCTTCTAAAATTTACCTGTTTCATGCTGTGATGAACATTCTCATAAATTTAAAACGGTGCAAAAGTGGAAATGGAATGTTTGGGTCAAATGGGATGTATATATTTTTTCAAACTTTTAAACTTTTAATTTTGTATTAGGGTATAGCCGATTAACAATGTGTGGTAGTTTCAGATGAACAGGGGAGGGACTTAGCTATATGTGTATCCATTCTCCCCCAAAACCCCCTTCCAAAGATGTGTATTTTTTAAAGACTTTGAATATATATTGCCAATAGCCCTCCTGTGTACTAGTCCAATGTGCATGGAATCCCACATCTTGGTGACTTCAGCCAAAATGCCCTCTATTCTCCTCTAGCTCCATTTGCAATTGAGGGCAAGCAGCATCACCACTTTTGTCCATCTGAGTCCTCTTCACACCTAGTAATAATTTTCCTTTTCAAACAAGTCCTATTGTACCCTGATGAAGACCTGCCAAAGCCTTCTGCGTTTGGAGTTATCACCATTGTCAAGGCCTAAACGGCCTTTCAGGATTGGGCCTTGCCTACCGCTGTGACCTTATCTTGCATTACCTTCATCCTCTATTCAATTTCCTCTTCAGTTTTCTAACCCATTAAAACTGGAAAACGGAGTGTGTTACTTACCTTGACTCTTAGCTTGTTGGGGATGGTAGCCAAGACCGGCGTCTATTTCTGTTGCCTGCGCCTGCTAATCCGTAGCCCCCAAGTGTGAGTGCATCTCCATCCGCGTTGGCCAGGCTGGTGTCTAGATCCGCAATGCCTGCTGGGAGCTCTACTGCCTGGAACACGGCATCCAGCCTGATGGCCAGATGCCAAGAGACAAGACTGTTGGGGGAGAGGACTCCTTCAACACTTTCTTCAGCGAGACAGGTGCTGGCAGGCACGTGCCCAGAGCAGTGTTTGTAGACTTGGCACCAAGTCATTGATGAGGTTCGCACTGGCACCTACCACCAGCTCTTCCACATTGAGCAGCTCATCACAGGCAAAGATGCTGCTGCCAATAGCTATGCCTGAAGTTACTACACCATGGCAAGGAAATCATTGACCTTGTCTTGGACCGAATTCAGAAACTGGCTGACCAGTGCACAGGTCTTCAGGGCTTCTTGGTTTTCCACAGCTTTGGTGGAGGAACTGGTTTTGGGTTCACCTCCCTGGGGATGGAATGTCTCTCTGTCAATTATGGCAAGAAATCCAAGCTGGAGTTCTCCATTTAACCAGCCCCCCAGGTTTCCACAGCTGCAAATGAGCCCTACAACTCCATCCTCACCACCCACACCATCCTGGAGCACTCTGATTGTGCCTTCATGGGAGACAATGAGGCCATCCATGACATCTGTTGTAGAAATCTTGATACTGAGTGCCTAACCTACATGAATCTTAACCTCCTTCTTAGCCAGATAGTGTCCTCCATCACTGCTTCCCTGAGGTTTGATGGAGCCCTGAGTGTGGATCGGACAGAGTTCCAGACCAACCTGGTGCCCTATCCCTGCATCCACTTCCCTCTGGCCACATCTGTCATCTCTGCTGAGAAAGCCTACCATGAACAGCTTTCTGTAGCAGAGATCACCAATGCTTGCTTTGAGCCAGCCAACCAGATGGTGAAATGCAACCCCTGCCATGGTAAATACATGGCTTGCTCCTCCTGTTGTACTGTGGTGATGTTGTTCCCAAAGATGTCAATGCTGCCACTGACACCATCAAGACCAAGCATAGCATCCAGTTTGTGGATTGGTGCTCCACTGGCTTCAAGGTTGGCATTAATTACCAGCCTCCCACTGTGGTACCTGGTGGAGACCTGGCCAAAATAAAGCAAGCTGTGTGCATGCTAAGCAACACCACAGCCATCGCTGAGACCTGGGCTCACCTGGACCACAAGTTTGACCTGATGCATGCCAAGCATGTTTTAGTTCAATGGTATGTGGGTGAGGGCATGGAGCAAGGAGTTTTCTGAGGCCCATGAGGACATGGCTGCCCTCGAGAAGGATTATGAGGTTGTGTGGATTCTGTTGAAGGAGAGGCAGAGGAAGGAGAGGAATACTAGTTACCATTCCTTTGAGGCCTGCAGCATGTCATACTCAGAGCTTCAGCATTAGCTAGCTGACAGGCATAAAAACTTTGACTACATTGTCTTCGCTTTCAACTGTGATCATGGATTGCTTTTCCATGTGTATCTGTAAGACTCCTGTCCTGTCTCAAAACTAAAGATTTTAAGGAAAACAAACAAACACAAAACCCCCAAAACTGGATGTGGCTTCTACATCATTGCAGGGGTGAAAACATGTTTTACTTGTATCTACCCATGGTGGTACTCAAGACAGACCTGTGCTGTGTTACCCCTGGCTTGAGGACAACTGGGATCAGCTAAGGGGAGGACTGGGAGGCAACAGGAATGGTCCCAGTTTCTGCAGTGCTGCAGGAAATCTGGGATTATCCACTAGTCTCGAACATCACTAGTGTCTTATGAGCACGCGGGGCGACCCACCTGGGGGGAAGCCGTAACGGTTATCTGCTTAGCTTTGGGAGAATTAAGCGGGAACCTGCTCGAGAGAGGGGAGTCGGGCGCGCACCGGCGGCTCAACCTGCGCTCACGAGGCGCGGCGGGACGCGGCATCCGGCGCCCCACTCTCGTGCGAGCGCCCCGCCGGCTGACCCGAGGCGAGGAAGCGGGGGTCGCAGGGTGGGAGTTCGTTAGGGCAAAAGCGGGGTACGGGACTGAGGCACGGGCACGGAGACCCCGCGTGGGTCCAAGCCCCAGGCCCAACGGCGGCAGGTAAGGGGCAGTGGCGGGGCGAAGGCCTTGGATGCGCTCCGGGTACCGCGGAGGTGGCTTCGGGCGCACAAGAATGCCGTTCCGCAGCGCCCGGTTGGTCACGGACTGGCTCTAGGGAGAAGAGGAGTACTGGCGGCGCGAGGGCGGGGAGCCTCTGTACCTTCAGGTCGGGCAGGACTGCGGATAACACGCTAGGGACACCTCATCACAACCCAGAGCCCGAAACTCTCATACAGTTCCTATGAAGAACTGGCTGCCGCCATTCCCCTCCCCCTTCTGAAGGGTAAATCGAGAGCAGTTTGAAGGAAGACGCATGCGCGAGAGACTAAACCCGCTAAGGCGCGCTAATCGCGGTAAGGCGCAGGCGCAAAACAGCCTAGTGGGTTGAACGAGGTGGGTGGGGCTGAACCAAATACGCATGCGAATAATAATTAGCTGGCTGGAGTGGGCCGGCTCGTAAAACTACGCATGCGTCCGAGCTCTGTGTGACGCAAGAGGGCGGGGCGGGCACCTGGCTGCGCGTGCGCAGAGCTTGTTCAAAGGGCCTTATTTAGGTTGCGCAGGCGCCCACTAGCCATTTCGCCTCAGCCGCGCCGAAGTTGTGTTTGCAGGTGAGTGTTTGTTGTTCGGTGTTTACCATCCAGCGTCCCCTGAGGCTGTCAGTTTTGCGAGGATTGCTTGCCCCTGGGTCTGTGTAGAGCGTGAGAGTCTTTGGCAAGGTGAGAGCTGCCGTTAGGAGCCAGGAATGGTTCGCCGAGTTGCGGCGGGGCCGCTGAGGCCTGCAGGCCGCGCCGACTCTATTGTGTGAGATGTCGGAGGAGGCGGAGCGGAAGCGACCGCCGCCATTTCCTAGCCTCCACGCTGGCGCTAGGCCGGGTTCCCCCTCGGCTTGGGGCCACGATACTTGGTGCGCAGAGCGGCTTCGGGCGTCCGGCTGCTGGCAAGTGGGGCACTCGTTGTTAGATTCGCTGGGGTCGGAACGTCCTCACGGGGTCGACCCATCCTGAGGCTCCGCGGGCAGGCGGGCCGTCTCGACAGCGGAGGGCTGTTTCATTTTAACGTTTTTTCCAGGTCTGACTGCCGTCCCGGGTCTTGCAGTCTGATTCGACGCCAGCACCCACTAGGAGACCATGATGTTGGGCACCGAAGGCGGTGAGGGGTTCGTGGTGAAGGTCCGGGGCTTGCCTTGGTCTTGCTCTGCAGACGAAGTGCAGCGGTTTTTTTCTGGTGAGTCTGAAACGGAGGCTGGAGTTAAGCACCTGGGGCCGCAGGGCGGGCGAGCGAGGAGGCGACAGCGACGACGGCGGGGCCGAGCCCGTGGCGCCCCCTAGTGGGGCGCGGGCGGCAGCCGTTCCCGCTGTCGAGCGCGCCCAGCCGGCTGCGGTTACGCAATGGAAATTGCGAAAGCCCCACCCGCCCGGCGCTCCTGGGGGAATGCGGCCTCTGGTGGAATTTTTGTTTATCTTTTTAAGTATTTTTCTCTGGATGTCTTTTCTTACAAAGGATAAATGGGAATAGACCGGATTTTCCCCGCAATCTTGGGAAAATTTGCCGAGTAGCTCAGCAAATACCTTACAAATTTAAACTGCTAACACTTTTCAAATTTGGGTATTGATTTGAAAAGGGGCATTCTGTTTCGGAAAAAGAAAATATCGCTTCTTAATTTAAGACAGTTTTCCTAATCGGGATTTGGTAATTGAAGAGTTCGTGGTCTGGCTCGCTTTATAGTTGAGGGCACTGAAACCCGGGAAAGTTTTCTTGCCTGGGTAGCTTTTTTTCCAGTATGTAGGTTTCCTTGAATGTCTGCCAAATGCCCGTGTTCTCATTATTAGTGTAAGATTAGACTGAAAGATGATATTTGGTAGAAATTTACAGGTTGGAAGGATATTTGTAGTATTGACTTACTATCTGAATTCAGTGTATGTAACGGAAAACGAAAACAAGAAGCAAGTACATGGGAAGCCACCTTGCAGTGAGCAGGACTGGGTTTGGCTTCAGCTGTGCGTTTGGAGCATTTTAGCTTGGTAACATTGATCCCCTTTCAGGTGAGTATTGGCCCTGCAGTTCGGATTTGAGCAAGAAACTGTGATGTTGCTTCTAGTAAGGTAAAACTGTCAAATACCCCGGGTCAAAAGTCCAAACCAAGTGTATTCAGAAAAGACCATAAAATCACAAAGTCCAGATTGAAAAATTTGCTGAGGAGTTATTAAAAGTATGTTTAATGGACACACACAAGTAATGAGTTGGAGATAAGTTCGGTAAGAAACTGCTTTGAATATTGGATTTTCTTGATGGATTGGAAATGTATTCAGGGGAATAAGAAAGTTTGGTCATGAGAGGAAAACTGCTTAATTACTAAGACACCTTAGGAGTTAGTAATGTTGCTCATTCTAGGTTTTGCAAATGATTTCCTTTATAGTGGGGGTATGTATAGGCATTTTATCTGTATCGCCCAGAGGTGGTTTTTAGTTTTAAATTCTGTATTAACGGTTGTTTTCTTTCCAGACTGCAAAATTCAAAATGGGGCTCAAGGTATTCGTTTCATCTACACCAGAGAAGGCAGACCGAGTGGCGAGGCTTTTGTTGAACTTGAATCAGAAGATGAAGTCAAATTGGCCCTGAAAAAAGACAGAGAAACTATGGGACACAGATATGTTGAAGGTTTGATTTACGTTGCCCTAGTAACAGTAAATAAAACATTAAACAAATAGAAATCTATCTTACCCCTTCTGAATTTTAGGTATTTGACCGCATGGAAATGGTCATCTAAGAGTTTATGGCAGCTCTTCCTAGATTATCTAAAGACCCAGGAAGTCTGAACGTTGTTCTGTAACTTTCCGAAGTTGACTAATTCTAAGCACCTCTTTCAGTATTCAAGTCAAACAACGTTGAAATGGATTGGGTGTTGAAGCATACTGGTCCAAATAGTCCTGACACGGCCAATGATGGCTTTGTACGGCTTAGAGGACTCCCATTTGGATGTAGCAAGGAAGAAATTGTTCAGTTCTTCTCAGGTATGTAGTCGTGTTTGTTGTTGAGCAGTGAGTTCTGGCTAGCAGCTGGCAACATGTGATTGAATAGACTTAAAAGTTGAGAAGCTTAGATATTTAAATAGGTTGTGAGTATATGCAGATGTTTTCTTCTTCCTGGAGACCGTCAAATAATTTAAGCCCATCTTAAAGGTGGATTAATTATTTCCAAAATGCTAACTTTGCTTATATTTAGTATTGTAGTTCAGAGTAGATCTTTGAGGATTGTCCTCAACAACTTAACTACTTTCCTCACATTGCTCTTCAGCAAAATACTTCACATTAAAGGTAAGATCCCTTAACATTAGATTAGTATGTTAGGCTGTTGTAATTTATGGCAGGTGTCTATATTGTAAGACACAGTAGGTACTGGGGTCAGAAATGTCTCTAATGATCTCATTCTGTTTATGCAAGAAAAACTAGGGAAAGGAAGTGTAGGTTGAATGTAGTCTTAGTATCTGAAGTACAGAAACTGTTTTGAAATTGTTTTGGGCCTAAAGTATTTGAATGTTTAGCAGAATGTTAGAGCATATATCTTAAATATTGTTGCTTAATATTCATGATGTTATAAATTGGAATTAACAAATCCTTTCATGGTTTAGTGTAGTATGTATTAAAATTTTGACTATTAGATATGTATCAAGTCCTAATGTTTTGCCAGAATTTTTGAAATCAAGTCTATTTTTACTGTTTTTGTCTAAATTGGTGAGAATTGAATGCTATCTGTCAACATCGTTAAATATGAACATAATTTCATATCTTCTAGGAAAGTGCTTTAAGTCCTTTTTGTAAGCTTGGGAATGTATCCACGGAAAGGATTTTTCATAGACGGAATTTCCAGAAGTGAATCATACTACTGTTAGAGAATAAGAGTGCATGATTGTGCTGTGTTAGATCAGTTGTTTGTTGAAAGCTTAGATTGTATGTTTGTCAATTGTATGACTAAGCAATGTTTCAATTTGTATATGAAATGTTTAAATATGTAATTTTTAAAAACTGAAGTTCCACTAACTTTAAAACATTGAAAAATATGAAATGAGGTAAAAGGTGTATCTTTGAATTTAGCAAAACTATTGTATTTAATGCTTGAAAATGTGTGTAATTCTTGTATAATTCAACATTAAGTTGCATAGATAAATAAGTGTTTTTAATTGTTGAATTCTTAATGCATCCTGTGTTCCAAGTGTTTTCTTGTATACCATGTCATGGGATGTGTTAAGAATTGAGTTATAGTTTGTAATAATGGAACTTCATATTACTGCAATGCTTTTTTAAAGAGTACTTGTTGAAAGCATACCATTCACCTAAAGTTAAAATTCTGGTTTATTTAAAGCTATAAGAAGAATCATTTCTGGGCTTGTGATGTTAATATTGCCCCCCTACTGGGGTTATTTGTCCTTGGGTTGAAGGGTTGGAAATCGTGCCAAATGGGATAACATTGCCGGTGGACTTCCAGGGGAGGAGTACGGGGGAGGCCTTCGTGCAGTTTGCTTCACAGGAAATAGCTGAAAAGGCTCTAAAGAAACACAAGGAAAGAATAGGGCACAGGTGGGGATGGATGGTTGGTTGGATTTGTCACTTTTCTTATGGTAAACAATTAAATCCATATTCTCTCTGCTTAGAATCAAGGGAAAAAAAATCTGATTTCATAGTCTATTTGATATTTTGCCACAATTTTCAAACTTTTCCAGTGTCAAAAGTCCGATAGTACTTTCAGATTAAATTTTAGATTTTAAAATTGTCCCCAGTTAATTTGATCTACTTCACAATTTTGTAAGAATCCTAATTAACCCTAGTCAGTGGAGTTGAGAGACTATGGTTTTAAAAATGTTAATGCAAACCTGGCTTTAGCTGTAATAACACCCACCTAGTAAATTAATATTACCATAAGAAAATGTGATACTTTCTGATCTTGTTTTTAAAGTTGAAATGCAACAAACTTTTTCTTGCTGTATAAATATTCTGCATATGTATTAATAAGCATAGCTTTCAAGAAATTGTCACAAAAGGTTTTATTCTCTTTGCTTGTGACTATTTTTCATTGAAGCATGCGCTTACCTATGCTGATTCCTACTAAAAGCATAGGCTGGGGAATTTATTGGCGGAAGGAGATGTGTAGTGTGGGCTAGACTGTTGGTGGAGGCTGGCTTTTTAGCCCACTTGCTATACATGATGCCAATGGATTTAAGACATGAAATGTTGAAAGTTGAGTGGAATTCTTTCCCTCCTAAGACATTTACAGTACTCCTCTCTACCCCTAAGGTTGGGCGCTCTGCCTCAGAGGAGGATGTTTTTCTCCTATAAAGTTTACATTAAATCTTAAAATTGAGTGAATTTCTGGTCATTGCCTATGCAAATATAAGAAATCTGGCTTTAAATATTAGTCAGTTTCATGGCTATGACTTCATTGTTTTCTTGTGTAACTAAATAACCTGTATGAAATGAACTAATGTTTTCTCTCCCTTCCCCACCCCCCTTCCTCATGAACAATGCTTTAGGTATATCGAAATCTTTAAGAGCAGTCGAGCTGAAGTTAGAACTCACTATGATCCACCACGAAAACTTATGGCCATGCAGCGACCAGGTCCCTATGACAGACCTGGGGCTGGCAGAGGGTATAACAGCATTGGAAGAGGAGCTGGCTTTGAAAGGATGAGGCGTGGTGCTTATGGTGGAGGTATGTAGACTGTGCAAGTGTCATGAGGTCTGTTCTTGGCGAGTGTTTTCATGTAGTGATAGTACTTTTTGTCTTTCAGGTTATGGAGGCTATGATGATTATAATGGCTATAATGATGGCTATGGATTTGGGTCAGATAGATTCGGAAGAGGTAAGGTAAGAATTGAATTTCTCTTCTGAGGGATACTTACACTCTTGTTCATCTAGACCTCAATTACTGTTTTTCAGGAATGTCAGATCACAGATACGGGGATGGTGGCTCTACTTTCCAGAGCACAACAGGACACTGTGTTCACATGCGGGGGTTACCTTACAGAGCTACTGAGAACGACATTTATAACGTAAGTGGAGGGTAGATGGATAAATTGTCTATTTCAGTATAGCGGTACAAACGTGGTGGTGGTTCTACTTAAGTGAAGCAGCATGTTAAAAATTTTGTTTCTTGTAACAAGGTTTGATTTTGATTCTTTGAAATACCTTGTATTTAGTTTTTTTCACCACTCAACCCTGTGAGAGTACATATTGAAATTGGTCCTGATGGCAGAGTAACTGGTGAAGCAGATGTCGAGTTTGCAACTCACGAAGATGCTGTGGCAGCTATGTCAAAAGACAAAGCAAATATGCGTAAGTGTGATTTAAGGATTTTGGGGTCTCTTTACAGATAGTTGTGTGACTAATGATTATAATAGAGGAATACTGAGGATGTGAAAATTTTTTAATCTAGTGATAGGGTTCTGTGGATCTTTAAAAGTTCTTGGGTTGCTATGACTAAAATGAATTTGATAAGTTAATTTGATAAGAACACTGACTTAAGGTATATGCTTGATTGACAGACTTAAGCGATTTAGATGAATGCTTGACTGCTTTTTAAAACCTGCATGAAGTAAATCACCTGAGAACAAGCAGCTAGAATTTTTTTTACTAAAAGTAATAAGTTCACAGATCTACTTAAAAGAACTTAAAAGAGTTTATCTTCTTTCACCAACATATATTTTCAAACTTTTTTTTCTCATTTCAGAACACAGATATGTAGAACTCTTCTTGAATTCTACAGCAGGAGCAAGCGGTGGTGCTTACGGTAGCCAAATGCTAGGAGGCATGGGTTTGTGTAAATATCACTTTAGTGTCTTTTTTTTAAGCTAACCTTGTATGCCTTTTCTCTCATTTCAGAACACAGATATGTAGAACTCTTCTTGAATTCTACAGCAGGAGCAAGCGGTGGTGCTTATGGTAGCCAAATGATGGGAGGCATGGGCTTGTGTAAATATCGTTAGTTTTTTTAAAAACCAAAACATTTATATTTATAGAAGTCAATTTATATAAGTTAAGTTAATTTATATATAAGGGGTTTAGCAAAATTTAGGCAAAGAAAAGTTTTTATTTGAATAGTATGCATTAAATGTGAGTTACATAAAATGTTTAGAATAGATAAGTTGGTTTGAAGTACTTGTGGGGGAGGGGACTGTAGAAAGAAATTAGTTGAATTGTTTAAGTATGAAGTATAAGCCTAAAATATTTAGCAAAAAAGCACAGGATCAGAATAAATTGTTGGGCATAATTAGGTGTTCAGTGATACCTGTGTATTGAAACACCCTTATTATATGGAATCATGGGGGAAAATCCCATTAAATCCAATTAAGCAGTTTCATAAGGTGTTGTCAAAATGCCTCTACTTAAGGAAACGTGGATTCAGTCCTGCTGATGTGTATACTTTTGGCCTTGTGGTTTTTAAGTGTTTGACTAGCTCATACAATGGATAGAAAGGTAGTCTGGTCATAGGCAATAGGCAGAAGGTGGTACAGCGGGCTCTAGTGATACTAAGATCAAGACTGGAAAATAATAGATTTAGAATTACAAGCCGGGTACCACCAGGTACCACATTACATAAGAAACAAGGTTCTAATGTTGTCTTAACTTAACAGCAAACCAGTCCAGTTACGGTGGCCCGGCCAGCCAGCAGCTGAGTGGTGGTTATGGAGGCGGCTATGGTGGCCAGAGCAGCATGAGTGGATACGGTAAGTGTTTTTTTAATATACTTAGAATAAGTTTCAGGCAGGTTTCTTTAGTTGGGAATGTTCAGGCTCCTTTTTTGGTAAAATTGGGTTATTAAATGTATGTTCTTGATCCTAATATAAATATTCAAATAGTTTAATTTTCAGAATCAATCATTGGGAGGGGGAAGTATTCTATGAATTCAAAATAGTCGATATTGCAACTTTGAATAATGTCGAGCCAGAAAACGTCTGCCTCCGTTTGTTAAAACATTAAAGTCGTTCTCTTTTTCTGTCTTTTTGTTAGCAGTAAATCCATGTTAGATGGAGGGAGAATTTAGAATGGTGGTTGGGTTCAAGACCGTATTTACTAGTCAGTTAACCTAGGATTGGTTTTATTAATTAATTTTTTCAGTTGGTCTAAAGAATGGTGATTTTGGTATTATAGTCTTACCCTACAAAATCCTTTTGCAGACCAAGTTTTACAGGAAAACTCCAGTGATTTTCAATCAAACATTGCATAGGTAAATATTTTCTCAAAAAATATAATTTAAATTCCCAATAGCAAATATTGATATGTTGTAATAACACTTTCTATAGCAGTCAATGGCTCTTATTTAACTCCATGGAGGCTGCCATCTTGGGCACAGTGAGTTGCCTTTAGTCCAACTTTATTGTCTCACTTCCTGCCCACCATGAATAGGAAAAGCAAGAGATTGCCCCTGTGCTCCCTATTCATACATGCCATTCAATGGACACATTGTGAATGTTTACGGTAAATTTTTTTTAAAATGCTTTGTTTAGCTTTAAAAACAACATGAAGTAATTTTGCAATTTTTGAAAAACACTAGTTTTCCTTTAAACTTTTTTCAACGTTGATCCTGAAGCATCCAAATAAATGGTAGCACACGAGTCTGGCAAGTTGGTACTGCAGAGAAAAGGGGTTTATTGAGACTTGTTTGGAGTCGGGAGTCCCTTTTCCCAAACATGCTTCTCGCCACTTGGACAGCAGCCATTTGTACTCGTATACTTTTTAAACTTTTTTTTGGAATGCTATATTTTAGTTGACTGCTAATCTGATACTTATCCTGACTTGTCAAATTGATCTCTTTGCAGGCAGCCAAGGAGCAGTGAACAGCAGCTACTACAGTAGTGGAAGCCGAACATCTGTGGGAGTGAACGGAATGGGAGGGATGTCTAGCATGTCCAGTATGAGTGGTGGATGGGGAATGTAATTGATCCTGATCACTGACTCTTGGTCAACATTTTTTAAAAGAAAAACTTAAGTTTTAACAGTTTTGCAATACAAGCTTGTGATTTATGCTTACTCTAAGTGGAAATCAGGATTGTTTTAAAGACTTAAGGTTCAGTATTTTTGAACACATTCATCTAGGATGTAACAACTAGGTTGAGTAAACTATTACTGTTAAATAATTTTCAGCTTTTCTCAAGTTAGTTCTCTTGTAGGATGTACTTAAGCAGTAAGTGTATTTAGGTTAAAGCAGTTGAATTATGTTAAATGTTGCTCTTACATCACATTACATTGAACACTGTCTGGATGCATGTTGAAAGACATGCTTTTTTTGTAAAACTCAATATAGGAGCTGTGTCTACAATTAAAAGTGAAACATTTGGCATGTTTGTTAATTCTAGTTTCATTTAATAACCTCTATGGCACGTAAGTTTAAGCTTTTTTTTTTTAAGTTAATGGGGGAAATTGGACACGCAATACCAATACTTTAGGATTTTGGTCTTGGTGTTTGTATGAAATTCTGAGGCCTTGATTTAAATTTTTCATTGTATTGTGGTTTTCCTTTTAGGTGTATTGCGCTAAGTGAAACTTGTCGAATAAATCTTCCTTTTAGAAACCGCACTTTGTCTGGTCTGTGCTTCGGTGTCACGTGGACTGTCTGTTGGTGCTTCCTTGCTGTCTGGGGCGTAGGTGAACAGTGGCCCGCGTCTCTGGCTGTGGCAGACAGGCTTGGCAGTTGTGGCTGTTGTGTAGATGTCTTCAGACTTTTCCTTCCAGTACAGCTGAAGGTAAAGTAAGCTTTGGGGTTCTGTGGAAGGTCTGTATGTTTGGCCTGGCTGCACAGGATGCCATCTGAATTGCCTTTGACTTGCTAAGCACTTGCACAAGGCCAAGGGGGAGGCAGAAGTGTCCTCTGTTACGCTCTGCATGTCTCTGCTTGAGCATGGCTGAGGAAGTGCCAGCGGCAATCTTGTGGCATCTTTTGAATTTTGATTCTATGAGGTACCTTCTAGAAGGAGCTAGCTCATAGAGGACTTTGAAATGAGATTCAGTCTTTTATTTTTGCTTTGCTCCTCAAGATCAAGTCTGCTTAGGAGCAAAATTACTTGATAAAGTTAATTTATAAAGTATAAAGCTATCAAATACTTCTGAGAACAAATGATTAGTTTTAACTCTAATTGAAATCTTTATTGTAGGTAAAACTCAATGGCATTTGCTAGGAAAGTAGTAAGCAATACAGGTATAGTTCTAGAATTACCTTCAGACACTTAACACTGGTAATTTGGGAATTGCCACTCATTCATCATCCCTCTAAATTAAGTTTGCTGCATTGAGGTTAGAATTCAGAATTGGAGCTGTGAACATAGGCTTGTGCTGTTCGAAGCTATTTTTATCTGCTGACAGTGCTGAAGGGGTGTGGTTAGTATGGCGAAGGTAGAAAAACTGCTTAGAATGATAGCACGTCTTGAAGATTGCAGTTGGCAGCACTACACGAAGATGTACTGAAGGACTCTGTATCCTCTTGCCCTTCCATGTGCTCTGAAAACTGGGTGCATACCTTCAGTTGGGTTGGGGATACAGAAGTATTCTAATGTTGTATAAATTGTGTTCTGCAGGCTTGGAGAGAATTTTCTGGGGATGCACTGTTCTAAACCTAGTAATGCCCTTGAGATCTTTACTTGGTCTGTGTCTGGGGAAGTCAGGCACAAGGCGAGTGTTCCTTCATCTTCCCTAGTCCTTTAGTTTTTGGTTTTTTAACAAGGAACATCTTTGTTGAAGCAACTTGAAAAAATACCTAGAAACATTGTTTCTTTGGAACACTGTACTCCATGGGCCAGCATCTTCACCCTGGGAGTTTGTTAGGAACGGTCCGAGTCTCCAGACTTCGTGTCATTTATCATGACCCTTACCCCTCCACAATCTGTATTTAAGCTGGAGAAACACCGCCTTTTATCTGTCCCTCCTTGTTTGCCCAAGTAAGGGGAAGTTTGCCAAACCAGAAACTGAGGGTTCCAAAGTTCAGGTACATAACTGGTGTCTTAAATTCTTTTCCATGAAGCTAGATATTTAGTATCCAGCACAAGCATCCTTTGTGAGTAGTGCTTGGGGCATGGGGCAGGGGCAGGTTTTAGAAGAAATCAGGATGATAAAGGGAAGAGCACTTAGTGTGGTAGCGGTGGGAACTGTCAGAACTGTCTTGAAGCAGGGAGGTATCCTGCTCCCCTTCTGTGTGCAGATGAGACAGGCTGAGGAGTGACTTAACCTAAGGCTCCCCAGCAAGTTGGAGTAAAAACTGGGCACACTGCAAACAAGGTGCAGATCTAATGCTAGACCACTTGGGGGAAGTGTGGTATGTAAACATTGGGAAAAGTTGGGCCCTGAATGAGGTTAACAAAGCTGCTCAGATTAGGTTAGGGAAGAGGACAAAGTCCCTTTTTGCTGCCATGTGCTTCCTTAAATAGGACTCAAAAATCTGCACTTTGGAATGAATGTAGCTTTGAAGCAGGGCACACAGTTTTGGAGGCTGGTCACAGATCTGGGACCTAACGTCATTGAACCTTCCATGTTTCCCATCCGTAACGGTGTGGTTAGGTGAGCAGATGTGGAATCAGCTAGGCTGTGGGTGTGCCTTGTGCTAGGACAGAGTACAGAAGGAAGAGAGCCAGGCTCTCAAGCAGAGGCTGGACAGTCAAGGTCAGGACGCTGGTGAGAGGTGGACTTGGGCACTGAAAAGAGGCCTTGCATACAGATGGGCTGACCTGTCTGATTGTGTTACAGTACTTGTTAGGCCTGTGTAACCTGAGTACTCAAGGCCGTTAACCGGTGGAGGGAAGTTAGGGGGGCTGTGTGTTGTGTGTAGGGGAAGTAACAGCTGAGCTTGTCCTTTATTCAGCTGGGCAGCAGCCTGCACCCTAGAACCCAGCAAGCTCAGGCCTCTACCTCAGATGCAGCCACCCTCACTGAGGGCCTCTAGTCCTGAAATGGGGCTTGTTCTGGGCATCCTGTGAAGCTGACATAAGCTCCTTCATTATACCAGAATGAAAAATAAACAGTTTTATTGCAGGGCTAATGATGGATATTCACAAGGGTGTGAATTTCTTGACTCTGAAGCAGGGGAAAGCATGCTGGGGTGGTAGGGAGGAAAAGGACCTGATTATTACAACTAGTTGGGCTGTTGCAAAAGAGGTTAATTCTTTGGAAATTGAAAAATGATAATAGCAAAATCATGAAGTTGCATCTGAACCAAAGCCGGTGGTGTCAAGTGAGAATTTCAATCCAGAGGAGTTGATTCCGTACAACTTGGAAAGGAGAGGCATGTGCAGCTTCCAGTCCTGTGTGCTGCGTTCCAGAGGGCCAGCAGCCCAGCTTGGGAACCAACCTTCCAAGTCCTGGACCAACTCAAGACCCAGAGAGTTTGGCACTGTTTTGTGGCTGGCAACTGGTCTAGAAAGCAGGCCCTGCTGAGGCCTCTGCCTTAGGAGCTGGTGGAGGAGGAGCACCGCTGAAGGAGCAGCGTGTGGCAGCTGTCGCACACACGGACTGGTCTGGGGTAGGAGGGCAGGGCCAGCTCATTACTGGAGCACGCGTTACAGAAGATGTGGCCACAGTTCCGGCAGTGGTGCTAGAGGGTGAAAAGAGGCAGTTACCGACTCTGCTGTGCTGCCTGGGCCTGCACACCCACTCTAGTTGACCAACCTTTAAAAGTTTAATACCCTAAAATCCCTCCTCCAGAGGCTTGTATCATTTTGAAAGGGGTTCTTCTAGACCTCGTGTTTCTACATTTCTGTTCCTGTAAAATCCATGGAGTGTTGGAGGGGGTGTCCAACGGCACGAGTAAGCTTCTTTTTCTTTGTGTTTATTGGACTTGACAACTCTGAGTTGGTAGTCAATGATACTTTATGTGCCTGGGTATGTTCCCTGTAATTGCTGCATTCCATGGTGGTGACCCAAGGTTTCTTTAGCTAGCCACTCATCAGAAGTCCTTTAATAAAGGCTCTCTATTTTGTGTGGCATCTGTGTCTTGCCCTGCCCAACTGGTCAATCAAGGCCTGGTCAACCTTGGACTGAAGGCTGGGCCCAAGACCACGTGTTCCTGGAACCTGAAGGCGGGCTACACAGGCAGAGGCAGATCCACTGGCCGAAAGTGCCCTGCCCAGATAGCCCCCTGGATGCCAGGCTTAAGCCTAACTGCCCACAGGCTCCCCATAGGCTCTGGCTTTGCCTAACTAGGCCAGATTCTGGCCCTATTGCTGTCAAAGACGTTTCAGCTCACACACAGCTAGACCACTTCTGCAGCAAGCAGCCCAGCTCCCAAATCACTGACAGGACTGGTGGAGACAGGGCCTGTGCTAATGCGCTGAGGTCCCTGAAGGGGGCCAGGCTGGGAAGTCATCTGCCAGCAGACCAGTGAGCATGAACCCAATGCAGCGGGCCTAGACCTACGGGCCTTCTCCAGAACCAGGGCCCAGGCAAGGTACCAACTTAGTCCCTGGGCGAGCAAGTGGAGGGCTACCCCACATACCTTTCTCCGGGAAATGGAGAACTCCTTTTCACACTGCTTACAGTGTGTAGCTTCATCGTCTTTCAGCCAAGTATGGCCCTGAGGAAGAAAGAACACATGGTCCTATTTTATGGCTTGGCTCCTGATGAGCCTTTAGCCATGTTCATCCTTCAGCCCAGCATCGACTATCCCTAATAGCACCTGGTCTGCTTTTGAGGCACTGCCTCTTCTCCACTAGAAGTGGTCCCAGGATTGTCCCCAACCCTGACCACAGCTGGAGCTCATGTGCTGCAGCCTGCCTGTCCTGGGGCTTCCTTGTCTCTGCAGGTTGCCAGATTCTCCAGCCTCACATTAACCTGAGACTCCTCCACTCCCTTTCAGTAAGTGCCCTAGGGCCGAGGTGATCAGAATCAGGGTCTGGTGCTGGTATCTCCATCCCTGGCTGAGACATTATCCAAACTGCCCCCTAAACTGGCAGGAGGAAGACGGGCCAACCCTGGCAGCCAGACTAGAAAATCTGTGACAGCAGTCCCCGCTGAGAAAGAAGGGCAACGTGCTGCGGAGGCAGGAGGCGCTTCTCCAGACACACTGACGTCCTGATGCTCAGAGCTTCCTGGGGAAGCAGAGGAGGCAACTGAGGCTTAGAGAGATGCCTTTCTGGAAGTCTTTCTAAGGGAAAACCGGGATGTGCATTTGCTCGTCTCAGAGACTGAGCTGTTCAAGGGTCAAGCGCCCCAGGCACTTTAATGGCGCCTTGGCTTCTGTTGACCATCGCTTTTCTGATGACACAGAGATATGGCTGGGAGGTGCAGCACGGGCCCACCGTGCTTTCAGCCTTGTGTTCCACCGCTCCAGGAAGCGCTAGGGTCCCATTTCATGACTTATTCTCCCTCTAGCACAGTCAGCTGACATTTTGCGCAAACACTTGTTTATATCTGCAGGGGATAAAGACAGCTCACAGCAATGACATCTAAGGAGCTTTTCAGTCTACAAGGGAGGCTAAAACAAAACTGATGTGGACTGCAAGTCCAGGCTGCTGTTAGTTGCCGTGACAATTTGCTGCTTCTGACCTGAGCGGCCTGGCAGTCAAGTGCCTGGAGACAGAAGGGTCTCTGCTCCAGCAAGTGCTGCAGGGTCCCCTGGGAAGACGGCTGTCTGCACACTGCTGCCAGAGCAGAGCCGAGGCTGAGGGTCAGAAACTCCTGCCCTCTCCTACTCCACTCTCGGCCTCAGCGGGCTAGCTCAGTGCCACACTGGGTCACCTGGCCCACATGTCCCTGCTCTCTTAAGTGGGTGTGCCATTCTGCCCTCCTCAGAATGGTTCAGAAACTTGGCCCAGCTGAGGGTTTAAATGGCCCCCGGAAATGGCACAGGGCACTTTAATGGGACAAGGTGGCCTCTAGCACCTTACCTGGAGGAAAAGGTCTTATTCTGATCGTTAAAAAAAAAAAAACAAACCTGGATCTCTTTCTGCCACTTTTAATTTCCTTCATTAGGGCACCTATGATCTAGGTCTAATGTCAAACTGCAGCTGACGGCAGACAGACCAGAACCAGAGGACCTTGACTCCTCCAGGACCAGTTCAGGCCCTACTGCTTGTCCGCGCCACCATCTCAGCCTAGACACACAGCTCTGGGCAGCATTTTCTTATCTGTAAATACGTGATGGGAGCCAGGAATCAACCACATATTCTCATCTGACTGTTGTGAGAAAACCTAAGAGCATGCTAATATATTAGCATGGGCTGACTGATAGCTACGAGTAGTGATTCTTAATAACATTAATAGTCCAGTACCTTCAGTGCCTTATTTACTTCTTTGATGTCTTCCATCTTCAGCTTTGACCTTAAAAAAAGAGAGAGAAATTCATAGCCTCACTAAGAGGGACTTTCAAGCTCTCATGAAGTAAATCCACAGTTAACTTTTTGGCTTTGTGAGGGCAACAAGACTGTAAGAGAGGAACGTGGTAACATGAGTTCTTACAGAATAACTTCTTTCCACCTTTTTACAATCCCAGAGTCATCTCACTGTATTGGCTCGTGTCTGGGGCGGTCTTGAGGCTGAGCCTCTGGACCGAATCTGGCCCAAGTTATACGCTGTTGAGTTGCAGCAGGGTTTAAAAAGGCTTTGAAATAGTTGCAATCATTTAAAAACTGAGAATGATCTCATAAAAGCCCATGTTTCTGGCTTCTCTGAGCAACTCTTCCAGCCTGTGACATGTGTGAGGGGCAGGTGCACTCCCTCACCAGGTGCGGGACCCCGCATCTGTAGGCCTCTCTGCCCCTCTCTTGCTGCCAGCTCTGTCTAGAACAGCCAGGCTCAGGGGGCACGGTTGTTTGTTCTTGTTCCATTCTCATTCATTAATGGAAGAATAATTCCTTAGTTCCCCACATAGAAGACAGGACCGAACACAGTCTAAAATGGCAGAATTAAACCAGATAAAGCAGAACACTACGTGTATGTCAAAGCCCTTTTTTAAAAGCTGAGGTTAGCTTAAACTGTCACTGGATTTGCCTAACCTAAGTGTCAGAGAGGAAGGCTGTGAGTCACAGGTTAGACTTCTAGGGAAGGACGAGGAAACCAAACTCAAAGCCTTTGAAAGAAAACACCCTGTGGCCTGCAGGAATGCTTGCAGGGGCTCCTCCCCTCCCCGGCCCGGCTACAGAAGCAGGCGGGTAGACGGACAGGGCCAGAGGCTGCCTGGGACACAGAACTTCCCTGGGAAATACAATGTGAGAATCCAGAGGCGTGTCTGCAGCTGGGGGAGGCATCTGATAATGGGCTTTCTCTTCTCTGTCGTCTGGTGGGGGCTTGCATAAAGGAGGGAACGGGGAGAAAACGTGCTGACCCACCCCGGCTGTGATGGGCACTCTGAAGGTGAAGGCTGCTAAGGGCGGGGGTGCCTTTCCAAGACCAGAATTTGTCTGCTTTTCTGAGGCCTCTGCCTTACTAGGAGTGTGTCTCTGACTCTGCTGTTTGTCCAACGTGAAGAGCACAGGCAGGAGGAAAGAAACGGGGCGAGCCATGTGAGAAGGGGGAGGGCACCCTGAGAATGCCTCCCTCTCTCTAAATACCGCTCGCATCCAAGAAGCAGCAGGACGTCAGCGTCCACAGCTGGTTCTCAGTAGTTTCAGGGAGCCCTCAGAGCTGGCTGGTGCTCTCCGAGAGCTCCCCCTAGGAGGGGGCAGCGCATGACACACTCCACCTGTGGGGGGCAGGCGGCCCTCAGGGGAAGGGACCAGCGGCCCTGAGCTGGTCTAGAAAGAGCTGCTGAATGGGAGAGGAGAGGAAATGGGCAGCATCTTCACATTACCGAAAAGACCACATTCTCATCAGAGTCATAACATTCTTCCTTATACTTTTGTGGGCTACCGCACTGCTTGAGACCTTCCAACTCTGCAGACAGAAAGCTCCCAAGCTTGTGCACACATGTGCACTACTTGAGTGTGTCTGGTTTCCTCTGCTCTGAGCTCCCGTCTCTGGTCACGGTGTGTCCTGCACCGGGCCTGAGCCGGGCTCTGCTGCTAGCTGAGCCTGCACCAGGACTCAGGTGGGCCGTGAGTCAACCTGGGATCTCTGTGGAGTGACGGGAGAGAGACAGGCTTGTTCCTGTCTCTCGTTCCTGTCAACAGGGCTGACAGACAGCCCTGCTGGGGGCCAGGCCCACCTGCGAGGCAAGTGACAGAGAGGTAGACACTGACTCCTGATGACTTTTTTTTTTTTGCTTAAGCCAGTTTGAACTGGATTTCTGTCACTAGCAACCAGGAGTTGTGACTTGAGGAGAAAAAGCTACCCACTTTGTTTAAAAATGCAACAATCACACAAATGGGCACGTTCCACCGCCTGCGGTGTGACCTACCAAAGTGTCCAGGACTGGGACATCAGGGAGGAGACCTGTTCAGTCAGAGGGCACACAGAGCCGCGGGGTGTGCACTCCCGCAGTATCGCCCGTCGGAGGCAGACAGGCAGACTCTGGCAGATGCGAGTTTACAGGCGCCAGGGAGGGAAGTGGTCGCCAGACTTGCACTGTGGCAGGCTCACAGTCGCAAGCCACAGCACTCCCTTTGGAGCTAAACACACAACCCTCTTATCACTCATCTGGTTCCCCTGGGACACAGACACTCAGTTTGTGACCGTAAGACTTCCGGTCACTAGAAAAGGATGTTCTTGATGAATTAATTAACCCAAACCAGTGCTGTGTCCCTGAAGCCTGACTTCCTGGGCAGGGGGTTCCCCTTGAACAGCTGGCAGGCCTCCCTGATTGCCCTTCCCTGGACAAAAGGACACGGCTTTGCGGCTCAAGTGACGTAGTGGGCAGGCTGCTGTGACTCTCCAGGGGGAGGTGGGCCCGGTGGCCCTGATGTGGGTGGCAGACAAGGGGAGTGGGTTTCTTACTGGCTGAGGTGCAGACCCATTTCCTGGAGGGCTTGTTCCTGCTCATCACAGATCTTCTGTAACTCTGCCTTCTCGTCCTGGAGCTCCCGCAGCTCCTAAAACAAACCAACCAGATGCTTGACACAGAACTCAAAGTCCTTTTTTAAAAAAAAAGGTTTAGTCATCACAGTGACAAGCAGGTCGGAATGTTTTTCTTTTTTTCCTATTTTTAAATTTTGGTCATGTCACATGGCATGCAGGGTCTTAGTTCCTTGAACAGGGATTGAACCTTCACCCCTCTGCAGTGGAAGCATGGAGTCTTAGCCACTGGACCACCAGTGAAGTCCCTAGAATGTTTTGCAAGAGCAAGGAACAGTTTTGTTGTATCAATCTCATTCACAACAGGGTTATTTCAAGAAACACTTGTGTGTTTCTCCAGATGGACAATTGGAAGGGAAGCGCTTCATGAGTGGCTCTGCAGTGTGGAACGTGGGGCAGGAAACATTCCAAACAGATTTTTGCAAAAAAAGTTTTTTCTGTTTCTATTAGAAGACAGATTTGTATCAGGGAAAGCTAGTTTAGGAATAAACTATTTTGGAAAGAGCTGGTCAAAATTTTCTGAAAGTAAATGAGCAAGGCTGATGAAAGCCAAGATCTGGGATCTCCTTCATGGCCCTGAGGGTGGCAAGCCCTTCCAGGGGCCCTGAGCCATGGAGTGAAGCTCAGCGGGGACGATGCTGATGACTCTATAAACTGGGGTGAGCACACCTTGAGGACACAGGCTGGCAAGGGCAGAGACGAAGACTCGGAAAAGTAACTTGGTTTTCAGGGCTGATCCCAGGGCAAGCAGTAGGGCTTAAGGCCTGAGTGGGGGGCAGTTCCCACCTCAGCCACCCCCTGGGCCTTCTGCCCCAGAGACCGTTTAACACGGGCTCACAAGAGCATGCTAAGGCTTCCTGGTGAGGTTAGATATGCTGTTTTGTTCCTTTTTCAGGGTATGTGTAATTCAAATCTTAGACCAAAGTATTTTGAAGTGATGGGGGAGTGTTCCATCATGCAGAACTTTCTAGAAGTCCTTTCCTCCCATCTCTGAGCTTGAGTGGCTCCTGGAAAGCTCTCTCCTCACTAGCAACCCCCATGCTGGACCTAGCAGGCTCTCCCATGAGGGACTCTAGGTACTTTCCAATAGAAATCAAAGGGCTTTTACCTCAGACTGCAGCGGTGCCCATTACTGTGCTCAACAAGACAAAACCCGTGTCTGGGAACTGCCCCAGCGGCACAGGAAGGCTGTCTGGGGTCACTGCCCAAGCCCTCCTTCCTCTGCTGTCACACCTAGGGCACACAGCCCTTCTCTCTGCTCTTTCACTGTGACGGTCCCTCACACTTCCTGGCGGCTCTGCATGGCTGGCCCTGCTTCACCATTCAGTCCTCTGCCTAACTGTCACTCTCTTCCCAGGCCACCCTCCACCCCGGTGTGGGGACACGCTCCTGTTTTCTTCTCTTCATAGCCCTCATCACTGAATCTCTGGTTTGCTCGCTGGCTTAGGATTTGTCTTTGTCTTTTCCTCCTGAAGCAGAGGCTCCGAGGATGTGGAAACAGTGTCCCAGACCCAGAGCTGATGTGTGCACAGCGGGGACGGACTCTGCAGCCGCCGTGCGTCTCACTTGCTGGCTGGGAGGCTCTTGGGCAGGAGTTTCTGGAGATCTAGAAGCTCTTTTTCTCCCCAAGACAGTCCACCTTACCTTTTTTAATCCTTCTACTTGTTGTAGCTCTGCTCGGAGTAAAGAGGAAGTGTCTTTCTCATGCTGTAACTCTCGCTGAAGAGCTTGTCTTTGTTCTTTTTCTGATTTCAGCTCTTTCTCTAGACTTGCGCTGTTTTTGCACAGTGAACTTGAGTTAGTCTCAATGAGAGATCTTCATGGAAATGCACAATCCACAACCCAAGTCACCACATCAGAAACAGGGGATGCACAGCAATCTGAACTGTGATGTCAGCATACAGACCCTTCCACAAAGCATAGAAATAAGGCTCCCGCTCCCCCAGGGCCATCTGCACCTCCATAAGAAAGACCAGGAACACATCAAGGAAAGCAGGCACAGGCACACATTTGATAGTTACACAAATGGAAAGGGAGGAGAAAAGCTCTAACACTTGTGGCTGCACACACAGAACCTACTACTGAGATGGAGACATCTATTCTGCAACATTTATGCTGCTTTTTAAAGGGGCCAGCTAACAGTGGAGGATACTGGGGGCTCGGGACAAGGAGGAAGCTACTAAGGGGTGGGGGTGAGTTTCAGTTTAATCCTGATGCCTTTCTCACCAGCTGAAAAGCCTTGGGGACTATACTGAGCCCCCATGAAGTCGTTTTTCTCATTTGTGAAGTGGGGAATAGACACCTCATCTCTCATCCTAATCCTAGCCTTGCAGGGCTCACCTGTGAAGTGGGACACTGTCTGCCCCACTTGGGAGATGGCCTCCCCCATCCCTGCCACACCACGAAGCCACCTGCTGCCTCCGGGGCTCCTACCACTGCTCGTGCAGCTGGGCAAGCTGCTGCTGCAGGGCGCTGCTCCTCCCGCTGAGCTCCCGCTGCAGCTTGCGGCTCCGCTCCTCGGCCCCCTGCCTCGCCCTCTCTGAGTGCTGTAACCTAGACCGAAGGAACCAAATACTTGTAAGGAAAGGATCACTCCTCACATTTATCATGATTTTTGCATATCCTTGCTGGCTTTCTTTTATTTTAAAAAATTAATATATGATAAAATTGACTCCTTTGTGTGTATAATCCTATGAGTCTTTAGCACAGGCATAAATTCAAGTAAGCATTACCACAATCCATTCTAACAGGTGACATAGACTATTTCCATCACCCCGCAAAACACCTTACCACTGCCCCTTTGAGTCACACCTCTCCACCCCAAATATCATATATTAATACACAGAATTATATTTCACACAGCCTTTTGAGACTGGCTTCTTTCTTTCAGCATCTCTTTGAGATCAACCCAAGATTTTGTGTGTATTAGTGGTCATTCCTTTTTATGGCTGGGTAGAATTTCATTGGGTAGATGACCGGTTTATCCATTCTCTTGATGAAAGACATCTGAGTTGCTTCTAGATTTTGGCAATTATGAATAGAGATGCTATAAGCATTTGTGTACAGGTTTTTTTGTGAACATGGGTTTTCACTCCTTTTGGGCAAATAGTCAGCAATGGGATTATTGGATCATATGATAGGAGTATGTTTAGCTTTTTTCAGAGACTGTTTTCCAAAGTACATTCCCACTAGTAATGTATGAGTGCTCTGGGTGCTTTGTAGCCTCACCAGCACCTGGTATTATCATTAAAAAAAAAATATTTAGCTGTTCTAATAGGTGTGCAGTGGCATCTCATTGTGATTTTAACATGTACTTCCCTAATGGCTAATGCTGAACAATTTTTAAAAATGGAAATATAGTTGATTTTGGAAGAAAAGTTATGACCAACCTAGATAGCATATTAAAAAGCAGAGACATTACTTTGCTGACAAAGGTCCATCTAGTCAAAGCTATGGTTTTTCCAGTAGTCATGTATGGATGTGAGTGTTGGACTATAAAGAAAGCTGAATGTCAAAGAATTGATGCTTTTGAACTGTGGTGTTGGAGAAGGAAGACCCTTGAGAGACCCTTGGACTGCAAAGAGATCCAACCAGTCCATCCTAAAGGAAATCAGTCCTGAATATTCATTGGAAGGACTGATGCCGAAACGCCAGTACTTTGGCCACCTGATGTGAAGAACTGACTCATTTGAAAAGACCCTGATGCTGGGAAAGACTGAAGGCAGCAGGAGAAGGGGATGACAGAGGATGAGATGGTTGGATGGCATCACCGACTCAATGGACATGAGTTTGAGTAAACTCCAGGAGTTGGTGATGGACAGGGAAGCCTGGCGTGCTGGAGTCCATGGGTTTGTAGAGTCAGACACGACTGAGTGACTGAACTGAACTGAACAAGGTATTGAATATAGCTCCCTGTGCTATAAGATATCAGAAAATCACTGTGTTTATCTAGTTTAAAGTGGTATATGTCTATTAATCACTCTCCCAGTTTATCCCTCCCCACTTTCCCATTTGGTAACCATAAATTTGTTTTTCTGAGTCTGTTTCTGTTTTGTAAATAAGTTCATTTGTAACTTTTTTTTTAGATTCCACATATAAGTGATATGATATATTTGTCTTTCTTTAACTTATTTTACTTGGTATGATAATCTCTAGGTTTATCCATGTTGCTCCAAATCAATATTTCATTATTTTTTATGGCTGAGTAATATTCCATTGTATATATGTACCACATCTGCTTTATCCATTCATTAACTGATGGACATTAAGTTTGCTTCCATGTCTTGGTTATTGTAAATAGTCTGCTATGAACACTAGGGGTGCACATGTCTTTCTGAATTAGAGCTTTCAGCTTTTCTGGATATATGCCCAAGAGCGGGACTGCTGGATCATTTGGCAACTCTACTTTTAGTTTTTAAAAGAATCTCCATACTGTTTTCCACAGTGGCTGCACCAATTTTTTATTTCCACCAAGTACAGGAGGGTTCCTTTTTCTCCACACCCTTTCCTGCATTTATTTGTAGACTTTCCATGCTGGCCATTCTGACTGGTTTGAAATGACAGTTTATTGTAGTCTTGATTTGCATTTCTCTAAAAATTAGCCATGTTGAGCATCTTTTCATCTGTCTTCTTTGAAGACATGTCTATTTAGGTCTTCTGCTCATTTTTTTTTTTAATGCAATAACGTCTCAACTTTTATTGGCCTCCTGCTCCGTAGGGTACACTGCTTCTATTCATTCAATGCCTCAAAACTTCAGGGTCTGAGGCTTCAGACACCACTTTGCTATCCACGAGCCTGAGGGTGGTGGTCTTCTGGATGGCTTGCATCGAGTTGGGGCTGTCCAGAGCATCATCAAGACTGAAGTCTTCCCCATCTTCCAGCAGGTGGCAGGAGGTGTTGATCTCAGCCTCTAGCTTGACCTTGATGTTCAGCAGGGCCTCATATTCCTGGGTCTGGCATTACCCCTCTGCCTCGGTCTGGGCTAGCTCTGACTCCAGGTGCAGGAGGACCTGGATGGCCTGCTCCATCTGCATGGCATAGTGGGCCTCCACCTCCCTCAGGCTGTTTTCCAAGCTGGCCTTCAGATTTCTCATGGAGTCCAGGTTAATCTCCAGGGACTAGATGGTGTCTCAGCTCCGAGAACGTCATCTCAGGAGCTCTTACCTCAGAATGTGCAGAGTGACCACTGTGGTGCTCTCCTTGATCTGCTGGGACCAGTACTGGTCGGGCTCCTCCTGGTTCTCCTGATCCAGCTCATTGTACAGGGCCCAGTGTCTGCCATGATCTTGTTGATGTCCTGAGGTTTGAGGGCATCCAATTCTATGGTAACCCAAGTTCCTCCTCATGGTTCTTCTTCATGAAAAGCAGCTCTGCTTGAGCCTCAATCTCAGTCTCCAGCTGCAGCTGGGTGACACGGGTGTCATCAATAACCTGCGGAGTCTGTGGATGTCACTTTCAACAGACTGGTGCATGGCCAGCTCTGTCTCATACTTGACTCTGAAGTCATCAGCAGCAAGATGAGATGGGGCACTGTTAATCTGTAGAACGATGCGGGCATTGTCCACAGAATTTGAAAAATCTGAGCCCCTAGGTCCTCAATGGTCTTCAAGTAATGCCCCCCACCCAACTTCCCTGTCTCCTGAGAAACCTATATGCAGGTCAAGAAACAACAGAACCAGACATGGAACAACTGATTGATTCCAAATCAGGAAAGGAGTGTGACAAGGCTGACTGTCACAGTCTTGATTGTCACCCTGATTATTTAACTTATATGCAGAATACATCATGCAAAATGCTAGGCTGGATGAATCACACGGTGGAGTCAAGACTGCTGGGAGAAATATCAATAACCTCAGATATGCAGATGATTCCACCCTACTGGCAGAAAGTTAAGAGGAACTAAAGAGCCTCTTGAAAGAAGAGAGTGAAAAAGCTGGCTTGAAAAAGATTTGAAAAACTAAGATCATGGCATCCAGTCCCATCACTTCATGGCAAATAGAGGGGAAAAAGTTGAAGACAGATTTTATTTTCTTGGGCTCCAAAACCACTGCGGATGGTGACTGCAGCCATGAAATTAAAAGATGCTTGCTTCTTGGAAGGAAAGCTATGACCAACCTAGACAGTGTATTAGAAAGTAGGGACATCACTTTGCTGACAAAGGTCTGTATAGTCAAGGCTATGGTTTTTCCAGTACTCATATATGGATGTGAGAGTTGGACCATAAAGAAGGCTAAGCACCAAAGAACTGACGCCTTTGAACTGTGGTGTTGGAGGAGACTCTTGAGTCCCTTGGACTGCAAAGAGATCAAACCAAACCATTCTAAAGGAAATCAGCCCTGAATATTCATTGGAAGGACTGATGCTGAAGCTGAAGCTCCAATACTTTGGCCACCTGATGCGAAGAGCAGACTCATTGGAACAGACCCTGATGCTGGGAAGAATCAAATGCAAAAGGAGATGGGGGCAGCAGAGGGTGAGATGGTTAGACAGATAGCATCACTGACTCAATGGACATGAATTTGACAAACTCCAGGAAATAATAGAGGACAGTGCTACAGTCTGTTGGGGTTGCAAAGAGTTGGACATGACTTATTAGCAACTGAACAACAACAACTTTACATTTAAGTCTTTAAACCATTTTGAGTTTATTTTTGTGTATAGCGTGAGGGAGTGTTCTGACTTCACTGATTTACATGAGGCTGTCCAGCTTTGCCAACACTTGCTGAAGAGACCGTCTTTTCTCCATTGTATATTCTAGCCTCCTTTATCAAAGATTAATTGACGTAGGTGTGTGGGTTTATTTTTGGTCTCTCTATTCTGTCCATTGATCCATGTCTGTTTTTGTGCCAATACCATACTGTTTTGACTACTATCACTTTGTAGTATTGTCTGAAGTCTGGAAGGGTTA
The DNA here is from genome assembly GCF_029407905.1 of Bubalus kerabau. Taxonomy (NCBI): domain Eukaryota; kingdom Metazoa; phylum Chordata; class Mammalia; order Artiodactyla; family Bovidae; genus Bubalus; species Bubalus kerabau. Next base: position 171,204,152 of record NC_073624.1, read on the forward strand.
TGTCTCCAGCTTTGTTCTTTTCCCTCAGGATGGCTTTGGCATTCAGGGTCTTTCATAGTTGCATATAAATTTTAGGATTATTTGTTGTAGTTTTGTGAAAAATGTCATAGGTAATTTGATACGGATCACATTAAGTCTATAGGTTGCTTTGGGTTGTATGGTCATTTTAACTATATTACTTCTTCCAATCCAAGAACATGGAATATCTTTACATTTCCTTGAATCATCTTCAAAGTCTTTCACCTCCTTGGTTAGGTTTATCCCTAGGGTTGTTGTTTTGTTTTTTTTTTGATGTGATTTTAAATAGCAATTTTTTTTCTTATTTTTTCTTTCTGATATTTCATAGTTAGTGTTAAGAAATCCAACAGATTTCTTGACTACCTTTTTGCTTGCTTATTTGCCCTCCATATGTCCTATTTGATGCAGGGTCTTTTCAAGTCTTTTGTCTGTGTTAGACTGGATTGTTCATTGAGTTTTGAGAGTTCTTTATATATTCTAGATATGAGTCCTTTGTCAGATATGGGATTTTTATTCTCTTAGCTGTGTCTTCCACTAAACAAAAGTTTTAAATTTTGAGCAAGTCCAATTTATCAAGTTTTTCTCTTATGAACAGAGCTTTTATGTCACATCTAAGAATTCTTTGTCTAACCCAAGGCCACAAAGATTTTTCTCTTATGTTTTCTTCTAAAAGTTTTTAGTTTTAAGTTTTACATGTAGATTCATGATTCATTTTAATTTAATTTTTATATAAAGGTGTGGTCTAAATTGAGGTTCATTTTTTGGCTTATGGATACCCAACTGTTTCCAAAACCATGTATTGAAAAAACTATCCTTTCTCCGTTAAAATGCCTTTGTACCTTTGTAAAAAAACAAAAAACAAAAAACAGTCACCTATATTTGTATGAGTCTATTTTTTTTTTTAAACTGTATTCTGATCCCTTACTGACCTGCTATTTATTTATTTAACTTTTATTTTTTGGTCATGCTGTGCAGCATGCAGGATCTTAGTTCCCTGACCAGGGATCAAACCTCTGCCCCTTGCAACGGAAGTGCAGAGTCTTGTCCACTGGACTGCCAGGGAGGTCCCTGACCCGATTTAAATGTGAGCTCAGGGGATAGTTCTGACTCCCTGAGATGTCAAAGTGATATAGTAGCCCAAAAGTTGAATAACTGAATACACGCTTAGGCAAAACTAGGGAATCCAGTCCCCTTTCCGGGCAAGACTAAAGACCTGAAGGAAAGTCATTCCAACTTGTCTATACTTTTGAGAGAGACTCTGAGTAAGTCTCCAGGCCCAGACAATGCCTAGTACCTTCTAGGGAATATCTGCCAGGAGGAAGTGTTTTACCTTTCTTCCACTTGTTTCATGCTGGACATGACTTGATTGGTTTTTTCTTCAAAAGATGTAATGACTTCATTCTTCTGTTGTAAACTGCTCTCTGCATTCTATAAAAGCAAGGAAAGAGGGTCATTTTCTGCTTCTGTTTCACCCCCCTGCCTGTTCTGGACTACGAGAGGGTTCAACTGTTCTCTTTGTACTTTTTTAATAATACTTTCAAGAGTGTTTCATTAATTGCGGCTCTTCACTACAGCCCTAGAAGACGAACTAGGTCAGCGCTCCCAGTGCCATCAACATAAAGAAAGGCAGAGGGGGAATTTCCTAGTAGTCCATGGTTAGGACTTGGCATTTTCACTGCTGTGGCCTGGGTTCAGTCCCTAATTAGGGAATTAAGATCCTGCAAGCCTTGCAGAGTGGTGAAAAAAAGGCAGAGAGGGAGGTAATGAAGCTCTGTGTTTGAACAGACCAAGTCCCTTTTTGAAAAGGAACTTCAGAGTCAGATCTGACTCAACATTGCTGAGCCTTCTCATGTGCCAGGCACCTCCATGAGTTTATGTGAGTCTTGCAGGGTTCTCATGGTGGGCATTGTGAGCCCCCCCTTCTCTGAGCCTGGTGAGCTGCTGTCTATGGGGTCGCACAGAGTCAGACACGACTGAAGCGACTTGGCAGCAACTTCTCTGAGCAAGAGACGGAGGCGCAGAAGGAGAAAGCACCTGGGTAAAGGTTACAGCACAAATGTGGTGCAGCTGGGTTCGTACCCGCACCCATGTGACTTTTTCAGCCCAAGCTTTCAACTGTGGCAGATGCTGAGTGACCAGGAGGCAGCAAAAAAAAAAAAAACAAAACAACCAAACATGTTTCTGTGTGTCTACAAGAGACACTCTTAAATACAAGGAAGCAGAAAGATTGAAGACAGAAAGAAGTACTGATACATTCCCAGGAATACATAGACTGTATTTTCTGGCTTTAACGTAGTAAAACTAGATGTAAGCAACTAAAGAATAGCTGAACACCTCACATCTGCAAATGGAATAGAATATTACTAAAATACATTGAGCTAAAAAAATCAGAAGAGAAATTGAAATACTTAGAGCTGAAAGACATTGAAAACACTGCAGTATTTCATTACTGAAGATGCATCCTAATTTTATATACCACTAAGAAAGGAAAAGACTGCTACTTGAAACATGTCATGACACTGACTATAAGACGTGTCTTAATTTCAGAGATGATAGATAAGAAAAATATGCTTTTTATTGGGTTGGCCAATAAGGTACTTTGGTTTTTAGGTAAGAAATAAAAGACACATTTTTCATTTTCAACAAGAACTTTATTGAACAACATGCTATTTTGTTCCACTACCTTCTGCCATTTTCCAGGCAACTTCATATTCCATCTTCCCCAAACTTTTTATCTTTTTGAGCAAAGAAGTGTTGCAGGTGCCTTTTACATTCTTCCAAGTAACTGAATTTTCTTCCATGAAGAGAATTTTGTAAAGATTTAAATAAATGGAAATCCGAAGGTGCAGTGTCTGGTGAATACAGTGCACGAATCAGAACTTCCCAGCCAGGGACTTCCCTGATGATCCACTGGCTGAGAGCGCACTGCAGGGGGCCCAGGTTTGATCCCTGGTCAGGGAACTGGATCCCACACGCTGCAACTAAAGATCCTGCATGCCATAATTAAGACTTGGCGCAGCCAAATAAATAAAACCAAACAAACCCCTATCTTTTTTTTTTTTTTAAAAGAAGAACTTCCCAGCTAAGCTGTAACAGTTTTTGTCTGGTCATCAAAGAAACATGTGGTCTTGTGTTATCCTGATGGAAGACTATGCGTTTTCTGTTGACTAATTCTGGACACTTTTCATCAACAGCTGCTTTCGGTTGGTCTAATTGGGAGCAGTATTTATTGGAATTAATCGTGTGGTTTTTCTGGAAGGAGCTCATAATAGAGGACTCCCTTCTAATCCCACCATATATATAACATCACCTTCTTTGGATGAAGACCTGCCTTTGGCGAGGTTGGTGGTAGTTCATTTTGCTCACCCCATGATCTCTTCTATTCTATATTATTGTACAGTATCCACTTTTTGTTGCCCTTCACAATTTGCTTTTTAAAAGGAATGTTTTTATTACGTTTCAGAAGAGAATGACATGTGGAAATACGGTCAAGAAGGTTTATTTCGCTTAACTTATGTGGAACCCAAGCCATTAAAATGATTAACATAACCAAGGGGGTGCAAATAATTTTCAACACTTAATTTGGATATTTTGAGTATGTCAGCTATCTCTCATGTAATTTAACACTGATTGTTGTCAATTGATGTCTTGATTTCATCTCTACTGACTTCAACAGGTCCATCTGACTGGGGAGCATCATCCAGCAAGAAATCTCCAACAGGAAACTTCACAAACCACTTCTGACACAATTGACCAGCACTTTCTCCACACACTGTACACATACATTTTTTTTGCATTTCAGTTGCATTTTTACCTTCCTTGAAATAATAAATAATAACAATGTGCCAAAATGCTGCTTTTTTCCTTCCATCTTCAATATTAAAATAGCTTTACAGAAATTCACCAATTTTGCTAAATTTTTTGAAAATGCAGGCCACTATGACAACTGTCATGATACAATCTAACAAAACTGTTTTGAATGAAGTTAAAGATTAAATGTTGTGAGAGCTGTCTTATAGAAAAAACCAAACAGACCTTTTGGCCAACCCAATCAATTAAATACTTTTCTCAAAATGTGAGTGCCATAGCTAAAGCAGTGAAGTGAAGTCGCTGAGTCATGTCCAACACTTTGTGATCCCATGGACTGTAGCCCACCAGGCTCCTCTGTCCATGGGATTTACCAGGCAAGAATATGGAGTGGGTTGCCATTTCCTTCTCCAGGGGATCTTCCCGACCCAGGGATCAAACCCAGGTCTCCCGCACTACAGGCAGACTCTTTGCCACCTGAGCCACTGTGGAAGCCTAGCTAAAACAGTACTTGTGGGCAATTTTAAACTCTAAATAAAATATTTAATGAAATTAAAAAAAAATAAAACAGATGAGCTAAGTATGCATTTCAGAAGCTGAAAATGAATCACAGAGTAAACCCTAAGAAATAAGAAAGAATATAATGAAAGTGAAGGTAGAGATCAATGAAATAAGAAACAATAACAGTACACAATAAGGAATATTAGAAAACAAGCCAGTTCTTTGAAAAGATTATTAGAACAGACACAATTCTGGCAAGATTAGATAAGGAAGAAAGACAGAAAATGTAATAAGAAAACACTGAATTAAAGAGATTTAAAAATTCTGCAAAAGAATATTATAAACAATTAAGAGCTAGAACACTTGAAAACCTAAATAAAATAAGACACATTTTGGGAAAAAGTATAAAATATATCAAAATTGGTCTGAGAAGAAATGGAGAATATGAATAAACCAGTAGGCATTCAATAAATTGAAATGGCAGTCATAGTCTCCTTGACCCAAAAAGCCCAGCCCAGATGAATCCTATAACGTGGATGGGATTCTCAAGACTTTTGGAGGATAGATAGTTGCTATCTTATAAGAGTTACTTCTAAGAAAGAGAACAGGAAACCTTATTTTACAGTACCAGTCCAACCATGATTTTGAAGCCAAATAAGGTTAGTAATAGGAAAGAAAGTTAGAGGTCTGTCTCATATATAAACATACATATTAGCTACATATTTAAATATATCACAATCAAGTAGGAATCCAGGAACGTTAATCTAGAAATTGCCACATACATAAGGAAGAAAAAGAACTGTTCTATCACAATAGATAAAATGCAAAAAAACCTAAAACATTTTAATAAAGTTCAATATTTATTTATGAGAAAAATCTCTGAGCAAACAAGAAATAAAGAAGAACTTCATGGACTTCTCTGGGGGTCCAGTGGTTAAGAATCTGCCTGAAAATGCAGGAGACATGGGTTCCATCCCTGATCACGGAACATCGCTCATGCCATGAGCAACTAAACCGGAGTGACACAACTGCTGAGCCTGTGCTCTAGAGGCCACGCGCTGCAGCTACTGAAGCCCACAAGCCCCGTGCTCCACGACGAGAAGCCCCTGCAGTGAGAAGCCTGTGCGGGACAATCAGAGCAGCCTCTGCTCCATGCGGCGAGAGGGAGCCCATGCACAGAACGTAAATAAATAAAAAAAAAAGAACTTCTTTAATTCAGTAAAGATTATACACCAAGCACCTAGTAAGCATTATTCTTGATGGGGAAATCTTTTTTAAAAATAATTGTATTTATTTATTTTTGGCTGTGCTGGGTCTTTCTTGCTGTGTGGGCTTTCCTCTAGTTGCAGAGAACAGGGGCTACTCTCTAGCTGCAGAGCGCAGGCTCTAGGGCGTGTGGACTTCAGTAGTTGTGGCTCCCAGGCTCCAGTGCACAGGCTTAATAGTTGTGGCACGCGGGCTTAGCTGCTCCGAGGCATGTGGGATTTTTCCCAATCAGGGATGGAACCCGTGTTTCCTGCATTGGCAGGTGGATTCTTTACCACTGAGCCACCAGGGAAGGCCTGATGGAGAAAGTTTTGCATGCATTACTTTTAAGATCAGAATCACAAGTCTGCTCACTATTTCTGTTCCTGTTTAATGTAGTCATGGAGTCCGGTGCTAAAAGAAACAAATAATGGGCACAAGACTTGAGAGTGAAGAGACTAAACTGTCTTTATTTGCCTACAATATGATTAATTACAACCAACAAGATCAACAGACAAACTATCAGAACCAGGTGGTGGGCAAGGTTGTTAAATGCAAGATCAACCTATAAAGCACAAAAGCACTTCTCTGTATTAGTAAGACCTCACTAGAAGACGCAGCCAAAATAAGGAAACAACCAAGCTGCCATCGAGAACTAGACAGAATCGAGGAGCTCACCTGGAGAAAATGCAAGTCTTATGGAATAAAAAGGACAAAAGGAGAGTAAGCTTTGAATTCAATGTAATTCCCACTTAGGAAATTCAGCTGGAGTTTTAAAAAAGGAAGTTTATATCTTATTCTAAAATATTTATCAAGAATCAGACTACACTCAAAGTTACAGTAACCAAAGCAGCATGATGCTGGCACAAAACCAGAGAGATATCAATGGAACAGGAGAGAAGCCCAGAAATAAACCCATGCGCTATGGTCAATTAATTTACAGCAAAGGAGGCAAAAATGGAGAAAAGAACTGTCTCTTCAACAAGCGGTGCTGGGAAAGTGCACAGCTACATGTAAAAGAATGAAAATAGAACATTTTCTGAGACTATATACAAAGAAAAACTCAAAATGGATTAAAGATCAAGGTATAACACTGGAAAACATAGGCAGAACACTGACATAAATTGCAGCAATAGTTTTTTGGACCATCTCTTAGAGAAATGGAAACAAAAGTGAAAATTAACAAATGTGACCTAATTAAACTTATACGCTTTTGCACAGCAAAGGAAACCATAAACAAAATGAAGAGACAACCTATGGAATGGGAGAAAATATTTGCTAATGATGTGACCAACGAGGGATTTTGAAAATATACCAACAGCCAGCTTTATAGTTGTGGTTCAGTCCCTAAGTTGTGGCCGACTTTGTGACCCCATGGACTGCAGCATGCCAGGCTTCCCTGTCCTTCACGGTCTCCTGGAGTTTCCTCAGATTCATGTCCATTGAGTCAGTGATGCTATTTAACCATCTCTTTCTCTGCTGCCCCCTTCTCTTTTTGCCTTCAATCTTTCCCAGCATCAGGATCTTTTCCAATGAGTTGGCTCTCCACATCAGGTGGCCAAAGTACTGGAGCTTCAGCTTCAACATTTATGTTTCCTCTTTGTGGCTTGCCTGTTCATATTTTTTGTCCCTTTTTCTTTTGGATTTCCTATCTTTCCTTTGTTGATGAGTAGTAATTCCATGTATAGTCTAAATATTAGTCCTTTACTGGTCTACAGATTGTAAGTATCTTCTCCTAGACATCTACTATCCTTAAGTCCCTAGTTTTGACATAGTCTAATGTGTTGATTTTTCATGTATGGTTTGCACTTCGGAGGTTTTGTTTTAGAAACATTCTCATGCTTAGGTGACAAAGACATTCCACACTGGTGTACTCAGCCTTTCACATTTAGGTTTGTAATGCATCAAGAGTTAACTTTTGTATATGGCATTACCTAGGGATCTAGTGTTCTTCCAATGAATAGTCAGGGTTGATTTCCTTTAGGATTCACTGGTTTGATCTCCTTGCAGTCCAAGGGACTCTCAAGAGTCTTCTCTAGCATTGCAGTTTGAAAGCATCAGTTCTTTGGCACTCAGTCTTCTTTATGGTCCAACTCTCACATCCATACACGACTACTGGAAAACCAGAGCTTTGACTACATGGACTTTTGTCGGCAAAGCGATGTCTTTGCTTTTTAATATGCTGTCTAGGTTTGTCACAGTTTTCCTTTTAAGAAGAAGCATCTTTTTAATTTCATGGCTGCAGTCACTATCTGTGGTGATTTTGGAGCCCAACAAAAAATGTCACTGTTTCCACTGTTTTCCCACTTATTTGCCATGAAGTGATGGGCCTGGATGCCATGATCTTTGTTTTTTGAATGCTGAGTTCTTTAAAAAAAAAATTAACTTATTTATTTTAATTGGAGGCTAATTACAATATTGCGGTGGCTTTTGCCATACATTGACATGAATCAGCCACAGGAAAGGGGGCTCAGGATGGGGGCAACACATGTGCACCTGTGGCTGAATGTTGAGTTTTAAGCCAGCTTTTTCACTCTCCTCTTTCACTTTTATCAAGAGGCTCTTTAGTTCCTCTTCACTTTCTGCATTACAGTGGTATCATCTGCATATCTGAGGCTGTTGATATTTCTCGTGGAAATCTTGACTCCAGCTTGTGATTCATCCAGCCCAGCATTTTCCAAGATGTACTCTGCAAAGAAGTTAAATAAACAGAGTGACAATACACAGCCTTGTTGTACTCCTTTCCCAATTTGGAACCAGTTATTCCACGTCAGGTTCTAACTGTGGCTTCTTGACCTGCATACAGATTTCTCAGGAGGCATGTAAGGTATTCTGCTATTCCCAGCTCTTTAAGAATTTTCCAGTCTATTGTGATCTACAAAGTCAAAGTCTTTGGCGTAGTCAATAAAGCAGAATTAGATGTTTTTCTGGAATTTCCTTGCTTTCTCTGTGATCCAATGAATGTTGGCAATTTGATCTTTGGTTCCTCTGTCTTTTCTAAACCTGGCTTGTACATCGGGAAGTTCTCGATTCATGTACTGCTGAAGCCTACCTCCATGGATTTTGAGCATAACCTTACTAGCTTGCGAAACGAGCACAACTGACTGGTACTTTGAACATTCTTTGGCATTGCCCTTCTTTGAGATTGGAAAGAAAACTGACCTTTTCCGGTCTTGTGACCAACGTTGACATATTGAGTACAACACTTTAACAGCATCATCTTTTAGGATTTTAAATAGCTTAGTTGGAATTCCACCACCTCCACCAGCTTTGTAGTGCTAAGGCCCACCTGACTTCATACTCCAGGATGTCTGGCTTTAGGTTAGTGACCACACCATCATGTTATCCTGGTCATAAGATCTTTTTTGTATAGTTCTTCTGCGTATTCTTGCCACCTCTTCTTAATCTCTTCTGGCTCTGTTAGGTCCTTACTGTTTCTGGCCTTTATTCTGTGGCTATCCTTGCATGAAATGTTCCCTTGATATCTCCAATTTTCTTGAAGAGTTCTTTAATTTTTCCCATTCTGTTGTTTTCCTCTACTTCGCTTTGTTTATTGAAGAAAGCCTTCTCATCTCTTCTTGATACACAAAAAACTTATATAGCTTAATATCAAAAAACCAAACAACCCAATCAAAAAATGGGCAGAAGACCTAATTAGACATTTCTCTGAAAGACATACAGATGGCCAACAGGCACATGAAAAAATGCTCAACATGGCTAATTATAGAGAAATGCAAATAAAAACTACAGTGAAGTATTACCTCATACCAGTCAAAATGGTCATCATGAAAAAGTCTACAAATAATAAACGCTGGAGAAGGTGTGGAGAAAAGGGAACTGCCTGCACTGTTGCTGGGAATGTAAATTGGTACAGACGCTGGAAAACAATATGGAGATTCCTTAAAAAACTAAAAATAGAGTTACTATAAGATCTAGCAATTCCATTTCTGGGCATATATCTAGAAAAGACGAACAGTCTAATTAAAAAAGATATATGTTTATTGCAGCACTATTTACAACAGCCATGGCGTGGAAGCAACCAAAATATCTATTGACAGATGAATGGATAAAGAAGATATGGTGTGTGTGTATATATATATAGTGCATACAGACACATTGTCTGTTTGTTTAGTTGCTAAGTCGTGTCTGACTCTCTTGCATCCCCACGGACCGCAGCCCGCCAGGCTCCTCTGTCCATGGGACTTCCCAGGCAAGAATACTGGAGTGGGTAGCCATTTCCTTCCCCAGGGATCTTCCTGACCCAGGCATCAGACCTGAGTCTCCTGCATTGGCAGGTGGATTCTTTACCACTAAGTCACCAGGGAAGCCCTACAGAGCCATAAAAAGAAAGAAATAATGTCATCTGTAGGAATACAGATGGACCTGGAGATTATCACTCTAAGTGAAGTAAGTCAGCCAAAGACAAATATCATACCACTTATATGAGGAAACTAAAAAAATGATACAGATGAACTTATTTACAACACAGAAACAGAGTCAGACTTGCAGAAAAAACTTATGGTTACCAAAGGGGAAAGGGGTAGGGAGGGATACATTAGAAATTTATGGTTAACAGATATATATCACTATATATAAAATAGATCAAGACCTACTGTATGGCACAGGGAACTATATTCAATGATTTATAATAACCTATAATAGAAAAGAATCTGAAAAAGAGTCATTTTACACCGGAAATTAACACAACATTGTGAATTAACTATCCTTCAATTTAAAAGAAGATAAAAAAGAACAAACATTTATAAATAGATAAGTGAATCGGAAAATGAAGAGAGGAAACGGGGAAACATGGGCAGGCTTGACCAACGTTATGGGCTGAGTCACGTCCCTCCCAAACCTGTTATGTTGAAGTCCTAACCCCCAGTATGACCCAGGACCCCATTTGGAAGCAGGGTCACTAACTGCAGACATAATTAATTAAGATGAAGTCACGGTGGAGTTGGGTGGGCTCCCAATACAATACGACTGGTGTCCTTATACAAAGGGGAGATGTGGACAGAGGCATGCACACACAGGGAAAATGCTGTGTGAAGATGAAGGCAGGATGGGGTGGTAACTCCTCCAAGTGGGAACCCCCAAAACTGACAGCAACCACCAGAAGCTAGGAGAGACAGCTGGGACTGACGTTTTCACAACCCTCAGAGGAAACCACCCCTGCCAATACCTGATGCTGAAACTTCTGGCCTCCAGCACTGCGAGGTGGCAAATTCTTGTTAAGCCACTCAGTTTGTGGTGTTCTATCACAGCAGCGAGAGCAAACTAACAGAGCCAACCAGACGTTAAAGCCTACTGCAAAGCTATGGCAATGGAAATAAACAAACTGGCAAGCAGAACAGAGACCTCAGAGACAGTTCCGTTTATTTCCATAGGAACTTGACACATGATGAAGGTGGCCACATGCCAGTAAGTGAACTGGAAGCAGTTACTATATGGACAAAAAGAACACTGGATCCCTGGGTAATGCCATATACCAAGGCTAACTCTTGATAACAGTACAAACCTAACGTGAAAGGTTGAGACAACTAGTGTGGACTATCTTTGACACCTGGGCACGAGGAAGTTTCTAATACAAAACCTCCAAAGTGCAAAGGGGAGAAGGCAATGGCACCCCACTCCAGTACTCTTGCCTGGAAAAATCCCATGGGCGGAGGAGCCTGGTGGGCTATAGTCCATGGGGTCGCTGGGAGTCGGACACGACTGAGCGACTTCACTTTCACTTTTCACTTTCATGCAATGGAGAAGGAAATGGCAACCCACTCCAGTGTTCTTGCCTGGAGAATCCCAGGGACGGGGGTGCCTGGTGGGCTGCCGTCTATGGGGTCGCACAGAGTCGGACACGACTGAAGCGACTTAGCAGCAGCAAAGGGCAAAGAAAGAAAGTGAAAGTGAAAGTTGCTCAGTCGTGTCTGACTCTTTGCGACTGCGTGGACTATACAGTCCATGGAATTCTCCAGGCCAGAATACTGGAGTGGGTAGCCGTTCCCTTCTCCAGGGGATCTTCCCAACCCAGGTCTCCTGCATTTCAGGCAGATTCTTTACCAGCTGAGCCACAAGGAAGCCCAAGAATACTGAAGTGGATAGCCTATCCCTTCTCCAGGGGATCTTCCAGACCCAAGAATAGAACCAGGGTCTCCTGCATTGCAGGCGGATTCTTTACCAACTAAGCTATCAGAGAAGCCCCCAAAGTGCTAACCATATGTGAAAAATCAACACATTAGACTACATCAAAACTAGGGACTTAAGGATAGTAGATGACTAGGAGAAGATACTTACAATCTGTAGACCAGTAAAGGACTAATATTTACACTATACATTACTACTCATCAACAAGGAAAACAGAAAGCCCAAAAGAAATAAAGGACAAAAAATATGAACAGGTAAGCCACAGAGAGGAAACATAAATGGCTAACTGCCATGTGAAAGGATGCTCAAGCTCACTAGACTGAGAAATGAATATTAAAACAATTGTACACTCACTCACAATACAGGTACCGCATGACACAGCTGGAGGGAGTGTATGTTGGTGCAGCCCTTCTGGAAAGCAGTGTGGCTGGACTTGTGCAAACCAAGAACACAAAGGAAGAAAGAAGTGTCTGGCTGGGAGGACACTACGATTGTGTCTGCCAGAGAGATTCTCCCAGGTTGCAAAGGGAGATGGGTACACTACTTGCCAGGGTGTGGCTTGCGCTAGCATAGTGAAGGAAAATCGTTTGTCCGTCACTGGGCAAGAAAGTGCAGTGGGTCCACACACTGGGAAGCTAAACTGTGTTAAGAAGCCAACACCAGACAAGTACGCAGATGAATGTCACGCCGAGGCAGAAAAAGGAACAGGAGCGCCATAGCACAATACCACTGATGGAAACTAAAATTTGTATCTCAAAATGATACATGTTTTAGAGTGATAAATACAAATGAAAAGATTAACGCTTTCGAATGTTGGGCTACAGGAATGAGGATGGGAGTGGGGTGGGGGGTAAAAGGAAATAAGAAAACAGGAGGGATGTTTCTTTATAGTGCTCCAACCAGGGATACAAGTGTTGACTCAGCCTTCGGCATCTGAAGCCCAGAGGGAGAAAGAGGGTGAAGCCAGAATTCCAGCAGCACTAGAGGGAGTGGGGGTGGTCCTTCCCTGGGGAATCCAGCTATGCCGTGCTGACTCTGCAGAAAGGGGCCTGGCGATGCCAAAGCAGATATCATGAGCCTTGCAAGTTACGGCCAACATTAAGTCAAACGGTCACTTGCCCAAACTTGGAAGACGGAATCCATGCCCACTGTGTCGGGGCTTTGTGTGATGTGGACACAAAGCCAATTCCCACCTGGACTTTGTGAAACATCTGTAAGTTAATGGCTTTGACTTCCTCCAGCTGCTGGCGCAGGGCGACTAGAGTGTCCTGCTTTTCATGGGTGTCCTTTTCTAGTAGCTTCATTGCAATTTCCATTTCGGTTTTCATTCCAATTTGTAACTCCAGTTCTTTTTCTAGTTCCTTAAAGGATATTAATAAGGAGAATATTATTAAAGTAGATCAGAGAAATGAACTTAACTGATACTGTATTTTGGGCAGTGCTGAAAATACAAAGGTCTGAATAGGTTAGGGAGATGCAGACATGTCTGTCTGGAGCACAACTAGATTTAATTTTACCCCTTTTCTCATTTTACAATGAACACTGGCTCAGCCTCAAGTCAACAGAAAGTAGGTAGGTGGCAATGAGGAACACTCCAGGAATTTTTTTTTTAACACGTTAAACGCCTTATTCCCATAAAACTAATTCATTTTAAAGAAGACTGAAGCATGTGTCTGCAAAGTGCTGATAGAAGTTAGCTTACAGGGAATGAAGTGGGCAATCTTTCTGACGACTCTCAGGCCCACACACTCACCACACGGGCCTTCCTCTCCTCCTTCAGCTGCTTCCACACATCATTGTACATTTCATCCAGACCTTGCCGAGTCTGCTTGTAAGTCTCCAGTTCAATTTTTGTATCTTGTTTTGTTATCTGTGATCAAACAAGAGCACCAGAGGAATGGTTTGTTTACAAAGCAAGCTAACTACTAGGTTGGCCAAGTACAAAGTATTTTAATGCATATTGACTGGGGAATTATTGCAGAAACCAATGCCTGTGACTGGCGATTTGTTATGTAAGTGAATAATGAAACACTCTGGTCAATCACGTTCAGGTAACAAAAGATATATTAATACAACTCTGGTCAATAAGTTGCTAAAATATACCACATATATGTTTTAAAAAGTAGCATAATTTCTAATTTCTATTTTTTAAAATAATAGAGAAAAGTTAAAATTTTAAAGATATTTTAATGTGTTTGAACTTGAAGGACGAAAGCAAACTAACAGATTTTTGAAAAGGTGGGCTCAGAAATAATTTAATTTTCTTTAAAACAAAAAAGTTGTTCTGAGTGGGAAAGGTCCCCATTCAATATTTATCTAGCATAATTTTTGGCACTGGGTAAATTTAGAGATGAATCAGATACAGTCTCTACCCTCAGGTCATTGGGTGAGACGGCTGCAAGTCAGCAGTTCTACAAACCAGCAAACGGCTTCTATAATGGAGGGAGACGCGACGAGTGATGAGAACACAGGAGGAGAAGGGCCCAGGCCCACTGCTGGGCACCAGGGCAGCACCACAGGGGCCTGGGCGCACAAGAGAAGCTGAGGAGGGAACAGTAACTTTCACTTACAAAGGCCTAGAGGCACTTGGGAAGCCCCAAGTGGTTCAGGTAGCCTGAGAGTGACATGAGGGTACCAAGGCATCTTTGAAACAGAGCATCTTTGCACGTTTCAAGCTTGAGGTGTGTGATGGACATGTCTGAGTGCCTGCAAGGCCCATTTCTCACCTCTACGCTTTTTTCACTTTTCTCACGAATTAATTCATTTTGTTCTCTTAGTTGTTGCTGTTCTTCTTGGAGCGAACAAATTCGGTCTGTTGCAGCTGAAAGCTTATTAAGAAAGATTTTTATATTTTTTAACATCAAAATGAATCTTAGTGCTCAAATCAGAAGCTAACATTTAGCATCCTCGAAATTGACAATGCATTTTCACATATGTGAAATTTTGTATTTTATCCTTGTTTTGAATTAGGTAATACAGTCACAAAATTCCAAAGATAAAAATACATAGACAGTAAAATCTCTCTCCCACCCTTGCCCCTAGTGATCTCTGCCCTCCCCAGATACTCTTTCACAAAAATGACAATATACCATCTATTTCACATGGGCAAAGATTTATGGACACAAAATATTAGAAACAGCCTGAATGTCCAATACTAGAAATGGTTTAACAAATCACAGTGAGAGCAAAAAAAGAAACAAGTAGTTATTAAAATATTTATAAAAACTTTTAATGACTTGAGAACATATTTATGATATAATAAAATAAAGCAGGTTATAGAGTATATTCTCATGACTAGTTTAAAAACAACAACCACCACAAGGACTTCCCTGGTGGGGGTAAGACTTGGTGGTCCCAATGAAGGGGACACGGCCTTGATCCCTCGCTGGGGAACTAAGACCCCACATGCCACACGGCATGGCCTAAAACAAAACAAAACAAAAACCCCACAACTTAAAAGTGCTTAAGAAGAAAATCAAAAGCAAACAAACAAACAAAACTTTTAGGACAAGATGGGGACACTATATAACAAGTGTTAAAAAGAGCTGTCATTTAGCCAAGGGATTATGGGTTTCCTGTCCACCCCCCACCCCGCACTCTTTTTAGTTTTTCTAGCCAATGAGCAAAAGTATATCTTATCACTAGAGAGATAATTAAAGAATGTGGGAGTAGAATCACAACCAAACCACTAAAGATGTGCTCTGAGGAAAACGTCTTCCTTGCCTTGAATGAGTTAACATAGTTTAGGGAAAAGTATATAGGAGCAGGTGCCTTCATGGACCTGCTGAGGAGAGGCCAGCAGGAAAGACAAGGAGTGAATGCCCCAACCAGCTTGTCCTTATCCAGCCTCTGAACCAGCCTCGAGAGAGAAGGTGAGGCTGGGTAAGGAGAAAGAAGCAAGACGTGTGTCCCAATGTGTGGCTATGCTCCTAGCATCATTCATGAACGGGAGGCCCTGGAGCCCTCTCTTGGTCAATGCATCTAGGTCCACTCAGACTCAGAAGCCAGGACTGAGGTTTCTAAACATAACTTCTGTGCCCAGGTTAAAAACTGTAAGGCTTGAAAGGAGGTGCTAGTTGCTACAAGGGAAGAAGCAGGCAAAAACCATATGGTAATTCCAGTCCTACTGTCTGAGGACAGAGAGAGCACACCCCGACTGAGAGGTGTACTTTTCTCTAAAGCACATTTTCTATTACAAGTGTTTGCTTCTGAAGAAAAAATAACCCAGTTGTTCAGTTTCAAAAGCTAAATTAGACCTTCATTCAAAGTGTGCCAACTCCCCTCAGAGTGGGAGAAAATATCCGCAAACAAAGTAACTTATAAGAGATTAATCTCCAAAATATACGAACAACTCATGCAGCTCAGTATTAAAAAAAAAAAAAATCCAATCAACAAATTGGTAGAAGATGTAAACAGACATTTCTCCAAAGACATGCAGATGGCCAAAAAGCACATGAAAAGAGTGCTTAACATCACTAATTACTAGAGAAACGCAAATCAAAACTACAGGTCAGAATGGCCACCATACAAAACCTACAAACCGTAAATACCAGAGAGGGTGTGGGTAAAGGAAGCCCTCTCACACTGTTGGTGGGAACGTAAACTGGTGCAGCCACTGTGGAGAACAGTGTGGAGCTTCCTTAAAAAACTCCTCCTAGAGCTGCCGTGACCCAGCAATGCCACGCCTGGGCATGCAGCAGAGGAAACAAGAACGCGAGATTCATGGAGACAGTGTTCACTGCAGCACTATTGACAACAGCCCGGACACAGAGGCGGCCTAAATGTGCATCAGCAGAGGGGGGACAAAGAAGATGTGGTGCATGTACACAACGGAATAAAAAAGAATGACATGATGTCAATTTGCAGGAACATGGATGGACCTAGAGACTGTCATACAAGTGAAGTAAGTCAGATAGAGAAAGACAAACATCACATGATATTGTTTATATGTAGAAACTAAAAAACGGGTACAAATGAACTTATATACAAAATGGAAAAAGAGTTACAGATGAAAACAAACTTATGGTTCCCGGGGGTAAAAGGGGGAGGAAAGGGATAAACACGAAGACTGAGACTAACATATGCACACTGCTATATAAAATAGTTAACTAATAAGGACCTACTGTATAGCACAGGGAACTCTACTCGATACTACGCAATGGTCTATATGGGAAAAGAATCTAAAGCGTGGATGTACGTATTTATATAACTAATTCACTTCGCTGTATACCTGAAACTAACATAACATTATAAACCAACTATACTTCAATAAAAATGATTAAAAAAACCCTAAAACAACAACAACAACAAAAAACAAAGCATGCCACCTCATCTGGGAGAACAAAGAGTGAATCTGCTTGTTCTAAAAGCAACTAAGGTCTCTTTGAGCGCCTCTACATGCCAAGTATCAGGCAAGGCATATTTACATGGTATTAACCTAATTTAATCTATACAACACTATTGTAAGGTATGCTTATCACCCAATTTGGAGATGAGGAAAGAGAGGCCCAAAGGCCCACTCCATCCCCAGAGGAATTTGAGTGCTTCAGTTCTAAATGCGATGAAGTCTCTCCTGTGACGCTTATCTTTGAACTTCTGCCTCCTCTCACAAATCTGAGCTCCTCTCCTGAAAGCTGTTCCGGTCATGGCCCTGAGAAGAGTATAGAAGTCTGCAGTGAGCCTTCCACTGGAGTCCTTACTAACAGGCGTGCTCTGCGACTCCTCCCGGCCGTGACCTGCCCCACGCCACGGGCGGCCATCCTCCAGCCACTCTCGCAGCCCCTCCTTCCCAGTGAGAGCTGGGGGGGCCGGGCAGCCAGGGACCGCTACCTGTGGGCGCGCATCCCGCTCCTGCTAGCAGGAGACGAGCTATGTCCACCAAGCGGACAGCCGGGTGCGGGCAGCAAGCCTCTTCCTCGGCCTCAGCCCTCCTTCTTCCTGGCCTTTCATTCTCTCTCTTCCTAGTGAGAAAGCAGAGAAAGACCACACTGTGGGGAGACTAGCTCCATGCGCCAGCAAGGCCAAAACACCAAAGGGGCGGGTAAGGGTACTTCCACCCGGTGGCAGAGCCTGCGCCTTCCGGCAGCAGGGAGACACAAACATCACAGGACGGGTGGTAAAAGAGGAAGAGAACAGCACGTTCACAAGAGGACCTGCACTTGTCTCCTCTGGGCCACTGTGGCGCGATGAAACCAAAGTCCCTGAGAGCTGGCTCGTGATCAGCTGCACCGGCTCACGGGAGCCCTGGCCAGCGCAGAACACAGACATTCTGAGGATGTGAAATTCTGAGAGTGCCCGTCCTGTCTGCAGCTCCACCCAAGGTTAGCACTTGCCATTCCTGCCAGTGAGCAGCTCTGGTCAGATATGCCAACCATACCATTTCTCTTAGCCTGGGGTCATTCTGGCTTAAGCATTTCAGGAAGTTACAAACCTCTTCTTGAAGCTTTGAATTAGTCTTCTCCAAGCCATCTATCTTGGTTTGAAGATCCCCAACTGTACAGCTGTAAAACAGAAAATATTAAGTAAATGTGAACCTATGAAGGCTGTCTTCCCAATTTGTAAACAATGAGAATAGAGAGTTCCAGATTTCCTGTACGAAATGGAGTCAAAGGGTTTCCAATTAACTCATAGATGAGGATTCTAAATATCAGATCAGATCAGTCGCTCAGTCGTGTCCGACTCTTTGCGACCCCATGAATCGCAGCACGCCAGGCCTTCCTGTCCATCACCAACTCCCAGAGTTCACCCAGACTCAAGTCCATTGAGTCGGTGATGCCATCCAGCCATCTCATCCTCTGTTGTCCCCTTCTCCTCCTGCCCCCAATCCCGCCCAGCATCAGAGTCTTTTCCAATGAGTCAACTCTTCGCATGAGGTGGCCAAAGTACTGGAGTTTCAGCTTTAGCATCAGTCCTTCCAAAGAAATCCCAGGGCTGATCTCCTTCAGAATGGACTGGCTGGATCTCCTTGCAGTCCAAGAGACTCTCAAGAGTCTTCTCCAACACCACAATTCAAAAGCATCAATTCTTCGGCGCTCAGCCTTCTTCACAGTCCAACTCTCACATCCATACATGACCATAGGAAAAACCATAGCCTTGACTAGACAAACCTTTGTTGGTAAAGTAATGTCTCTGCTTTTGAATATGTATATTAATTGAAAAGTTTTCAATGTTTTCTTCCCCAAATATGCTACCCATTTGTTTTTTAGCCAACTGGAAAGAAAACAAGAGTTTCTCCCAACACAATAGATGGGAGCCAAAATGCCCGGGCTATTACATCTAAAGTAATATTCATAACAAGATATTGGTACTTTTGGGTACTAAGATCAAGTTGATTTTTTAAATCTTTTTTATACTTTGTCCCATTTTTCACATACTCTTTAAGTAACATGCTCTACTTTCATACTGAAAAATACACAAAAAGCTAGTGTAGACGTCATAAACAACAACAATAGCTACGACAATAAGAGTAGTAATTTTCTTTTTGGACGATGTACCAGGCTCTCTTTTGGTCTAAGCATTTTAAACGCATCAACTTATGTAATCCTCCCCACAATTCTGTGAGGCAAATTTTATTGTTAATCTGTATTACAGATGAGGAAACTGTAACTTTACATTGAAAAACTCACTAAGTTCATACCCCTATGAACCCAGGAAGTCTGGCTCTAGAATCTGCACTTTTAGGCAACAGATCCTACTACCAAAAACTGATGTTTTTTGCGATTGAGGGGGGGGTACCAAGAGCCAAATCTTTCAATGCTAGTGAACCAAGGTTCAGGAATTGGGTGGGAGAAAGATAAAAATACAAATTGACACAAAATGAAAATGGCAACAAAACAAAAGATATAGAAGGAATTACAAGTTTAAAGAGTATGGCATTTTCAATTCTGTACTAACTATAAAACTCAAAAAGTATCAATAAATTGCTATTTTTTTCTTAGGAATCATAAATTTCCAAACATAAATCTTAGAACAAATCTTAGAAAACATAAATTGCCAATAAAGATATATCCTCAAGAGGAGACTATCCTCACTGGAGAAGGGAATGGCAAACCACTTCAGTATTCTTGCCTTGAGAACCCCATGAACAGTATGAAAAGGCAAAATGATAGGATACTCAAAGAGGAACTCCCCAGGTCGGTAGGTGCCCAATATGCTACTGGAGATCAGCAGAGAAATAAATAACTCCAGAAAGAATGAAGGGATGGAGCCAAAGCAAAAACAATACCCAGCTGTGGATGTGACCGGTGATAGAAGCAAGGTCTGATGCTGTAAAGAGCAATATTGCATAGGAACCTGGAATGTCAGGTCCATGAATCAAGGCAAATTGGAAGTGGTCGAACAGGAGATGGCAAGAGTGAACGTCGACATTCTGGGAATCAGCGAACTAAAATGGACTGGAACGGGTGAATTTAACTCAGATGACCATTATATCTACTACTGCGGGCAGGAATCCCTTAGAAGAAATGGAGCAGCCATCATAGTCAACAAAAGAGTCTGAAATGCAGTATTTGGATGTAATCTCAAAAATGACAGAATGATCTCTGTTCGTTTCCAAGGCAAACCATTCAATATCACGGTAATCCAACTATATGTCCCAACCAGTAACGCTGAAGAAGCTGAAGTTGAACGGTTCTATGATGACCTACAAGACCTTCTAGAACTAACACCCAAAAAAGATGTCCTTTTCATTATACGGGACTGGAATGCAAAAGTAGGAAGTCAAGAAACACCTGGAGTAACAGGCAAATTTGGCCTTGGAGTACAGAATAAAGTGGGGCAAAGGCTAATAAGAGTTCTGCCAAGAGAATGCACTGGTCATAGCAAACACCCTCTTCCAACAACACAAGAGAAGACTCTACACATGGACATCACCAGATGGTTGACACCGAAATCAGACTGATTCTATTCTTTGCAGCCAAAGATGGAGAAGCTCTATACAGTCAGCAAAAACAAGACTTGGAGCTGACTGTGGCTCAGATCATGAACTCCTTATTGCCAAATTCAGACTTAAATTGAAGAAAGTGGAGAAAACCACTAGACCATTCAGGTATGACCTAAATCAAATCCCTTATGACTATACAGTGGAAGTGAGAAATAGATTTAAGGGACTAGATCTGATAGAGTGCCTGATGAACTATGGACGGAGGTTCGTGATATTGTACAGGCGACAGGAATCAAGACCATCCCCATGGAAAAGAAATGCAAAAAAGCAAAATGGCTGTCTGGGGAGGCCTTACAAATAGCTGTGAAAAGAAGGGAAGCGAAAAGCAAAGGAGAAAAGGAAAGATATACCCATTTAAATGCAGAGTTCCAAAGAATAGCAAGGAGAGATAAGAAAGCCTTCTTCAGTGATCAATGCAAAGAAATAGAGGAAAACAACAGAATGGGAAAGACTAGAGATCTCTTCAGAAAGTTAGAGATACCAAGGGAACATTTCATGCAAAGATGGGCTCGATAAAGGACAGAAATGGTAGGGACCTAACAGAATCAGAAAATATTAAGAAGAGGTGGCAAGAATACACAGAAGAACTGTACAAAAAAGATCTTCCTGACCCAGATAATCACAATGGTGTGATCACTCACCTAGAGCCAGACATCCTGGAATGTGAAGTCATGTGGGCCTTAGGAAGCATCACTAAGAACAAAGCTACTGGATGTGATGGAATTCCAGTTGAGCTATTTAAAATCCTAGAAGATGATGCTGTGAAAGTGCTGCACTCAATATGCCAGCAAATTTGGAAAACTCAGCAGTTGCCACAGGACTGGAAAAGGTCCGTTTTCATTCCAATCCCAAAGAAAGGCAATGCCAGAGAATGCTCAAACGACTGCACAATTGCACTCATCTCACATGCTAGTAAAGTAATGCTCAAAATTCTCCAAGCCAGGCTTCAGCAATATGTGAACTGTGAACTTCCAGATGTTCAAGCTGGTTTTAGAAAAGGCAGGGGAACCAGAGATCAAACTGCCAACATCCAATGGATCATCGAAAAAGCAAGAGAGTTCCAGAAAAACATCTATTTCTGCTTTATTGACTATGCCAAAGCCTTTGACTGTGTTGATCACAATAAACTGTGGAAACTTCTGAAAGAGATGGGAATCCCAGACCACCTGATCTGCCTCTTGAGAAACCTGTATGCAGGTCAGGAAGCAACAGTTAGAACTGGACATGGAACTGGACTGGTTCCAAATAGGAAAAGGAGTACGTTAAGGCTGTATATTGCCATCCTGCTTATTTAACTTATATGCAGAGTATATCATGATAAATGCTGGGCTGGATGAAGCACAAGCTGGAATCAAGATTGCAGGGAGAAATATCAATCAGAAATGCAGATGATACCACCCTCATGGCAGAAAATGGAGAAAAACTAAAGAGCCTCTTAATGAAAGTGAAAGAGGAGAGTGAAAAAGTTGGCTTAAAGCTCAACATGCATAAAACTGAGATCATGGAATCTGGTCCCATCACTTCATGGCAAATAGATGGGGAAACAGTGCAAACAGTGGCTAACTTTATTTTTCTGGGCTCCAAAATCACTGCAGATGGTGACTGCAGCCATGAAATTAAAAGACGCTTACTCCTTGGAAGGAAAGTTATGACCAACCTAGATAGCATATTCAAAGACAGAGACATTACTTTGCCAGCAAAGGTCTGTCTAGTCAAGGCTATGACTTTTCCAGTGGTTATGTATGGATGTGAGAGTTGGACTATAAAGAACTGAGCACCGAAGAATTGATGCTTTTGAACTGTGGTGTTGGAGAAGACTCTTGAGAGGCCCTTGGACTGCAAGGAGATCCAACCAGTCCATTCTAAAGGAGATCAGTCTTGGGTGTTCATTGGTAGGACTGATATTGAAGCTCAAACTCCAAAACTTTGGCCACCTCACGCGAAGAGCTGACTCATTTGAAAAGACCCTGATGCTGGGAAAGATTGAGGGCAGGAGGAGAAGGGGACAACAGAGGATGAGATGGTTGGATAGCATCATCGACTTAATGGACATGGGTTTGGGTGGACTCTGGGAGTTGGCGTGCTGCGGTTCATGGGGTCGCAAAGAGTCAGACACGACTGAGCGACTGAACTGAACTGAACAAGAGGAGAAAAGCTAGATGAACTAACCACCAAGCAAAGACTGAAAAGCTGGCAAAGTGTTGCCTCTCTACAGGCGCTTCAAATTTTCAAGGAGCTCATGAACTAGAAGGTGTTCCTAGGCACAGAAATAAGGCAAAGCTTTCTGATTCATTTTGTGAGGCTGCACTGAGAATATGCCAGAAGGAAAACTATGGAACAATTACATTAGATTATGCCTTAAGAGAATGATTAAATCATTAAAGCTATGATCAAGTAGTTTATCCCTGTGGAAAAAATACATTAGTAAAATTGTATCATGTCAATAGATTAAGGGATGAAAGTCAAGATTAACTTAATGAATGCTAAAAGGCATTTTATAAAATTCAACATCTATTTCTTAAGTTCTCAATAAACTAGGAATGAATTAAGAATCTCTCTCTCAAAACAATAGTCAGCATCATACCTCAGAGAGCTCAGAAATGTGCTTCCTTATGTATGTTCTAAAGAACATGCCAGATCCTTTGCCTGTTTCATTGGCTTTGGGGGTCACAGAGGCTGCTCCCATAGAGCACTGCTAATGTGCACAGTAAATTTTCTAAAGGGTTCAGGGAGAGAACTGTATTTCCCAAAAACGTTAGGCTGAGAATCTCCATCCACTCCCCATCAACACCTGCAAAAACCAGTGTTTCACGACACACAAGAGCAGCTTTCCAATTAAAAAGAAAACTCAAGATAAAGATACCTGCTTTCCAAAAAAAAAAACCCAAAAAACAAAACACTTGCTATTAAATCTCTACTGAATTGCTTTCAAAGGTCTAACCCAGTGGTTTTCAACTCCTTTTCCTGCTCAGCACACGGGAGGGATGTGTGCTGATTCCCAGCGGCAGTAGTGGTTTCTAGGCAGTGATCTCCAACTAAGTTGCTGTAGGCTGAGGGGTGGAGAGTCAGGTTTCATTCGTTACTCTCTAAGTTGCATAACTACACAGAACAAGGGACCAGAGGATTCCCCAAAGCTCTTTATCAAGAAATCATACTTCTATAACCTGTACACATGAGCACTGAATGACAATCTTTCTTCCTGATTAGGAAAAAAGTTAGTTATAAATATATGGAAACTCAAAAAAGTCCCATGAGGCAATTATTGGGCACTGAGAACGAACACTGGAAAAAGAAGGGAGTCCCACCTTAAGTGCCGGTTAAGTTCTTCCACATAATTTTTTTGATCAAGGACGTCTGTGATTCTTTCATGCCTTTAAAAAAGGGCATAAAAATAGAGAAATTATTTTTTTGCAATGAATATTTTTAAAAAATGCATTTACTTATTTGGCTGCGTTTGGTCTTTTTGATACGGCATATGGACTCTCCAGTTGTGGTGCATGGGCTTAGCTGCTTCCTGACATGTAGGATCTTAGTTCCCTGACCAAGGATTGAACCTGTGTCCCCTGCATTATAAGATGGATTATTTTTTACCACTGGGACACCAGGGAAGTCCCAAGGAATTCCTTTTACTCAGGGTTAATACTCTGTAATTGTCCGCCAACCTTCCAATTACCTTGTAGGAGTACCAATGTCATTAGTGCCATCAGGAAACCAAGAGACAGTCAGAGTGTAGCAACGTCTACATGGTCCTGAGTGAACCAGCACGACTGGCTGGGAGCACATGGAACACACTGCAACGCTGCCTGGAAAGGATCCTCCCTCCAGATGCTCCTCCACCTCATCCCTAGCATTTGAGAATGCCACCAGGATGCGAGATGGAAACACCAAAATCCATACGCAAATGGCTCCCGAGGCAGGAGATGAGGCAGCCCTTGGTATACTGAAGGAAAAGAAGCTGGCTCATAAAATAAGATCATAAGAGTCTTCACAACACAAAGCTGATTAGTCTGGGTTTGGGAAAAAAAAGACATTGGGAATTCCGTGGTGAGGGCTCTGTGCTTTCAGTGCCAAGGGGGTGGGTTCAATTCCTGGTTAGGGAACTAAGATCCCCAAATCCACGCAGTGTGACAAACAAAACAACAAAAAACTTCATATGTATTTATATATATAAAAAAGACTTTAACATTTTAAAGTTAGCCTTCCCCCACCAATTTCTTTACATACATATGTACATAAATGAGATTATTCAACCCACACTCATGCCACAGGTGCTGGATTTATTGGTCAGTATAGTTTATTATTATTTTTTTTAACCTTTCTGCCCTCACATAGCTTTCCCAGGTGACACATAACTGACAGCTTGTTGAGTAGCCTCTGTACATATAATCATAATATCTATATTTTTATATATAGTATATGCAATTAAAATATAAAAGAGATTTGGAGGGTTTAAAAAAATGGAATATATATACTTCTCAGTATTATTCTTTTGTCACTCAATAATACCTGTGGAAACCCCTCTAAACCTACTGTACACTAGGTAAAATTTGCTTTTTCTCATGTCTGTAGAATATACCACAGTGTGGAACATTTTGGATGTTCCACAATTCATTCAATTACAGATGTCCCTAAGTGTCCACAGGGGACGGGTTCCAAAACCTCTGTGGATACCAAAATCTGCAACTACACACTGCTGACCCTCTACATCTGTGGCTTCAACATCTGCAGGTATGAAAGGCTGACTGCACTCCCTTAAAGGTGGACAATCAGCTCATTTCCAGCTCTTTTCGACATTAAGAATATATTTTTAATTCCAAGTGAGCAAACCTTAGTACTCTGGGTGCATAAAGCACGCCTTCCTTGGTAAGGTGCACTGCCAGGACACTGAGACCAGAAGAGTCCTCAATACGAAGAAGTGTGAAGGACAAGTCATGGATGTTTCTGGTAGAATATTCAAACACAGCCCAAGGGTTTACAGTGAAACTCCCTCCCGCACCTGTGTTCAGTCCATGTGCCTCTCTAGAAGTGACCCATGTATATGGAAGTACAACATATAAATACACGTGTTATGTCTTCTTTCTTACAACATAAGCTTTAGCATGTTATACACATTGTTTGCTTTTTTTTCTTTTCTGTCTCTTTTTTCAGGGTGACTTCTTTAAATGCTCTTGTTAACAAGGGTGAGCTGGAGCTACACGCGGCATGAAAAGACAGCCAAGACGCACTGCGCTCAGAGTAAGTCTAGAGGCAACCTGAATATGTAACAGTGCTTTTCCATTTACATCCAAACAATCCATAAAGCAAATTACACTACCAACAATATACATCTGAAAGGCATTAAAAAAAAGGACTTGGAAGGAGTCATGCATGAGTGGCTTTCTCTGAAGAAGGAGGCGGGAGTGGGACTGAGATGGAGACCGGGGGATAGTGTGGATGGGGAAATCGCCCTTGTACTCTCTATTCTTCCTCAGAGCCTAATTCTTTAAACAACGGGAACAGTAACATATTACCATTGTAATTAAAAACAGCTAAATAAAAACGAAAATTTCAAATAGTGCAAAAACAAAAGTAGCATTCTTTGTCAGCAGTTACAGGAAAAGATGCTCAACAACACTAATCATCAGGAAATGCAAAACAAAACTGCAAGATGGTAACACCTCATACCTCTTAGAATGGTTATTACTGAAAAGACAAGAAATAATAAGTGTTGGCCAGGAAACAGAGAAAAGGGAACCCTTGTGGAGTGCTGGTGGGAATGTAAATGAGTGCAGCCACTATGGAAAACAGTATGGCAGTTTCTCAAAAAATAAATAGAACTGCTAAATGATTCAGCAATTCCACTTCTGAGTATTTACCCAAATAAAGGGAAAACTAACATGAGTACATATATGCACCCCCATATTCACAGCAGCATTACTTATAATAGCCAAGATATAGCAACAACCTTCCTGATAGCTCAGTTGGTAAAGAATCTGTCTGCAGTGCAGAAGACCCTGGTTTGATTCCCTGGAGAAGGGATAGGCTACCCACTCCAGTATTCTTGCCTGGAGAATTCCACGGACTGTATTTTCCTTGGGATTGCAAGGAGTCGGACACAACTGAGCGACTTTCACTTCACTCCTTTATAGCAACAACCTAACTGTCCATCAATAGATGAATGAAGAAAATGTAGTATATTTATATAACAAAATATTATTCATCCATAAAAAAAAAATCCTACCATTTCTGACAACATGAGTGGATTTGAGGGCATTATGCTAAGTGAGATAAGTAAAACAATGAAAGACAAATACCTTATGCTCTTACTTATATGTGGAATCTAAAACAAAGACAGAACCAAGCTCACAGATACGGGGACTGGTGGTGCTTGCCAGAGGTTGGGGAGAAGGTGAAGGGGGTCATAAGACACAAACTTCCAGTTATAAAGTAAAGGAGGCTTAGTGATGCAACGTGCAGCATGATGACTATAGTTAATAGCATTTTATATATATAATTAAGTATAGCTAATGACTATAGTTAATAGTAAAACTGCATATTTGAAAGTTGCTAAGACAGTAGATCCTAAAAGCTCTTGTCACAAGAAAAAAGTTCTTTTGTAACTAAGTATGTTAAGGTCATGGATGTACACTAGATGTACTGTGGTGATCGCTTTACAATATATATAAATATCAGATCATTATGTTGTACATGTGAAAATAATATAATGTTATATGTCAATTACACTTCAGTTTTTTAAAAAGTCGCATTCTTTGCTAGAATTTCATTAAAATCATAAGAGCAGCATACAATGCAGAACTTACTCTTTGCCGCCATCTAGATCCTGCACATCTTTAATGTAGAGAGAAAAATCGATCACTCCAACCTGATTGAAAGAAAATGCACCAGTTTAAATGAAAGATAATTTCCCCACTTTCCACAAACCTTACTATCTTTAAAATTCATGGTGTTTATATGCCTATCTCCTTCCTAAACAGTCAGTTAGATGGATGAGCTTAAAGTAGCAATCAAGCAAACAAACCGAAAGAAAAATAACCCCATCATCTTCTAGAAGAAAAACTTACTAAAAATCAGAATTCGAGGGAATATTCTGAAGTTTTACCAGTTAGTAATGATTAGTTTTTCTGTCTTTATTCAACAAATTGTTGACAAAGATCAACAAAGTTCTTTGGGTACAAAGTAATAAAAAAAAAAAAAGAGAGAGACCTGGATCTTTAAAGTGGTGACCTCTACTGATAACTCTGACTCCTTCTTTCCCCAAGTTGGGATGAAAAGGTTCAGTCAGTGTTTCAGGGAAAATTCTTTGCTATAGGGAACTAGGGAGGTCTAAGATCCCTCAACATCTCAAAGTTAGGCGCTTTGTCCAGAAATAAAGCACTTGAGAGAGAGTGAATGAGAGCTGTAGCCTGCCACAAAGTGAAGCCATTCTTTTGAAATACAGGATAATTGGGTCCATCAATACAGAAATATTTAAATCAATCACATGATAGCCATACTGCAGAACCCTCTGCAACCATAACAAAGAACACAGGGAATGAAAATGTAATGAAATGAAGAAAGCTCCAGGATAAAACTTTAAGTCAAAGAATACTATGTACAGCATTAACCCCACTTATATATATATAGTATAGCAACCCCACTCATGTTAAAAGCCAAAGCTGTATGTGACATCTTTTGCAACTTCTCTGTTGCGCCTCCCACCAATCTCCATTCCCAACCCTTGAACCTGGGTGGCCTTCCTACCTGTCCAAATGAGCAGAAGGCAGCAGGAAGGAGGCTGTGACTTTTCAGCTAGGTTAACAAGGGCAGTACACACTTCGTCCTGGCTCTTTCCCTTGGGCACATGCCTTGAGGTTCTGAGCTTCTACGGGAATAGTCTGGCTACCTTGAGGCGCCACGCTGGAGGCCATGTGGAGAGGTCAGGTGCAGACAGAGATGCCCAGGAACCCTGCTGCTCCAGCGCCCGCTCACTGACCTTCTCAACTCAGAGGGCAGTGACAGCCCATACCTTCAGCCACTCCAGTCCTAGCCACCAACTGCCTATAATCACAGGTGTGCCTCAGAATCAACTTGCTGAAATCAGCCTACCACCAACTATGAGTGACTGGTATTTTTAATGTGACTGTTAATTTGTTACACTGCAATAGAAAGCCAGAAAAGATTTAGTCAGAAACAAAAACCTATGTACACATAAACGCATAGAAAAAGTAGTCCCTCAAGTTTTTACATTACCTGTGGGGACAAAAGTGGGACTGAAGGGGGAGGAGAAAAGGGAAGCTTGAATTTCACTTTTCACTTTACATGCTTTTGTAATTGCTTAATTTTTTTCAACAAGCATGTACTTCTTCTATAATAGAAAAAGAGTAAAAAAAAATATACATTTGCCTTGAAAAAAGGAAACAATAGAAAGAATGAGAAAGAATTAATACCCAAAGTAGAAATTAATGAACTAGAAGACAGATAAAGTCCTCCTCCCAAAGCAGGAGTGATGAATAAAGAGCAAGATCTGGGTTTCGAGCTCAACACAGTAGACAAACTCTGTCATGTGTACAATATTACAATTTGGAAATGTGAGATTTTAAAAAGCTGCAAGAAAATATTCTCATGCAACTAACAGAGGAGATCTGAATGAAATAAATGGTTTCTGGAAAAATATAAATGACTAAAGGTTTTTATAAGGCTTGCTGCTGCTTAGGAAACCAATGAACTGACCAAAGCTATGCAAAAAATAAAAGTGGTCAGAGTATGCAGATCATAAAGAGCTGAAACGGTTATACCAGCAAGTTTTAACAAACATTTAAAGAAAAATAATTCTTGCTATAACAAACTTTTGTAGAAAATAAGAACGAAAAGAATATCATCCAGCTTATTTTATGAGGTTATACAATCCTGACACTGAAAAGTTACAAAGACAGTATAGAAAGGGAAGATTCAGACAAGTGTCTCTTGTAAGTAGAAACACAAAAATCCCAAATAAACCACAGACATTAAGTCTAGGAGTACACTAAAAGTAAATGTACGATGACCAAGTAAGATTTATTTTAAGAATGTAGGAATAATATCACAATAGGAAGCCCAAGAATTAATTCAATTATAATTACGGGCTAAAAATGGATATGACATCTCAATAGATGCCAGAAAGTGTTAGATAGCATTCAATATTCATTTTTTAAAAAGTAATTTCTTTATTTTAATTGGAGGCTAATTCCTTTACAATATTGAGGTGGTTTTTGTCATAGGGTTTGGGACGGGGGCACACATGTACACCTGTGGCTGATACACGTCAATATTCATTTTTAAATAAAAATGCAAAGTTAGAAGAGAACAGCACTTTCTAAACATGAGAAAGAGGATCTCTCAGACAGCAGCAGCAAATACTCATGCTTCCTAGTGACATGCAGGAGGCATTATGTTGATGATAAGAATAAGCCAGGGGCTCAATCACATCTATTATTTAATAAAAATCCCAGACAAATTTTTATTTTGGAATCTGACAAAATAAATGATGTTCAAGGTCATCGGGCAGAATGGAAAATGGGACAGCCTCAAGGGAATCTGAAAATGTGGCACAGCAAAGTAGGTAGGAGGTGAACTGCCAGAGCATAAAACACACTATGTGGCTTTGGTAGTTAAAAGACTACGTTACTAGCATAGAAATAAAAAGATCCAGAGACTAAATAGAGAGTCTACAAATAAGCCTCTGGGTGTAATGGATATTTCAACACATGATAAAGGTGGAATTTCAAATTAGTAGGCAAAATAATAATATTTGATACATGATACTGGAAACACTGGTTCACTGCTGTACTTATGTAAGAAATCTGGATTTCTACTTCATACTATGTCACAAAGAATGACAGGCAGATTATTTAAATGTAAAATATAGACATGTGATTTAAAAGTTGAGTTAATTTTTAGATGTGGAAGGACCTTCTAGGCATAATAGTTTAGAAGGTATAGAGGAAAAGTCCATTAAATACGACTGCACAGAACAAAAAAAAAGGTCTATAGGGAAAACAAACCCCGAGAGAGCAGAAAAAAATTTTTATAACAAATATTCTGACAAACGGTAAATATCCTTATCTATAATAAAGGAGTGGAAAAAGATGGAATATTCAAAAAAATGGGCAAAGGATATGAACAGGTGAACCACCAGTGGCTTGTTTAATGTTTGTAATACAAAATGAAAAAACCTTGTATGATATTTATAATAAAACATGAAAAACAAAACAAAACAACTCCATCATCCTAGTTTTCAAAAACACAAATTTGAGATGAAGAGTTTTTTCTGTCTGATTGAAAAAGACCAAGAACGCTCTCATGCTTTCACAACACTCATGCAGAACTTGTGCAGTCTGACGCAGCAATCTCAAAACTTATCCTAAGAAAATAAACGGACAAGGCTTAAAAACAAGTATAAGGATACTTATAACACTGTCATTATAACATGAAAATGATTTACATTAATAAGTATTGGTTAGGGAGTGAGACTCAAGGAGGGGCTATATATATATATATTATATATATAATTATATGTATATATATATATATATAATTACGACTGATTTGTGTTGTTGTATGGCAGAAAACAACACAACACTGTAAATCAATTATCTTTCCATTAAAAAAAGTATTGGTTAAATAGATTATGGTATACTCATAAAATGGATGTATCTCTTGACATCAAGAGCTATGTGGAACATATTGTTAAATAAAGAAATTGCAAAATGGTGTTCTTGGAATAATCACATTTTGGTTTAATGAGAAAAGAAAGCTCCAAACATCCATCTCTGAGATACAAAGACACACACACACACACTCACACCTTTTATTCATGTGCTGGAAGGCTATATCCCAAAATGTAACACCGAATCAGCCGTTTCTGTGTAATGGGACAATATGTGATACTTTGTTTCTTTAAAAAAAAAAAACTTCTTTATATTTTTTGAAAAATATTCAACAGGCCAAAACAAGAAAACTACTGGGGGAAAAAAAAGCAGCTGATCTGGTCATGGAGGGATTGGGGAAGCTTTAGATTCATGTCCAAACATGTAGTGGGAAGAAGGCGGGGCAGTAGCCCAGCCGCAGTTCCTGATGCCCTGAAGTGGGGTGGAGGTTAGGGTGGGGCAGACTGTCTGGATTTACAGTCTCCAGCACCTGGAGCTTAGGCCTCAGCCCTGGCTACTGGCTCCTGTGCTGGAGGAAAAGCCCATCACAAGAAGGCTGTCTCCAGCAAGGGGCACTCTGCACCTCACGGCCTGAAAGTTCCTGCTCCGTTTTACCATCTGACTTTCCAAATCTCTCCTGAGTCTGTTCTCCCACTCCTCATGCAGACTTGTCTGCCTCTGACTTCCTGACTTATGCTTCATGTTTCTGCATTCCCCATTCTTGGTTGCTTCTAACTCATGACCCGGATGGTTGCTAGCTTCAACTTTCTCAGTCTCAGGCCTGACCATTTCAGTGTACTGCCTAAAAACCTCCCATGGTTCCCAAAGTTCCAGGGACAAAGGCTGAAGCCTCTAACATGGCACTGATGAAGAAACACCTGGGCCGGCCTCCATCTCCACCTCACTCACTGAGCAGGCTGTGTCCTAGCCATGGAGAACTATTTCCTGTTCCCAGACATGCCATGCTCTCTTGTGTGTGCCTCTGTGCCTTTGCCCGAGTTATTTTTCGCTCTTGCCCAAGACTTTTGCCAGCTGTTCCAGCTTTGGTCAGGCACAGCACCCTGCACAGCCCTTTGCCAGATACCCTCTGCCATCTGCCCCTTCCTGCATACGTCTACAGATCCAATGTAAAATCCCTGGCCCAAATAAGACATTTGATCTAGAGTCAAAATTCCTATCTTACCTGAGAATCCAAGTCTTCTCCTTTTAAGCAGAGGTTGGCATCAAGCACATTGAGTCCCACCAGCAGACCAACAATCACTGTCCCTTCTTCCTCCATCATTAATGCCTCAGGCTCATAGAACTCACTGAAAGAGATGGATACGACAGGAACACCTTCACCACCCTTCTACTGGACCTATCCTGACTTTTCACCTCTTAGCTCGTGGCCTGGCTGCGAGTTTCACCAGGAGCCAGAGGCTGTCTTGTGTGCATTCCCTTCTGCCTTTTATTCCCTCTCTCACTTTAAGTTCTGTGATCTCTTCTCTGGCCTCTCCTCTCTTCCTGGGGCTTAGAATGGACCCCTCCAACCTCTGGTCTAAGGTTAACTTCTCTGGTTGGACCCTGTACCCCAGCTCTTCTCATTAGGCCCCTGTGTTCCTAAACGCCACTCTGTCCCTCTTTTCACCTGGCTGCTTCCTTCGTCTTCCTACGTGAACTACTTCTACACTCACGTTCATGTCAACATGAAGTGCAACCCTGCGATCCCCACCCCACCCCACCCCCGACCCAGAACAACACTCTTCCCTCTCCCCTGTGTCCCGGGGAACACTGCCTGCTTTGACTTCCTTCCCTCCCAGTCCCCCTGGCCATGTGTAGTGAGGCTCCATCCGTCACCGCTCTGGTCACCAGGGATTAGCTAATATACCAGCGAGTGTGTGAGTGCATAAGAACTTGTTATCCTCAGAATTAGTTGTTTATTTATTTATTATCATTTTATTTTTGGCAGTGAGCCATGTGGGATCTTAGTTCCCAGACCAGGGACGGAAGCTGTGCCCTCTATAGCAGAAGTTCGAAGTCTTCACCACTGGACCATGAGGGCAGTCCCAGAACTAGTTGTTTAGAACAAAATCCGTACCTCAAAGTTATTCAGTATAACAGTCAGAGAAGAGTACAAGGTATGTAAATTATTTGAAATCAGTATTTATCATGAAAACATTTGTTCAGTAATAAGCCATGACTTGAAAACAATCGAAAATTTTGGATGATAGGCCATACTGTAAAAGATATTTTTATGTCAGTTAGATAAGAGCATTAGCTCTATAAAGATTTTTTCCTCATAAATTCTCATATCATAGAGAAAATTCCTCTTATAATGATTTCTTTTATCTATAAAGTTATAAATATAAAAAATGAACCCAGTCATAAATTACAGAGATAGTTCGTCTTTACTGAAGCCAAGAGATATAAAAGTTTACAATTTGAATATGGAATCCTAAAATAGGTAATCTAGGTATGTTCTCTTATAAAAAGCAGGGTTTTATGATTTAAAATTGCCCACTGAATCTAGTTCAAGTCATTTCCCCCCTATTATCACCCATCAAATACTATTTTGTTGAAACTCAATGGAGTATGCTGTCAGTTACCTGATCTTAGGTATTTTTGAAGAATTATCTTCAAAATGAAAATATGAATCTTCATTAATAAAGACTTTCAGACATCAGTGCTCAAAAAATAAAATGCTGCTATTTTAAAAGTAAGCCACAGAATAGTTACACTTCATAATAATCTGAATAAAAACTGTACAGGCTTGTTCAGGTTTTTGCGTTAACATCTTACAGAGAAACATGAATGAACCATTTGGCCAAGTCAATACATTCTTATTTTAATTCCTAATGATGTACAAAACTATGTTCTAATTACGAAGCAAAAACTAAGCGAAGATAGGTGATGAAATACCTCAAGAGATTTTTATTGTCTACAAGCACTTTCAGATAATCTGCCAGTTTCTTCTGCATGAGTGCAAGATAAAGCCAAGCTCTGCCCCTTCCCACAGCCGTCCTGTAATTCAAACAGAGGATCGGACTATTAAAGCATTACAACAACAAAAACAAAGGGAAAAAAGCCAACTTAGCCAGGGAGAAATATATTCACACACACACACACACACACACGCACGCTTGTGAATGCAAAGCTGCCCTGGGGGTTGCGGGAACACTCTGGGAAGGCTGAGGAAATGGCTCACTGCATTTTTTTCGGGACTATTTGAAGTCTACATCATAGGCATATATTTCCCTTCCTCCCCCTCAAAAAAAAAACCACAACAAAACCAGAAAAATATTTAAGCCAGAAACATCTGATTTCTGGAACAAATACAATTAGATAAAACTTTGCATGTATTCATAAATTTCACAGGAAGCCAGGAAATATCAGATTAGATTGTATCATGGATAAACATTCTTTCAAAAGATGAATATAGAGTACAGTTATTAAAGTACTGAACTCACAAGATTTCTAAGGCATTAGCTTGAAATTTATTACATCGAGTTTATTTTTGACACAGTAAAATACACATAATATGAAGTTTACCACCTCATCCATTTTTAAGTGTACTGTTTAGTACTGCTAAGTACATTCACGTGGTTGTGCAACCAGTCTCAAAGGTGCAATTTTGAAAAGATCTGTTTTGAAAGAAAAAAAAAGCCTCCCAAATATAGACCTAGCACTATTTAAGGAAAAAAAGATACTGTTCTAAGCAGAGTAACTGCATTTGTAATGTCCAAGAGAGTATTAGAGGTACTGCTGTAATCAATACCTGCCTCAAAGCGCTAGAAGGCACCCAACTTAATATAAAAGGCTTTGGATTCCCCCCACCTTTCAATAAATGATGTGAAGTTAGAGTAAAAGAAGAAAAGAAATAGGAAAAATGCACACCGACATGTCCTGCTTGGTGGGAGTATAAACTGGCACAATTCTTCCAGCAGGCAATTTAATGCCAGCAGGTTATCAAAGTTCTGCATCTAGCAACATAAGAAGTAATTGAGGATGTGCACAAAGATGTGTGTTGGGGGTGGTCAGCACTGCAGTTTGGATAATGAGGATATGAAGACAACCATAAAGCCCAAAGTGGGAGGGGCTAAACAACAGAATGCTGTGTGCTCACTTCAAAAACAAAGTTGTGGATGAATATTTAATATGGAAAAAGGCTTAAAGTCTACTATTAAATGGGAAAAAAGCTACAGTATGTCCAGTTTAATACTTGTTTCTTTCCCCAGTTCTCCTTCTCTGTTCATTAATATACTGCTCCTAGTTAAGTTTCACATCCCAAGCATTTTTCTGCATTGGAAATAAATGTTCTTATTTTTCTTCCCTTCTTACAAAAATATTAGTACGCTACATATACCATTTTGCAACTTGCTTGTTTTACTGAATATCTGTTATTTTGAAATTCTTTCTGTACACAGGAAATTTCCTGTTCATGTTTTCATAGCTTTAAGGTGTTTCACTACTGGACTGTGCCATGATTTATTTACCTAGTTTTTAATCTGCTGCTAAGTCACTTCAGTCGTGTCCGACTCTGTCCGACCCCATAGATGGCAGCCCACCAGGCTCCCCTGTCCCTGGGATTCTCCAGGCAAGAACACTGGAGTGGGTTGCCATTTCCTTCTCCAATGCATGAAAGTGAAAAGTCAAAGTGAAGTCAGTCGCTCAGTCGTGTCCGACTCTCAGCGACCCCATGGACTGCAGCCCACCAGGCTCCTCCATCCATGGGATTCTCCAGGCAAGAGTACTGGAGTGGGGTGCCATCGCCTCCTCCAGTTTTTAATCTAGGCCATTTCTAATCTGCTGCTGTTACAAATAATGCTGCAACAGATATTTCTGTACACGTGTCATTTTCACATGTTAGGTCTATGAGATAAAACCCCCAGAAGTAGAATTACTGGGTCAAAAGGCAGGTGCACTGGGGGTTTCGGTGGTTAGTGCCATGAGGAGCGCAACAGTGATGCCACTGGGGGAGGAAAGGTGAATTAAAGTAGAATCTTCTTTATTTGTCTGTCTGACTCTACAAGGATAATGACCAAGATATTAATTGTAGTTTTGTTTTTTCTGAGTGGTAAGCTAATAGAAGCATCTTTTTTGCTTGTTCTTATTTCCTAATTAAAAATTATGTAATAAGAAAAAAGACTGTTTTTAATTTCCAAAAATGTAGAGAGCCTTGTCTGTTGTCTGGGTTTACATGCCAATAACGTGAAATTGTATTCGTTGTGTAACAGTATGTTTAATAGTGAACCATGATATGAAAACAATGTAAAGTTCTGGGTACTGGGCCACACTGTAAAAGGCATTTTTATCTCAATTAGGCAAGGAAATTAAACTCCAGAGAGATGACTCTCAGGACTCAAAGTCTGTCCTGCAAGTTTCAAACTACCTCAGAGCAAATAGTCTGTACTCTCCAAAAAACACTAATCATAACTTCCAAAATTCTGTAGAAATTTTAGAACTTTTGCTCCTGTTTAATGAAATAGTAAAAACACTGCAGCTCTTTATGGAGCAAAGCCAGTAGTCTTTTCTCACATGGCTCCCAAAAAAGCTACTACTCCAGAGGCATCAAGAAGAGGGAGCCACTCTGTATTTCCTTTTTGGCAGACAAAGGGAGGATTTTGATACTTCAACTAGTTACTTGTTTAGCATCCACAGGGTTAATAAGGGAACAGAAGCAGTGAGTTCAGCTGACAAGAAGCTCTTTGTTAGCATAACAAGACTTCAGAAATGCCCCTGTGCCTAAGTGGAAATAGAAGCGTGAGTGTAGGAGAAGGCAGAATCCTGCTCCATCCAATCAGACTACCCAAGGACAGGGTCTCTAGAGGGAGTGAGCTGGCTGGAAGGGATGGACAACAGGACCACACACAGAAAAACTGAAGAAACAAGGCAGATGTGGGAGGCTCGTGAAAGTGAAAAGCAAAAGGGTCAGTTGCTCAGTCATGTCCAACTCTTTGCAACCCCATGGACCAGGGTCTTTTGCCCATCCAATTTTCCAGGCAAGAATACTGAGTCGGTATCCATTCCTTCTCCAAGGGATCTTCCCACCCAGGGATTGAACCTGCATCTCCTGCATCGCAGGCAGGTTCTTTACTATCTGAGCCACCAGGGAAACCCAGGAAGATCATGGCTGGTGGGGGTGGTGGGGTGGGGTGGTGTCACCAAATAAATATATGAAAGTTTGTCACCTGTTATAGGCTTTCACCTTAGGTGGCACAGGCCCACAGGGCTGAACCCAGGTCAGAGACAGAAGGCTTAAATCCTATGAATGCATGGGGTTCAGCAGCAAATGAGTTTAGCAAGATGCAGAGGGTTTCAGAGGCCAGGAGACCTGTGTTCTCTTCCTGGTTCCACCACTCAGTTGCCGAGGGACCTTGGGCAAGTTACTTAACCACTCTGAGTCTCAGTTTCTGCGCTTGCAGATGGGAATACCAACAGCTTAGCTCCTAGGGATTTGTGGATGATGAAATGAAATAATGAAGTGCTAAGGCATTGTCCTTAGCACAATGCCTGGCACTTGGCAGGGCCTTAGTCAGTGGTGGTGGCTAATGTAATTACCCTAAAATGGAATGGGCTGGCTCTGCAGGAGAAGGTCAAAGAGAGTCTGGACAGTTAGGTTCCTTGTGGAAGACTCTGCAGGGGGCTCTGGTAGGTACCCCAGGATCTCCTTCTCCTCCTGTAACTGCTCTTGCAGTGACAGTACCTTTTCATTACAGAACCTTGTACGACAAGCAGGAATTAGGGTCCTCATTTTAAAGAAAAGGAAACTGAGGCTCAGAATGGGGCAAATTTTGCTCAAGTTTATGTGGAAATTGAGCAGCAGAGCTGAGACTAAAGCCTAAGTAAAGTGTGGCTTGTGCTATAGTTTGTTCTAAATTAGAAGATGCTTTATTAGCAAGGAATTGAGAAATGGATAAATAGAAGGGAGTTTTTTTTTTAAACATCAAATTGATGTAACTACTTCTCACTCACTTTAATTCTGGTAGATTTCTGACACTAGTGGCTATATCTGATGCTTCTGGACAAAGTTTCTCCACCAGCTCCAAAGGACCAAAGAAAGATTTATTTTGGCCAATAAAACTCTTCTTAACTAAAAGGGAAAACAAAAGTATTATTCATAAGAACAGTTTGCAAAACGTCTTCAGGGGCCCTCAGTCTCTCTCCCAAAAGCCAAATGAAAGCTATGGAGCTGCACTGCTTATTCCTTCTGATTCAGTCTTGGGGACTGGGAGAAGCCAAGTACCAAATGAGCTCTCCCTGCTTCTGATGACAGGGTTTCTCTGTCATACCCATTATGCTCCCTCAAGTATTTATTGCCCACAAAATAAAACAAGTGCTCCAATAATCATCTATGAAATCCTTGCCCTTTCTCCCTCTTACCTGATGCCAAAGTCAATTCTTGATGGACTTTGTCAAATCATCATCACCATCCCTCATCTGAACTGCTGCAATAACCTCCTAATGGGTTTCCTTGCTCCTAATATTGTTACCACCCCACCTTTCTAATCTGTTCTCCACATAGGTGAACGGTTTTTTAAAAAATGTAGGTTAGATCTTATTTTTCCATGGCTGAAAATCCTCCAAATACTCATGAAATAAAATCCAACTCCTAACTTGACCTTTAAAGGCCAACGTTATCCAGCCCATCCCAACTACCCTGATCTCCTCTCCTCCTGCTTGGCATGCCTCACTTACCTGGTGTCTTCCTCAAACCCAGGTTGGTCCCACTCAAGACCTCTGCACCTGTTTTGTTTTTCTAGAAAGGCTCTTGCCCCAAACCTTTGCATAGTTGACACCTTCTCTCCTTTAGCTCTCAGCTCACATTTCACTCCCCAGAAAGACGTTCCCCTTTTACCCTAACTGGAAAGATTTTCCCTTGATTTCTATCTTTTAACTAATCTTGCATCCCTGAATTAGTAGCATTTTGCAACTATTTTGCTTCTGAATTTGTTGTCTTATCTCCTCTCTAGAACTGTGCTGTCCAAGGTAGTCACTAGCCACAAGTGGTACTGAAAGGTAGCCAGTGCAATTGAGATGTGTTGTAAGTGTAAAATACAGTGGATCTTTAAGCCTCACCTTAAAAAGAATGTAAAATATCTCACTAATAAGGTTTATACTGACTATATACGTCAAAATGATACTATTTTGGCTATACTGGGTTCAATAAAATAAATTACTAAAACTTCATGTGTTTCTGCTTTTTAAAAACGTGGCTACTAGGATATCAGAAATTACACATGTGGCTTGCATAGCATTTCTATTGGACAGCGCTGCTCTATAATGTCATGTCTTGTGGGCAGGGATCTTGTTTGTTTTGTGCACAGCTGTTATCCCAGCACCCAGAACAATGTTTGGCATTGAAGATGCTGAGCGAAGTGAGCCTGAATTTTCACGCCCCCTAAGCCCCCCGCCCCACCCCGCCCCACGGCCGCGGCTCACCTCTCAGCCCATGTTTGAGGCAATGCTCCAGCACTACAAAGAACTGCTGCAGCGGGGCATGATCTGCATCCAGGCTGCGGCCCAGGCTCAGGGCAGACTGGAGCAAGACCTTGATGCTGAGTTTCATCATGTGCATCAGGTTGACACGCTCCTCCATCATCTGGCCCTTGGAAGCTGTAGAGTGGAAGTAGGGACAGCTTCGTTAGTGCACTGAATGTAGTCGCGGGTGAGGAGGCTAGACGCAGAACAACGAAGGGAAGACCCGTCGGCTGGTCTGCTCTGAGCATTCACGTGCGGATTAACTGGAGTTCTCAGCCAACCGGCCCCTAACCCCGGGAGGTCACAGCCTCACCCGGGCGGCTGAGGCCGTGGGTCAGTCTGCAAGGCTTCTCCCAGGCAGCTCCGCGCGTTGCTACGGCGACGGCCCTATCAGCACTCACTGCGATTGGTGTCTCCCACGCCCTTATTCCATTTTCGACCAATGGAACGATGCATACTCCAGAAAGCCTTGCCCTGAGCTAGGAGGCTTGCTGGGAAAGTGCTCTACCCCCGTCTCGTTCCTATTGGAGGAGTCCAGCTCGAGGCCACGCCCCCAGAGCTCGCGGGCGCCATTTTGACTTCTCTGCCAGGAGGGAGGTAGCGGCTTCCGGGCTTGCTTGGGCTGGGGCGTATACTAGCTAGAGGGATTCCTGAGCCAGCTGTTTTGTCTGTGAGTGCCACCCGGAGCATTCGGGGAAGCATCCATTCCTTGGTACAGGGCTCAAATTCTCGTTGCCGGTCTTTCGTACACGATTAGTGGACTGTTAGTTTTACACTTCTTTTGTAAGGTAAAACCGTTAGAATAAAATGCAAGCACTATAAACTGGTACAATTAATAAAAGGTCAATCATTCAAGGTTTTTTTAAAAATCTTTATTTTATTACTATTATAAATAATTATAAAATACAATGTGCTATGAAGTTTCTTTGTATTCATTAATTGTATTTACACTTAATAACCACTGGAGTTAAGCAATATTTCATTAGATTATTTTTCATTTTCTTAGGTCAGATTTCAGTCCTCCAGTCTCCTCTGTTCATGGGATTCTCCAGGCAAGAATACTGGAGTGGACTGCCATTTTCTTCTCCAGGGCATCTTTCCAACCCAGGGATCCAAGGCCCGTCTCTTGCATTGGCAGGCAGATTCTTGACTACTGAGCCAAGAGGAAAGCTCATTTAATATGTAAAAATGTATAAAGGTGAAACAAAATTTTGCGAAAAAGTCTACCCTGAGTTAATTTTTTCTGGGGAGGGGAGAATTTTTTTTTTTTTAAGTAGTTTTAAGTTTACAACGAAATTGACAGGAAGGTACGGAAATTCCCTTCCCTCATATGCATCTGGAGAAGGCAACGGCAACCCACTCCAGTACTCTTGCCTGGAAAATCCCGTGGCTGGAGGAGCCTGCTGGGCTGCAGTTCATGGGGTCCCTGCAAGTCGGACACGACTGAGCGAGTTGACTTGCACTTTCATGCATTGGAGAACGAAATGGCAACCCACTCCAGTGTTCTTGCCTGGAGAATCCCAGGGATGGGGGAACCTGGTGGGCTGCCGTATATGGGGTCGCACACGACTGAAGCAACTTAGCAGCAGCAGCTGCACATGCATCAGTTCAGTTCAGTTGCTCAGTTCTGTCTGACTCTTTGCGACCCCATGAACTGCAGTTTACCAGGCCTCCCTGTCTATCACCAACTCCCAGAGTTTACCCAAACTCATGTCCATCGAGTCAGTGATGCCATCCAACCATCTCACCCTCTGTCATCCCCTTCTCCTCCTGCCCTCAATCTTTCCCAACATCAGGGTCTTTTCAAATGAGTCAGCTCTTCACATCAGGTGGCCAAAGTATTGGAGTTTCAGCTTCAACATTAGTCCTTCCAATGAACATGCATAGCTGTTATCAAGACTGGAACTTTTTTTTTTAAATAAGGATGAACTGCATTGTGGAGAAGGCAATGGCACCCCACTCCAGTACTCTTGCCTGGAAAATCCCATGGATGGAGGAGCCTGGTAGGCTGTAGTCCATGGGGTCGCTAGGAGTTGGACACGACTGAGCGACTTCCCTTTCACTTTTCACTTTCATGAATTGGAGAAGGAAATGGCAACCCACTCCAGTGTTCTTGCCTGGAGAATCCCAGGGACGGGGGAGCCTAGTGGGCTTCCGTCTATGGGGTCACACAGAGTCCAACACGACTGAAGTGACTTAGCAGCAGCAGCAGCAGAACTGCATTGACACATGATAACCAAGGTCCCAGTTCATCCTCTATGTTCACTGATGAAGTAAGTAGTATTGCACCTTCTGTGGGTTTGGACAAAAGTATAATATCATTATATTATAATGACATCATTATAATGTCATTCAAAGTATTTTCACTGCTCATAAAAACTTCTGTACTCTGTGTATGCATCTCCCTGCTAACTCCAGGCAACCACTGATCTTTTTATTGTCTCCATAGTTTTACCTTTTCCAGAATGTCATTTAGTTGGAATCTATTTTTCTTTTTTTCTTTCTCCTTGACAGGTTCAAAGCCTTTTTAAGACCACTCATGGCCGACCCATGCATGGACCAGAACGGCTCTAGGTGGCAAGCTCCCTGACTAAGTACTGCAGCTCTTCTTCCAATATCGAGCCCTGTCCCACTGGTCCTGCCCAGCAGCCACATGGAGGTGAACAAGGACATAGTCTGGATATTTGTTCATTGAAACACTAGAAGTTTTGTGCCTCTTGTCACAGTGAACCCAGATTCCTGTCTGGTGGGCTATAAACAGATGAGCCATTTATTTAGGCCCTCTGCTCTACGTGCAACCCAATCCGTGACAAATTCTTACCAAGTGACCTCTCAAGCCTACGAAACTGTTACTCTGGAACTATTATAGACCCTCAAACTATAACCTAGTTCCAGCAGGAAAATAAGCCCTGGTTGGTGCACCCCTCTCTCTGCACCAATGCCACTTTTTGGTCTTTTAAATGTTTGCCCCTTGGATTGGAGGATGGGGTGGGAAGTATATGGTTGTTTACCAGTTGTTCATTATATATGTTAAGCAGACTTTCATGTTTATTGTTTCCTAGTATTATTTCTATGACTTGCCTGTTAAATCTTTTAACTTTCTTGATTTGTTTGCTTTTGTCTTATGGGTCTGTGTATTGTGGATATTAATCCTTTGTTTACCTGCTTTCTTTCATCAGCAATAATTAATATGGATATATAGTTAAAAGAGCATATATATGTATAGCTAAATTGAAAAGAATGATACTATGACTCTGAATTTATAATACAAGTATTAAGTAAATATGAATGAGACTCAAGACAGCCTGGGACTGAAAATTCCAAATTCTCAGCAAAACCCAAGAAGACAGCTACTGGGAAAGAAAAACTGGTCTAAATATTTCATCTTGGTTTTGG
Source organism: Bubalus kerabau (assembly GCF_029407905.1). Taxonomy (NCBI): domain Eukaryota; kingdom Metazoa; phylum Chordata; class Mammalia; order Artiodactyla; family Bovidae; genus Bubalus; species Bubalus kerabau. The sequence continues at coordinate 171,247,325 of NC_073624.1, forward strand.
AAAAAGAAAAACGGATTTTAAGTAAAGCATCTGGGTGGGGATGATATATTTTAAATATTGAGAGACTCCTATGTATTATTTATAAATTTGAAAAGTTTAATGAGATGGGTGATTGGGTGCAATCTCAAAAAGGCAGAATGATCTCTGTTCGTTTCCAAAGCAAACCATTCAATATCATAGTAATCCAAGTTGATGGCCCAACCACTAATGCTGAAGAAGCTGAACGGTTCTATGATGACCTACAAGACCTTCTAGAACTAACACCAAAAAAAGATGTCCTTTTCATCATAGGGGACTGGAATGCAAAAGGAAGTCAGGAGATACCTGGAGTAACAGGCAAGGTTGGCCTTGGAGTACAAAATGAAGCAGGGCAAAGGCTAACAGAGTTTTGCCAAGAGAACTCACTGGTGATAGCAAACACCCTCTTCCAGCAACACAAGAGACAGCTCTACATGTGGACATCACCAGGGGGTCAAAAATGAAATCAGACTGATTATATTATTTGCAGCGAAAGATGGAGAAACTCTATACAGTCAGGAAAAACAAGACTGGGAGCTGACTGTGGCTCAGATCATGAACTCCTTATTGCCAAATTCAGACTTAAATTGAAGAAAGTAGGGAAAACCACTAGACCATTCAGGTATGACCTAAATCAAATCCCTTATGATTATACAGTGGAAGTGAGAAATAGATTTAAGGGACTAGATCTGATAGAGTGCCTGATGAACTATGGACGGAGGTTCGTGATATTGTACAGGCGACAGGAATCAAGACCATCCCCATGGAAAAGAAATGCAAAAAAGCAAAATGGTTGTCTGAGGAGGCCTTACAAATAGCTGAGAAAAGAAGAGAAGTGAAAGGCAAAGGAGAAAAGGAATGATATATCCATCTGAATGCAGTTCCAAAGAATAGCAAGGAGAGATAAGAAAGCCTTCGTCAGTGATCAATGCAAAGAAATAGAGGAAAACAATAGAATGGGAAAGACTAGAGATCTCTTCAAGATAATAAGAGATACCAAGGGAACATTTCATGCAAAGATGGACACAATTAAGTACAGAAATGGTAGGGACCTAACAGAAGCAGAAGATATTAAGAAGAGGTGGCAAGAATACACAAAAGAAACACACGAAAAAGATCTTCCCGACCCAGATAATCACAATGGTGTGATCACTCACCTAGAGCCAGACATCCTGGAATGTGAAGTCAAGTGGGCCTTAGGAAGCATCACTACAAACAAAGCTAGTGGAGGTGATGAGATTCCAGCTGAACTATTTCAAATCCTAAAAGATGATGTTGTGAAAGTGTGGCACTCAATATGTTAGCAAATTTGGAAAACGAGGCAGTGGCCACAGGACTGGAAAAGGTCCGTTTTCATTCCAATCCCAAAGAAAGGCAATGCCAAAGAATGTTCAAACTACTGCCCAATTGCACTCATCTCACACACTGGTAAAGTAATGCTCAAAATTCTCCAAGCTAGGCTTCAACAGTACATGAACCAAGCACTTGCAGATGTTCAAGCTGGATTTAGAAAAAGCAGAGGAACCAGAGATCAAATTGCCAACATCTGTTGAATAATGGTAAAAGCAAGAGAGTTCCAGAAAAACATCTACTTCTGCTTTATTGACTGCCCTAAAGGCTTTGACTGTGTGGATTACAACCAACTGTGGAAAATTTTTAAAAGAGATGGGAATACCAGACCACTTGACCTGCCTCCTGAGAAATCTGTATGCAGGTCAGGAAGCAACAGTTAGAACCAGACATGGAACAACAGACTGGTTCCAAATTGGGAAAGGAGTATGTCAAGCTTGTATATTGTCACTGTGCTTATTTAACTTCTATGCAGAGTACGTCATGTGAAATGTCAAGCTGAATGAATCACAAGCTGGAATCAAGATTTCCAGAAGAATTATCTATAACCTCAGATATGCAGATGACACCACCTTTATGGCAGAAAGCGAAGAAGAACTAAAGAGCCTCTTGATGAAAGAGGAGCATGAAAAAGCTGGCTTAAAACTTAACATTCAAAAAACTAAGATCATGGCATCTGGTCTCATCACTTCAAGGCAAATAGATGGGGAAGTAATGGAAACAGTGAGAGACTTTATTTTCATGGCTCCAGAATTACTGCAGATGGTGACTGCAGCCATAAAAAACACTTGCTCCTTGGAAGAAAAGTTATGACCAACCTAGACAGCATATTAAAAAGCAGGGACATTACTTTACCAACAAAGGTTCATCTAGTCAAAGCTGTGGTCTTTATGTAGTCATGTATGGATATGACAGCTGGACTATAAAGAAAGCTGAGCACCAAAGAATTGATGCTTTTGAACTGTGGTGCTGGAGAAGACTCTTGAGAGTCTCTTGGCCTGTAAGGACATCAAACCAGTCAATCCTAAAGGAAATCAGTCCTGAATGTTCATTGGAAGGACTAATGTTGAATCTGAAACTCCAGTACTTTGGCCACCTGATTCAAAGAACTGGCTCATTGAAAAAAAACCCTGATGCCAGGAAAGATTGAAGGCAGGAGGAGGAGGGGACGACAGAGGATGGGATGGTTGGATGGCATCACCGACTCAATGGACATGAATTTGAGCAAGCTCCAGGAGTTGGTGATGGACAGGGAAGCCTGCCGTGCTGCAGTCCATGGCGTTGCAGAATCAGACTCAACTGAGCGTCTGAACTGATCCTTAAAGAAGATACCAATCCCTAGGCTATAAACGAAGTCTTGTGGTCTTTAAATGGGAATAAATATGCAGGAAGTCCTGCAGAGGGCTAGGCAGGTCCAGATATTTTGAGGAAATTGATTTTTAGATCCTCAAGTTTCACAGGCACTCTTTCTTTACTCACTCTACAGGAGAATCACAGTTTACTCCTTGTCCCATATCTTCCTTCTAAGGCACTGACCTGAGGTACAGAAGTTGCCACATACCAGATAGGGGTGAAGCTTCCTTTGATGATTAATCAAATCACTAAAAACTTGAAGAGATTCCAGTCTTTCATTTGCTGAACTTAGTTAAAGAAACTTGATCTTGGGGGACAGGAGTGGTTTCTACCCGTCTGCTGGGTATCCTGAATTTAGAAAGTTTTTAAAAAAATTTATCTACAAGTAAAAATATATGTAATTATTTTTGGTTGGTCTCAATACTTATTCCTTGGATGTGCCATTAACTTGATGGACATGTTCTCTAAATAAGCCAAGCTGCAGCCCTTGAAGAACATGTACACTAACTCTTTTTTATTAATTCTGGCCACATCTTGGCATATGAAACCCTAGTTCCCTGATCAGGGATCAAACATGTGTCCCCTGTGGTGCAAGTGCTCAGTCCCAACTACTGGACCACCAGAGAATTTCCTAAAGTCTTTCTGTTAAAACATAATGTATTGGCAAGATGTAATGATATAAGCAATGTTTAGATGTCTCCAACCATTTTGAGTGTCTAGGTTAAACAAAGTGAAAGAATTATAAGGCATAATTATTGTTTGATAGGTCTTGGTAAAGCCTTTTTTGGAGAACTTCCCTGAAAGAGAAATATCTTTAATGTTTGCAAGAAAGGTGATTTTCATTTGAACAAAATGAAAATCTGAACAAAAATTTTTTTGATCAAAAAAATGTTTTTAGATCAATGCGATTTGGGGCATATAACTTAGAAGGAGTTCAAAGACCTGAATAACATTATTATAACACAGCTGTCCATTTCATATCTGAGTTACTTTATTGTACAGGAGAAATTAACACAAGATTGTAAATCAACTGTACTGAAATAAAATATTTTAAAATGTTTGGTAGAATTTACCAATGGGGGGAAAACAAACCAACCTGTACAGTTCTATTTTTTATTTATATGAGTCAGAGTTCTCAAGGATCACATCTATAAAAAAACCAAAAAATGGGAATAAAATTGATGCTGAGTTCCATCACATTTACATCAGTAAATCATGGATATTCATCTGCATTTTTTTAATTAAAAAAAAAGATACCATTCAGTTCATTAAGAGAAGTAATTCCAAGAAAAAATTATGTATAATTACTTATAAAATTATATTTGTATCCCTTTAATCAACTTAGCATTACTAATAATTTTAATGGTAATTCATTATAGAAGAAAAAAATTTTTATACACTCAGAGCTTTAGTCACAAAAAAAGTTTATTATATTTTAATTAATTTACATATTTTTTTCTGAGATGTATGATAGGATGACCAATAAAAAAATTTAAAACATACATTAAGTGGATTGGAAATTCAAGGAATAAAGGGAAAAGTGTAAAATTTACAAATATTAAATAATTTTATTATTAATTTATTAACAAGATAGATGGCAGAGTTATCAAGTTGTTAAGGTATTGATCACTTGATACACTTAAAATAATGATACAGTGGTTTTATTTTAAAAAGTCAATTTTTACAATAAACCAAAAAGTTTATTGAAAATTATGATGAATTTTATGTATCAACTTTAAAAGCTGAAGATTTTTTTTAGGGGGTCATGTGAACAAAAAATGTGAAGACTAGTGTTTCAGGAAGTGGCTCCTACAGTCATTCCTGGGAACACAGTAGTGTTTTGCAGCCATCTCATCCATTCCCCAGTTAGGTTAGTCACCAATTCCCATTTGAGCTCAATTTAGAGTCATGGAAAATTTGATTGGAAGGATCTTTGTTTCATTTCTCCATATTACTAGCTTTGTGACCTTGGCTAAGCTATTTACATGTCTAAGCTTCATTAATAACAGTTAAACACAGCACACAGAATATCATAAAATTCTACACTTATTGAATTGCCAAGTAAATGGTCTGATCAGGGATCTCAACCTTGACTGTTACAGAGGGGCTGCACCTGTAACATAAAAGAGTGACCCAGTGAGAGGAAAAGCTGGAGAAGACATAAAGACACCTTGCTAGAGGAATGCTAACTGATCATGTGTGCCAGATGGGAGTCAGAAGAAACTGGGATCTGGATTTTTAATAGAAAACCTGGTAACTGGCTAAAAAAAAAAACCTAAATGCTTTTACACTGTGCAGGATGTGAAAAAAAAAAAAAAAAAAAAAGAATGCAGCTACCAGCACAAACATCTCAAAGGGCTGCCAGTGTGTTGTAACCTTGGTATAGAGAATACATATTCAGGAGAGTGCACGCTACAGATTTTTTTTATTGGGTTCTGAATTAAAGAGAAGTAACTAGAGCCCTGGGATTTCTTTGGAAGGAATGATGCTAAAGCTGAAACTCCAGTACTTTGGCTACCTCATGCGAAGAGTTGACTCATTGGAAAAGACTCTGATGCTGGGAGGGATTGGGGGCAGGAGGAGAAGGGGACAACAGAGGATGAGATGGCTGGATGGCATCACTGACTCGATGGACGTGAGTCTGGGTGAACTCAGGGAGTTGGTGATGGACAGGGAGGCCTGGCGTCCTGCGATTTATGGGGTCGCAAAGAGTCGGACACGACTGAGCGAATGAACTGAACTGAACTGAACTAGAGTCTTTATAAATTTGAGTTTTAGTTTTGATTAGCCCTTTGGAGTCTTAAAAGATCTTATCATACACTGTACTGACAAGAAAACCATTTTACACTTTCCTAATTTTCCAGAATTTTCACTTATCACCTCAATGGCTAACTTAAGGAGTTCAGCAATATGAAATGAAAAAGGCATTGTACTTCATTTTGGAAGGAGGCATATTACTTTGTGCAGTGGAGCTCTCACACATGGAAAATAAAATTTGCCATTGGAAGACAACAAAGAAAGGCATAATATAATGCTACTTACCTAATGGCAAATATATATCTAAATACTTTTAAAATTAAAGAGTGACTTCTTCAGTGAGTTTTGTTATTCATCCTTTAGAAAAAGAATACCCCCAAACCAAACAACTACAGAGAATGCAATCATTGTGGCAAGCTGCGCTACCAGACCCCATGTGGGTTAACATTTTAATATAAGTCATTTCATGACATTCCACAGCATCTTTCTTAAACCTGGATCACCACAAAAGCTATCTGGCAAGAGTGCTGCTCATACTCAGTCTCTGCTCCTTCTGGCAAGAGTGCTACTCATATTCAGTCTCTGCTCCTTCACGGCTCCCACTGAACAATCTCTGACCTCACTGCTTTTGTAAGCAGATAAGCAGATCAAAGGAAAGGAAATGAGCCAGCCCTGGCTGGAGTGGTGACCACTATCTTCTGACCTGCTTTCTGAGGCCTCTGCAGAGCATGCTACCTGGGTTTCAGTTCCTTTTCCCCATTCCCACTCCTGCTCTATCTGATGACTTAAAATCTGGCTTACCACTGGGAAACCAGTCACATAGCTCATGCCAGCTGTTCCCCACCCTTTCGCCCTCAGTAAGCCATGCTCACAACTTTTGCCAGATTTCAGTGGCAGTTGTTTACTTGACTAAAAAATCCAGATGTATATATTACAGCATATTACAACATTATTTAAAAACATCAAGGCATTGAGGTGATGTAACTAAGCACTGGCTTGAGAGGTAGCTTGTCTTGGTTCAAGTTCTGGCTCTGCCATTTCTAAGTGACTTGGTCAATTTACTTTTTAATTCAGCCTCCCTCTTTATAAACAAGGAATAATAATGGTATCTATCACATGGGGCAGGCTACATGAGTGGAGGCATGAAGTCCACGACTCCTTCCCATGCCCCTAAGGGACGGCAATTTCCTGCAGGGATGCGGTCCCCATACGGTTGGGTGGGTGAGAAGTCCCTGCCCAGTTCCTGCCCAATGTGCTGTGGTGCTGCCAGCCTGCAGCAGGCCAGTGGACACCTGGCCCTGCCCCAAGAGTCAAACGGCATAACATCAACCCTCCCTGGGGCAGCATGGTCATGCAGTATGTCAGGGACAGGTAGGGAGAAGCCCGAGGGAAGTTCAAGCGGACCAGAGTGGCAGAGAACCTGTTCCACAGAGACAGTGGGAGATGGGACCACACAGGAGCCCAGCTCCAAGGCCCCACACCTGTTCCTTTGTCCCATCAGACTTCACTTAACACAAATTTAAAGATAAGAGTTTCTATCATGGGTACTTCTGAGGGCCTGGCCCTGGGCAGTCATACTGATTAAAGCCTGCACTTCATGAACATCATGAAGCCATTTCAGCTATCACCTAGGATTAATGTCAAGATGAAATGAACTAATATATGTACAGATTTAAGAATAATATCTGTCACCTAGGAAGCACAATATAAGTCCTGCTTATTATTTATAGCATTACCATAAATAGAAAAGTATTTTTCAAATATTTGTTCAACAAATATTATTCCGTGCTAGGCACAGTTCTAGGCACTGGCACATTTCCTCACCAAACAGCTAACATTATTTGCTTACTAACAAGCCTCTGGAGAAGACAATGGCACCCCACTCCAGGACTCTTGCCTGGAGAATCCCATGGACGGAGGAGCCTGGTGGGCTGCAGTCCATGGGGTCGCTGGGGGTCGGATACGACTTCACTTTCACTTTCACTTTTCACTTTCATGCATTGGAGAAGGAAATGGCAACCCACTCCAGTGTTCTTGCCTGGAGAATCCCAGGGATGGTGGAGCCTGATGGGCTGCCCTCTATGGGGTCGCACAGAGTCGGACACGACTGAAGCGACTTAGCAGCAGCAACAAGCCTCTAAGAAGATCTCGGGCCTTGACTCTCTGGACTGAACACCAGTGGGTGGGCATACAGTCAAAATGTGTGTAAAGGTGGCAAGTTAGTGGGAACTAGATTCCTGAGTTAAATAGGTTCCTTCATTACCTTCTAGTCCTACTTTCTATTGCCAGAGAGATACAGTTTCCTATCTCAAAACAAGTGAGATTTTAAACTGTATCAATCTTTCCTAGCCATTGAAACTATCACAACTCACTATCCGTGCTTTTTACATCAAATATACATTGGATACGATGGAATCAAGAAACCTCAAAGGCACACTATAATACTTGTTAGGGAGTACTTCACCGTCTTTAGTGAGCTCTGCCCCATAGCACTATGACGAAATGTTCTCAGTTCACAATCCAATACAGTAGCCACTCGCTACATGTAGATTACTGAACCACTTAAAATGTGGCTGTTGTGACTGAGGAACTGAATTTTTAATCGTTAAACATCACATGTGGGTAGTGGCTATTGTATTGGTTGGCAGAGCTCTAAATATTTGGCTTTACAGGACTTTCTAAGTCACACTCTACCAATTATTTAACGTTTCCATTCTTACTCATGTGCTGAAACTATTCTAGATGACAAAGGCTTAAAAGAGTTGATGATAAGAGATCATTGAATGCTATAAGAACTTTGTGAATCACAAAATTCCTATTTTACAGACTGGAAAATGTGATGACTTGCCTGTATCATACAGCTCATTGGTTGTAGTGGTCGCCTGGAATTAGAATGGGAAAGACTAGAGATCTCTTCAAGAAAATTAGAGATACTAAGGGAACATTTCATGCAAAGATGAGAACAATAAAGGACAGAAATGGTATGGACCTAACAGAAGCAGAAGATATTAAGAAGAGGTGGCAAGAATACACAGAAGAACCATACAAAAAGATCTTAATGACCCAGATAACCACAATGGTGTGATCACTCACCTAGAGCCAGCCATCCTGGAGCGCAAAGTCAAGTAGGCCTTAGGAAGCATCACTATGAATAAAGCTAGTGGAGGTGATGGAATTCCAGTTGAGCTATTTCAAATCCTGAAAGATGATGCTGTGAAAGTGCTGCACTCAATATGCCAGCAAATTTGGAAAACTCAGCAGTGGCCACAGGACTGGAAAAGGTCAGTTTTCATTCCACTACCAAAGAAAGGCAATGCCAAAGAATGTTCAAACTACTGTACAATTGCACTCATCTCACACACTAGTAAAGTAATGCCTAAAATTCTCCAAGCGAGGCTTCAACAGTACTTGAACCAAACACTTGCAGATGTTCAAGCTGGATTTAGAAAAGGCAGAGGAACCAGAGATCAAATTGCCAATATCTGTTGGATCATCGAAAAAACAAGAGAGTTCCAGAAAAACATCTACTTCTCCTTTATAGACTACGCCAAAGCCTTTGACTGTGTGGATCACAACAAACTGTGGAAAATTCTTAAAAGAGATGGGAGTACCACCAGACCACCTGACCTTCCTCATGAGAAATCTATATGCAGGTCAAGAAGCAACAGTTAGAACTGGACATGGAACAACAGACTGGTTCCAAATTGGGAAAGGAGTATGTCAAGCCTGTATATTGTCACCATGCTTATTTAACTTATATGTAGAGTACATCATGCAAAACGTCAGGCTGGATGAAGCACAAGCTGGAATCAAGATTGCTGGGCTAAATATCAATAGCCTCAGAAAGGCAGATGACACCACCCTGATGGCAGAAAGTGAAGAAGAACTAAAGAGCCTCTTGATGAAAGTGAAAGAGGAGAGTGAAAAAGTTGGCTTAACTAGGATCATGGCATCCAGTCCCATCAGTTCAGTTCAGTTCAGTTGCTCAGTCGTGTCCAACTCTTTGCGACCCCATGAATCGCAGCACGCCAGGCCTCCTTGTCCATCACCAACTCCCGGAGTTCACTCAGACTCATGTCCATCGAGTCAGTGATGCCATCCAGCCATCTCATCCTCTGTCGTCCCCTTCTCCTCCTGCCCCCAATCCCTCCTACTTCATAGCAAATAGATGGGGAAACAATGGAAACAGTGAGAGACTATTTTTATGGGCTCCAAAATCACTGCAGATGGTGACTTCAGCCATGAAATTAAAAGATGCTTACTCCTTGGAAGGAAAGCTATGACCAACCTAGACAGCACATTAAAAAGCAGAGACATTACTTTACTGACAAAGGTCCATCTAGTCAAAGGTATGGTTTTTCCAGTAGTCATATATGGATGTGAGAGTTGGACTATAAAGAAAGCTGAGCACCGAAGAACTGATACTTTTGAACTGTGGTGTTTAAGACTCTTGGGAGTCCCTTGGACTGCAAGGAGATCAAACCATTCAATCCTAAAGGAAATTATTCCTGAAAATTCATTGGAAGGACTGATGCTGAAGCTGAAACTCCAATACTTCGGCCATGTGATATGAAGAACGAACTCATTGGAAAAGACCCTGATGCTGGGAAAGATCGAAGGCGGGAGGAGAAGGGGACGACAGGGGATGAGATGGTTAGATGGCATCACCGACTCAATGGACATTACTCTGAGTAGGCTCTAGAGTTGGTGATGGACAGGGAGGCCTGGTGTGCTGCAGTCCATGGGGTTGCAAAGAGTCCTACACGACTGAGCGACTGAACGGAACTGAACCGGAACCCTCGCCCTCTAAGCTCCACCTGGTGTTCTGACTCCGCGGTGAGTCAGTATGCGCCGTCAACAACTGGAGATGTGAGCTGGCATGGAAGTTTGAGATTTAAAGCAGAGAAAAGTACATTTTAATTTCCTAAGTAAGTCCTTTAAAAATAAATAAGGACTAACTAAACTTAAACCCGTCCAGTTTTTAGTATAAAGGTCACCGATGAGAAAAAGAATGCTGTCTGGGGCACACCATAGGAAGTGAAATTGCTCCAATCTCAGGCCACCCACGCCCAGGTATTTATCTTGACTAGGAAACACGGTGTAAAGAAAACCGACGAGTAGTTACGCGTGTTAACAACCTAACAAGCTGAGTCAGTTAAACAGTCTTGCCAGCCTGGAGCCCAAGGCAAAACAACCACCTGTCTGATGGAAAGCTCACGCAGCGTGCCCGGCCGGAGCCTACCTGCGCGCACTACGTCGTCCGCGCCGCCGTCCGCGCCGCCCAGGCTCGCGGCCGCGCGCAGCGCGCTCCCGCAGCTGGCCGACAGGGTGCCTGTGGCTCTCCGCGCCAGGGTCAGGATGGGTGCGGACCAGCCTTCCGTCGCCGCCCGCGACTTCGCCGCCCTCCGCAGTTCGCCTGGGCCTGGCACCTGGCTCCGGTCCACGATCTCAAACTCTTCTCCCGGCTCCGGCCCCGGCTCCTGCTCCGGCCGGCCTCCGTCGTCCCCGTCAGCCATTTTGGCCGTGTCACGTGCCGCCGGCGGGCGGCTGACTAGCGCGGCGCGCGGGAGGGCGCTTTTACGTCCTCGCTGCTCCTTTTCGTGTTCGCGCCGGGTTTTCTTCCTCTTTACGGTTCTACTCTCCTTTCTTTCAGTTTAGAAAAGCTCGGGAAGGCGCAAGTCATAAAATAAGTATCCACGTTCTTATCAACTGGGGGGACTTGTTTCCGTTGAAGTTCCTCTTGGGTTTTCTCCCTTTTTCGTCATTCCTCCTATCTGGCTTAAAACAGAGCCCAAAAGGCCGTAGTTTTCTTTGTGACAAAATTGCCTCTTTTAAATTTTCATTTCATATTTTGCTTTGCTTAGCCATTATTCTGCGGTGGTTTTCAGAACAAGCCCTAAAAGAGCGGGTAAGGAAATTCTGCAACAGTTAAGGCAGGAAGGCAGGACTTTAAAAAAAATAATTAAATAACTGAAAACTGACAACTTGGCCGTGTTCTTTGGAACACACTGCGGTGGAATGGGAATCAGAAGGTCCGGTTGTTTTTGCTCAGTCGCTCAGTCGTGTCTGACTTTTTGCAACCCTATGGACTGCAGGACATCAGGTTTCCCTGTCCTTTACTGGCTCCTGGAGTTTGCTCAAACTTTTTCATTGAGTCACTCAATGCCATCTAACCATCTCATCCTCTGTCTCCTCCTCCTCTTGCCTTCAGTCTTTCCCAGCATCAGAGTCTGTTCCCCTCAGGTGGCCAAAGTATTGGAGCTCAGCATCAGTCCTTCTTCCCATGAATGTTCAGGGTTGAGTGCCTTTAGGTCTGACTGGTTTGATAACCTTGCTGTCCAAAAGACTCTCAAAAGTCTTCTCCAACACCAGGGTTCAAAACCATCAGTTCTTCAGCACTCAGCCTTCTTTATGGTCCAACTCTCACATCCATACATGAGTACTGGAACAACCACAGCTTTGACTATATGGGCCTTTGTCGGCAAAGTAATGGCTCCACTTTTTAATACGCCTTCTGGGTTAGTAGTAGCTCTTCTTTCAAGGAACAGGCGTTTTTTATTTCATGGCTGCAGTCACCATCTGCAGTTGTTTTGGAGCCCAAGAAAATAAAGTCTCACTGTTTCCATTTTTTCCTCATGTATTTGCCATTAAGTGATAGGACTCGATGCCATGGGCTTAGTTTTTTGAATGTTGAGTTTTAAGCCAACATTTTGGATTAGAAAGAGCCAACTCTCCTCTTTCACCCTGGGCAAGAGGCTCTTTATTTTTAAAAAATTTATTAATTTTTTTAATTGAAGGATAATTGCTTTATAGAATTTTGTTGTTGTCAAACCTGAACATGCATCAGCCATAGGTATACATATATCCCCTCCCTTTGGAAGCTCCCTCCCATTTCCTTCCCCATCCCACCCCTCTGGGTTGATGTGTGTGTGTGTGTGTGTGTGTGTGTGTGTGTGCGCGCGCGCCCGTGCGTGTGTATGTGTGTGTGTGTGTGTTAGTCGCTCAGTTGTGTCTGACTCTTTGTGACCCCATGGACTGTAGTTTGCCGGACTTCTCTGCCCATGGAATTCTCCAGGCAAGAATACAGGCGTGGATTGCCATTCCCTTCTCCAGAGGAACTTTTCAACCCAGGGATCAAACCCTGGTTGCCTGCATCACAGGCAGAGTCTTTACCATTTGAGCTACAGAGAAGTCCCAGGTTTATACAGAACCCCTGTTTGAGTTTCCTGAGTCATACGGCAAATTCCCCTTGGCTCTCTATTTTACATATAGTAATGTAAGTTTCCATGTTACTCTTTCCGTACATCTCACCTGCTCCTCTCCTCTCCGCATGTCCATAAGTCTATTCTCTATGTCTGTTTCTTCATTGCTGCCCTGTAAATAAATTCTTCAGTACCATTTTTCTAGATTCTGTATATATATGTTAGAATATGATATTTATCTTTCTCTTTCTTACTTACTTCACTCTGTATAATAGGTTCTAGGTTCACCTCCTCATTAGAACGGACTCAAAGGCATTCCTCTTTATGGCTGAGTAATACTTCATTGTGTATATGTACCACAACCTTTTCTTTAGTTCCTCTTCACTTTCTGCCATAAGGGTGGTGTCATCTGCATATCTGAGGTTATTGATATTTCTCCCATCAATCTTGATTCCAGCTTGAGCTTTGTCCAACCTGGCATTTTTAATGATGTACTCTGCATATAAGTTAAATAAGCAGGGTGACATATACAGCCATGACACTCCTTCCCCAATTTTGAACCAGTTCGTTGTTCCATGTCTGGTTCTAACTGTTTCTTCTTGACCTGCATACAGGTTTCTTAAGAGGCAGGTAAGGTGGTCTGATATTCCCATTTCTTTAAGAATTTCTGACAGTTTGTTGTGATCCACACAGAAAAAAGGCTTTAGCGTAGTCAGTGAAGTAGATGATTTTCTGGAATTCAGTTGCTTTTCCGATGATCCAACAGTTCAGTTCAGTTTAGTTCAGTCGCTCAGTTGTGTCCGACTCTTTGCAACCCCATGGACTGCAGCACGCCAGGCCTCCCTGTCCATTTCACCACTCCTGGAGTTTACTCAAACTCATGTCCATTGAGTCGGTGATGCCATGAAACCATCTCATCCTCTGTCATCCCCTTCTCCTCCAGCTTTCAATCTTTCCCAGCATCAAGGTCTTTTCAAATGAGTCAGTTCTTCACATCAGGTGGCCAAAGTATTGGAGTTTCAGCTTCAACATCAGTCCTTCCTATTAACATTCAGGACTGATTTCCTTTAGGATGACTGGTTAGATCTCCTTGCAGTCCAAGGGACTCTCAAGAGTCTTCTCCCAACACCACAGTTCAAAAGCATCAATTCTTCGGCGCTCAGCTTTCTTTATAGTCCAACTCTCACATCCATACATGACTACTGGAAAAACCATAGCCTTGACTAGATGGACCTTTGTTGGAGAAGTAATGTCTCTGCTTTTGAATATGCTGTCTAGGTTGGTCATAGCTTTCCTTCCAAGGAGTAAGTGTCTTTTAATTTCATGGCTGCAATCACCATCTGCAGTGATTTTGGAGCCCCCCAAAACAAAGTCTTCCATTGTTTCTCCATCTATTTGCCATGAAGTGATGGGACCGGATGCCATGATCTTTGTTTTCTGAATGTTGAGCTTTAAGCCAACTTTTTCACTGTCCTCTTTCACTTTCATTAAGAGGGGGTCTGATATTCCCATCTCTTTCAGAATTTTCCACAGTTTATTGTGATCCACACAGTCAAAGGCTTTGGCATAGTCAATAAAGCAGAAATAGATGTTTTTTCTGGAACTCCCTTGCTTTTTCAATGATCTAGAGGATGTTGGCAATTTGACCTCTGGTTCCTCTGCCTTTTCTAAATCCAGCTTGAACATCTGGAAATGCTTAGTTCACGTACTGTTTAAGCCTTGGAGAATTTTGAGCATTACTTTACTAGCGTGTGAGATGAGTGCAATTGTGTGGTAGTTTGAGCATTCTTTGGCATTGCCTTTCTTTGGGATTGGAATGAAACTGACCTTTTCTGGTCCTGTGGTCACTGCTGAATTTTCCAAATTTGCTAGCATATTGAGTGCAGCACTTTCACAGTATCATCTTTTAGTACTTGATATAGCTCAACTCCAAGAAGGCAATGGCAACCCACTCCAGTACTCTTGCCTGGAAAATCCCATGAACAGAGGAGCCTGGTAGGCTTCAGTCCATGGGGTCGCAAAGAGTCGGACATGACTGTGCGATTTCACTTTCACTTTTCACTTTCATGCATTGGAGAAGGAAACAGCAACCCACTCCAGTGTTCTTGCCTGGAGAATCCCAGGGATGGCGGAGCCTGGTGGCCTGCCATCTATGGGGTCGCACAGAATTGGACATGACTGAAGTGACTTAGCAGCAGCAGCAGCATAGCTCAACTGGAATTCCATCACTTCCACTAGCTTTGTTCGTAGTGATGCTTCCTAAGGCCCACTTGACTTCACATTGCAGGATGTCTGGCTCTAGGTGAGTGATCATACCATCGTGATTATCTGGGTCATGAAGATCTTTTTTGTACAGTTCTTCTGTGTATTTTTGCCACCTCTTCTTAATGTCTTCTGCTTCTGTTACGTCCATACCATTTCTGTCCTTTATTGAGCCCATCTTTGCATGAAATGTTCCCTTGGTATCTCTAATTTTCTTGAAGAGATCTCTAGTCTTTCTTCTATTTCTTTCCTCTATTTCTTATGATCCAACAGATGACTCTGCTGTTAATTAGCTAAATGGTGATAACAATAGAGCCAATCTCATTATTAAATAAGGAGCACATGGCAGACATGAATAATTGCACTGACTATCTGTTTCTCAGCTATGTGGCTTGGGCAAGACAGCATCTACTTGTACGATATTGTAGCCTTATTCCTCACTTGGAAAAAGAGGAAATTTGTCTAAATAGAAACTTAAATTTCACTAACATTAACACATTGTTTGCTAAATGTCAGCATATAGGCCTCATCAAACTAGGAGAAGTGTTTTGATTCCCAGAACATTTGAATTTCAAATTAAAAATATTTAAGTGACCGATATTTAGAAATCAAAAGAATTTACATAAAAATTTGGATGTTGGCCTTCTTTTGAGACATCAGAAGCTTTTGCAGCTCCATGTATTCTCTGATGGCAGCAAACTGGTGGAGTGCATGATGGCTGCCCTTTTGAAATTTTTAAAACACATTAAAATTTTTTTAAATGAAGAATAGTTGATTTACAGTGTTGTGTTAGTTTCAGATATATAGCAAAGTGATTTAGCTATACACATTCTTTTTCAGATTCTTTTCCCATTTAGGTTATTACAAAGTATTGAGTAGCCTTTCCTGTGCAACAATAGGTCCTTGTTGATTATCTATTTTATTAATATATATTGTTGTTTTTTGTCTTCCTTGGTGGCTCAGACAGTAAAGCGTCTGCCTGCAGTGCAGGAGACCTGGGTTTGATCCCTGAGTTGGGAAGATCCCCTGGAGAAGGAAATGGCAACCCACTCCAGTACTCGTGCCTGGAAAATTTCATGGACTGAGGAGCCTGGTGGGCTACAGTCTATGGGGTCACAAGGAGTCGGACACGACTGAGTTGTTTTTCAGTCATTCAGTTGTGTCCAACTTTTTGCAACCCCATGGACTGCAGCATGCCAGGCTTCCCTGTCCTTCACTGTCTCCTGGAATTTGCTCAAACTCATGTCCATTGAATCTGTGATGCCATTCAACCATCTCATCCTCTGTTGCCCACTTCTCTTCCTGCCTTCAATCTTTCTCAGCATCAGGGTCTTTTCCAATGAGTTGGCTCTTTGCATCAGGTGGCCAAATTATTGAAGCTTCAGCATCAGTCCTTCTAATGAATATTCAGGGTTGATTTCCTTTAGGATTGACTGGTTTGATCTCCTTGCTGTCCAAAGGACTCTCAAGAGTCTTCTCCAGCACCACAGTTTGAATGCATCAATTCTTCAGCGCTCAGTCTTATTTATGGTCCAACTCTCACATCTGTACATGACAACTGGAAAAACCATAGCTTTGAGTCTTCAGACCTTTGTCAAATACTTGATATATATAGTAGAATGTATGTGTTAATCCAAACCTCCTAATTTATTCCCCACCTCTTCCCCTTTGGTTACCATACATTTGTTTTCTAAGTCTGTGAGTCTGTTTTTAAACAAGTTCATTTGTATGATTTTTTTTAGATTTCACATATAAGTGATAGCATATGATACATGTATTTGATTTAATTCAGTTGGTATGCTAATCTCTAGGTCCATCCATGTTGCTTGCAAATGACATAATTTCATTTTTATGACTGAGTAATATTCCCTCTGATGCTGGGAGGGATTGGGGGCATGAGGAGAAGGGGACGACAGAGGATGAGATGGCTGGATGGCATCACTGACTCAATGGACGTGAGTCTGAGTGAACTCTGGGAGTTGGTGATGGACAGGGAGGCCTGGCGTGCTGCGATTCATGGGGTCACAAAGAGTCGGACACGACTGAGCGACTGAACTGAACTGAACTGAATATTCCATTGATATATATACCACATCTTCTTTATCCACTCATCTGTTGATGGACATTTGGGTTGGTTCCATGTCTTGGCTATTGTCTTGGCTTAGCGTTGTAATGAACACTGGGGTGCATGTATCTTTTTGAAGTATGGTTTCCTCTGGATATATACCCAGAAGTGGGATTGCTAGATCATAATGGTAGCTCTAAATTTTTAGTTTTTAAAGGAACCTCCATACTATTCTCCATAGTGGCTGTACCAATATACATCCCACCAACAGTGTAGGAGGGAGTTCTTTTTTCTCCACACTCTTTCCAGCATTTATTGTTTGAAGATGGCTGCCCTTTTAAAGTCCAAGTTCTCCTGTTATCTTCGTCTAGCCCCTTTAATTAGTTTTTGTGACTTGACTGGTTCCTGACGGCCAGTGGATTTCTGGAGAGTAGGGTGGGGAGTGACTAAGTAATTTGTGGGCATGCTATTTGAGTTGTCGCAATGATTGAGGGGATGCTACTAGCCTTTACTGGAATAGAGTGGACAGATGTGTTAGGTAGTCTGGAAAAACAAACTTTTGTCTGGGATCCTTCATGACTTTCCAGTGCCACTGGACAATCATATCGATGAAAAGTTTGTTAATAATGATTAGAGACTGGAACCAAATTCCATTTTGCATAAAAACATAAACTTTTGGGGGAAGAATAATTTTAATATTCTATCAGGCTAGGTTATGCTACAGTAACAAAAATAACCCTCAAATCTTTACGGTTTAACATAACAGATGTTTTTTCTCTTTGTGCTTTGTTCAGGGATCAGGCCATTGGAGGCTCCAGTAGTAGGAGCAGAGTTTTGCTCCAAGTACTCAACTCTAAGTATCCTAGCCGTTCAGTGACAAACTTTGCTTATACACATTTCATTGGCCACAGCAAGTCACATGTCATCTCCAACTTCCTACTAGAATCTGGGAAAAGGAGAATGGAATCTTGATGGGCAGTATAACGACTGCCATAAATGTACTCTGAATTTCCCCAGAATGTGACTAACGTGATTTGTTTAGAACCCAAGAGTTATTAACCCGTCAACTACAAATTGGCATTTGCCTGTCAACTAAAAATTGGCACTTGCCAAGACCATTGCCATCAACTGAACAAGGGCATTTGCCATTGGGAAGATCCCCTGGAGAAAGAAATGCCAACCCACTCCAGTATTCTTTCCTAGAGAGTTCCATGGGCAGAGGAGCCTGATGGATTACAGTCCTTCATGGTGGCTCATGCTCAGTTGTGTCTGACTCTTTGCGACCCCGTGGACTGTAGCCCTCAAGGCTCCTCTGTCCAGGGGATTTACATGGCAAGAATACTGGAGTGGGTTGCCATTCCCTTCTCCTTCCTGACCCAAGGATCGAACTCAGGTCTCCTGCATTTCAGGCAGATTCTTTACCACCGAGTAGGGTTGTAAAGAGTCAGACACGACTGAGTGACTAATACTTTCTCTTTCTTTTCACTTTCTCCCAACATTGAACCCTGCGCTGCTGTGGCTCTTGACCTCCAACACCCCCTGTTGAGTTCAGGGTGGAGTGAGGCCTCTGTGCTCCAGGGAATCTGGTGGGACATATCTTTAGATAGTTAGATTTTTTCAGGAACTGATATCATGATCACAATCTTCAGTTCAGTCTCTCAGTCATATCCCACTCTTTGGAATTCCATAGATTGCAGCATGCCAGGCTTCCCTGTTCATCACCAACTCCTGGAGCTTGCTCAAACTCATGCACATAGAGTCAGTGATGCCTTCCAAACATCTCATCCTCTGTTGTCCCCTTCTCCTCCTGCCTTCAATCTTTCTCAGCATCAGGCTCTTTTCAAATGAGTGGGCTCTTCGCATCAGGTGGCCAAAGTATTGGAGCTTCAGCTTCAGCTTCAGTTCTTCTGAAGAATATTCAGGACTGATTTCCTTTAGGATTGACTGGTTTGATCTCCTTGCAGTCCAAGGGACTCTCAAGAGTCTTCTCCAACACCACAGTTCAAAAGCATCATTTCTTCAGCACTCAGCTTTCTTTATGGTCCAACTCTCACATCCATACATGACTATTGGAAAAACCATAGCTTTGACTAGACAGACCTCTGTTGGCAAAGTAATGTCTCTGCTTTTTAGTATGCTGTCTAGGTCGGTCATAGCTTTTCTTCCAAGTAGCAAGTGTCTTTTAATTTCATGACTGCAGTCACCATCTGCCGTGATTTTGGAGCCCAGGAAAACAAAGTCTCTCACTGTTTGCATTACTTCCCTATCTATTTGCCATAAAGTGATGGGACCAGATGTCATGATCTTAGTTTTCTGAATGTTGAGTTTTAAGCCAGCTTTTTCACTGTCCTCTTTCACCTTCATCAAGAGGCTCTCTAGTTCTTCTTCACTCTCTGTCATAAAGGTGGTGTCATCTGCATATCTGAGGTTATTGATATTTCTCCTGGCAATCTAGATTCCAGCTTGTGCATTATCCAGCCTGACATTTTGCAAAATGTACTCTACATATAAGTTAACTAAGCAGGGTGACAGTATACAGCCTTGATGTACTCCTTTCCCAATTTGGAATCAGTTCATTGTCCATGTTCAAATCTAACTGTTGCTTCTTGACCTGCTCACAGGAGTTGGGTAAGCTGGTCTGGTATTCCCATCTCTTTATGAATTTCTACAGTTTGTTGTGATCCACACAGTCAAAGGCTTTGGGGTAGTCAATGAAGCAAAAGTGGATGTTTCTCTGGAACTCTTGTTTTTTCTATGATCCAGTGGATGTTGGCAATTTGATCTCTGATTCCTCTGCCTTTTCTAAATCCAGCTTGAACATCTGCAAGTGCTTGGTTCATGTACTTTTGAAGCCTTGCTTGGAGAATTTTGAACATTACTTTACTAGCGTGTGAGATGGAGTGCAATTGTGCAGTAGTTTGAACATTCTTTGTCATTGACTTTCTTTGAGATTGGAATGAAAACTGACCTTTTCCAGTCCTGTGGCCACTGCTGAGTTTTCCAGATTCGCTGGCATATTGAGTGCAGCACTTTCACAGCATCATCTTTTAGGATTTGAAATAACTCAACCGGAATTCCATCACCTCCACTAGCTTTGTTCGTAGTGATGCTTCCTAAAGCCCACTTGACTTCTCATTCCAGGATGTTTGGCTCTAGGTGAGTGATCACACCATCGTGGTTCTGGGTTATTAAGATCTTTTTTTGTACATTTCTTTTATGTATTCTTGCCATCTCTTCTTAATATCTTCTGCTTCTGTTACATTTCTGTCCTTTATTGTGCTCATCTTTGCATGAAATGTTCCCTTGGTGTCTCTTATTATCTTGAAGAGATTTCTAGTCTTTCCCATTCTTTTGTTTTCCTCTATTTCTTTGCATTGATCACTTAGGAAGGCTTTCTTATCTCTCCTTGCTATTCTTTGGAACTCTGCATTCAGATGAATATATCTTTCCTTTCTCCTTTGCCTTTCACTTCTCTTCTTTTCTCAGCTATTTGCAAAGCCTTCTCTGACAACCATTTTGCCTTTTTGCATTTCTTTTTCTTGGGGGTGGTTTTGATCACCACGTCCTGTATAGTGTCACGAACCTCCATCCATAGTTCTTCAGGCACTCTTTCTATCATATCTAATTCCTTGATCCTGTTTGTCACTTCCACTGTGTAATTGCAAGGGATTTGATTTAGGTCACAGCTGAATGCTCTAGTGGTTTTCCCTACTTTCTTCAATTTAAGTCTGATATTGGCAACAAGGAGTTCATGATCTGAGCCACAGTCAGCTCCCAGTCTTGTTTTTGCTGACTGTATAAAGCTTCTCCATCTTAGGCTGAAAATAATATAATCAGTCTTATTTCATTTTTGACCCCCTGGTGATGTCCCTATGTAGAGTCGTCTCTTGTGTTGTTGGAAGAGGGTGTTTGCTATGACCAGTGAGTTCTCTTGGCAAAACTCTGTTAGCCTTTGCCCTGTGTCATTTTGTACTCAAAGGCCAGTTTTACTCCAGGTATCTCTTGACTTTCTACTTTTGCATTCCAGACCCTATGATGAAAAGGACATCTTTTTTTGGTGTTCTAGAGAGTCTTGTAGGTCTTCATAGAACCATTCAACTTCAGTTTCTTCGGCATTAGTGGTTGGGGAATCAACTTGGATTACTGTGATATTGGATGGTTTGCCTTCGAAACAAACAGAGATCATTCTGTCATTTTTGAGATTGCAATTCAGACTCTTTTGTTGACTGTGAGGGCCACTCCATTTCTTCTGTGGCTTCCCTGATAGCTCAGTTGGTAAAGAATCCACCTGCAATGCAGTAGACCCCAGTTTGATTCCTGGGTTGGGAAGATCTGCTGGAAAAGGGATAGGCTTCCCACTCCAATATTCTTGGGCTTCCCTTATGGCTCAGCTGGTAATGAATCTGCCTGCAATGAGGGAGACCTGGGTTCGATCCCTGGGTTGGGAAGATCCCCTGGAGAAGAGAAAGGCTACCCACTCCAGTATTTTGGCCTAGAGAATTCTATGGATTGTATAGTCCATGGGATCTCAAAGAGTTGAACATGACTGAATGACTTTCACTTTCCATTTTTTCTAAGGGATTCTTGCCCACAGTAATAGATATAATAGTCATCTGAATTAAATTCACCCATTCTGGTCCATTTTAGTTCACTGATTTCTAAAATGTCGATGTTCACTCTTGCCATCTCCTGTTTGACCACTTCCAATTTATCTTGATTCATTGACCTAATGTTCCAGGTTGCTATGCAGTATTGTTCTTTGCAGCATCAGACTTTACTTCCATCACAAGTTACATCTGCAGCTGGGCATTGTTTTCACTTTGGCTCAGCCTCTTTATTCTTTCTGGAGGTATTTCTTTGCTTTCCTCCAGAGGCATATTGGGCATCTACTGACCTGGGAAGTTCATCTTTCAGTGTCATATCTTTTTGCCTTTTTATACTGCTCATGGGGCTGTCAGGGCAAGAATAATGAAGTGGTTTGCCATTCCCTTCTGCAGTGGACCACATTTTGTCAGAACTCTCCACCATCCTGGGTGGCCCTACACAGCATGGCTCATAGTTTCATTGAGTTAGACAAGGCTGTGATCCAAGTGGTCAGTTTGGTTAGTTTTCTGTATTTGTGGTTTCCATTCTGTCTTCCCTCTGATGGATGAAGATGGGAGGTTTGTGGAAGCTTCATGATGGGAGGCATTGGCTGTGGGGGAATCTGAGTCTTGCTCTCATGGGTGGGGTCAGGCACAGTAAATCTTTAATCCAACTTTCTGTTGATGAGTGGGGCTGTGTTCCCTCCCTGTAGTTTGGCTTGAGGTGACCTCCTTCGAAATATATGAAATACATATTGTAGCTTTATTTCTCTTTCATATTATGCTTATTGATATTGTATTAAATTTTTTGTAATTTTGAGTGTTTGTAGGTTTATTATATATGTTTCATTTCAGAATAGCAAGTGGAACATTATAAAATATGTATTTTTGATAGGTGGGCAATTGAGTTTGCATGTATTTATCTTAATGGTCCTAGCAAAGTGAAAGTGAAAGTCATCCAGTCGTGTCTGACTCTTTGCGACCCCATTCCATATAGTCCATGGAATTCTCGAGGCCAGAATACTGAAATGGGTAGCCTTTCCCTTCTCCAGGTGATCTTCACAACCCAGGGATCAAACCCATGTCTCTCACATTGCAGGTGGATTCTTTACCAGCTGAGCCACAAGGGAAGCCCCAAAAGAAACATGGCAATTCCAGGTTCTTTCAATTTTTACTGTATATGAGATCAACTTTGGAGAAAACTTGCTAAGGGGGTTTGGTGAAGAGGATATGTCTGACTATTTTAGGTACAAATAGTGAAATTTAGATGATACTCTAATATATTTGTTGGAGAAGGCAATGGCACCCCACTCCAGTACTCTTGCCTGGAAAATCCCATGGATGGAGGAGCCTGGTGGGCTGCAGTCCATGGGGTTGCTAAGAGTCAGACACGACTGAGCGACTTCACTTTCATTTTTCACTTTCATGCATTGGAGAAGGAAATGGCACCCCACTCCAGTACTCTTGCCTGGAGAATCCCAGGGACGGGGGAGCCTGGTGGGCTGCCATCTATGGGGTTGCACAGAGTCGAACACGACTGAAGCGACTTAGCAGCAGTAGCAGTAGCAGCTAATGTATTTGTTATGTTTTTTTTCTATAATTTTCCATTTGCTAGAAATATTCGATAATGATTAAAAAGTTCCTACCCCAAAACAGTAAAGCAGAAGTAGATGTTTTACTGGAATTTGCTTGCTTTTTATATGATCCAATGAATGTTGGCAATTTGGTCTCTGGTTCCTCTGCCTTTTCTAAATCCAGTTGAATATCTGGAAGTTCTCAGTTCATGTACTGCTGAAGCCTGGCTTGAAGAAATTTGAGCATTACTTTGCAAGTGTGTGAGATGAGTGCAGTTGTGCAGTAGTTTGAGCATTCTTTGGCATTGCTTTTCTTTGGGATTGGAATGAAAACCGACCTTTTCCAGTACTGTGGCCACTGCTGAGTTTTCCAGATTTGCTGGCATGTTGAGCGCAGCACTTTCGCAGCATCATCTTTCAGGATTTGAAATAACTCAACTGGAATTCCATCACCTCTACTAGCTTTGTTCATAGTAATGCTTCCTATGGCCCACTTGACTTCGCACTACAAGATATCTGGCTTTAGGTGAGTGATCACACCATGGTGGTTATCTTTTTTATTTTTTATAAGATCTTTTTTTCTATAGTTTTTCTGTGTATTCTTGCCACCTCTTCTTAATATCTTCTTCTTCTACTTCTGCTTTATTGACTATGCCAAAGCCTTTGACTGTGTGGATCACAACAAACTGTGGAAAATTCTTAAAGAGATGGGAATGCCAGACCACTTTACCAGCCTCTTCAGAAATCTGTATGCAGGTCAGGAAGCAACAGTTAGAACCGTACAACAGACTGGTTCCAAATTGGGAAAGGAGTACATCAAGGTTGTATATTGTCACCCTGCTTATTTAACTTATATGCAGAGTACATCATGCGAAATGCCAGGCTGGATGAAGCACAAGTTGGAATCAAGATTGCCAGGAGAAATATCAATAACCTCAGATATGCAGATGACACCACCTTTATGGCAGAAAGTGAAGAAGAACTGAAGAGCCTCTTGATGAAAGTGAAAGAAGAGAGTGAAAAAGCTGGCTTAAAACTCAACATTCAGAAAACTAAGATCATGACATCTGGTTCCATCACATCATGGCAAATAGTTGGGGAAATAATGGAAACAGTGAGAGACTTTGTTTTCTTGGGCTCCAAAATCACTGCAGAGGGTGAGTGCAGCTATGAAATTAAAAGACACTTGCTCCTTGGAAGAAAAGCTATGACCAACCTAGGCAGCGTATTAAAAAGCAGAGACATTACTTGACTGACAGAGATCTGTCTAGTCAAAGCTATGGTTTTTCCAGTAGTCATGTATGGATTTGGGAGTTGGACCATAAAGAAAGCTGAGTGCTAAAAATTGATGCTTTTGAACTGTGATGTTGGAGAAGATTCTTGAGAGTCCATTGGATAGCAAGGAGATCAAACCAGTCAACCCTAAAGGAAATCAGTCCTGAATATTCACTAGAAGGACTGATGCTGAAGCTGAAGCTCCAATGCTTTGGCCACCTAATGGGAAGAACTGACTCATTGGAAAAGATCCTGATGCTGGGAAAGATTGAAGGCAGGAAGAGAAGGGGACAACAGAGAATGAGATGGTCAGATGACATCACCAACACAATGGACAGGAGTTTGAGCAATCTCCAGGATTTGGAGATGAACAGGGAAGCCTGGCGTGCTGCGGTCCATGGGGTTACAGAGTCGGACACAACTGAGTGACTAAACACAAAGCAGGTACATGTTCATATACACGTGCATACTACATCTTCTTTATTCATTCATCTGTTGATGGACACTTAAGTTGTTTCCGTGACTTGGTTCATGTGTCTTTTCAAATTAGAATTTTTGTCTGTTCTGACTATATGCCCAGAAATGCACCACAACATTTTTAACTAATGCCTTTTTTGTGGTTAGGCCTAGACATTTTTCTCCCTTCTCTGACTTATTTCTCGTGGCTCGGATTTCATGTGTCTGCTCCCTCTTCCTGAGTCTGATTCCATCCTGTGCCCATTTGCAGTCACTCTCACTTAAAAAAAAATCCTTTGGAGGATTCTCATCACATTTCTTAGACTCCATCTCTCACATCAGGCCCTGTATTTCTATGCCCAGTGTCCCTGCCTGAGTGGATTCTTGCCTGGTTTGTAGTCACTCGCCAGGACATTTCCCTGTGCCTTGGGGCTTTACTTCCTGCATCTGTTCCAGCTCAGCCAAGGACTTCCAAGACCCAGGGCTGATCCTTTCCTTCCTGTTTTCAAACCTCCCTTTGCTTCCCTGTGGCAGGAGGCTTTGTCTTGTTTACATGCTGCAGTTTGCAGATTGCTCATTTTCTCCTTGGTGTGGACTAGATATCGAGTTATGCAGCATCCCATGGCGGTTGGGTGACTTGGCTGAGTCCAAAGTGAGAACCAAAGAGATGAATCCTTGTGGCTTCAGTAGGATTGCAATTGGCCTATCAGTAGACGGTGCTTTACTAATTGTGTCTCATGTGTGTATAATTTTTGCACTTTGATTAGCATTTTATAATCTAAGTGAGCTTCACTATCTGGACATAATTGGTATCCTGTGCCAAGAACGGCCAATTAAGGTCAAATCATTTTTCTGAATAACACAATATGCCATTGGCTGTGGTCTTCTGCCAAAAGTGTTTACCTAAAGCAAAATATGCTTTTTGAGCAGCACTGTCTGATAGAGCCCTTAGCTGTAAATGTTCTGTACGGTGGCCTGTGACTGTACAGGAGTCACAGGCAGCTGCTGAGCACTTGCAATGAAGATCATGTGACTGGGTTATAGGAAATGCAGGGGAGAAGGGAAGAAGAGAAACAGCACCTGTAGCAAACAGTGAGACATTCCTACAACGGGCAGCATCTGCCATGACCTGGTAGAACAGGCAACCCTGATGAGACTGAAAGTACCTTCTGAAAGACTTCTTTCTAGAAAGTCAAGGAAGTATTTGGTGTGAACGTGGCAAGATCTTGATAGTTTTGAAATCTAGGTAATAAGTGTAAGAGAGTTATTGTTCTACTTTTTTGAATGTCTGACTTTTCATAATAAAAAGTAAAAAGATATATAAAAAAGTGAATCCATATGAAATGGGAACCAATGTGTCATAAAGACTGAACAATCCTAGGGAATTTCTTGACAATCCAGTAATTAGGACTCTGCACTTTCACTGCTGTGGACCTGGGTTCAATCCCTGTTTGGGGATCTAAGATCCCGAAAGCTACACGGCATGACAGAAAAAAAGAAGACTGAAAAACCCTCAAAAAAGTCTTGACTGAGATGAACATAGATGCAAAAATCCTCAACAAAATTTTAGCAAACAAAATTCAGCAACACATCAAAAAGCTCATACACCATGAACAAGTTGGGTTTATTTCAGGAATCCAAGGATTCTTCAATATACACAAATCAATCAATGTGATATACCATATTAACAAATTGAAAGATAAAAACCACATGATAATCTCAATGCTGCTGCTAAGTCACTTCAGTCGTGTCCGACTCTGTGCGACCCCATAGGTGGCAGCCCACCAGGCTCCGCCGTCCCTGGGATTCTCCAGGCAAGAACACTGGAGTAGGTTGCCATTTGCTTCTCCAATGCATGAAAGCGAAAAGTGAAATCTCAATAGATGCAGAAAAAGCCTTTGACAAAATTCAGCACCCATTTATGATTAGAACTCTTCAAAAAATGGGCATAGAAGGAACCTACCTCAACACAGTAAAGGCCATATATGCTAAGCCTACAGCAAACATTATTATCAATGGTGAAAACCTGAAAGCATTCCCCATAAGATCAAGAACAAGACAAGGCTGTCCACTTTCATCACTATTATTCAACATAGTTCCAGAAGTCCTAGCTACAGCAATCAGAGAAGAAAAAGAAATAAAAGGAATCCATATCAGAAAAGAAGTAAAGCTCTCACTGTTTGCACATGACATGATACTGTACATAGAGAACCCTAAAGATAGTATCAGAAAATTACTAGAGCTAATCAGTGAATTTAGCAAAGTTGCAGGATACAAAATCAATACACAGAAATCACTTGCATTTCTATATACTAACAATGAAAAATCAGAAAGAGCAATTAAAGAACCAATCCCATTCACCATTGCAACAAAAATAATTAAATATCTAGGAATAAACTTACCTAAGGAGACAAAAGAACTGTACAGAGAAAATTATAAGACACTGATGAAAGAAATCAAAGATGACATAAACAGATGGAGAGATATTCCATGTTCCTGGGTAGGAAGAATCAGTATTGTGAAAATGACTATACTACCAAATTCAATGTGATCCCTATAAAATTACCAATGGCATTTTTCACAGAACTAGGACAAAAAATTTCACAATTCATATGGAAACACAAAAGACCCTGAATAGCCAAAGCAGTCTTGAGAAAGAATGGAGCTAGAGGAATCAACCTTCCTGACTTCAAATTATACTACAAAGCTACAGTCATCAAGACAGTATGGTACTGCCACAAAAACAGAAATATAGACCAATGGAACAAGATAGAAAGCCCAGAAATAAACCCATGCACCTATGGGTACCTTATTTTTGACAAAGGAGACAAGAATATACAATGGGGCAAAGACGGCCTCTTCAATAAACGGTGCTGGGAAAACTGGACAGCTACATGTACAAGAATGAAATTAGAACAGTTCCTAACACCATACACAAAGATAAAATCAGAATGGATTAAAAACCTAAATATAAGACCAAAAACTAGAAAACTCTTAGAGGAAAACATAGAATACTTGATGACATAAATGAAAGGAAGATCCTCTATGACCCACCTCCTAGGAAATAAAAACAAAAGTAAATAAGTGGGACCTGATTAAACTTAAAAGCGTTTGCACAGCAAAGGAAACTATAAGCAAGGTGAGAAGACAACCCTTGGAAAGGGAGAAAATAATAGCAAATGAAACAACTCACAAAGGATTAATTTCCAAAATATACAAGCTGCTCATACAACTCAATACCAGGAAAACAAACAACTCAATCAAAAAGTGGGGAAAAAAGACCTAAACAGACATTTCTCCAAAGGAGACATACAGATGGCTAACAAACACATGAAAAGATGCTCAACATCGCTCATTATTAGAGAAATGCAAATCAAAACCACAATGAGTTATCACCTCACACCAGTCAGAATGGCCCTCATCAAAAAGTCTACAAACAATAAATGCTGGAAAGGATGTGGAGAAAAGGGAAGGCTTTTGCACTGTTGATGGGAATGTAAATTGATATAGCCACTATGGAAGAGGGTATGGAGATTCTTTAAAAAACTAGGAATAAAACCACCACATGACCCAGTAATCCCACTCCTAGGCATATACCCTGAGGAAACCAGGGTTGAAAAAGACACATGTATTCCATGGTTCACTGCAGCACTATTTTCAATAGCTAGAACATGGAAGCAAGCTAGATGCCCATCGACAGATGAATGGATAAAGAAGTTGTGGTACATATACCCAATGGAATATTACTCAGCCATAAAAATGAACACATTTGAGTTAGTTCTGATGATGTGGATGAACCTAGAACCTATTATACAGAGTGGAGTGAGTCAGAAAGAGAAAGATAAAAATTGTATTCTAACGCACATATATGGAATCTAGAAAAATGGTACTGAGGAATTTATTTACAGGGCAGCAATGGAGAAACAGACATAGAGAATAGACTTACGGACATGGGGAGAGGGGAGGAGAGGGTGAGATGTATGGAAAGAGTAACATGGAAACTTACATTCAGATCAGATCAGTTGCTCAGTCGTGTCCGACTCTTTGCGACCCCATGAATCGCAGCACGCCAGGCCTCCCTGTCCATCACCAACTCCCGGAGTTCACTCAGACTCACGTCCATCGAGTCAGTGATACCATCCAGCCATCTCATCCTCTGTCGTCCCCTTCTCCTCTTGCCCCCAATCCCTCCCAGCATCAGAGTCTTTCCCAATGAGTCAACTCTTCGCATGAGGTGGCCAAAGTACTGGAGTTTCAGCTTTAGCATCATTCCTTCCAAAGAAATCCCAGGGCTGATCTCCTTTAGAATGGACTGGTTGGATCTCCTTGCAGTCCAGGGGACTCTCAAGAGTCTTCTCCAACACCACAGTTCAAAAGCAGCAATTCTTCGACACTCAGCCTTCTTCACAGTCCAACTCTCACATCCATACATGACCACAGGAAAAACCATAGCCTTGACTAGACAAACCTTTTTGGCAAAGTAATGTCTCTGCTTTTGAATATGCTATCTAGGTTGGTCACAACTTTCCTTCCAAGGAGTAAGCGTCTTTTAATTTCATGGCTGCAGTCACCATCTGTAGTGATTTTGGAGCCCAGAAAAATAAAGTCTGACACTGTTTCCACTGTTTCCCCATCTATTTCCCATGAAGTGATGGGACTGGATGCCATGATCTTCGTTTTCTGAATGTTGAGCTTTAAGCCAACTTTTTCACTCTCCACTTTCACTTTCATCAAGAGGCTTTTTAGTTCCTCTTCACTTTCTGTCATAAGGGTGGTGTTATCTGTATATCTGAGGTTATTGATATTTGTCCCGGCAATCTTGATTCCAGCTTGTGTTTCTTCCAGTCCAGCGTTTCTCATGATGTACTCTGCATATAAGTTAAATAAACAGGGTGACAATATACAGCCTTGACGAACTCCTTTTCCTATTTGGAACCAGTCTGTTGTTCCATGTCCAGTTCTAACTGTTGCTTCCTGACCTGCATACAGGTTTCTCAAGAGGCAGATCAGGTGGCCTGGTATTCCCATCTCTTTCAGAATTTTCCACAGTTTATTGTGATCCACACAGTCAAAGGCTTTGGCATAGTCAATAAAGCAGAAATAGATGCTTTTCTGGAACTCTCTTGCTTTTTCCATGATCCAGCAGATGTTGGCAATTTGATCTCTGGTTCCTCTGCCTTTTCTAAAACCAGCTTGAACATCAGGAAGTTCATGGTTCACATATTGCTGAAGCCTGGCTTGGAGAATTTTGAGCATTACTTTACAAGTGTGTGAGATGAGTGCAATTGTGTGGCAGTTTGAGCATTCTTTGGCATTGCCTTTCTTTGGGATTGGAATGAAAACTGACATTTTCCAGTCCTGTGGCCACTGCTGAGTTTTCCAAATTTGCTGGCGTATTGAGTGCAGCACTTTCACGGCATCATCTTTCAGGATTTGGAATAGCTCAACTGGAATTCCATCACCTCCACTAGCTTTGTTCGTAGTGATGCTTTCTAAGGCCCACTTGACTTCACATTCCAGGATGTCTGGCTCTAGGTCAGTGATCACACCATCGTTATTATCTGGGTCGTAAAGATCTTTTTTGTACAGTTCTTCTGTATTCTTGCCACCTCTTCTTAATATCTTCTGCTTCTGTTAGGTCCATACCATTTCTGTCCTTTATCGAGTCCATCTTTGCATGAAATGTTTCTTTGGTATCTCTGATTTTCTTGAAGAGATCCCTAGTCTTTCCCATTCTGTTGTTTTCCTCTATTTCTTTTGCATTGATTGCTGAAGAAGGCTTTCTTATCTCTTCTTGCTATTCTTTGGAACTCTGCATTCAGATGTTTATATCTTTCCTTTTCTCCTTTGCTTTTTGCTTCTCTTCTTTTCACAGCTATTTGTAAGGCCTCCCCAGACAGCCATTTTGCTTTTTTGCATTTCTTTTCCATGGGAATGGTCTTGATCCCTGTCTCCTGTACAATGTCATGAACCTCAGTCCATAGTTCATCAGGCACTCTATCTATCAGAGCTAGGCCCTTAAATCTATTTCTCACTTCCACTGTATAATCATAAGGGATTTGATTTAGGTCATACCTGAATGGTCTAGTGGTTTTCCCTACTTTCTTCAATTTAAGTCCGAATTTGGCCATAAGGAGTTCATGGTCTGAGCCACAGTCCGTTCCTTGTCTTGTTTTTGCTGACTGTATAGAGCTTCTCCATCTTTGGCTGCAAAGAATATAATCAATCTGATTTCAGTGTTGACCATCTGGTGATGTCCATGTATAGAGTCTTCGCTTGTGTTGTTGGAAGAGGGTGTTTGTTATGACCAGTGCATTTTCTTGGCAAAACTCTATTAGTCTTTGCCCTGCTTCATTCCGTATTCCAAGGCCAAATTTGCCTGTTACTCCAGGTGTTACATTACCATATGTAAAATAGATAGCCAACAGGAATGTGCTGTATGGCTCAGGAAACTCAAGCAGGGGTTCTATATCAACCTAGAGGGGTGGGATGGGGAGGGAAATGGGAGGGAGTTTTAAAAGGGAAGGGATATATGTATACCTATGGTTGATTCATGTTGAGGTATGACAGAAAACAACAAAAATTTTGTAAAGCAATTATCCTTCAATAAAAAAAGAAAAAAAAGTCTTAACTGAGATTTTATTTTGATAATAAAAACAAAAATAAGTTTCTTTTATCTTATACTTAACAGAATTTAAAATGTTCTCAACCATGTACTAGTTTGTATAATGAGTAAAGAATAAGTGCTAATTTTCTTTGTACAATTTTTCTGAAGATAATCACATTATATAGCATTATTTATTTCACATCTGATTCACAATGGAGTCAGAAAGAGGGTCCAAAAATATTTAGGCTTCATATTTTTTCTCAAGGCCCCTTTAATCCTGCGGTAGATTAAACCACACCCTATTTTGGCTACCTTTTCATTTTACTTGTATCTCTTTGCATGTACATAGAATTCAAGCTAGTTGGCCCAAAGTGGTAAAGTAATTATCCTGTTTATCATGTTATTCATCCTTCTGGATATTTTGGTGGGATATCTCATAGGAAAAAACAAGCCATTTTGCCCATCTAAGCTCACTCTTCTCTTTTCATATGTTTTAAATTTACTATTTTCCCCCAACTATTCTATTTTGAAGCTCCTATTGGATCAGCAGCATTAGTTTTCTTTTCTGCTGATCTTATATGTCTGTGGCTTTGTGTGGGATTGGCTGGGACTTTAGTATCACTTTTGTTTACTCCGTGAAATCTTGCATTGTGTGCAGATTTATAGCTTCACTGTACAATTGATTTGCCTTGTAGACATCTGACAACCAGCCAGAGACTGGCTAGCCTTTGGCTCAGTACCTGAGGTATGGTACTTTGGGGTTCAGCAGGAAGTGAGCTTGGAGCAGGGATGGATTTTATAAGTGGTAATACTAATATACTCATTAGTAAATATTTTAACATTTTAAAGACTTCGACTTCTCTGAATGGCCTTATAACTACAGGGACTTGGGTGAAATACCCTGCGATGATAAGTTGAATCGTAGAACTTGTGGTGGTTCGTTGTAACTGAATGAGATGTAAGTACTGTTGCTTAGACGACATCAAAGTGGGACAGTTTAAAGGGTAACCAACTGAAAGGAAAACTTGTCTTCCTACTCACAGTACTTCTGACACTAACTGTCTGGAGTTAATGTGGACCCCACAGGGTGAGGGCTCAGTCCCACAAGACTCTCCCTTCCTAAGACTCTGATGCTGGGAGGGATTGGGGGCAGGAGGAGAAGGGGACGACAGAGGATGAGATGGCTGGATGGCATCACTGACTCAATGGACATGAGTCTGGGTGAACTCCGGGAGTTGATGATGGACAGGGAGGCCTGGCGTGCTGTGATTCATGGGGTCGCAAAGAGTCGGACACGACTGAGCAACTGAACTGAACTGATGGCTAATTCATGTTGATGCTTGACAGAAAACAAGAAAACTCTGTAAAGCAATTATCCTTCCATTAAAAAAAGATAAAAAAAAGACTGTCCCCTCAATTCAGAGGCCAATCTAGGCCTCCAGTGAAACTGAGTCCCCCTAAAACTGAGTTCCTTTACTGAGTTTATGATTAATCTATTTAAAACTTTATTCCCTTTCTTGTCCCCTCTGACCTCAGTCCTATGCTAACTGAACCCTAGTCAACCAGAGTCAGATGACTAAAATTGCTCTTGTCAATAACATTGTTGAAGTACTCAAATTGCTATTGTAGACATCATCATTAATGTAAAAACTCAGGTTGTTTCTCCAGGGCAATATGAGCTCACAGACCTCTGAGCCATGGACCACACATGGCTAGAGAATCTTAAACTGGAGATATCCTGACCTCTGAAATTATGATTAAGAATCGTCACAAGATAATGTTTAAACACAGCTTCTTTGTTCTTCCCTTTAAAAAACACCCCCAACCTGAAGATTAGGTTGGAGTAGATCTGGGGCTTGTCTTCCACTCCCTTGCTTGATGCCCTGCAAATACACTCTCACTTTCCTGCAGACACCTGCTGTTAGGGTTTAGCTGTCTGTGCTGCGGGCACAGAAACCCTTGTTTGGTGACACAAGTACTTCTAACTGACTGTAAGCCGTTCCCACTAACCCCTCCTCAGGTTTCATAACTTGCTGGGATGACTCATGGAACTCAGGGCAGTGCCTTACTTAACTATCCTCTTTGCGGTAAGGATGTAGCTAAGAAACCAATGGAAATGAAAAAGAGATGCACGGGGCAGCGTACATGGGAAGAGGTTTGGAGCTTCCATGCTCTCTCTGTGTGCATTACCCCCTCAGCACCTTGATGTGAATCCTGCTGCTTAGGGTTTTAGTGGAAGTTCAGTTAGATAGGTATGATTGATTATTAACCACTGGTGATTGAACTCAATCTCCAGCCCCTTACCCCTCCCAGGAGGTGGGGGTGGGGTAGGCATGAAATTTCCAACTCTCTAATCACAAGAGTCACCTCATTAGCATAAACTCAGGTATTGTTGAAACAGGCTTTTTACAAATAACAAAAAAGATGTTCCCATCTCTCTTTCACTCAGGAAATTACAAGTTTTAGGAGCTCTGTTCTGGGGACCAGGAGCAGAGTATCAAATATGTCTTTCTTATTATGCAAGACAGTTATTCTAGGAAACTAATCTTGTATTAATTTAAAAATAAATTGTTGTTGTTTAGTCACCAAGTTGTGTCCAACTCTTTTGAGATCCCACGGACTATAGCCCCCTAGGCTCCTCTGTCCATGGGATTTATTTCCCAGGCAAGAATACTGGAGTGAGTTGCCATTTCTTTCTCCAGGGGATCTTCCTGACCCAGGGATTGAACCTACATCTCCTGCATTGGCAGGCAGATTCTTTACTGAGCCAACGTGGTGCTGGTGGTAAAGAACCTGCCTCACAAGGCAGGAGACATAAGAGACACAGGTTCGATCCCTGGGTTGGGAGAAGACCCCCTGGAGGACGGCATGGAAACCTACTCCTGTATTCCTGTCTGGAGAATCCATGGACAGAGGAGCCTGGCTGGCTACAGTCCACAGGGTCTCAGAGAGTCAGACATGACTGAAGTGACTTAACATGCATGCATATCTTTGTGTACTTGTCTCCTAAGTTACTTTCTGGGAATGGAATTTTTGGGTCAAAATGTTTCATTAAAAAAATTTAGATCTTGGGACTTCCCTGGTAGTCCAGTGGTTAAGAATCCACCTGCCAATGCATGGGACACGGGTTTGATCCCTGGTCTGGGAAGATCTCATATGCCTCGGGGCAACTAAACCCATGCATCACAACTACTGAGGCCACAGTTTGTAACTAGGGAAGCTTGTACACCTCGGAGCTTGTGTTTTGCAACAGGAGAAGCCTCTGCATGAGAAAGCCGTGCACTGCAATAGAGAGTAGCTGGCATGCAACAATGAAGAATGAGCACAGCCAAAAATAAATAAAAAAATCTTGATTTGTAGTAGACGGCCAGATGAAGACTGTACACTTCTACCAACAAGTTATGAAAATGTTCACTTTCTTCCATCTTTCCAACACTAGATATTATCAGCCTTTAGAGATGTGGGCCAATTTGATAAGTGAGAAAGAGCTCTCCTTTTGTTTCATTTCTTTGTTTATTAGTATAGGTACTCTTTTTTTGCTAAATAAATGCTGATTTTGTTAATAGGCATTAACCTAGGTGGGATACTGATGTTTATTACCTCCCTGGCAGCTAGGCGTGCCATGTAGCATAAGTCTGACCAATGAAGTGTAACTACTGTATTGGGGCTTTTGGGAAGTCTTTTGCTTTTTCTGATAAGTGCGAAGCCATATAACATTTACCGGGTCTACCTATGTATTCACCAGCTGATGATCCACTTCCTTTTCCTTTTTTCCTTGCCTTGAATGTAGACACGATGCCTGGAGCTATGGCAGCCATTTTGGCATCATAATGTGACAAGCATGAGGGTAAATAACTCTGTTTACACCACAGTAAATGCTTACTTTCATCTTGCAGCTGAAAGTATCCCTAAGTGACGCACTGGGTGAACTTGAACTTCATTTGGTGTGCTAGTTTCACAGTGTATTTATTGCTGTATGATAGTATTTGGTTTGTCTGTCTGACTCCTCTCTACATTGGGAGCTCCTTGAAAAAAAGGGGCCACCTGACAATAACACTCACTTCTGTATGGCAGAGAAGACACAGATGGAGTGTTTATTAAGTATGTTTGAAAGGAATGTATGATATTATTTAATTATATATGCAAATTGTTTTTAAAACGGAGAGCTCAGGATGGATATTTACTTTTTCAGTAAATTTCAGGTAGATGGCTGCTCCAGGTCATTTCCTGAACAAGCATTCTCAAACTCTCTGGTCTTTGTACTCCTTTATAAGTTTGAGAGATTCTCATTCCTAAAGCTGTGCTTCCTAATCTTTTTCATATCATGAATCACTCAGAACATGATAATGTTTGTGGTAGAACACTGCACTGTAAATGAATGGAAGATTTCTTGCTGCAGAAGTAGCACTTGGGGAGTCTTGCTTCCTCAGACTTCACTGGGTCACCCCGGGCCAAACATATCAGCATCTCTGAACAGCTAACTGCTGAGTAGCCTTATTAGTCTGGAAGCTCTGCTCTGCTCTGCAGAGAGGTGAAGGCTTTTCTACTTCCCAGTAGGGAATATCATGAATACTTTTAAATTTATGCCGAAAGACACACAGGACTATGTGACAAGTATCAGTGTTTGGCTCCATCTAGTGGTCTAAAATGGATTTGGGTTTCTAACAATCGAGGATTTGACAAGTTGCGTCAATCTATTCTTGCCGCTGTTCAGTCACTAAGTTGCGTCCAACTCTGGGCAACCCCATGAACTACAGCACGCCAGGCTTTCCTGTCCTTCACTATGTCCTGGAACTTAAAACTCATGTCCATTGAGTCACTTGATGTCATCCAACCATCTCATCCTCTGTCCTTCCCCTTCTACTCCTGCCTTCAATCTTTCCCAGTATCAGAGTCTTTTCCAATGAGTCTGCCCTTCGGATCAGGTGGCCAAAGTACTGAAGCTTCAATTTCAGCATCAATCCCTCCAATGAATATTCAGGACTGATTTCCTTTAGGATTGACTGGTTTGATTTCCTTGCAGTCCAAGGGACTCCCAAGAGTCTTTTCCAACACCACCGTTTAAAAGCATCGATTCTTCTGTGCTCAGTCTTCTTTATGGTCCAGCTCTCACATCCATACATGACTACTGGAAAAACCATAGCTTTGACTATATGAACCTTTGTTGGCAAAGTGATGTCTCTGTTTTTGAATATGCTGTCTAGGTGTGTCTTTTCTTCCAAGAAGTAAGCGTCTTTTAACTTCGTGGCTGCAGTCACTATCTGCGGTGATTTTGGAGCCTAAGAAAATAAAATTTGTCACTGTTTCCATTGTTTCCCCATCTATGTGCTGTGAAGTGATGGGACCAGATGCCATGATCTTCATTTTTTGAATGTTGAGTTTTAAGCCAGACTTTTTCACTTTCCCCTTTCACCTTCATCAAGAGGCTCTTTAGTTCCTCTTTGTTTTCTGCCATTAAAGTGGTATCTGCATATCTGAAGTTGTTGATATTTCTCCTGGCAATTTTGATTCCAGCTTGTGATTCATCCAGCCCACATTTTGCATGATGTACTCTGCATATATGTTAAGTAAGCAGGGTGACAATATACAGCTTTGTCGTACTCCTCCTTTCCCAATTTTGAACCAATCCATTGTTCCATGTCTGTTCTAGCTGTTACTTCTTGTCTTGTATACAGGTTTCTTAGGAGGGGGCTTCCTTTATGGCTCAGCTGGTAAAGAATCTGCCTGCAATGCAGGAGACCTGGGTTCGATCCCTGGGTTGGGTTGGGAAAATCTGCTGGAGGAGGGAAAGGCTACTCACTCCAGTATTCTGGCCTGGAGAATTCCACACACTGTGTAGTCCATGGGGTTGCAAACAGTCCGACACGACTGAGCAACTTTCACTTCTTATGAGGCAGGTAAACTGATCTGGTATTCTCATAACTTTAAGAATTTTCCACAGTTTGTTGTGATCCATACAGTCAAAGACTTTAGTGTAGTCAGTGAAGCAGAAGTAGAATTTTTTTTTTTGAATTCCATTCCAAAGGAAGGGAATTGCTTTTTCTATGATTCAGTGGATGCTGGTAGTTTGATTTCTGGTTCCTCTGCCTTTTTGAAATCCAGCTTGTATATCTGGAAGTTCTCAGTTCATGTACTGCTGAAGACTAACTTGAAGGATTTTGAGCATAACCTTGCTAGCATGTGAAATGAGTGCAATCGTACAGTAATTTGAAAACTGTTATTGCCTTTCTTTGGGACTGGAACGAAAACTGACTTTTCCAGTCATGTGGCCACTGCTGAGTTTTCCAAATTTGCTGACATATTGAGTGCAGCACTTTCACAGCATCATCTTTTAGGATTTGAAATAGCTCAGCTGGAAGGGTTATGTAGGTGTACATAATTTCTTTCTTTATTTTTCCTTTCCTCTTTTCCTTCCAAGATTCCTCCCTCCTCCTTCCCTCTCTCCCTTACTCTTCTCTCTCTTTCTTTTCATTTCCATTATGGTTGGAGAACAGAGGTGTTATGATATTGAATTTTTGGAATTATTAAAGTGTACTTTAAGGTGCAATCATGTGTTTAATTCTCAGAAATGTTCTAAATTACACATTTACATATGTAATTACATAATTTTGTTTATTGTGGATAAAGACACATACATATAAATTTAAAAAGCATTTTGTAGGTCTTTCATGTCTCTGCTTATTGTTTTATCTGCTGTGTTTATTGGTTTCAAGAGAGATGTTAAAATTATTGATCTAGCTATTACTCCCTACAGTTCTATCAGTTTCTGAGAAGGTATTATTAACTTATTATTTCTCTTAAAATTTCTTCCAGTTGTGGCTTTCTCCATAACTAGGGAAAAAATTAAGTTGATTTCGCATACATATTTCAAGCCATTGCATTGTATATGTTATATATCAATAATATCTCAATACTGCTGGAAAATTTTCATTCATTTTTATGGTGCAATAGTATCTCTTCATCAGCTTTCATCTCAACAGAGTTTTACACTGCTCTGACACCACCTCACAATCTGTAACACCTATGGTTTAACCACAGGTTTCTAGGGGGACACGTTGTCCCAAGGAAATGGGTGGGTTGGGTTTTGGGGGATGGAGTAAAAAGCTCTACTCCAACATGCCTTCTCATTGCAAATTCTGCCTTTACTTACTGCTACTGCTAAGTCATTTCAGTCGTGTCCGACTCTGTGTCACCCCATAGACGGCAGCCCACCAGGCTCCCCCCCGTCCCTGGGATTCTCCAGGCAAGAACACTGGAGTGGGTTGCCATTTCCTTCTCCAATGCATGGAAGTGAAAAGTGAAAGTGAAGTCGCTCAGTCGTGTCCAACTCTTAGCGACCCCATGGACTGCAGCCTACCAGGCTCTTCCCTCCATGGGATTTTCCAGGCAGGAGTACTGGAGTGGGGTGCCATTGCCTTCTCCGGCCTTTACTTAAGTTTTAGTCATTCTAGAGCTTTCTTGGGGATTATTATTTTGGGGGGATGGTTATTTCTTGGTATTAATGTTTCCTTCTCCATTCTTGGGAGCAAGTCTGCAGCCTTGGTTTGCCAAGTTGGCAGGAAGCAAGGCTGTGTGGCCTCTGGATTTCATTTTTTAAATTCCAATTTTATTGATTTATTTTTTAATTTCAGTTTTATTGATATATAATTGACATAGTCCATTATATAAATTTAAGGTATTCAGTGTTATTACTTGACTTACATATATTGCAAAATAACTAACATGATAAGTTTACTTAATATCCATCATCTTGTATAGATACAAGAAAAAAAGGAAAAAAAATTTTTTTCTTGTGATGAAAATTTTTGTCAGCTTTCAAATAGATTACACAGCAGTGTAAACTAATCATCATGTTGCATATTTCATCCCCAGTGGATTTTGAATTATGATTTGAAAGTTCATTCTTCCGATGGCACCCCACTCCAGTACTCTTGCATGGAAAAATCCCATGGATGAAGGAGCCTGGTAGGCTGCAGTCCATGGGGTCGCTAAGAGTTGGACACGACTGAGCGACTTCACTTTCACTTTTCACTTTCATGCATTGGAGAAGGAAATGGCAACCCACTCCAGTGTTCTTGCCTGGAGAATCCCAGGGACTGGGGAGCCCGGTGGGCTGCCGTTTATGGGGTCGCACAGAGTCGGACACGACTGAAGCGACTTAGCAGTAGTAGTAGTAGTGGGCATTTTTAATCTGAAAACTTGTATTCTAATTTTTTGGGAATGGTTTCACATTATTTCTTTGATACACCTGTCTGCTTAGTTTTCTTGGGTTTCTCTTTCTGGAACTTATATTATTCTTTTATTTTATGTCTTTGTGGTTTTTTAACCCCCCCCCCCACCCCCCGCCACCATCTCAAGATTCTAAACACTTACTCCTATATTTTGCTTTAGTAGTATTGCAATTGTATTCTTTATATTGATATATTGATCTGTATGGAATTTATTTTGGTGTCTGATATAATACAGAAACTTTTCTCCCCCAAATGTTAGCCATTTATTCAAACACTGTTTATTCAATAGTCTATCTTTCCTCCACTTACTTGAAATGTAAAATATTGAATTTTAGTGTGTTGTGATGTCTTTCTACTTTATTCTTTTATTAATTATTCATCTATCAATTGGCCCTCTTGAATTTTCTAGGTAGGCAATCACATCTTTTGCAAAACAGTGTCAGTTTTTCCCCCTTTTTTTAAGATTTATGTCTTTGTCTTTTGCTCCTATTATTACTGATTGATTGCTTTAGACTATGGCATTAGTTTCATGTTATAGATTTGTGGGGAGACATTTTTTTAATTTCATGAAGTTAAATAAGCTTCTTTCTCTTCTTCAGCTTTAAAATAAAATCAGGAATGGTATCAAACATTATAAAATGGTTTACAGACACAGGTATCCCCTACTTTACACCACTTCACTTTTACAAAGACTTACCTTAAGAGACCTTTTAACCTATTTTGGGGGCAGGAATAGAGAGGAACATGTAGAGAAAGGACTTGTGGACACAGAAGGGGAAGGAGAGGCCAGGACCAGCTGGGAGAGTAGCATTGAAACATCTACACTGTCTGTGTATAGTATGCTCAGTCGTGTCTGATTCTTTGCCACCCAATGTTCTGTAGCCCGCCAGGCTCCTCTCTCCTTGGAATTTTCCAGGCAAAAATGCCATGTGTAAACTAGATAGCTAGTGGGAAGCTGCTGTATAACACAGGGAGCCCAACTTGGCACTCTGTGATGACATAGAGGGGTGAGAGGCTCAAGAAGGAGGGGATATATATATATATATATATATACTGCTGCTTGAAATGTAAAATATTGCTGCTAAGTCGCTTCAGTCGTGTCCGACTCTGTGCGACCCCATAGACGGCAGCCCACCAGGCTCCCCCGTCCCTGGGATTCTCCAGGCAAGAACACTGGAGTGGGTTGCCATTTCCTTCTCCAATGCATGGAAGTGAAAATGAAGTGCTCAGTCGTGTCCGACTCTTAGCGACCCCATGGACTACAGCCTACCAGGCTCCTCCCTCCATGGGATTTTCCAGGCAAGAGTACTGGAGTGGGGTGCCATCGCCTTCTCTGATATATGTATATACACACACACATATATATGTATACATACTTATGGCTGATTCAAGTTGTTATACGGCAGAAACGAACACAATAGTGTGAAGCAAGTATCCTTATTCAATGAAAAAACGACCTGGTTTTGCTTTGAACTGAAAGAAGTCTAAGAAGATTTTTGCCTTTACAAAAAAGGCAAGAAGCTAAAACAGCATTCAGCATTTTTTTTGCTAGCCAGATGAGTCTGTACAGAGGCAGCTGAATCCCAAGCATAGAGTGGCCCCGCCCAACTCCCTCCCTGGGAACCGCTTGGCACCTCAGCAAGGAGCTGCTGAAGCTGTGAACCATGTCCGTGAGCATCTGTGCTTTGTCTAGATGTATTTCATGTGTCCTTTAGCAAGATGTATCCTGAGGTAATCGCTTCTAGCTTTATTGCCCTTTTGTAGTTTTACAAAAGGTTTCATAGGAACGCTCTACTTTTGCATAGTGGGAGAAACGTGTTTATCGAGATAGTGGTGAAATTTTTCTCACTAATCTGTTAATGTGGTAAGAAAATTTCTACTCTTGAACTATTCTTATATTCTTGAAATAAGTTCCACTAGATTGTTATTATTTTTCTTTTAATAGAATGCTGGATTCTATTTACTGATATTTTATTTAGAAAATTTGCATTTGGTTTATAAGGATTTTTTTATCTTCTTTCCCATTCTTTTTCCTTTCTTCCTGTCTTCCTTTTCTTCCTTCCTCACTTCCTTCTTTCCTTATTCTCTTACTTCTTCCTTCCTTCCATGTTTCTTCTTTTTAAAAATATTCTAGTTTGTCTAATTTTGTTGTGATGGTTATGGCAGCTGCCAAGAATATTGCGGTCAGGGAAGGCAAATTCATACACCAAAAGTATGTCTGTCTCTATTAGGACAAATTGCTGTCCCCTTCCTGACAGAAGTGCCCACTGTGATCACCTGGAGTGGGCTGATCCCCTTCCTGACAGAAGTACCCAGTGTGATCACCTGGAGTTGGCCCATCCCCTTCCTGACAGAAGTGCCCACTGTGATCACCTGGAGTGGGCCCATCCCCTTCCTGACAGAAGTGCCCACTGTGATCACCTGGAGTGGGCCCATCCCCTTCCTGACAGGAGTGCCCAGTGTGGTCACCTGGAGTGGGCTGATCCCCTTCCTGACAGGAGTGCCCAGTGTGGTCACCTGGAGTGGGCTGATCCCCTTCCTGACAGGAGTGCTCAGTGTGGTCACCTGGAGTGGGCCCAT
This sequence comes from Bubalus kerabau, assembly GCF_029407905.1. NCBI lineage: Eukaryota > Metazoa > Chordata > Mammalia > Artiodactyla > Bovidae > Bubalus > Bubalus kerabau. The sequence continues at coordinate 171,289,638 of NC_073624.1, forward strand.
CCCCTTCCTGACAGGAGTGCTCAGTGTGGTCACCTGGAGTGGGCTGATCCCCTTCCTGACAGAAGTACCCAGTGCAATCACCTGGAGTGGATTGATCCCCTTCCTGACAGAAGTACCCACTGTGATCACCTGGAGTGGGCCCATCCCATTCATGACAGAAGTGCCCAGTGTGGTCACCTGGAGTGGGCTGATCCCCTTCCTGACAGAAGTGCCCAGTGCAATCACTTGGAGTGGGCTGATCCCCTTCCTGACAGGAGTGCTCAGTGTGGTCACCTGGAGTGGGCCCATCCCCTTCCTGACAGGAGTGCTCAGTGTGGTCACTTGGAGTGGGCCCATCCCCTTCTTGACAGAAGTGCCCAGTGTGATCACCTGGAGTGGATTGATCCCCTTCCTGACAGAAGTACCCACTGTGATCACCTGGAGTGGGCCCATCCCATTCATGACAGAAGTGCCCAGTGTGAGCACCTGGAGTGGGCCGATCCCCTTCCTGACAGAAGTGCCCAGTGTGATCACCTGGAGTGGGCCGATCCCCTTCTTGACAGAAGTGCCCAGTGTGATCACCTGGAGTGGGCCCATCCCCTTCCTGACAGGAGTGCCCAGTGTGGTCACCTGGAGTGAGCTGATCCCCTTCCTGACAGGAGTGCCCAGTGTGGTCACCTGGAGTGGGCTCCGTGGTCTCCCTGGGAACTGGTGCCGTCTGCCTTTGGTAGGGTAGGCCCTCAGCAGCAGCTGTGGCCAGAGCAACCTCTATGTAGGAAAGTCCACAAAGAGCCTCCATCTTGTTTCCGTGGCCACTTTGTACCTAGACTTAATGAACAAGCACTGGGCGATTGGGGAAGAGGCTGACTGACATTTATGAGAGCATTCTCTTCAGGAGGTGGATGCTGTCTTCTAGGTATTCTACTTCTTTCCAAGTCCTAGACCAGCTGGCCAATCTATTAGCCACTGCACGTGAACCACTGTAGACCCATATCACAGGCCATCTTTCCTTCCATACAACATGGACCACCAGATGTCTTGACCGAAGTTCCGTCTTTGGGAAGATCTCCAAATACTGTTTTCTAGGGTTTCTAGGGTTTTCCCTGAGTGGTTGTCCCCTTAAGGCTGGTGTTGGCATATTGTGCTTTTTTCTCTTCACTTTATGGTCATAGGGAATACCCATAAGATCCCAGAACAGTGGCAGGCCTGGCAGCAAAGCAGTAGGGGCAGGTCCTGTGGAATCTGACACACACACACACAAGTATTTTATTGGGTTTTTGGAACCACTCAGACTTTTGTAGTAGGTACCCCTTGCATGTCATAATGAAATGCTTCTGAACACACCCAATTTTTTGATTTGGTGGTTCATATAACACCCAGTTCCTAATGGGCAGTTTAGTAAAATTATTTCACAAAGCAGGTTATGGTTTTAATTAGATTTCTCATTCATCAGTATTCCTTGTATACACTGTCTTCTCTTGTCTTGAGGTTACTGTTCTGATTTAATTTTCATGTTCATGAAACTATTCTTGAGTTATTTCCTTAGACAGGACATGTTTATGGTAGACCGTATGAGAAATGCATTAGAAGGATGGTTATCTTTGGCAAATAGCCTGTTCCTTCTTTCTGGAAGCTCCTAAGATTGTCTTTTGATAATCACAGTTCAAAAAATTTACAGGAAATGTCATATTTATGACTTTAAAAAATTAACTCTGCTTGGTACTTAGCTTGGCATTTTCAATCAGAAAAATTCAAGTCTTTTTTTTCAGATAAGGACGTTTTCATGTATTATATCTTATATTATTACTTTCTCTACTGTCCCTTTCTTTCATTTTGGAACTACTATTTTTCACTCTTTTTTTCCTCCGTGCTTCTTTTCTTGTCAGGAATATGTGTTTGTGGTGTTATTTATTTGTGTATTTACTTAACAAACATTTTTGAGCACCTCCTCTGTGCCCAAATTCAGGCACTTGGGCTATATCATGAATAACACAAAGAACCTTGCTTGCAAGGAGCTTGCATTTTAGTGAGAAGAGATAGATGACAAAGAAGTAAATTCCATAATATATTTGAAGATGATGAGTACTAAAGAAGAAAGAGACAAGTAGGGTAGGGCAAGGAGAGTTGGGAGTGGTATTAATAATATAGGGATGATCTGCAATTTTAAATGGGTTGTTCAGGGTAGGCCTCTTGAGAAGGTGAGAATTAGTCAAACAAGGTGAGGGAGTGAGCCTTGCAGGACCTGGGGAAGAACATTCTAGGAGGCAGCTGGTGCAAAGGCCTGAGAAGGGCGTGTACCTTGTGTGTTGGACGAAGAGCAAGAATGCTGGTATGACTGGCACAGAGTGGATATTGAGGTTCTGATGGATAACAATACCTATAGGGTCTTATCGGAGAAGGCAGTGGCACCTCACTCCAGTACTCTTGCCTAGAAAATCCCATGGATGGAGAAGCCTGGTGGGCTTCAGTCCATGGATATTTGGTAGCAGTTTGCTAGCAGTGGACCATAATGGCTAGCAGAGTTTCCACTAGCTGAAATGAGGCCAACATTCGGAAAACGAAGATCATGGCATCTGGTCCCATCACTTCATGGGAAATAGATGGGGAAACAGTGGAAACAGTGTCAGAGTTTATTTTTCTGGGCTCCAAAATCACTGCAGATGGTGACTGCAGCCATGAAATTAAAAGACACTTACTCCTTGGAAGGAAAGTTATGACCAACCTAGATAGTGTATTCAAAAGCAGAGACATTACTTTGCCAACAAAGGTTTGTCTAGTCAAGGCTATGGTTTTTCCTGTGGTCATGTATGGTTGTGAGAGTTGGACTGTGAAGAAGGCTGAGCGCAGAAGAATTGATGCTTTTGAACTGTGGTGTTGGAGAAGATCTTGAGAGTCCCTTGAACTGCAAGGAGATCCAACCAGTCCATTCTAAAGGAGATCAGCCCTGGGATTTCTTTGGAAGGAATGATGCTAAAGCTGAAACTCCAGTGCTTTGGCCACTTCATGCGAAGAGTTGACTCATTGGAAAAGACTCTGATGCTGGGAGGGATTGGGGGCAAGAGGAGAAGGGGACGACAGAGGATGAGATGGCTGGATGGTATCACTGACTCGATGGACATGAGTCTGAGTGAACTCCGGGAGTTGCTGATGGACAGGGAGGCCTGGCGTGCTGCGATTCATGGGGTTGCAAAGAGTCGGACACGACTGAGCGACTGATCTGATCTGATATGATGAGAGTAAAATCAATAATTTGGCTTGGGATATGTTAAGTTTGAGAAGTCTAACGTTTCAAGTGGAGATATTGGGTAGGTAGTTGGATATTTGGACTGTAGTTGGATATTTAGTATCCGCTAAGAGTCGGATACGACTGAGCGACTTCACTTTCAATTTTCACTTTCATGCATTGGAGAAGGAAATGGCAACCCACTCCAGTGTTCTTGCCTGGAGAATCCCAGGGACGGGGGAGCCTGGTGGGCTGCTGTCTATGGGGTCTCATAGAGTCGGACACGACTGCAGTGACTTAGCTTAGCATAGCATAGCATAGGGTCTTATAGACCAAGTAAAGACTTTGGATTTACTCTGGCTAAAATGCGAAGCCATTGTAGAGTATTGAGACAGAAGAATAACTTGATCTGACTTATTATAAAAGGGGGAGAGGGTCAGGGGAAGGATGGAACAGAGGGTTGGAGTTAGCTTATGTAAGTTATTATGTAAAATGGATAAACAATAAGGCCTTACTGTATAGCACAGAGAACTATATTCAATATCCTCTGATAAACCACAATGGAAAAGAATATGAAAAAACAATGCATATGTATATAACTGAGTCACTTTCCTGCACAGCAGAAATTTATACAACATTGTAAATCAACTATACTTCAATAAGATAAAATTTTTTTAGTATAGTTTCATAAAAAATAAAAAGATCTCTCTGGCTAATCTATTAGGCATAGATTGTACAGGTATCAATTGTATAGGAATAGATTGTAGGGGTCGAAGTGGGAGAACTAATTGGAAGGGATTCTTTACCAATGAGTGTGGCAGTGGCTGGGATCAGGGTGGTAGCAGTGGAGTTTGGTAACAGTGGACTGTAAGGGCTAGCAGAGTTTCCACTAGCTGAAACGAGGAATGTTATGATAGTAAAATCAATAATTTGGCTTGAGATATGTTAAGTTTGAGAAGTCTAATGTTTCAACTCCAGTTAGGAAACATTGGGTAGGTAGTTGGATATTTGAGTCTAGAGTCCAGGAGACAAATTTGGGACAAATCTACAAATTTGGGAGTAACTGGCATATGTGGTTAAGTAGTTAAAGGTATAAAGTTGGATGAGGTAACTGTATTGGTCAGAATAGATGAGGCTTCTGCCTTGGTAACAAATATCTCCCAAATACAAGCAATTGATACACAGATGTTTGCTCAATGATATGAAGCTTGATGCACGTCTGGGTTCATTTCCAGGACGTCTGTCTTTTATAGAGTGACTCAGTGAACAGGCTGCTTTGGTTTTTTGGTCCCACACATCAACATGAGAAATTCTCTAAATAGCTACAGCAGGAGAAAAGACAGCTGGAAAATTTTATGCCAGGCTTTGCTGGGAAGTGACCTGTCTCTTCTACTCAGTCTATTAGCCAGAACTAGTCACATATGGTCTTCTAGTTGCTGGGAAGGAGTGGGAGGAGATGTGGCTGTCATCAGGGAAGCCAGGTAGTTAGAGGGGAAAAGAAGGTCATGGAGGGGAGGAGGAGCTAGCAAAGGAGACAGAGAAGAAATGTTCAGGAGATGAAAGGAATTCAAGAAGATGGTATCCTGGAAACCAAGGATGAAAATATTACAAGGATGGGAAGGTGGCCATGCTGGGACAGTGAGATGAGGACAGCCCATGGGATCTATATGGAAATGATTTGTAATCTTGAGGAGAGCAATTTATTACTGTCGCGTGTAAAAGCCTGATTGAAGTACATTAAAGAGAGATGGAGGATGGAGAAGAATTTGAGACAAGTACAGACAAGAAATGGGACAGATGTTGGCAGGAGAAGTAAGCTCGAGACTAGGGTGTTTTGAGGACTTCCCTGGCAGTCCATTGGTTAAGACCGCATGCTTCTACTGCAGGGGCATGTGTTCGATCCCTAGTTGGGGGACTGTCATCCCACAAACAGTGCTGTGTGGCCAAAAAACATAACTGCAGTGGTTTTTTTTTTTTAATTTATTTTAATTGGAGAATAATTGGTTTACAATATTCCACTGGTTTCTGCCATATATCAACATGAATCAGTCATAGGTATATGTATGTCCCCTCTCTCTTGAACCTCTGTCCCACCTCCCCACCTGATCCCAACCCTCTAGGTTGTCACAGAGCACCAGATTTGAACTCCCTGCATGACACAGCAAATTTCCACTATCTAATTTTATATATGGTGAAAATGAGTTGCTCAGTCGTGTCCAATTCTTTGCGACCACGTGGACTTCTTCAGGAAGTCCATGGAATTCTCCAGGCCAGAATACTGGAGTGGGCAGCCTTTCCCTTCTCCAGGGGATCTTGCCAACCCAGGGATTGAACCCAGGTCTCCCTCATTGCAGGCAGATTCTTTACTAGCTGAGCCACAAGGGAAGCCCAAGAATACTGGAGTGGGTAGCCTATCCCTTCTCCAGCAGATCTTCCCGACCCAGGAATCTCCTACACTGCAGGCGGATTCTTGACCAGCTGAGCTCTCAGGGAAGCCCCTTGCATATGGTAATGTATATGTTTCAGTGCTACTGCCTCAGTTGGTCCCACCCTCTCCTTCCCCGCTGTGCCCACAAGTCTTTTCGCTATGTTTGTAACACTAGGGTGTTTTTGCTTGTTCTTTTCAGCTGGGAGAGGTAACAGCATTGTTATATACAGTTGAAGAAGATCCAGGAGAATGAAAGAATGAAGACTGATGATGTGGCAGAGAGAGAGCAATGTTGTTGGAGCAGGACCCTAGCATTGGTTAGGAGGGACTGGCTGTGGGTGGCAGCGTGGACAATCCATCTTAGGTTGTGGGTCGAAGGTAGAAAAGGTGGACAGATGCTGGTGGGAGGGGGCTGGCAAAGGCACAATACTGGGGGTTTGCGGCGAGAGAGGAAAGTGAGAACCAGCCTCTGGAGACTGGAGAGTGGACGGATGAGGGAAGTACAACATGACCTGGGCAGGACAAACTGCCTCTTGAGGTTCACAGTCAGGGATTGGAGTGAAGCCCATCCATGCGACTTGTGATTTTCCCAGCTATCTTCTGCTGGCGAGCTGGATTTAACATGGTTAACGTTTCATTAAGAGAGTTCAAGGACGTTAGGGGCAGGAGTTTGGCGTGTGTGTGGGAGTGATAATTATGATAATGCTAGAGCATCCATTTTGCTTTTCATTACCTCTACTGAATTTTTATAATTTGAATTTATGTATATATGTTCTGTATGTATATAGAATAAAAACTATTAAAAATAAAATAAAAATAAAATACACACATATATAAAATGTAAAAATAAATAAGTTAAAATTATAACAAAAATCTAAAAAATTATTGTAATGAGAACTCTTAAGGAGAGTCAGGAAGATATTAGCAAGAAACAATAAGAAAAAACGAGCGTTTCACTTCCAGGTGGAGGAGCAGCAGCCTGTGGGGAAACAGGTGTCACGCCCAGGAATGAGGTACAGTGGGTAGTCGCGAGCAGCCTGCGGCAGCAGGGACCCCACCAGCCAGGGGAGCAGCACGGCCTCCAGCCTTCCCAGCCACCACCAGCTCTCGGTCGCTGCCACCACCCAGCCTGACATGACCAGGCTGATGAAGGCCGTGCCTGCCGCCTCAGCAAACCCAGAGAGGGCTTCCAGGGTAAGGGAGGCAGGCCATCTGTGAGTCAGAGGACGTGAGCGGGGGCGACAGACTTCCCAGCCTCACCCTCAGCTCCTTCTTCAGTCTCTCTACGTTGCGGACACTGGTCAGCTCTTCAGGTCCCAGGAGAAGAACCTGCTGCTGCTGCTGCTGCTAAGTCGCTTCAGTCGTGTCCGACTCTGTGCGACCCCATAGACGGCAGCCCACCAGGCTCCCCCGTCCCTGGGATTCTCCAGGCAAGAACACTGGAGTAGGTTGCCATTTCCTTCTCCAATGCATGAAAGTGAAAAGTGAAAGTGAAGTTGCTCAGTCATGTCCGACTCTTAGCGACCCCATGGACTACAGCCTACTGGGCTCCTGCATCCATGGGATTTTGCAGGCAAGAGTACTGGAGTGGGGAGCCATTGCCTTCTCCGCGAGAAGAACCTAGAAGAACCATATAGGAGAGTAGAGGCCCTGGACAATTGGTTACAAGACAGGAGGGCCTGGGACTCAGACTCCTGTGTCTAAGGGAGGAGTTGGACTGAGGGCCAGAATTCCTGAGGAAAAAAAGAAAAAAACAAAAGAAAAAACAAAGATTTTGGACTATATCTATACCAAATCTGGGTCTAATTTCTCTCTCCCTGTCTCTCTGTATAGACATATCTCCTTAAGAGTTCTCATTACAGTGTCTCTTGTGTTACTCTTAGCACTGTTTTTTGTTTCCTTTCTGAAGTCTGCCTCTGCTGGGGCCACCTCCTCTGATGGCTGGCCTCTGTCCCCTTCCTTCAAGCCACCTTTGAGGTCCTTTGAATTAGTGCTCTCACTGTGGTCCTGGGCCAGGGCATTAGGGTCACTTGGGAGCTCTGTGGGAATGCAGATGCTCAGGTTCTGCTGGAGACCCCCTGAATCAAATATCTGGGGGCAGGGCCCAGGAACATGTATGTTTACTAGTTCCCCAGGGATTCTGTTGAGAATTCCTGCTTATATCCCTGTGGCCTTTGCTTTCCTACTCATGAGAGGGATGTGGGCCCCTCCAGACCTGCACTGGTAAGATCTGGGGGCTCTTGCCCAACCACACTGGGGAGTTGGCATGAGGCATAAGAGCAAGTCCTTCCTTCCCTGGGGGCGTGGGGACAAGAGAATGGTGAGTGAGCTGGCCAATAGAGGTTTGGATTCCCATTTCTCTACCTCTCCATCCGTATGTTTTGGGTTGAATCAGCACCCAGCCAGCCCTGTGCATATTAATTACCATTCTTACCTCACTGTGGTCCTTGTAGGCTTTCTCGGATCTCTTCCTGGCTCAGGGAAGAAGGGACACTAAGATCTCAGACCCAGAGAGAACACAAAAACAGCCAAGTTTCTAAATGGATTAACTTACAACCAAGGAAAGACTAATTTGAAAATCATGATCTTTTTGATTTGCTTAGGCAAATCCTGAAAGACTCATTCAAACATTTTTTCTGCATGAAGAACTGAATAGGGAAGATTGCAGGTTGATGTAAGAAAGCCTTCCTCAGTGATCAATGCAAAGAAATACAGGAAAACAACAGAATGGGAACGACTAGAGATCTCTTCAAGAAAATTAGAGATACCAAGGGAACATTTCATGCAAAGATGGACACAATTATGGACAGAAATGGTATGGACATAACAGAAGCAGAAGATATTAAGAGGTGGCAAGAATACACAGAAGAACTGTACAAAAATATCTTCATGACCCAGAAAATCGCGATGGTGTGATCACTCACCTAGAGTCAGATATCCTGGAATGTGAAGTCAAGCAGGCCTTGGAAAACATCACTACGAACAAAGCTAGTGGAGGTGATGGATTTCCAGTTGAGCTATTTCAAATCTTGAAAGATGATGCTGTGAAAGAGCTGCACTCAATATGCCAGCAAATTTGGAAAACTCAGCAGTGGCCACAGGACTGGAAAAGGTCCGTTTTCATTCCAATCCCAAAGAAAGGCAATGCCAAAGAATGCTCAAACTACCGCACAATTGCACTCATCTCACATGCTAGTAAAGTAATGCTCAAAATTCTCCAAGCCAGGCTTCAGCAATATGTGAACCGTGAACTTCCAGATGTTCAAGCTGGCTTTATAAAAGGCAGAAGAACCAGAGATCAAATTGCCAACATCCAGTGGATCATGGAAAAAGCAAGAGAGTTCCAGAAAAACATCTATTTCTGCTTTATTGACTATGCCAAAGCCTTTGACTGCATGCTGCTGCTACTGCTGCTAAGTCACTTCAGTCATGTCCGACTCTGTGCGACCCCATAGACGGCAGCCCACTAGGCTCCTCTGTCCCTGGGATTCTCCAGGCAAGAATACTGGAGTGGGTTGCCATTTCCTTCTCCAATGCATGAAAGTGAAAAGTGAAAGTGAAGTCGCTCAGTTGTGTCCAACTCTTAGCGACCCCATGGACTGCAGCCCTCCAGGCTCCTCCGTCCATGGGATTTTCCAGGCAAGAGTACTGGAGTGGGGTGCCATTGCCTTCTCCGCTTTGACTGCATGGATCACAACAAACTGTGGAAAATTCTGAAAGAGATGGGAATACCAGACCACCTGACCTGTCTCTTGAGAAACCTATATGCAGGTCAGGAAGCAACAGTTAGAACTGGACATGGAACAACAGACTAGTTCCAAATAGGAAAAGGAGTATGTCAAGGCGATATATTGTCACCCTGCTTATTTAACTTATATGCAGAGTATATCATGAGAAACGCTGGGCTGGAAGAAGCACAAGCTGGTATCAAGATTTCTGGGAGAAATATCAGTCACCTCAGATATGCAGATTGACACCACCGTTATGGGAGAAAGTGAAGAGGAACTAAAAATTCTCTTGATGAAAGTGAAAGAGGAGAGTGAAAAAGTTGGCTTAAAGCCCAACATTCAGAAAACTAAGATCATGGCATCTGGTCCCATCACTTCATGGGAAATAGATGGGGAAACAGTGGAAACAGTGTCAGACTTTATTTTTGGGGGCTCCAAAATCACTGCAGATGGCGACTGCAGCCGTGAAATTAAAAGATGCTTACTCCTTGGAAGGAAAGTTACGACCAACCTAGATAGCATATTAAAAAGCAGAGACATTACTTTGCCAACAAAGGTCTGTCTAGTCAAAAAGTGAAGTCGCTCAGTCGTGTCTGACTCTTTGCAACCCCATGGACTGTAGCCTACCAGGCTTCTCAGTCCATGGGATTTTCCAGGCAAGAGGACTGGAGTGGGTTGTCATTTCCTTCTCCAGGGGATCGAACCTGGGTCTCCTGCATTGTAGACAGACGCTTTTACTCTCTGAGCCACCAGGGAAGCCTAGTCAAGGCTATGGTTTTTCCAGTGGTCATGTATGGATGTGAGAGTTGGACTGTGAAGAAAGCTGAGTGCCGAAGAATTGATGCTTTTGAACTGTGGTGTTGGAGAAGACTCTTGAGAGTTCCTTGGACTGCAAGGAGACCCAACTAGTCCATTCTAATGGCAATCAGTCCTGAGTGTTCATTGGAAGGACTGATGCTGAAGCTGAAACTCCAATACTTTGGCCATCTCATGCGAAGAGTTGACTCATTGGAAAAGACCCTGATGCTGGGAGGGACTGGGGACAGGAGGAGAAGGGGACGACAGAGGATGAGGTGGCTGGATGATATCACTGACTCCATGGACATGAGTTTGAGTGAACTCCGGGAGTTGGTGATGGACAGGGAGGCCTGGCGTGCTGGGATTCATGGGGTCGCAGAGTCGGACACAACTGAGCGACTGAACTGAACTGAACTGTAGGAGCTGAGAGATGAGTCCACTGGCTGGGAGCCTGGCAGGACTGTGGGTGGGCTGTGTGTGAGCATGGAAAGCCTGCTGACTGTGGGGTACCACCACTTCAGCACATCAGGACTTGGGGCAGGGAGTTCAGGTAAACAGCCTGGATCTCTTGAGAGAGAATCTCAGGGACTTTCTCAGCAATGACAAAAGCACAAAGAGTGCCTCCCCTCCCAGCAGGTGGCCATGGCTGGGGGTGGGCTTCCGTGGAGGCACAGATGCTCGTCCATCACGTGCTGTCTGGGAGGATGCTGGTGGAGCTGAGGCCAGGTGTCAGTCTTGCAGCCAGGGATCCATCCAAGAAAAGGGGGGGTAGGGTGGGATGAATCTGCATGAAGTGTCTGAGGGACCAAAGATGGGACTGAGTTTTCCTTCAGGAGGCTAGAAGAAACTGTACAGAAACTGGAATCAGAAATTCAGATTGGAGAATTCCCTGGTAGTTCAGTGGTTAAGACATGCGCTTTCACTGCTGTGGACCCAGGTTTGATCCCTGGTCGGGAGATCCCACAAACCATGCAATGTGGCAAAAAAAAAAAAAAAAAAAAAAAAAAAATTCAGAGTGCATTATGAAAAATAGAGAGCTAGGTTTTGAACATGTGATTTTGAGGCTGAAAATTTGTATTTGTTACATTTATACTTGAATGTGAAAATATGCATAGTGCCTGGCATACAATTGGTGCCCAGTAGGTGCTAATTAATATCTTTTAAATTATTCATGTAGCCTACATGTGTGCCCGCACACCAGTGGAAAGGGTAATGGAGCAGAGAAAATGCCCAGGTGATGCTGTCTTACTATTTTCATTTGGAAATTTGTTTGACTTTTAACATGCTGCTGCTGCTGCTAAGTCGCTTCAGTCGTCTCCGACTCTGTGTGATCCCATGGATGGCAGCCCACCAGGCTCCCACATCCCTGGGATTCTCCAGGCAAGAACACTGGAGTGGGTTGCCATTTCCTTCTCCAATGCATGGAAGTGAAAAGTGAAAGTGAAGTCGCTCAGTCGTGTCCGACTCTTAGCGACCCCATGGACTGCAGCCCACCAGGCTCCTCCATCCATGGGAGTTTCCAGGCAAGAGTACTGGAGTGGGTTGCAATTGCCTTCGCCTTTTAACATATTTTGGATCATATCATATAGATGATTTTTACAACTTAGAAGCAATCATTAGTGCAGATGACTAAATTCCAAGTTGATCAGAAGACTGAATCGCAGGTCTACCACTCACTAGGCGTGGAACCTTGAGCAAGTACTTTACCTCCAAGAGTCCTCCTTGTCAATGAAGATAATGCCTGATTCATGAAGCTGGTGGACACCAATGAATGTCTCTTGAAGGCTTACACCTGCCTGGAGCTGTTCTAGGCGATTTAATGGGTGTTTTTACAATGTTGAGCAATTGGTCCAGGGCTGGGTGCATATGCCAAAGACAGTGAAAGAGCAAGTGTTCTTTAGTGTTCACATACTACACACACAGCACGTGCACCACAAACACACAATATGGGCACTGCAGCAGTACACACTGCAGGCATGCATTCCACACACATACTTACCATATACACGGTGTGTTCACATACACAGACACCGCACACACGCATGTCACACAGACACCTAGACGCACAATACTGCACAGCACACATAGGCAATACCTGCACACATGCCACAACCTCGCATGTACCACGTACCACCTACACCCACGCTTGTGTCACTTGCATGCTCAGTACACTGCATCACACCCATGACCTATGTGAACACACACCTGCACACACACTCCACACACTAAATGCATACACACGTGTGGTAACCAGTACTTGCAATAATTAGAGACACCACCAGGTGGCATCGTGACACTTTTATTTGGGCGTTTTTACTTGCCTATATGGAGAAGGCAATGGCACCCCACTCCAGTACTCTTGCCTGGAAAATCCCATGGATGGGGGAGCTTGGTGGGCTGCAGTCCATGGGGTCGCTAAGAGTCGGACACAACTGAGCGGCTTCACTTTCACTTTTCACTTTCATGCATTGGAGAAGGAAATGGCAACCCACTCCAGTGTTCTTGCCTGGAGAATCCCAGGGACGGGGGAGCCTGGTGGGCTTCCCTCTCTGGGGTCGCACAGAGAAGGACACGACTGAAGCGACTTAGCAGCAGCAGCAGCATAGTAGTTCTCCAAGTGTAGCCAAAACTGTTTTCATAATAATACTAACATGTCATTTGCCTTTTTTTTTCACTCTTTCTCCCAGGAGTATACAGTGGGGTTTTTAGGAGACTACATGATGTATGACATGGCAACAGATTGAAGGCTGAAGTAGATCTGAGAATCCAGCTGTCATCTGCAAAGCCAGACCTTAAAGAGATTTGTAAACGTAAGACAATATCACTACATTTTTAGAAGATACAGTTAATTTTCATAAAACTTATTTTGTATTAACATGCACTAAGTTTATTAACGCTATTTTAAAATAAATAAATATCTCAAGATCTCCTCAGTTCACTATCTAATACAGTTAAAATTGATAGATACAAACTCACATAACAAAAGTTATTTTGGGGGTCTGCAATATAGTTTTTTAAGAGTATCCTGAGGCAAAAACATTTGAAATCACTATTTTATATGTAATCACATATCCACAGATATATTTCGAAGTTTTTCTTTTTTTTTTTAAGTCTTTATTGAATTTGTTACAACATTGATTCTCTTTTATGTTATGGTTTTTTGGCCTAGAGGCATGGGGGATCTTAGCTCTTTCACCAGGGATCGAACCCACACTCCCTGCATTGGAAGGCAAAGTTCCAACCACTGTACCACCAGGGAAGTCCCAAGGATTTTCTTTTATTATAAATTTGTAAAGAACCAAAACATAACAGAGAAGAGGAAAATCACTTTTAAAAGTACATAGTTCATTTTTTATTACCAATAAAAAATAAATTCCATATGTATGTATGGTATGGGTATGCTCAGTTGTGTCTGACTCTGCAGCCCCATGGCTGGCAGCCCGCCGGGTCCTCTGTCCATGGGATTTCCCAGGCAAGAACAGTGGAGTAGCTTGCCATTTCCTCCCTCAGGGAATCTTCCTGACCCAGGGACTGAACCCATGTCTCCAGGGTCTCCTGCACTGCAGGCGGATTCTTTACTGCTGAGCCACTGGTGAAGTCCCTAAATTCCATACATTGTTTAGCAAATGTTATTCACTGTTTTGTGACAAAAAAGTCAGACTCATGACAGTGCCAAAGTAAATCACAAAATTATACAAATTAAGGTCTTATGCAAGACAAATATGAGTTATTTGCTATGCTGGCTGTGTCTTGCCTGTCCATTTGGAGGCCCCTTGGGAAAGTCTGCTCATGGGCAGTCACATGGGTGGGCTGGTTCCAGGGTATGGCCGAGAGACCAGAGACAATCGCTATTGATGTCTTGCCATGTTTTGTCCCAGTGTTTCTGCCATATTTCTACACAGTTGAGGTGTTCTGAGTACAAACTCAGAGTCCCAGGCTGTGTCAGCCAAGTCCTGTTTTGTTGACATTGCCGTGTGTATGTGGCAGCTCGGAGCCTTTACCTGCTCATGCCACCGCCCAGGACCCAGGTGGGCTCTGCCCCTCAGCGTCTTTATGGGTCTTACTTCAATGACCCAGCTGCCTCTAAGGTGTCACCTGTGGATTCTGGCTAAGGTGTGTCCTCAAGTGTTTCCACCTTTGAACAGAAGCCCTCAGCCCTCCCCCCGGGGCCCTCTTGGTCTCTGGGCTGTGGAGGGCATCTCCCATCCTGTGCGGGGCCATGGCCTGCGGTGCCGTGCTCCTGCTCCTCTGGCCTTTGCTCACTCTGCCCTCTCAGGCCAGGGGCACCACCGTGACCTGCTGCTCCGCTGACACTATTTTCAGACTCTGTATGGGCCCCAGTGTGTCCGCTTCTTTAGTACCTGTAGTAGGGCCAGCTCCCGGGAGCTTCCCATGCATCTCCCTCCTCTGACAGATGAGAAAAGCCTGCACGGTCCACGTTCCCCTCTCACATGGGAAGGACTGTTGGAACTACAGACTTACATAAGACTCTTGGCGAGCCAAGGTGGGAAGGGGGTTCATTGAACAGAGCAGCCTGTGAAGCAGGCTCTCCCCTGCCTCCCCAGGGCCCATGGGACTCCAGGCAGGGCTCCCCCGGAGGGTTCAGCACATGCCCTGTTTCCCTCTGCTCACCTGCCTTCTTCAGCCTCCTTCCCTTGCGGCAGATAAGCTTCAGTGCGACCGTCAGCCCAGTTGAACTTCTTTCCCAAGATTCGTCTGGGCCCTCAGAACTATCTAGAGGTGTGCCCAGACCCCGAGCCCATGAAAAGTGTTCCAGAGTCTTCGTGAGAGTGCCAAGCTTTGTCTACCTGGAGCCCGCTGGGTGTTGGGGGCTGTCCAAGTCCACAGATGGGCCTTTCTGTCCCTCAGCTTCAGCCGGATATCATCTCCAACTCCACACACATGCATTTTAAAACTGAGGTATAGTTCAGTCAAATGCACACAACTTAAGTGTATTTAGATCAATGATTTTTTTTAACAAATATTGGCATATCTGTGTGGCCAACACCCCAATCAACTTATAGAACATTGTTATCATCTTAGAAAAAATCCTGCCTGTTCCTTTCCACTCTGTCTCCCTCCTGCCCCCATCTTGCTCCCCAAGCAAATACTATTTTGATTTCTAGTCCAAAAAATTAGCCTTTTTTTCTAGTTTTGAACTCCATATTAACCGATCATAAAGTACACACTCTTTTGGATCTCTTTGGCTCAGAACACACTTTTGAAGGTTATTCTTTGTTCTTCCTAGTGTTAGTAAACCATTCCTTTTTAAACCTGTCCGGTGGTGTTCCACTGTATTATTGTCACTGTCGTTTAGCTGCTCAGTCGTGTCCGGCTCTTTGGCAACCCCATGGACGGTAGCCCGCCAGGCTCTTCTGTCGGTGGAATTTTCCGGGCAAGCCTACTGGAGTGGGTCGCCGTTTCCTTCTTCAGGGGACCTTCCAACCCAGGGACTGAACCTGCGTCTCTGGCATTTCCTGCATTGGCTGGCAGATTCTTTACCACTGAGCCACCAGGGAAACCCATACCACAATTTACTTATTCATTTTCTTGTTGATGAGCATTTGCATTGTTTTCCATTTTTCTACTATGAATAAAGTTGCAATAAACATTCTTGTACAAGAATTTGTGTGGACACATGTCTCCTTTCTCTTGGGTCAATATGTAGTTGTGGAATTGCTGGGTCATAAGGTAAGAGAGGGCTTCCCAGGTGGCATTAGTGGTCAATTTATTTCTTCAATGTCTTATACTTTTCAAGGCCTTTTACTTCCTTAGATAGGTCTATTCCTAGGTATTCCCAGGGAAACAAGGATTTTTCAATATCCACAAATCAATTTATATGATATACCCCATTAACAAATTGAAGAATAAGAAGCATATAATCCTCACAATAGATGCAGAAAGACTTTTGACAATATTTATGATAAAAAATTTGCAGAAAGTGAGCATAAAGGAAACATACCTCAAAATAATAAAGACTACATATAACAAATTCACAGCTAACATTATACCCAATCTGAGATGCAATGTGTACATGCTAAGTCACTTCAGTGCCTGACTCTGCAATCCTATGAACTGTAGGCCCATCAGGCTCCTCTGTCCATGGGATTCTCCAGACAGGAATACTGGAGTGGGTTGCCATGCCCTCCTCTAGAGGATCTTCCCCACCCAGGGATTGAACCCGCGTCCCTTATGTCTCCTGCATTGGCAGGCGGGTTCTTTACCGCTAGCACCACCTGGGAAGCCCTAACACTATACCCAATGGTGAAAAACTAAAGGCATTTCTTCTAAGATCAAGAAAAGGACAAGGACGCCTACTTTTACCCCTTTTATTCAACATAGTTTTGGAGGTCCTGTCCACAGCAATCAGGGAAGAAAAAGAAATAAAAGGAGCCTAAACTGGAAAGGTAGAAGAAAAACTCATTCTTTGAAGATGACATGATACTGTACACAGAAAATCCCAAAGGTGCCATCAGAAAACTGAAAAATTCATCAGTGAATTTGGCAAACAATAAATAAATAAAACAATAAATACAATTAGTAAACAAATTTGGTGCATTTCTATACACTAACAATGAACACTCAGAAACAAAAATGATAGAAACAACCTTGTTTACCATTGCATCAAAAAGAATAAAATTATTGTGTGTTTTAAAATGGCTGCATAACAGTCCAGAGTGTGAGTGAACCGCATGCTTTCTTTTGGCTGTTTTAGGCGGAACAGCGTGGAGGTTAGGACCATGGGCTCTGGAGCCAGCAGTCCAGGTTTGAAGGGAAAGTGCTGGATTGCTGGTTCCCGGGCCCATGGTCCTAACCTGCATGTTATACTGTCTACAGCAGAAACTAACAACTATACTCCAATTGAAAAAAAAAAACAAAGAAAATGCATGTGGAAACCTTACTGGGATAATTGCAGTAAATACTTTTTTCTTTTGTTATAAGCCAATTACTATCTTGCACAAAGCCTTTTTCCTTATTTAAGATTACTCTTTTAGGATCAATACTCAGAAGTAAAATTACTGGGTCAGTAGATGTGAGAATTTTTAAGAATCGTAACACCTATGCCCAAATTGCTTTCTGAAAGGATCCATTTACCCTCCCACCAGCAGCATATGAGCGTGTCCTTGTCACCAGAGTGTTCCTGAGAAGTGGTGACTTTTTACTATGGTGGAATGCTCTATCTACAATGGGAGAAGTCATGTTAATAGGCAGTGACTCAGAAGTCACTCCTTCCACCTGCTGCGGTAACACCCAACACCCACCCAGTATTAGGTATTGCCACAGTTATGCTGCATAACAGCATAACTTACATGTCAATGACATACAGTAATACGTATTTATTTTTTACTCATGAGTTTGTGGGGCTTCCCAGGTGGTAAAGAACCCTTCTACCGATGCAGGAGACCTAAGAGATGTGGGTTTGATCCCTGAGTCAGGAAGATCCTCTGGAGGAGGGCATGGCAACCCGCTCCAGTATTCTTGCCTGGAGAATTCCATGGATGGAGAATCCTGGTGAGTTACAGTCCATAGGGTCGCAAAGAGCTGGATATGACTGAAGTGACTTAGCGCCTGCTGTATATGACCTTAGGCGCATGAGTTTGCAAGTTGCCTGGTGTGGCTCTGTTTCGTGCTTTTTTGGACTCTTGCCCTCCTCCTGCACTAGCAGGGTCGTGTTCATCTCTAGGTGGTGGCAGGGGTCTGAGAGACGGCACTCTTGACCACTCAAACATATTTCAAATTTTTCTGTGTCAGAGCTGCTAATATATCATTGAGTGAGCCCAAAGTCAATGGGAAAGCCCAAAGGGGTGGGACAGTGCCTCCCACATGGAGACTGACAAGGCTGTGGGTGCAGGGAGAGGAGAGCAACTGGGGAGATAGTTCAGTCTACCACTCCTTGCATCCTGCTGTTGTAAGTTAAAAGAAGCTTTATTGGATTTAAAGGGATAAAGGAGAGGTTTCTTTTAAGCTTAATATGATGATATATTAATAATGTATTTATTAGTGATTTTAGAAATTTTTCATGCTCAGCAACTCAACACTCTCTAAGAGAACCTGTCAGCCTACAAGTTTTCCTGTACAGTTGCTGATCATATACGATTTCTCTACCATCTCAGGTAGCTCTCCACCTAGTATGATCTGATTTACTGAAAAGTGTATGTGACAGTTTAAATCAGTATCTTAGTTGTACTCTTCACCTTGCTTCTGGCCTTGAGTTAATTCAATGACAAACTTTATAAATGGGGAGGGAGGTGGGAGGGGGTTTCAGGATTGGGAACACGTGTACACCTGTGGCGGATTCATGTTGATGTATGGCAAAACCAATACAATATTGTAAAGTGAAAAAAAAAAGCACATTCATTAGCTTAAAAAAAAGCAACACTGGTTTACTAGTCCAACTATTTAGTGAATCTGAGCAATTTATTAAAATACATATTTGAGTTATTTTTATAGAATATGGCAGTTATAATAGGATGTTTTGTTAAAAGAGATCTGTTCTTGCAGTCAGACAGTATATACACTTTGAGAATAATTTCACTTCTTTCTCTCCTAGCTGCTCCCATTAACCCCACAACCAGTTCCTTATCACAGTGAGCTCACTGAGATTTTAATTCCATATTGAAATGTAACTTTTTGTTAAAACTAGTGCACCATCTCTAAGTTTTTACTTTACCTCTTCCTCCATTATTTATTGGGTTCTATATCTGACGCTGGGAGGGATTGGGGGCAGGAGGAGAAGGGGACGACAGAGGATGCGATGGCTGGATGGCATCACTGACCCGATGGACGTGAGTCTGAGTGAACTCCGGGAGTTGGTGATGGACACGGAGGCCTGGCGTGCTGCGATTCATGGGGTCACAAAGAGTCAGACACACTGAGCGACTGAACTGAACTGAACTGATATCTTCCACTTTCTTTGATTCTTTGCAAGTTTTACCTGGTATTAACTGACACATGCATGAAGATGTCTTTATTTAGCGTCCCCACTTGAATGCTAGTTTGGCTGGGTATTAGATTCTAGGTTAAAAATGCTTTTTCCTTCAGATTATGAGAGAAATTGCCCTACTATCTTCTAGCATTCAGGGTAATGGAGATGTCTGATGTCAAACTGCACTCAATGTGCACTCAATGTGAAAGTGCTGCATTCAATATGCCAGCAAATTTGGAAAACTCAGCAGTGGCCACAGGACTGGAAAAGGTCAGTTTTCATTCCAATCCCTAAGAAAGGCAATGTCAAAGAATGCTCAAACTACCACACAGTTGCACTCATCTCACACACTAGCAAAGTAATGCTCAAAATTCTCCAAGCCAGGCTTCAACAGTATGTGAACCATGAACTTCCAGATGTTCAAGCTGGATTTACAAAAGGCAGAGGAATCGGAGATCAAATTGCCAACATCCCTTGGATCATGGAAAAAGCAAGAGAGTTCTAGAAAAACATCTATTTATACTTTATTGACTATGCCAGAGCCTTTGACCGTGTGGATCACAATAAACAGTGGAAAATTCTGAAAGAGATGGGAATACTAGACTACCTCACCTGCCTCTTGAGAAACCTGTATGCAGGTGAGGAAGCAACAGTTAAAACTGGACATGGAACAACAGACTGGTTCCAAATAGGAAAAGGACTAGTTCAAGGCTGTATATTGTCACCATGCTTATTTAACTTATATGCAAAGTACATCATGAGAAATGCTGGGCTGGATAAAGCACAAGCTGGAATCAAGATTTCTGGGAGAAATATCAATAACCTCAGATATGCAGATGACACCACCATTATGGCAAGAGCTTCTTGATGAAAGTGAAAGAGGAGAGTGAAAAAGTTGACTTAAAGCTCAACATTCAGAAAACAAAGATCATGGCATCTGGTCCCATCACTTCATGGGAAATAGATGGGGAAACAGTGGAAACAGTGGCAGACTTTTGTTTTCTTGGGCTCCAAAGTCACTGCAGATGGTGACTGCAGCCATGAAATAAAAAGACGCTTACTCCTTGGTAGGAAAGTTATGACCAACCTAGACAGCATGTTAAAAAGCAGAGACATTACTTTGCCAACAAAGGTCTGTCTAGTCAAGGCTATGGTTTTTCCCAGTAGTCATGTAGGGATGTGAGAGTTGGACTATAAAGAAAGCTGAGTGCCAAAGAATTGATGCTTTTTAACTGTGGTGTTGGAGAAGACTCTTGAGAGTCCGTTGGACTTCAGGGAGATCCAACCAGTCCATCCTAAAGGAAATCAGTCCTGAATGTTCATTGGAAGGACTGATGTTGAAGCTGAAACTCTAATACTTTGGCCACCTGATGCAGAGAGGGGACTCATTTGAAAAGACCCTGATGCTGGGAAAGATTGAAGGCAGGAGAAGAAGGGGACGACAGAGGATGAGATGGTTGGCTGGCATCACCAACTCAATGGACATGAGTTTAGGTAGGCTCTGGGAGTTGGTGATGGACAGGGAGGCCTGGCTTGCTGCAGTCCATGGGGTTGCAAAGAGTTGGACATGACTGCGCGACCGAACTGAACTGATGTCAAGCTATTTTTCATTGTATTGGGATAACCTATTTTCTGTCTTTTGAAGCTAGTAGGACTTTCCTTTTACCCTTGGTGTTCCAAAATTTTACCACAATATGTCTAGATTTTTGAAATTCAATTTTATTTTTCATTCACTCTGCTTAGCACTCAATGAACCCTATTAGTCTGAAGACTAATATCTTTCTTCAGCTCTGGAATTGCCACCCTCCATCCCATTATTTCTTTGAGTATTTCTTCACTTCCATTTTACCTGTTCTTTCCTTTTGGAACTCCTGTTACACACACAGTGGAACTTCTGGGTCAGCCCTCCATATCTCATGACTCATGTTTTCTATTTCTTTGTCCTTCTCACTTAGCTTTAGGAGAATTCCTTGTTTTGATTTTCATGTCACTAGTTTCTCTGACCTGTGTTATTCTGATAATGCCTTATTTTTGAAGTTAATCTTCAATTTTTGCTAAATATTTGCAATTAATTTTTAATGGGTAAAATATCACCTCATCTCTCTAAACATAGAAATTCTAGTTACTGTAATTTTTTAAGAAATAATTTAATTTACTTATTTATGACTGTGCTGGGTCTCCATTGCCGTGCGGGCTTTTCTCTAGGTGTGGAGAGTGGGGGCTACTCTTTCCTCACTGCAATGTGCAGGCTTCCTGTTGTGGTGGCCTCTCTCGTTGTCTCCAGGCTCTAGAGCACAGGCTCAACAGCTGTGGTCCATGGGCATGCTCCAAGGCATGTGGATTCTTCCCAGACCAGGGGTCGAGCCTGTGTCTCGTGCATTGGCAGGTGGAGTCTTTACCGGAGAAGTCCTATGATGTCTTTATGTCCTCTATTGATTGGTTGTAGTTCTTCTATGCTAAATTTGATTTTATCATGGTGTTGATTTTTCTCAAGAGTTTGGAGATTCTTGGTTACCATTATGTACTTCTTTTTCCTTTCCTTTCTCCCCTCTCTTGTTTTTTGCTTCTGTTAATTAAATGAGTCTTTTCTGTCATTTATAGGATTTTGATCAGGAAGGAGGTCAAATGGGGGTGCTTGATCTTCCATCTGGATCTGATCTGCATTTTTAGCAAAGCAACTAAGTTTGGAAGTTTGAAACTGGAGACACTAGTGCTGAGAGATTTCTTAGTGTAAATATATTTCAGCAGAGTTAATGAAAACTTGGAGTGCTTACAAAGTTGGATATATTACATGTGTGACAAATTATATATAAACCAGATTTCATTTCCTGTTTTTTTTTTTTTTTTAATCAGCAAAGGAAAAATGGCAAGAGACCTAAATCTCCTATATTTTAGCTATACATTTTAAGGGATAATGTATATTTGAACATTTTCAGCATTTGCTGTTAAAATGAATAAACCTTTACAGTAAATCCCCCCCAAGCATAAGTTCTAGCCAGAGATGAGCCCCTCGTTGGCTGCAGCCCAGGTTTTGTTCAGAGGACCTGCCGGCTGCAGGCCGCTGCTGTTAGCAACCGCAGAGCCATCTTTCTCACTTGTCTCTCATCACTATGGTGATTCTTGTTAAATAAAGTGAACAGTCCTGATCGTGTGCCCTGCTACCTTATTTCGTGTATTATCTGTGGCTGTCAGTTTCTACAAACAGCCGCCATCTTAACCAATAAATACTTGTGAATGCCTACTATGAGCTTGGACCTAGAGACACAAATAGGGCAAAATGCTTTCCCTCAAGGGAAGAACATGCAAAAATCCGTAGATTTCATGGATCATCCAGCAAGTGAAGCCCAACTTGATACATTTTTGTGGTTCTTGAATTTAAAAATGTTTTGTTTGCATGGGTATAATCCTTTAAAAATCATGTCTAATTTCCAACAGGAGATAACTTACACGGTTCAAAAATCAAAATGTCATGAAAAGTTATTCCCATTCACAATCTTTCCTCATCTCCCACTCCTCTAGGTGACTTTTTTTTTTTCATTAGATTCTTGTTTCTACTAGTGTGTTTCCTTATGCATTATGTATGGATACATATTTAGATTTTTCTCTTCTTAACAAGGGTGACATGCAATATATTTACCAATATACCCTGGAGATCTTTTCATATTGGTTCATAAAGATCTCCCTCATTTTCTTTCACAGCTCCAGGAAGTCCCCTTGGTTGATGTATCATAGTACATTAATGAGTCCCCTACTGAGGGACACTTGGGAAGTTTTCAATCTTTTGCCATTACAATGAACACCCCAGTTAATAATCTTGTGTCTGTCATTTCTATGTATGCAGAAGTATTTGCAGAATTGATTTCCAGAAGTGATACTGGTGCATTAAAATGTACTTTCATGTATACTTTTGGTAGGTTTTGCCAGCTGTCCCTTTAGAGCTGCCCCTTCACATCTTTTCCTCTCTCAGCAATGTCTGAGAGCATCTCTTTCTCCTGGGTAAGACTATGTCTGATCCTTTCTCATCTTCTCAGTTAAGTCGCTCCGTCGTGTCCAACTCTTTACAACACCAGGCTTCCCTGTCCGTCACCAACTCCTGGAACTTGCTCAAACTTGTGTCCATTGAGTTGGTGATGCCATCCAACCATCTCATCTTCCGTTGTTCCCTTCAACTCCTGCCTTCAATCTTTCCCAGAATCAGGGTCTTTTCCAGTGAGTCGGTTCTTCGCATTAGGTGGCCAAAGTATTGGAATTTCAGTTTCAGCATTAGTCTTTCTTATGAATATTCAGGACTGATTTCCTTCAGGATTGACTGGTTGGATCTCCTTGTAGTCCAAGGGACTCTCAAGAGTCTTCTCCAACACCACAGTTCAAAAGCATCAATTCTTCAATGCTCAGCTTTCTTTATGGTCCAACTCTCACATCCACACATGACTACTGGAAAAGCCATAGCTTTGGAATAGACGGACCTTTGTCAGCAAAGTAATGTCTCTGCTTTTTAATATGCTGTCTAGGTTGGCCATATTTTTGCTTCCAAGGAGCAAGCGTCTTTTAATTTCATGGCTGCAGTCACTATCTGCAGTGATTTTGGAGCCCAAGAAAATAAAGTCTGTCACTGTTTCCATTGTTTCCCCATCTGTTTGCCATGAAGTGAAGGGACCGGATGCTGTGATCTTCATTTTTTCAATGTTGACTTTTAAGCTCGCTTTTTCACTTTCCTCTTTCACTTTCCTCAAGAGGCTCTTTAGGTCCTTTTCACTTTCTGCCATAAGGGTGGTGTCATCTGCATATCTGAGGTTATTGATATTTTTCTTGGCAATCTTGATTCCAGCTTGTGCTTCATCCAGCCTGGCATTTTGCATGATGTGCTCTGCATATAAGTTAAATAAGCAGGGTGACAATATACAGCTTTGATGTACTCCTTTCCCAACTTGGAACCAGTCCATTGTTCCATGTCCAGTTCTAACTGTTGCTGCTCGACCTGCATACAGGTTTCTCAGGAGACAGGTAAGGTGGTCTGGTATTCCCAGCTCTTTAAGAAATTTCCACAGTTTGCTGTGATCCACACAGTCAAAGATTTTAGCATAGTCAGTGAAGCAGAAGTAGATGTTTTTCTGGAATTCTCTTGCTTTTTCTATCCAAGGGATGTTGGCAATTTGATCTCCAATTCCTCTATCTTTTCTAAATCCAGTTTGAACATCTGGAATTTCTCAGTTCACGTACTGTTGAAGCTTAGCTTGAAGAATTTTGGGCATTACTTTGCTAGCATGTGAGATGAGTGCAATTGTGCAATAGTTTGAACATTCTTTGGCACTGCTTTTCTTTGGGATTGGAATGAAAACCAACCTTTTCCAGTCCAGTGGCCCCTGCTGAGTTTTCCAGATTTGCTGGCATATTGAGTGCAGCACTTTCACAGCATTATCTTTTAGAATTTGAAATAGCTCAACTGGGATTCCATCACCTGCACTAGCTTTGTGCATAGTGATGCTTCCTAAGGCCCACTTGACTTCTGGCTCTAGGTGAGTGATCACACCATCGTGGTTATCTGGGTCATTAAGATCTTTTTTTGTATAGTTCTTCTGTGTATTCTTGCCACCTCTTCTTAATATCTTCTGCTTCTGTTAGGTCCATACGATTTCTGTCCTTTATTGTGCCCATCTTTGCATGAAATGTTTCCTTGATATCTCTAATTTTCTTGAAGAGACCTCTAGTCTTTCCCATTCTATTGTTTTCCTCTATTTCTTTGCATTGATCCCTGGGAAGGCTTTCTTATCTCTCCTTGCTATTCTTTGGAATTCTGCATTCAGATGGGTATATCTTTCCTTTTCTCCTTTGCCTTTAGCTTCTCTTCTTTTCTCAGCTATTTGTAAGGGCGAGACTAAGTCTAATCCTTTCTTGTCTTCCAGTACCAAATAAATACTTGCAGATTTCCCCCTTTCCCTCAAAGTGTTGTCTTTTTTCTCCAGTATTTTGCAAGTCTCTTTTAGCAGAAGTTTCTTATGCTGCTAAGTCACTTCAGTTGTGTCCGACTCTGTGCGACCCCATAGACGGCAGCCCACCAGGCTCCGCTGTCCCTGGGATTCTCCAGGCAAGAACACTGGAGTGGGTTGCCATTTCCTTCTCCATAACTTATAAGTAGACAGAGTGTTACATTTACTGTGTGGTGCACCAGATGAAGAATTGTTGAAGGAAACCCAGCATATTTAAGGGATGATGTGGAACGCAGGTGGCTGGGGTCCAGGTTCAAGCTGCTGAGTAGTGTGAGGAAAGCTCAGGGACAGATTGTGGAGAACTTGGGTTTCAGACACCAAAAGATTTGGATTTTTCCTGCAGGCAACAAGCAGCCATTGAAAGTTTCACAGTAGAGGGAGAAGATGGCCAGAGCCATGTCAAGGCAAATTAATTCCAGTGGCCTCAGGATGGGAAGAGACTAAAGATTGCAATTTTTAATTCTTACACATACCTGCTGCGGCTTGCTATGGTAAGAAATGTGTAATATTGCTATTTACCAATTGTGTGTTACCTCACATGCAGTGGTTTGGGGGAGAATTCCCTAGCCAGAAGGGATAATTTCTCCATTAGCTTTCTGACTGGAAGAGGGGAGGGGTCACTTTCCCTTTGGACCCTCAAGGGTTGTCCTCATCATTGTCATTCAACTCACAGTAACTGAAACACCAGTCCCTTTAAGCTCACAGAGCAGCTGCTGCCAAGGTTTCTTATCTACTGTTCTTTTGATTATTATTTCCCTCCTTCCAGAAATAAGAAGAGAGCGAGTTACAACCACGAGAAGAAGACGTGTTTCCCAAAGCTTCATTCAGCTGTTTTCTACCCACCGAGTGGCCTTGATGAACACTGTCACCTGCTTGGTGCGGGTGCGAGGGGCAGCGATGCTGTGTGCGGTTTCCATGGCAGTGGGCTCCCGAGCCCCACAGTGGCCCGCCAGGTTGCTGGTTCACTGCCACTCCGCACAGGCTCAACTGCTTTGCCGTTGGCAGCCGCCCTCTCCGCTTCTCTTAGTTCCTGGAGCTTTAGAATTTCTTTGGTTACTCCCTTTATGAGTCTGGTCTCTGTGTGAGAGAACCTGAAAGCTCTGAGCTTATGAGAAGTGCGACTTTGTCTCTGAGCAAAGGAATGGCAGGAATTCAGAAGGCGAGGGTGGAAAAGTACCGGGAGATGGACTTCTCTGGAAGGGGGCTGGAACTCCAAGGGGAGGCCGATTCTGAGGCCTGAGCTTCCTGAGAAGGGTGGTGGGAGGACGCATTCTATGGCAGAGAGAGTCCCCCCAGTAGGGCCCCGGGATTCTCCTCCCAGATGTCATTGGCACACAGGTTGTTAGGATTCGGAGTCTGTCCGTCTTCGTTTCATCTGATCTCTTCATTTAATTAACTTTAGGGAATTTCCTGGCTGTTAGGACTCTGCCCTTCCACCGCAGGGGACCTGGGTTCGATCTGCAAGGGGTTCAGTCTGCAAAGGTAAAGATTAAATTTACCTTTAGGAGATTGTGTGTGTTGCAGTTACTTGCTGACAGAAATGTCTGCTCAATCAATGTCCATAAATTTTCAGTGAGGACACAGTATGACATGATTACTAGGAATTGGGGGTCACGGAAGGGAAATGAAGGGTCTTAAATAGAGAAGGACGTTAAAGTTCACGTGTGCTATTTTAGCAAGTGCTGCTGGTTTTCCTGTCAGCTCTGTTTCCTGATGCTGTGTCTTCAGCCCTGTGGTGTTGGGGACCAGGCAGCTTCGCAGGCCTGGGATCCTGTGGGCTCTGCCCATCAAGGACACCCGGCTCTGGGCTCTGCCTTGAAGGTAAGTCCTGGTGAGCCAGGCTTATCTCCAAGTTAACACTTAGATGAGTTTCATGGCAGGGATGGAGACAAAGGCTTGAGGTAAGGGACAAGACTCTGTTTGGGAAATGAAGATGCTTCGGATGAGTTCTATCCAAAACAGTCACGATGGCAACAACAGCAAGAGCTGCCAGGGTGTGGGGTTCTTCCAACTGCTTAAGGCTTTGAAAAGTGGCCCCGGAGTCACATTTTCTTCTAGGATGTACTGAAGAATCACTGAACAGAACATATTT
Source organism: Bubalus kerabau (assembly GCF_029407905.1). Classification (NCBI taxonomy): domain Eukaryota; kingdom Metazoa; phylum Chordata; class Mammalia; order Artiodactyla; family Bovidae; genus Bubalus; species Bubalus kerabau. The sequence goes on from NC_073624.1 coordinate 171,316,799, forward strand.
TAGTATCAAGTGTTACTGGAAAACAAAAAAGTTAAACTCAATTTAAGCCCCAAAATGAGTCAAAGCAATTTATTTAGTTTTCTTCAGGGGCAAAATATTCTTTGTCCTAAATCATCTGCAGTTAAGTCATAAACATAGAATGAAATTCCCTTTAGTAACCCCCTAAGCTAATTAAATGCATTTCTTCGGTTCTATATCATGAGCAGCAAAAGGGAAAGGAAAGCAGGAAAGAGCGAGTAAATTAGTCCACGTGATGACTCTGTGGTTAGACATGTTTTTCAGCAATTACTGTGGTTCTTGACTCTGAAACAGAGACTGAGCGAAGCCAGCCCCAAACCCTTGCCACCAGGGGCTGAATGTGCTCGGGATCCAGGGAGGTGGGCAAACAGCCAGATGATAGTCTAAGGCTCGGCAACTTGGGCTTGGCTCACTGGAGTAGTTGGGGAGGTGGGGGAATTGGAGACAAGGTGCAGAGGTGAGAAAGGGAGGCCCGCTCCAGGTGTGGAACCAAGGCTGGAGGAGCTGAAGGAGGAGGCATGGCGAGAGGCAGGCAGAGCCCACTGGCTTGGGGACATGGGCTCCACGCTGCGCGTGCAGCGGCCTTCAGATAGGGGAAATGGGTTTCTCAGACGACTCCAGCTGATGAGTGAATAAGGAAGGTGAAGTTGTCATGGGTGCAGGGAGTCCAGGGAGGCAACTACTTCCAGATCCAGAGGAGGAGAGATCCGAGTGGGGCTGGAGGGCTGGGCACAGACTCGAGAGAATTCTACTCCCCTGCTCTCTTCTTCCACCCAGCTGACTGAGTAGAGGAGGAGCAGGAGGGAGGAATCAGTTCACACCCCAGGGCTTCTGACCTGGGGAGCTGCCAGGCAGGCCATGCAGTCCATCAGGATAGGATCATGGCAGTGTGCCTGGGTGGACTTGATGGTAGGGCGGAGGCAACAAGAGTAATGAGTTTGAGTTTAATTAATGGTATTAGGCACTGTATCAGTCAGTGTTCTGCCAGAGAAACAAAATCAGAAAGATATTAAAGAGAGAGAGAGGTCGATTTATTGCAAGGCTTACATGTAGGGCTGCCGAGGCTAGTTGAAAATCCGCAGGGCAGGCTGTGAGGAAGTGCAGGCTGGGACCATCAAGGAGGAGCTGACAATGCATCCACAGGCAGGGCTTCTTCCTCAGGGAAGCCTCAGTTTTGCTCTGAAGACTTTGATCTGACTAGATGAGGCCCATCCAGGTTACCAAGGATAATCTCCTTTACTTAGTCTCTAAAGAGTGTAGGACTTCCCTGGTGGCTCAGACAGTAAAGTGTCTGCCTACAATGCAGGAGACCCGGGTTCGATCCCTGGGTTGGGAAGAGGCTCTGGAAAAGGAAATGGCAACCCACTGCAGTACTCTTGCCTGGAAAATCCCATGGATGGAGGAGTGTAGTAGGCTACAGTCCATGGGGTCGCAAAGAGTCGGACATGACTGAGCGACTTCACTTTTTCACTTTCACGTCTAAGCCAAGTTGGTACATAAAACTAACCTTCATGGATAGAAAACTACAGAACTGTGAAATATTCAAGTAGTAGGGAATGAGTAAAGGAAAAATGGTATTCCTCCCATCCAAAACTCCTGGAACTTCTTCCCAGAGGAAGCCATAGTTAAGAGTTCCTGTGTCTTCATTCAGATGAATGAGGGACCTGGGCAGGAAATGGGGGTTTTTCAGCATTTGGGTAGGATGCAAAGCCGTAGGACTGGGTGGGAGCACCCAAGGAGACTATGAAAGTCACACAGGAAGAGAAGGGCAGACTCTGAAGATGCCACAGATGGGGACTTGGCAGGCAAGAGACAAGAGAGGGGCATATGGAGCCTTGTCCTACAGAATCCCAATCAGCTTATGCATGGTGAGTGAGTCCAGAGCAAGCACCCAAGAATTCAGGCTGGGCGAGCTGCAGAACAGGCAGCAGAGCCCCGGGGAGGATGGCCTTCTTAGTCTCTGGTCTGGCAGGAGGAAGCACCTTACCCTAACCTACCCCTGTGGCCAGGGCCCTGTGTTCAGGGAGGAGGGGTCAAAGCTTTCTCTCCATGCTGCTGAGAGCAGAGACCAAGGGTTCCTGGCGTTTTGCTTAGGGTTCACCTTAGTGAGTTCTTAGTTGAGCAGAGGTTGCCCTGGAGACTCATTTGGGATTGTGTACAGGAATTTGAGGCTAAGAGGCTGGTACTGTGGGAGGAGAGAGGAGCAGACTCAGCCCATGGCAAGAGGAAGTGTGAGGAGGAAAGATGGCCGGTGAGCCCTGCGCAGAGGGGCTTTTGCAGACACTGCAGTTCTGATGCTGTATCCCGTTGTAAACCTGGAGGGGCAGAGTGAGCGCAGACGGACAGCACGTTTACTTCCTGCGCTTTACCCTGTGGGGCCTGATGCTAGCTCTTGACTGTTAGCGTCAGAACTGAACTTCAGGATTGCACTCTGGCTTAATAATCCCAGTGTAAATGTGGAATTGAGCATGCATGCAAGGGGGCAGCAGCCTCTGTTCCTTGGTGAGGGCCATGGTAGTATAACCTAGGGCTCCCCCAATAGCTCCCTGTGCCCTCTCACTTGAGCTGTGATCGAGACTGAGTTATTTGGTGAGAAAACCCCTTGGAAACCTGGGAAGGACTCAGGCAGCAGTTTAGTTACAGACCTTCATGCTTTTTGTCCTAAAAGCCTTGTAGAACAATGAGTACCCTGAACTTTCCTCCATATCTCAATAACAACATGAAACGGCACCTTTGGTGAATCTAGGAGACAGAGGAGAGCTCCAAGCCAGAATTACATTTAACTGCAGTCAAAAACTCTCACAGTTGATCACTAGGCCTGGCAGAGAAGAAGGGGCAGTGCAGAAGAGTCTAACAAGAACTTCCTAGAAGGAGAAGGTCTTACCCTGAGGAGGAGCTGCTGTAATAAAGACTGAAAATCAGTCGGAGGAGGTTGAGAGAAGATGTAGATGGGTCTGGAGGGCATCTAGATGTGGCCAACCTAGGAATAACTGCTTTAGGAAAAGAGTGGGTCCCTGGAAGGCAGACTCAGTGTTCCTTGGAGACAGCAGTTACTGATAAAGGAACTGAAGATGCTTAGAGGTGGGGAAGAAACCCTTCTGCAGTTTAGTTTGCTCTCCTTTTTCCAGTGTTTTGAGGTAGACCATTAGGTTATTGGGAGAAGGCAATGGCAACCCACTCCAGTGTTCTTGTCTGGAGAATCCCAGGGACGGCGGAGCCTAGTGGGCTGCCGTCTATGGGGTCGCACAGAGTCAGACACGACTGAAGCGAGTTAGCAGCAGCAGCATTAGGTTATCGATAGGCTCTTTCTTCTCTGTTAATAAAGGTGATAATAACTATACGTTTTCCTCTAAGCACTGTTTAGTTGCATACCATACGTTGTGGTATGTTGTGTCTTCATTTTTATTCATCTCAAAGCATTGTCTGGTTGTCCTTCTGACTCCTTCTTTGACCCATTTGTTGTCTAGGCGTGCGTTGCGTAGTTGTCATGTGTTTGTGAGCCTTGGGGAGCCCTTCTGCACTGGCGGCCTGGCTCTGCAGAGAGTAGGTGAAAGAAACTGTCCTTTGTAGTCACAGAGGGGGGCGCCCTGGAGCCCCAGTACAACCAACATTCAGGATTGCCCACTAACAGCTGATCCTAGAAAATAGAACTCACCGAAATGTCAGTAACATAATAGGTATTATAGCACATTTATAAGAATATCGTAAGAAAAATAGTGAAAAGGAAAAACAGAATTATTCTGCATATGAAGAAAATACAGCAGAAAAACGTTGCTAACGGTGGGGGAAAGTTGCACCCTAACCTTTCAACATATAGTAATGATAATAATAATAGCTCAGTGAAGGAGTTGCAGCTTGGAAGAAAGACCACACAGCAGAAATTTAAGACCTTAGGAAAGAAGGAGCTAAACAAAAGGAAGATAGTGAACTATCTTGGTAGAACTCAGGAGAGAAACAGAAGAAAATACAAAATCAGAAATGAACACTGAATTAAAAGGAGCTTGAAAGAGAGTAGAGCAGAAAGCACAATAAGGCATATAGAGGTTATCAGTGAGGACAGAACCTGAAACAGCAATAAGGGAATGAAACAGGTTAGAGAACCAGTGAAAACGGTGAAAGACGTTGAATTGGGTCAAAAGGATGATGAGGTATCTTTAATGGAAAACTATGCTTTGGAGTGGAATGGAACACGAAACACTGCTTTCTGGACTATCCCCTCGGGGGCTGCACCTTTGTGCTATTTTATAATTTTGTAAATTGTAAATGGGGCGTCTCCGGTGGCTCAGTGGTAAAGCATCCACCAGCAGGGCATAAGGTGCAGGAGATCTGGGTTTGATCCCTGGGTTGGGGAGATCCCCTGGAGGAGGAAATGGCAACCTGCTCCAGTATTCTTGCTGGGAAAATCCCATGGACAGAGGAACCAGGAAGGCTACAATCTGTAGGGCACGAAGAGTTAGACAGGACTGAGCGACTGAACATGCACACACACGCAAATTGTAAACAACCAATAGCAATGCAAGTGATTTCTTTCTTTTTCTTTTTTTGATGTGGGCCGTTTAAAAAAAGTCTTTATTGAATTTGGTACAATCTTGCTTCTGTTTTAGGTTTTGTCTTTTTGGCCATGAGGCTTCTGAGATCTTCGCTCCCTGACCACCTGCATTGGAAGGCAAAGTCTTAACCACTGGAATGCCAGGGAAGTCCCCAGTGCAAATGATTTTAATCTTATATATGCAACTTAATTATTTGTGATGGAAGGAATAATTGACCCCCCATTTTTGTAGGCAGAATAATGCTCCCTGCAAAATGTCCATGTCCTGCTTGTAACCTGTGAATATGTTACTTTACATGGCCAAAAGGGTTTTGCAAATGTGATAAGTTAATGATCTTGAGATGAGGAGAGTCTCTTGAATTATCCAGAAGGGCCCAATGTAATCACAAGGATCCTTTTACCAGTAGGATCAGTGTTAGAGAAGGAGATGTGACAATGGAAGCTGAGGTTGGAGTGATGCAGTCATGGACCAAAGAATGAAGACAATCTCTTGAAGCTGGAAAAGGCAGGAAACAGATTCTCCCCTAGACCCTTCAGAAGGAAACAGACCTGAACACCCATTTTATTTATTTATTTTAATATAAATTTATTTATTTTAATTGGAGGTTAATTACTTTACAATATTGTATTGGTTTTGCCATACATAAACATGAATCTGCCACAGGTATACACATGTTCCCCATCCTGAACCTCCCTCTCTCCTCCCTCCCCGTACCATCCTCTGGGTCATCCCAGTGCGCCAGCCCCAAGCATCCTGTATCTTGCATCAAACCTGGACTGGCGATTTGTTTCATATATGATATTATATATGTTTCAATGCCATTCTCCCAAATCATCCCCACCTCGCCCTCTCCCACAGAGTCCAAAAGACTGTTCCATACATCTGTGTCTCTTTTGCTGTCTCGCTTACAGGGTTATTGTTACCATCTTTCTAAATTCCATATATATGTGTTAGTATACTGTATTGGGAGAAGGCAATGGCAACCCACTCCAGTACTCTTGCCTGGAAAATCCCATGGATGGAAGAGCCTGGTAGGCTGCAGTCCATGGGGTCGCTAAGAGTTGGACATGACTGAGCGACTTCAGTTTCACTTTTCACTTTCATGCATTGGAGAAGGAAATGGCACCCCACTCCAGTACTCTTGCCTGGAGAATCCCAGGGATGGGGGAGCCTGGTGGGCTGCCGTCTATGGGATCGCACAGAGTCAGACACAACTGAAGCGACTTAGCAGCAGTAGCAGCATACTGTATTGGTGTTTTTCTTTCTGGCTTACTTCACTCTGTATAATAGGCTCCAGTTTCATCCACCTCATTAGAACTGATTCAAATGTATTCTTTTTAATGGCTGAGTATATGTACCACAGCTTTCTTATCCATTCATCTGCTGATGGACATCTAGGTTGCTTCCATGTCCTGGCTATTATAAACAGTGCTGCGATGAACATCAGGGCACACATGTCTCTTTCAATTCTGGTTTCCTCAGTGTGTATGCCCAGCAGTGGGATTGCTGGGTCATAAGGCAGTTCTATTTCCAGAGTTTTAAGGAATCTCCACACTGCTGAACACCCGTTTTAGATTTCCGATCTCTAGAATTGTAAGGTAATAAATCTGTTGTTTTAAGCCAGTAAATTTGTGATTGCAGCAGTAAGAACCTAATACACCCCCCCAAATGTCTATTTATATCTATTTGTAGATTCATTTTATGCTCTATGTGTGTCTCTATCCTTTGAATTCTCCTTTAAGCTGGTTGCAACATCTTATTGGTTTATCATTAATCAATGAATTAAATATTTTGTATTTGCTTATTTTATATTTTATGATTTCATGATTTCACTCTTTTAAAAAAGTAAATTTTGACAAGTAATTGTTGCCAAGACCATTTAATAGCGAAAGAGCAGTCTTTTCAATAGTGTTGTGAAATGCTGCTAGGAAAACTAGATATCAACATGCAAATGAATGAACTGTACCCTTGTCTAACACCATATGCAAGAATTAAGTTAAAATGGATAAAACACCTAAGTGTAAGAACTAAAACTGTAAAACACTTTTTTATTTTATTTTTTTGTCCATGTGGCTTGCAGGATCTCAGTTCCCTGACCAGAAACTGAGCCTGGACCGCAGCAGCGAAAGGGCAGAGCCCTAACACTGGACCACTAGGAAGCCCCCAATCACAGAACTCTTAGATGACAACACAGGGGGAATCTTCATGACACTGGATTTGTTAACGATTTCTTGGATATGACACTAAAGGCAAAAAAAGAAAACAAATGGCCAAACTAGATTTCATCAGAGTTAAAAACTTTCATGCATCAAAGAATACCAGCAACAAAGTAAAAAAGTGGGAGAAAATATTTGCAAACACCTATTTGACTGTGTGGATCACAATAAACTATGGAAAATTCTTAGAGATGGGAATACCAGACCACCTGATCTGCCTCTTGAGAAATTTGTATGCAGGTCAGGAAGCAACAGTTAGAACTGGACATGGAACAACAGACTGGTTCCAAATAGGAAAAGGAGTACATCAAGGCTGTATATTGTCACCCTGTTTATTTAACTTATATGCAGAGTACATCATGAGAAACGCTGGACTGGAAGAAACACAAGCTGGAATCAAGATTGCTGGGAGAAATATCAATAACCTCAGATATGCAGATGACACCACCATTATGGGAGAAAGTGAAGAGGAACTAAAAAGCCTCTTGATGAAAGTGAAAGTGGAGAGTGAAAAAGTTGGCTTAAAGCTCAACATTCAGAAAACGAAGATCATGGCATCCGGTCCCATCACTTCATGGGAAATAGATGGGGAAACAGTGGAAACAGTGTGAGACTTTATTTTTTTGGGCTCCAAAATCACTGCAGATGGTGACTGCAGCCATGAAATTAAAAGACCATTGCTCCTTGGAAGGAAAGTTATGACCAACCTAGATAGCATATTCAAAAGCAGAGACATTACTTTGCCAACAAAGTTTCGTCTAGTCAAGGCTATGGTTTTTCCTGTGGTCATGTATGGATGTGAGAGTTGGACTGTGAAGAAGGCTGAGTGCCAAAGAATTGATGCTTTTGAACTGTGGTGTTGGAGAAGACTCTTGAGAGTCCCTTGGACTGCAAGGAGATCCAACCAGTCCATTCTGAAGGAGATCAGCTCTGGGATTTCTTTGGAAGGAATGATGCTAAAGCTGAAACTCCAGTACTTTGGCCACCTCATGCGAAGAGTTGACTCATTGGAAAAGACTCTGGTGCTGGGAGGAATTGGGGGCAAGAGGAGAAGGGGACAACAGAGGATGAGATGGCTGGATGGTATCACTGACTTGATGAACGTGAGTCTGAGTGAACTCCGGGAGTTGGTGATGGACAGGGAGGCCTGGCGTGCTGTGATTCATGGGATTGCAAAGAGTCGGACATGACTGAGCGACTGAACTGAGTAAGCACTTGGAGAGATACTTAATATCAGTAATCATGAAGGAAATGCAAATACAAATCACAATGAGATATCACTTCACACTTATCAGAATGGCTATGATAAAACAGAAAACAAGTGTTGGTATGGACATGGAGAAAACGCAACCATTGTGCATCGCTAGTAGGAATGTAAAATAGATTTGATTATATTTAAAAAGAATCTTCCACCCTGCTTCTGGAAAGATGGAGTCAATGTACTTTTTCCTATTATTTCTGTTAAGTACAACTAAAGCTCCTGGAAGCTGTGTATAAAATGAACACAAGAAGACTCTGAAAGGTAGAGAGATAGAAGCCAACAAAGTAAAGGACTCAACAAAGCCTGCTCTCTATGGTCAAAGGACCAGAAAGATATAGCCTAGCAAGACAGAAAACTTTTAGACAATAACTACTCTGCTTCAGCCAGACTCTGCAGGAAACAATGACGGTCCCGCCCGCTCTGTGTCAGCAGAGGCCACGAGGAGAGCCTAGACATCCGTTCTTGCGCTCCTGCTGTCACTTCAGTTGTGTCCAGCTCTTTGCGACCCTCTGGCCTATGCTCCTGTGTCCATGAGATTCTCCAGGCTGAATGCTGGGGTGGGTCTCCATGCCCTTCTCCAGAGGATCTGGACTTCTGCTCTTGCCATGCTGTAATGAGGTGGCTCAGTTGATGCCTCCATTAGTAGGGTGCTGGCAGAGAAGGCCAAGTGAGGAGCCAAGACGTCTATACGTGTTGGGTGAGAAACGAGACGTTGCCAATTATGAACATGCTTGAAACAAATGAAAAAATAGGACGTCTCAGCAAGAAATAGAAGCTATAAAGAACTCTGAAAAATTTTATACCTAAATGTGCAGTAACAACAACAAAAACCACAAAAACTGGCCTAAGAGTAGGATGGAGAGGATAGCGGAAAGAATCAATTAAATCAGTTAACTTAAAGATAGAATGATATAGTGCTTGCTTTAGCAACATATACACTAAAATTGGAATGATACTGGGAAGATGAGCACAGCCCCTCAACAAAGATGATGTGCAGATTTGCGAAGTGTTCCATATTTTAAAAAAAGATAGGATGAAATACATTATCCAATTGAAATAATGGGGAGAAAATAAAGTGCTGAAAAAAAGAATAGAACTTCAGAGACATGTGGGCCTCTAACAGAGATCTAAAATTATGCCATCAGAGTCCCGGGAAAGGAGAAGACATGGGACTGAAAATATTTGAGGAAATAATGGCTGAAAGATTCTTAAATTTGGCAAAAAACAAAAACAAAACCCAACCAAACAAACAAAAACAAAACACCTGAATGTACAATAAGAAACTGAGTGAACTCAAAGGTAAACCTGAAGAAATCCACGTCAATACACATCGAGTCAAATATCTAAAAGCTAAAGACAAATTAAAAAATCCTTGAAAGTAGCTAAAGAGAAACAATGTGGAAACCTTTGGGGAAAAACAAAATTTCAGCAGATTTCTCACCAGAAACCATGAGGACTAGAAGGAAGTGGTGCAGTATTGTTTCAAATGCTGAAAAAAATGACTGCAACCCAGAATTGTGTCAAGCCCATGAAAATATGCTTCAGGAATATAGGGAAAATCAAGATATTCTCAGATGAAGGAAAACTAAGAGAATTTGTTGCTAGCAGATCTACCATAAAAGAATGGCTAAGGTAGTTCCTTAAACAGAAAGGAAATAATAAAAGAGGAATCCTGCAACATCAGAAAAGAACAATGCAGATAAACACAGAAAAGAACAAAAATGTAGGTAATACAATAGACTTCCCCTCTTGAGTTTTCCAAATTATTTTTGATGATTGAAGTAAAAATTATGACACTGTCTAATGTGGGGCTCAGTGTTTATAGAGATAATATTTAAGACAACTATAAATGGTGTAAGGTAAAGGGACTTTAAAAGAGGTAAGTGTTCTTCCCGTCACTCAAACTGGTAAAGTGGCAACACCATTCAGTTCAGTTGAGTTGCTCAGTCCTGTCCAATTCTTTGCAACCCCATGGACTGCAGCACGCCAGGCTTCCCTGTCCATCACAAACTCCCGGAGTTTACTCAAACTCCTGTCCATAGTGTCGGTGATGCCATCCAACCATCTCATCCTCTGTCGTCCCCTTCTCCTCCTGCCCCCAATCCCTCCCAGCATCAGAGTCTTTTCCAATGAGTCAGCTCTTTGCATCAGGTGGCCAAAGTATTGGAGTTTCAGCTTCAGCATCAGTCCTTGCAATGAATATTCAGGATTGATTTCCTTTAGGATTGACTGGTTGGATCTCCTTGCAGTCCAAGGGACTCTCAGAAGTCTTCTCCAATACCACAGTTCAAAAGCATCAATTCTTCGGCACTTAGTTTTCTTTATAGTCCAACTCTCATATCTGTACATGACTACTGGGAAAAACCATAGCTTTGACTAGACGGACCATTGTCGGCAAAGTAACGTCTCTGCTTTTTAATATGCTGTCTAGATTGGTCATAGCCTTTCTTCCAAGGAGCAAGCATCTTTTAATTTCACAGCTGCGGTCACCATCCAGTCTGTCACCAACAGTCACCAACAAGTCTGCCACTGTTTCCATTGTTTCCCCATCTATTTGCCATGAAATGATGGGACCAGATGCCATGATCTGAGTTTTCTGAATGTTGAGTTTTAAGCCAACTTTCTCACTCTCCTCTTTCGCTTTCATCAAGAAGCTCTTAAGTTCTTCTTCGCTTTCTGCCATAAGGGTGGTGTCATCAGCATATCTGAGGTTATTGATATTTCTCCTGGAAATCTTGATTCCAGTTTGTGCTTCATTGAGCCTGGCATTTCACATGATTTACTCTGCATATAAGATAAGTAAGCAAGGTGACAATATACAGCCTTGGTGTACTCCTTTCCTGATTTGGAACCAGTCTGTTGTTCCATGTCCAGTTCTAACTATTGCTTCTTGACCTGCATACAGATTTCTCAGGAGGAAGGTAAGGTGGTCTGGTATTCCCATCTCTTTGTGAATTTCCACAGTCTGTTTTGATCCACATGGTCAAAGGCTTTGGCATAGTCAATAAAGCAGAAATAGATGTTTTTCTGGAACTCCCTTACTTTTTGATGATCCAACAGATGTTGGCAATTTGATCTCTGGTTCCTCTGCCTTTTCTAAATCCAACTTGAACATCTGGAAGTTCATGGTTCACGTACTGTTGAAACCTGGCTTGGAGAATTTTGAGCATTACTTTGCTAGCATGTGAGATGAGTGCAATTGTGCGGTAGTTTGAATATTCTTTGGGATTGCCTTTCTTAGGGATTCAAATGAAAACTGACCTTTTCCAGCCCTGTGGCCACTGCTGAGTTTTCAGATTTGCTGGCATATTGAGTGCAGCACTTTCACAGCATCATCTTTTAGGATTTGAAATAGCTCAGCTGGAATCCCATCATCTCCACTAGCTTTGTGCATAGTGATGCTTCCTAAGGCCCACTTGACTTCACATTCCAGGATGTTTGGCTCTAAGTGAGTGATCACACCATCATGGTTATCTAGGTAGTGAAGATCTTTTTTGTACAGTTCTTCTGTGTATTCTTGCCACCTCTTCTTAATATCTTCTGCTTCTGTTAGGTCCATACCATTTCTGTATTTTATTGTGCTAATCTTTGCATGAAATGTTCCCTTGGTATCTCTAATTTTCTTTAAGAGATCCCTAGTGTTTCCCATTCTATTGTTTTCCTCTATTTCTTTGCATTGGTCACTGAGGAAGGCTTTCTTATCTCTTTGCTATTCTTTGGAACTCTGCATTTAGATGAGTATATCTTTCCTTTTCTCCTTTGCCTTTAGTTTCTCTTCTTTTCTCAGCTATTTGTAAGGCCTCTTCAGACAACCATTTTGCCTTTTTGTATTGCTTTTTCTTGGGGATGGTCTTGATCACTGCCTCTTGTACAATGTCATGAACCTCCATCCATAATTCTTCAGGCACTCTGTCTATCAGATCTAATCCCTTAAATCTATTTGTCACTTCCACTGTATAATCATAAGGGATTTGATTTCAGTCATACCTGAATGGTCTAGTGGTTTTCCCTACTTTCTTCAATTAAAGTCTGAATTTGGCAATAAGGAGTTCATGATCTGAACCACAGTCAGATCCCAGTCTTGTTTCTGCTGACTGTATAGAGCTTCTCCATCTTCGGCTGCAAAGAATATAATCAGTGTGATTTCAATATTGACCATCTGGTGATGTCCATGTGTAGAGTTGTCTCTTGTGTTGTTGGAAGAGGGTGTTTGCTATGACCAGTGCAATCTCTTGGCAAAACTCCGTTAGCCTGCTTCATTTTGTACTCCAAGGCTAAATATGCCTGTTACTCCAGGTATCTCTTGACTCCCTACTATTGCATTCCAGTCCCCTATAATGAAAAGGACATCTTGTTTGGGTGTTAGTCCTAGAAGGTTTTGTAGGTCTTCATAGAACCATTCAACTTCAGCTTCTTCAGCATTACTGGTCAGGGCATAGACTTGGATTACTGTGATATTGAAAGGTTTGCCTTGGAAATGAGCAGAGATTATTCTTTCATATTTGAGATTGCACCCAAGTATTGCATTTCAGACTTTTGTTGGCTATGATTGGTACTCCATGTTTTCTAAGGGATTCGTGCCCACAGTAGTCCATATAATGGACATCTGAGTTAAATTCACCCATTCAAGTCTATTTTAGTTCACTGATTCCTAAAGTGTTAGACTATATAAATTATGTACATATAAAGTAATACAGCAACCACCAAAGGGTATACAAAAATATACATTCAAAGATCTTAGAGATATGTCAAGTGGAATTCTAAAAAAAGTCCCAGTAACCCAAAGGAAAGTGGGAATAAGAAAACAGAAATGAAAATCAGAGAGAATAAGAGGAAAATATAAAGCGGAAGACTTAAGCCCTAACATGTAAACATTTACATTAAATATAAATAGACTAAATATATCCACTACAAGGCAGAGATAGGCAAACTGGATTAAAAAACATGACCCAACTATGCACTGTTGACAAGAAACTTATAATGTGTATAATGATATAGTTGAAAGTAAAAGAGTAAAAATATATACTATGCAAACATTAATTAAAAACATAAAAGTGGCTACATTTATATTAAATAATATAGACTTCAGAGTGAAAAAAATTATCAGGGACAGAGAAAGAAATCATGTGATGGAAATAAAGTTAATCCACTAAAAAAAAAAAGACCAATTGGTCAAGAAGACATATCATAATAAACACATGAAAAGATGCTCAGCATTGCTCATTATTAGGGAAATGCAAACCAAAACTATAATGAGATATCACCTCACTACCAGTCAGAATGACCATCATCAAAAAATCTACAAACAATAAATTCTGGAGAGGGTGTGGAGAAAAGGGAACCCCGTTGCACTGTTGGCAGGAATGTAAATTGATACAGCCACTGTGGAATACAGTATGGAGATTCCTTTCAAAACTAGGAATAAAACTACCATATGACCCAGCAATCCCACTACTAGGCATGTACCCTGAGAAAACCATAATTGAAAAAGACACATGTACTCCAATGTTCATTGCAGCACCATTCAGAATAGCTAGGGCATGGAAGCAATGTAGATGTCCATCGACAGATGAATGGATAAAGAAGTTGTGGTACAGATATACAATGGAATATTACTCAGCCATAAAAAGGAACATAATTGAGTCAGTGCTAATGAGATGGATGAACCTAGAGCTTATTATTCAGAGTGAAGTAACTAAAAAAGAGATAAACAAATATCATACATTAATGCATATATATAGAATCTGGAAAGATGGTACTGATGAGCCTATTTGTAGGGTAGCAGTGGATACGAAGACATAGAGAACAGACCTACAGACACAGGATAGTGGGTAGGAAGGAGAGGGTGGGGCGAATGGAAAGGGTAGCATGGAAACATATACGTTAACATATATAAAATAGATAGCCAATCGGAATTTGCTGTATGACTCATGGAACTCAAACCTGGGCTCTGTGACCACCTAGAGGGGTGGGAGGTGGGAGGTGGGAGGGGGGAAAAAAGCAAAGGCCAATATTATAAGAATCTGCACAGACGTGGGGGAGTCTAGTGGGAATCCAGGTGGGGAGTCACATGAATAAGACGGTGGTGCTGGGAGAATCTGGCCCCAGTGGGGAACTTCAGAGGCAGTTCTGACAGGAACAGGAAGAACCTGAGAGAGAAGAATGGAGTCCAGACCAGAGTGGTAGAGATAGCTTGGGTCATAGTGGAATGTCAACACAAATGCTTTTTTCCAAACTTCATCCGTGGAGAGTGAGCACTTTGATTTTCTAGATGAACTGAATTTTTCTGAAAGTCCCTTTAGGAAAACGGCCATTTGAATCCCTCCAACAGACACTTTCTCCAACAGCGTGCAAACTCCTGAAACTCCTCCACCACAAATGCTTCATATAGTAAAGTTGAGAATTAATTAGAAAAGGAAAAAAAAATCTCAAGTCAAAACACATATCTCACAACCTATTATAGCATTAAGATTAGCATTAAAGAAAGTTGGAAACTGTAACATTTTAAGCACAATTTATAAGTCAGATTTCCTGTGTGTCGCTCTCAGATAATAAATGCTTTTCCTTCAAGTTGAAAAAAAAGAGAAGAGATATCAGTCCTAAATGTATATGCATCAAACAGAAAAACTGTAAAATATGCATGGCAGAAACCGAAAAAATGGAGACAACTCTACATTTATAGAGACTTCAACACCTGTCCTCAACAATTAATAGAGCAATTAGACAGAAAAGCATTAAAGATACAGAAGAATTCAGTAACACCATCAATCAACAAGATCTAATTGGCATTTATACAACATCCCACCCAACAACAGCAGAACACACTTTCTTCTCAAGCACCCACAGATTGTATAACAAGACAGACCACATCCTGTGTCATGAAATGAACCAAAGCAAGTATAAAATTACTGAAATCATACAGTGTGTTCCCCAACTATTCTGGACTCAAACTAGAGATCAGTAACAGAAAAATAACAGGAAAATCTTCAAACAGAAACTAGACAATACACTTTTAAGTAATCTCTGGATTAAAGAGTAAATCTTAAAGCAAATTAAAAAGTAGATTAGAAATGAAAATATAGCATCAACATTTGTGGGACGTTGCTAAAGGACTACTGAAAATAAGTTTGTAGCATTGAAGGCTTACATTTGTAGAGAGGGAAAGTCTCAAATCAGTCGTCTAAGTTTTCACTCAAGAACTTAGAACACCAACAACAAAAATCCAAAGCAAGCAGAATGAAGGAAATAATAGAGATAAGATCTGAAATTAGTGAAGGTGAAAACAGGAAAACAACAGAGGGAATCAATTAACCAAATCTTTGAAAAGATTAATAAAATTCACAAAGCATTAGCAGGGCTGACAAAGAAAAAAGAGAGATGCCACATATTAGTAATGTTACTAATACCAGGAATAAAACAGACCCTGCAGACACTGAAGGAATGAAAGGGGAATACATAACTGTACATGCATACACTTAACAACTTATATGAAATGGATCACTTCTTTGAAAGCACAAATTCCACACTAACCCAATAGGAAATAGTTGATTAACCCTATCACTATTAACTTTCCAGGTGACGCTAGTGGTAAAGAATCTGCCTGACAACCCAGGATACATAACAGCAGCATGTCTGATCCCTGGATTGAGACAATACCCTAGAGAAGGAAATGGCAACCCACTCCAGTATTCTTGCCTGGAGAATCCCATGTTCAGAGGAGCCTGGCGGACTATGATCCATAGGGTTGCAAAGAGCTGGACATGACTGAAGTAACTTAGCACGCAGCACATCACTATTAACAAAATTTAGTTCAAAATTAAAGAACTCCCCCAAAGGTAATCTCTGGGAGGATGATTTCCCTCCTGAATTCTATCAAACATTTTAAAAAATTAACACTCATTTTATACAACCTCTTCCAGGAAACAGAGGAGGGAAAAATATTTTCTAACTCATTAATGAAGTCAGTATTACCCCGAAACAAAGACAGTGCCAAACAAATGAAAAAAAGAGAAAGAAGAACCTAGAGACTAATATATACATTGATTATGCATATAGACACAATGTGTCAATATATATTCCCTCATGCATATAGAGGCAATGATTCTTTTTTCTCTGCTAATTTAGTTTTATTTTAAAAGTTCAACTTTATTAAGGTATAATTGACATTAGAATTATAAGATATTTCAAAAACTTTTAATAAAACATTAGCAAATAGAATTCAGCAATATGTAAAACCAATTATACTCCATGACCATGTGAAGTTTGTTCCAAGGATACAAGGCTGGTTCAACATTCAGAAATCAATTAATGTTAAAAAAATCAATTAATGTAATCTGCTATATCAACAAAATCACATGATCATATCAATTGATATAGAAAAGCATTTGACCCATTTTAACATCTATTCATGATAAAAACTCCTAGGTAGCTAGAGATAGAGGAGAACTTCTTCAATGTGATAAAGAACATTTACGAAAATCCTATAGCTAACATCGTGCTCAATGGTGAAAGATTAGATCTTTCCTCCTTAAAACCAGGAATAGGCAAGGATGTCTGTTCTCACCACTGCTATTCAATATATTATCAGAAGTTCTAGCTATGCAAGTCAACTATATTAAATAAAGTGTATACCATTGGAAGAGAAGGCAATGGCACCCCACTACAGTACTCTTGCCTGGAAAATCCCATGGACGGAGGAGCCTGGTAGCCTGCAGTCCATGAGGTCGCTAAGAGTTGGACACGACTGAGCGACTTCACTTTCACTTTTCACTTTCATGCATTGGAGAACGAAATGGCAACCCACTCCACTGTTCTTGCCTGGAGAATCCCAGGGACAGGGGAGCCTGGTGGGCTGCCGTCTATGGGGTCGCACAGAGTCGGACACGACTGAAGTGACTTAGCAGCAGCATACCATTGGAAGGGCTTCCCTGTTAGCTCAGTGGTAGAGAATCCACCTGCAATGCAGGAGAGGCCAGAGATATGGGTTTGATCCCTGGGTTGGAAAGATCCCCTGGAGGAGGAAATAGCAACCCACTCCAGTATTCTTGCCTGGAAAATCCCAGACAGAGGAGCCTGGTGGGCTGCAGTCCATGGGATTGCAAAAGGGTCAGACACAACTTAGCAACTAAACAACAACATACTATTGGAAAGGGAGAAATAAAACTTTTTCTATTTGTAGACAACGTTTAGGGACTACATAGAAAATCTCAGGTAATCTGCAAAATCCTCTAAGTGATTTCAGCAAGGTTATAGAATACAAAGTCTACTGTATTTCTACAAACTAGCAGTGAACATGTGGACACTGTAATTAAAATTCAATATTATTTATAATCACTTAAAAAAAGAAATACTTAGGTGTAAATCTAACAAAGCACGTGCAGGATTCAAGTGCTGAAAACTACAGGGTGCTGACCTAGGCCTGAGAAAGTTTCTAGTATAAAACCTCCAAAATGCAAAGAGAGAGAGTGAGAGTGAAAGTTGCTCCATCGTGTCCGACTCTTTGCGACTCTCCAGGCCAGAACACTGGAGTGGGTAGCCGTTCCCTTCTCCAGGGAATCTTCCCAACCCAGGGATCGAACCCAGGTCTCCTGCATTGCGGGTGGATTCTTTACCAGCTGAGCCACAAGGGAAGCCCATGTTTGTTTTCTACATCTGTGAAAGTAAACGGAGAGACAGACCATGTTTGTGAATTAAAAGATTCAACATAACAAAGATATTAGTTCTCCTTAAACTGATATACAGGTTTAACCAATTGTTATAAAAATCTCAGTAAGATATAGGCAAGATTATTCTTAAATTTATATGGAAAGGAGAAGAAACTAGAATAGTTAAAGACAGTTTTGGTAAAGAAGAAAAAAGTGGGAGGAATCACCCCTTTTTAAAGACTTATAACTAAAATAATCAAGACAGTATTGTATTGGTGGAGGGATTAATGAAACAAAATTGACAATCCAGAAATAGCCCCAAGCAAGTATGGCCAACTGATTATGAACAAAAGTGCAAAAGCAGTTAGACAGAGGAGAGATAGTTTTTCAACAGAGTGCTCGAACAATAGCCAAAAAAAGTTCATTAACCGAAATCTTATACTTTACACGAAAATTAACTCAGGATGGATTAGAGAATTAATTATAAATTGTAAAACCATACAGCTCTCACAATATAACATCTGGAAAAATCTCAAAGGCCTAGTTCTTGGTAAAGATTTCTTAGACATGGCATTAAAAGCACAATCTGTTAAAAAGAAGAGCTAATCCTTGACATTCTCTGGTTTCAGATTCTGGAGTTAGGATTTGGGCACATCTCTTTGGAAGCCACTGTTTGACCCCTTGCAGATGGAAAAAAACAGATGAGTGGTTGCCGGGGTTAAGTATGGTGGCGTGAGGGCAATGGGTCACGACAACGAGAAAGAAGCTCTAGCGGATCTTTGTGTTGATGGGCAAGTTTTGTGCCCTGATTGTGGTTACATGAATCTCTACACATGATAAAATGACCCGTGTGATACCAATGTCAATTTTCCTGACTTTGATGTTTATTGGTTTTGAGATTTTCTGGTTTTGAGGTTTTTTGATGTTAACGTAAGAACTTATTGGGAGAAACCAGGTGATGAGTCCAAGGGGAATTTGTATTATGATTGCAACTTCCTGTGATTATATAATTGTTTCAAAATAAAATATTAAAAACACTATACACATATACATAAATACGAGCAAAATCAAAAGGCAAATGATAAACTGGCAAAAATGTTTCTAATTAGTTTTGCAAAAGGATAATCTACCCAATGCAGATGTAGAGGACAGACGATCTTAAAAGATGCTGCCACCAGCTCTTGTTTCCTGTGCCCCACCCCACTCCCCCCAGCCAGAGGAGGAGTCTATTTCCTACCCTTTGAATCTGGCCTGTGACTTTCTCTGACTAATACAGTGCAGAAGTGGTGTGTTATGACTTCTGAATCCATGCCATAAGAGGACTGGCAGCTTGTCTCCTCCTTCTTGAAAAATTAACCATAATGCAAGAAGGCTGGCTTCCTTGAGATCCTCATGTTGTGAAGAAGCTCAAGCCAGCCAGCCCCTGGAGAGCCCACCTAGGGATGACAAACACATGGGACAGGTATGTGATGCCTTCTTGGGCTGTCCAGCTTCTTGGACTGCCAGCTGCCAGATGAGTGCAGCCATGTAAGCCCACTCCTCCGTACACTTTAGATGCCAATTGCAAGCCCAGATTATCACCTGTGCTGTAGATTAGAGCTTCCAATGACTCACCTCCTTGGGTTTGCAGAGCTTCTATACTTTCTCTGAGCAAATTCTCCCAAATTTTCCACGTGTTCATCTACCTGGAAACTCTCCAAACCCTGTCTTTTTTTTTTTTTTTTTGTAGAGGCTTCATTGATTACATACATAGGCATCATGCCTACAAAGGCATGAGTAAGTAAATCAGACCATTGGCAATTGTTCCAGCTCCTTGGAACTGGAGCTGAGAATTCTCACACACACACTCCCACATGCATACTCATTTGCACACACATGCGCATATTCACACACACAGAGACACATGGTTGGTTCTCCTGGCAGTCAACCCCATCCTAAGGTGGGGGGCTAAAATCACCTCAACATAACAAAAGACTTAGAAATTCTCATCACTTAGAAAGTCCAAGGGTTTTAGGAGTTCTGTGCCAGAAATTTGGACCAAATTCATATACTTTTTATCATAAAGCATGGGCTTCCCTGGTAGCTCAGATGGTAAAGAACCTGCCTGCAATTCAGAGACCCAGGTTTGATCCCTGGTTCAGGAAGATCCCCTGGAGAAGGGAATGGCAGCCAACTCCAGTATTCTTGCCTGGAGACTCCCATGGACAGAGGAGCCTGGTGGGCTACAGTCCATGGGGTCACGAAGAATTGGACACGACTGAGTGACTAACACACACACATCACGTAGGAAAGAAGGAGGGTGTGCTGTAGGATATGGTAAATGAAAAAGAAAGGTGCACAATGCTGTGGAAATTATGTTATCTTTCTGTAAGGAAAGAATGGAAAACAGGAATAAATATATTTGCATTTCCTTGTGTTTGCATAAAGAAATATAGAAAAATAAACAGAAAACTAATGAAATGATTACCTATAAAGAGGGGGTGGGAGTTAGAATTCCCTGTGTATGTTTTTATACCCGTTTCATACCTCTTAATGTTCTTTTGACTTTTGAATCAACGTAAACATATAACATATTAAAAGCCAATTCACGTGGTAAGGAGGGAGTTGGAATGGGAAATGACTGTTGATGTGCTTGAACTCTCTTTAGAAAGTTTTCTAAAATTAGATGATGGTGATGGTTGAACAACCCTGAGAATATGGTAAAAACCACTGAACTCTAATATTTTACATGGTGACTTTTATGGTGTGAAATGTATCTTGATAAAGTTGGAAAAAAGAGCACACATGAACACAAAAATTGTCAGGAATGAAGAGAAGATAGACTCAAGATAAAGCGAAGATTAAAATGACAGTAGGAAAATAATATGGATGACTCAATGTCCTTAAACGCAGGACTTCCTAAGAACATCTAGAAAATTAAATTAAACAACAATGGCTCAAGGAGAAAGAAAAATCCTAATAATATTTAAAGAAACCAAATTATTAGTAAACAGTCCTTCATAAATGAAACAACAGACTGTGGTAAGTTTAAGATAACTTTGAAGATCATTTCAGTCTTATATAAAGTCTTCTGAAAAAATACTCTCCAATTCACTTGTTAATACAAAA
The DNA here is from genome assembly GCF_029407905.1 of Bubalus kerabau. Classification (NCBI taxonomy): domain Eukaryota; kingdom Metazoa; phylum Chordata; class Mammalia; order Artiodactyla; family Bovidae; genus Bubalus; species Bubalus kerabau. Next base: position 171,337,596 of record NC_073624.1, read on the forward strand.
ATAACCTCAATACTAAAACTAGACAAAATTAGGAGAAAAGTAAATCATAGGCCAATCTACTCCTGAACATGGGTACAAAACCTAAGTAAAATATCAACAAACTGAATCAAAGCAACATATATAAAGACATAAACATGGCAAAGTTGTAATATTTCAGAAACTCAACGTAACATTAGAAAATCTACTAGTGATAGTGAAAGTTGCTCAGTCGTGTCCAACCGTTTGCAATCCCACGGACTATAGAGCCCATGGAATTCTCCAGGCCAGAATACTGGAGTGGGTAGCCTTTCCCTTCTCTAGGGGATCTTCCCAACCCAAGCATTGAACCCAGTCTCCCATATTGCAGGCGGATTCTTTACTGGCTGAGCAAATAATATTCTCAATAAATGCAGATGAAGAATTTCATAAAATTCAAAAGCTGCTCATGATTAAAAGAAAAACAAGTGAACTTTTGGCAAATTAGAAGTAGAAGAAATTACATATTATAATCTATGGCAAACATCATACTCCAGGGTGAAATGCTAGAGTAATTCTTATCCAATCAGAAATAAGATCAGATACCCAATGTGCTCTTTAAATCCAATATTGTCCTGTAGGTCCAAGACAAATTAGACGAAGAAGAAAAACAAATTCAACATAGAAGGATTAGAAAAAAGGAAACCAAATAGTAACTGGTTTCTGATGATATGCTTGTATAAATAGACCGCCTCCCTCCATTTACAAACAGAAGACAGGAATCAATAAGGTAGTATAGGACTACCAGGACTTGAAAAGGTCAATTTTCATTCCAATCCCAAAGAAAGGCAATGCCAAAGAATGTTCAAACTATCATACAATTGCACTCATCTCACATGCTAGAAAAGTAATGCTCAAAATTCTCCAATCTAGGCTTCAACAGTACATGAACCATGAACTTCCAGATGTTCAAGCTGGATTTATAAAGGGCAGAGGAACCAGAGATCAAATTGCCAACATCCATTGGATCATAGAAAAATCAAGAGAATTCCAGAAAAACCCTACTTCTGCTTCACCGACTATGCTGCTGGTGCTGCTGCTAAGTCGCTTCAGTCGTGTCTAACTGTGCGACCCCATAGACGGCAGCCCACCAGGCTCCCCCGTCCCTGGGATTCTCCAGGCAAGAACACTGGAGTGGGTTGCCATTTCCTTCTCCAATGCATGAAAGTGAAAAGTGAAAGGGAAGTTGCTCATTCATGTCTGACTCCTAGTGACCCCATGGACTGCAGCCCACCAGGCTTCTCCGTCCATGGGATTCTCCAGGCAAGAGTACTGGAGTGGGGTGCCATCGCCTTCTCCCATGTGCCTTTGAATGTGTACATCACAAAAACTGTGGAAATTCTTAAAGAGATGGGAATACCAGACCACCTTACTTGTCTCCTGAGAAATTTGTATGTAGGTCAAGAAGCAACAGTTAGAACCAGGCATGGAATAATGGACTGGTTCCAGATTGGGAAAGGAGTACATCAAGGCTGTATATTATCACCTTGCTTAATTAACTTATATGCAGAGTACATCATGTGAAATGCTGGGCTGGATGAAGCACAAGCTGGAATCAAGATTGTTGGGAGAAATATTACTAACCTCAGATATGCAGATGAAATCACCCTTATGGCTGAAAGTGAAGAGGAACTGAAGAGCCTCCTGGTGAAAGTGAAAGAGGAAAGTGAAAAAGCTGGCTTGAAACTCAACATTCAAAAAATGAAGATCATGGCATCCGGTCCCATCACTTCATGGCAAATAGACGGAGACACAATGGAACCAGTGAGAGACTAGTTTCTTGGACTCTAGAATCACTGCAGATGGTGACTGCAGCCATGAAATGAAAAGACGCTCACTCCTTGGAAGCAAAGATATGACCAACCTAGGCAGCATATTAAAAAGCAGAGACATTACTTTGCCAACAAAGGCCTGTCTAGTCAAAGCTATGGTTTTTCCAATAGTCATGTATAGATGTGAAGGTTGGAGACTGCTCCATAAAGCAGGCCGAGTGCCAAAGAATTGATGCTTTTAAACTGTGGTGTTGGAGAAGACTTTTGAGAGTCTCTTGGATTGTAAGGAGATCAAACCATTTAATCCTAAAGGAAATCAGTCCTGAATATTCATTGGAAGAACTAATGATGAAGCTGAAGCTCTAATACTTTGGCTACTTGATGCAAAGAGGTGACTCATTTGAAAAGACCCTGATGCTGGGAAAGATTAAAGGCAGGAGGAGAAGGGGATGACAGAGATGAGAAGACAGAGATGAGAAGGCTGGATGGCATCACTGATTCAATGGAGATGAGTTTGAGCAAGCTCCAGGAGTTGGACAGGAAAGCCTGGTGTGCTGCAGTCCATGGGGTTGCAAAGAGTTAGACATGACAGAATGACTGAACTAAACCAATAGTAAGCTGCTTGATATATAATGAATAAGAAAGCCAATTGCCTTTGTACACCCCCAAAACAATGAAAATAAATAAATTTACTAAAGCAACAAAAATATGGGGTGTCTAACAATAAAGTCAACAAATATTCTGCAAGGGACTTCTAAATGTCATAGTTGCAACAGCCTTGGGTCCAGTTCAAGCATGGCAACGGAAGAGAGAAAAGGAGGACCCAGAGCCTGGCATCTCAGACACAGCCTTCTGCTGTGGGCTTTTCTGGTGCGGATCTCCAAGATAGAGTCAGATTGTCTTGAGTTAAAGAGAATATTAAGCAGAGAGTGTAGGAAGCTGCCCAGACTATCCTAACAGCGGCATCACTTCATCCTCTTTTCCTAATGGCAGCTGGTGACACTGACCCAGCAGGCCCATCTCCAGCCATATCTGGACCACTCCCCCTCACCAGACAAGCCTTCCCAGTCCAAGGGCAATAATGGGCTTGGGCGGCCAGCCCAATATGTTCCAGCCTCATGCTTCTCCACGTATTTTTTTAAACTTTATTTTTTGATGGAGGATAATTCTTACCATGTTGTGTTGGTTTCTGCCATAGAATGACATGAGTCAGCCATAGGTATATGTATACCTCCTTCCTCCTGAAACTCCCACCCAACTCACCCTCTCCATCCCACCCCTTCTAGATCACTGAGCGCTGGGCTGAGCTCCTTGTGTTATACCGCAGCTTCACATTAGTTATCTATTTTACACATAGTGGTGTATATAAGTCTGTGCTACTCTCTCAATTTGTCCCTTCCTTCCCCCACTGTATCCAAGTCCATCCTTTACTTCTGCATTTCTCTTCCAGCCCTGCAAATAGGTTCAGATCAGATCAGATCAGAACAGTCACTCAGTCGTGTCCGACTCTTTGCGACCCCATGAATCGCAGCACGCCAGGCCTCCCTGTCCATCACCAACTCCCGGAGTTCACTCAGACTCACGTCCATCGAGTCAGTGATGCCATCCAGCCATCTCATCCTCTGTCGTCCCCTTCTCCTCCTGCCCCCAATCCCTCCCAGCATCAGAGTCTTTTCCAATGAGTCAACTCTTCGCATGAGGTGGCCAAAGTACTGGAGTTTCAGCTTTAGCATCGTTCCTTCCAAAGAAATCCCAGGGCTGATTTCCTTCAGAATGGACTGCTTGGATCTCCTTGCAGTCCAAGGGACTCATCAGTACCATTTTCTATATTCCATATATATGCATTAATATACGATATCTGTTTTTCTCTTTCTGACTTTTTTCATTCTGTATAATAGGCTCTAGTGAATCCACCTCACTAGAGCTGACTCAAATTCATTCCTTTTTATGGGTGAGTAAAACATTGTATATCACAATAAACTGTGGAAAATTCTGAAAGAGATGGGAATACCAGACCACCTGACCTGCCTCTTGAGAAACCTATATGCAGGTCAGAAAGCAACAGTTAGAACTGGACATGGAACAACAGACTGGTTCCAAATAGAAAAAGGAGTACGTCAAGGCTGTATATTGTCACCTTGCTCATTTAACTTATATACAGAGTACATCATGAGAAATGCTGGGCTGGAAGAAGCACAAGCTGGAATCAAGATTGCCGGGAGAAAGATCAATCACCTCAGATATGCAGATGACACCACCCTTATGGCAGAAAGTGAAGAGGAACTAAAAAGCCTCTTGATGAAAGTGAAAGAGGAGAGTAAAAAAGTTGGCTTAAAGCTCAACATTCCGAAAACTAAGATCATGGCATCTGGTCCCATCACTTCATGGCAAACAGATGGGGAAATAGTGGAAACAGTGTCAGACTTTATTTTTGGGGGCTCCAAAGTCACTGCAGATGGTGACTGCAGCCATGAAATTAAAAGACGCTTACTCCTTAGAAGGAAAGTTATGACCAACCTAGATAGCATATTCAAAAGCAGAGACATTACTTTGCCAACAAAGGTCCATCTAGTCAAGGCTATGGTTTTTCCTGTGGTCATGTATGGATGTGAGAGTTGGACTGTGAAGAAAGCTGAGTGCTGAAGAATTGATACACTTGAACTGTGGTGTTGGCGAAGACTCTTGAGAGTCCCTTGGACTGCAAGGAGATCCAACCAGTCCATTCTGAAGGAGATCAGCCCTGGGATTTCTTTGGAAGGAAAGATGCTAAAGCTGAAACTCCAGTACTTTGGCCACCTCATGCGAAGAGTTGACTCGTTGGAAAAGACTGTGATGCTGGGAGGGATTGGGGGCAGGAGGAGAAGGGGACGACAGAGGATGAGATGGCTGGATGGCATCACCAACTCGATGGACATGAGTCTGAGTGAACTCTGGGAGTTGGTGATGGGTAGGGAGGCCTGGGGTGCTGTGATTCATGGGGTTGCAAAGAGTCGGACATGACTGAGAGACTGAACTGAACTGAATAATGAGTGATGTTGAGCATCTTTTCATGTGTTTATCAGCCATTTGTATGTCTTTGGAGAAATGTCTGTTTAGGTCTTCTGCCCACTTTTTGACTGAGTTGTTTGTCTTTTCTGGTGTTGAGTTGCATGAGCTGCTCATATATTTTGAGGATTGAACCTTTGCTAGTTGTTTCATTTGCTGTTATTTTCTCCCATCCAGAGAGTTATCTTTTCACCTTGTTTGTAGTTTCCTTTGCTGCACAAAAGCTTTTAAGTTTAATCAGGTACAGTTTATTTATTTTTATTTTCATTACTCTAGGAGATGGGTCATAGAGGATCCTGCTATGATTTATGTCATGGAGTGTTCTGCCTATGTTTTCCTCTAAGCGTTTTGTAATTTCTGATCTTACATTTAGGTCTTTAATCCATTTTTAGTTTATCTTTGTGTATGGTGTTAGGAAGTGTTCTAATTTCATTCTTTTACTCATCACTGTCCTGTTTTCTCAGCACAATTTACTGAAGAGGCTATCTTTTCTTCACTGTATATTATTGCCTCTTTTGTCAAAGATAACGTTCTCACAGGTGCATGGGTTTATCTCTGGACTTTCTATCTTGTTCCACTGGTTTATACTTCTGTTTTTGTGCCTGTGCCATACTGTCTTGATGACTACAGTTTTGCAGTATAGTCTGAAGTCAGGAAGGTTGATTCCTCCAGCTCCATTCTTCTTTCTCAAGATTGCTCTGGCTGTTTAGGGCCTTTTGTGTTTCCATAAGAATTGTGAAATTTTTGTCCCAGTTTTACCAGTGCCGTTGGTGATTTGATAGGAATTGCACTGAATCTGTAGATTGCTTTTGGTAGTGTAGTCATTTTCTCAATATTGATTCTTCCTACCCAGGAACATGGAATATCTCCCCATCTATTTATGTTGTCTTGGATCTCTTTCATCAGTGTCTTATAATTTTCAGTGTACTGTACTTTTTTTCTCCTTAGGTAGGATTATGCCTAGGTTTTTTATTCTCTTGTTTGCAATGGTAAATGGGATTGATTCCTTAATTTATCTTCCTGCTTTTTCATTGTTAGTGTATAGGAATGCAAGTGATTTCTGTATATTTATTTTGTATGGGATAAGGCAATGGCACCCCACTCCAGTACTCCTGCCTGGAAAATCCCATGGATGGAGGAGGCTGGTAGGCTGCAGTCCATGGGGTCGCTAAGAGTTGGATACGACTAAGCAACTTCACTTTCACTTTTCACTTTCCACTTTCATGCATTGGAGAAGGAAATGGCACCCCACTCCAGTACTCTTGCCTGGAAAATCTCATGGATGTAGGAAGGCCGCAGTCCATGAGGTCGCTGAAGGTTGGATACGACTGAGCGTCTTCACTTTCACTTTTCACTTTCATGCATTGGAGAAGGAAATGGCAACCCACTCCAGTGTTCTTGCCTGGAGAATCCCAGGGACGGGGGAGCCTGGTGGGCTGCCATCTATGGGGTCGCACAGAGTCAGACACGACTGAAGCGACTTAGCAGCAGCAGCAGCAGCAACATTACTAAATTCACTGATTAGCTCTAGTAATTTTCTGATAGTACCTTTTGGGTTTTCTATGTGTAGTATCATGTCATCTGCAAACAGTGAGAATTTTACTTCTTTTCCAATATGGATTCCTTTTATTTCTTTTTCTTCTCTGATTGCCATGGCTAGGGCTTCCAAAATATATTGAATAATATGTTGAATAATAGTGGCAAGAGTGGTTACCCTTGTCTTGTTCCTGATCATAGAGGCAATGCTTTCAGTTTTTCACCATTGAAAATAATGTTTTCTGTGGGTTTATCATACATGGCCTTTATTATGTTGAGGTTCAGTTCAGTTCAGTTGCACAGTCATGTCTGACTCCTTGTGACCCCATGAACCACAGGACGCCAGGCCTCCCTGTCCATCACCAACTCCTGGAGTCCACCCAAACTCATGTCCATTGAGTTGGTGATGCCAGCCAACCATCTCATCCTCTGTCGTCTCCTTCTTCTCCTGCCCTCAATCTTTCCCAGCATCAAGGTCTTTTCCAATGAGTCAGCTCTTCGCATCAGGTGGCCAAAGTATTGGACTTTCAGCTTTAACATCAGTCCTTCCAATGAACACCCAGGACTTATCTCCTTTAGGATGGATTAGTTGGATCCCCTTGCAGTCCAAGGGACTCTCAAGAGTCTTCTCCAACACCACAGTTCAAAAGCATCAGTTCTTCGGTGCTCAGCTTTCTTTATAGTCCAACTCTCACATCCCTACATGACTACTGGAAAAACCATAGCCTTGACTAGACAGACCTTTGTTGGCAAAGTAATGTCTCTGCTTTTTAACATGCTGTCTAGGTTGGTCATGACTTTCCTTCCAAGGAGTAAGCGTCTTTTAATTTCATGGCTGCAGTCACCATCTGCAGTGATTTTGGAGCCCCCAAAATAAAGTCAGCCACTGTTTCCACTGTTTCTCCATCTGTTTGCCATGAAGTGATGAGACTGGATGCCATGATCTTAGTTTTCTGAATGTTGGGCTTTAAGCCAACTTTTTCACTCTCCTCTTTCACTTTCATCAAGAGGCTCTTTAGTTCTTCTTCACTTTCTGCCATAAAGGTGGTGTCATCTGCATATCTGAGGTTATTGATATTTCTCCTGGCAATCTTGATTCCAGCTTGTGCTTCATCCAGCCTGGCAGGGTGACAATATACAGCCTTGACGTATTCCTTTTCCTATTTGGAACCAGTCTGTTTTTCCATGTCCAGTTCTAACCGTTGCTTCCTGACCTGCATATAGGTTTCTCAAGAGGCATGTCAGGTGGTCTGGTATTCCCATCTCTTTCAGAATTTTCCACAGTTTATTGTGATCCACACAGTCAAAGGCTTTGGCATAGTCAATAAAGCAGAAATAAATGTTTTTCTGGAACTCTCTTGCTTTTTCTATGATCCAGCGGATGTTGGCAATTTGATCTCTGGTTCCTCTGCCTTTTCTAAAACCAGCTTGAACATCAGGAAGTTCACGGTTCACATATTGCTGAAGCCTGGCTTGGAGAATTTTGAGCATTACTTTACTAGCGTGTGAGATGAGTGCAATTGTGTGGTAGTTTGAGCATTCTTTGGCATTTCCTTTCTTAGGGATTGGAATGAAAACTGACCTTTTCCAATCCTGTGGCCACTGTTGAGGTAGTTTCCTTCTATGTCCATTTTTTGAAGAATTTAAAAAAAGTCATAGATGGGTACTGAATTTTGTCAAAAGTGTCTTCTGTATCTATTGAGATTATCATATAGTTTAATATTTGAATTTGTTAATACAGTGTATCACAGTGATGACTTGTATATACAAGTATTAATGAATACTTGCATCCCTGGGATAAATCAGACTTGATCATGGTGTATGATCTTTTTAATGTGTTGTTGGGTTCTGTTTGCTAGAATTTTGTTGAGGATTTTTGCATCTATATTCATCAATGATATTGGCCTGTAATTTTATTTTTTTGTGATGTCTTTATCTGATTTTGGTATCAGTATGATGGTGGCTTTGTTGAATGAGTTTGGAAGTGCTCCTTCTTCTGCAGTTTTTTGTAAGAGCTTAAGAAGGATAGACATTAACTCTTCTCTAAATGTTTGAATAGAATTCGCCCATGAATCCATCTGGCCCTGGGCTTTTGTTTCTTGGGAGGTTTTTGATCACACTTTTGATTTCAGTGCTTGTTATTGGCTTCTTCATAATTTCTGTTTCTTCCTGATTCAGTCTTGGAAGGCTTAGCCTTTCTAAGAATCTGTCCATTTCTTCCAAGTTGTCCATTTTATTGGCATATAGTTGCTCGCTATCATCTCTTATGACCCTTTTATAAATCTGCAGTGTCCCTTGAATTTTCCTTTCTCATTTCTAGTTTTGTTGACTTGATTTTTCTCCCTTTTTTCCCTGGTGAGTCTAGCTAATGATTTGTCAATTTTATTTATCTCCTCAAAGAACCAGCTTTTAGATTTATTCATCTTTACTATTGCTTCCTTCATTTCTTTTTCATTTATTTCTGCTCTGATCTGATTTCTTTCCTTCTACCAACTTTGGAGTTTTTGTTCTTCTTTTCCCAGTTGTTTTTAGGTGTAAAGTTAAGTTGTCTATTTGATGTTTTTCTTGTTTCTGGAGGTAAGATTGTATTGCTATAAACTTCCCTGTTAGAGCTGCTTCTGCTGCATCTCATAAGTTTTGAGTCATTGTGTTTTCATTGTCATTTGTTTTTAGGAACTTTTGATTTCCTTTTTTATTTCTTCAGCAATCTGTTATTTACAAATATGTTTCTTGATCTCCTGTACTTTTTTTTTTTTTTTTTTACAGTTTTTCCCCTTGTAAATGATATCTAGTTTTGTAGCATTGTGGTAAGAGATGCTTATATGATTTCAATTTTCTTAAATTTTCTGAGGCTTAATTTGTGACCTAAGATGTGGTCTATGCCAGAGAATGTTGCACATGTACTTGAGAAGAAAGTGTATTCTTCTGCATTTGGATGGAATATCCTAAAGAGATCAATTAGGTCAATCTGGTCTAGTGTGTCATGTAAGGCTTGTGTTTCCTTATTAAATTTCTATTTTGATGAGCTGTCTATTGGTGTGAGTGGGATGTTAAAGTCCTCTATTGTTACTGTGTTACTGTCAATTTCCCGTTTTATGTGTTAGTGTTTGCCTTATGTACTGAGGTGCTCCTATGTTGGGTGCGTTAATAATTACAATTGTTATGTCTTCTTCTTGGATTGATCCCTTGATCATTACACAGTGTCCTTCCTTGTCTTTTGTAATGGTCTTTTTTTTTAATTATTTTTTTTTACTTTACAACATTGTATTGGTTTTGCCATACATCAACATGCATCCGCCACGGGTGTACACGTGTTTTTATTTTAAAGTCTATTTTATCTGATCTGAGTATTTGCATGGAATATCTTTTTCCATCCTCTCACTTTTAGTCTGTGTGTGTCTCTATGTCTGAAGTGGGTCTCTTATAGACAGCATATATATGGGTCTTGTTTTTGTATCTATTCAGCCAGTCTGTGTCTTTTGGCTGGAGTGTTTAATCCATTTAAATTTAAAGTAATTATTGATATATATGTTCCTATTGGCATTTTTCTTTATTGTTCTTAATTTATTTTTGTAAATCTTTTCCTTCTTTTGTGTTTTCTGCCTATAGAAGTCCCTTTAATGCTTGTTGTAAAGCTGGTTTAGTGGTACTAAATTCTCTTAACTTTTGCTTGACTGTAAAGTTTTTGGTTTCTCCACCATTTTTTGAATGAGATCCTTGCCAGGTTGAATAATCCAGTTGTAGATGTTTCCTTTTCAGTACTTTAAATATATCTTGCCATTCCCTTCTGGCCTGCAGAGTTTCTGCTGAAAGCTCAGCTGTTAATCATATGGGGTTTCCCTTGTATGTTACTTCTTGCTTTTCCCTTGCTGCTTTTAATATTCATTCTTTGTGTGTAATCTTTGTTGATTTGATTCGTATGTGTCTCAGTGTGTTTCTCCTTGCATTTATATTTTATGGGACTCTCTGTGCCTCTTGAACTTGATTGACTAATTTCCTTTCCCATGTTAGGAAGTTTTCAACTATAATCTCTTCATAAATTTTCTTAGACACTTTCTTTTTCTCTTCTTCTTATGGGACTCCTCTAATCCAAATTTTGGAGTGTTTAATATTGTCCCAGAGGTCTCTGAGACTATCCTCAATTCTTTTTATTCTTTTTCCTTTATTCTGCTCTTCAGCAGTTATTTCCACCATCCCATCTTCCAGGTTACTTATCCATTCTTCCATCTTAGTTATTCTGCTATTAATCCTTCTAGACAAATTTTAATTTCAGTAATTGTGTTGTTTGTCTCTGTTTGTTTATTCTTTATTCCTTCTAGGTCCTTGTTAAATGTGTAATTGATTCTTTCATTTTCTCCAGTTTATTTTTGAGGTTTTGGATCATCTTTACTATCATTACTCTGAATTCTTTTTCAGGTAGTTTGCCTGTTTCCTCTTCATTTATTTGATATTGTGAGTTTTTACCTTGTTCCTTCATTTGCACAATATTTCTCTGCCTTTTAATTTTATCCCTAGCTTACTGTGATTGAGGTCCTCTTTTCCCAGGGTTAGGGCTGTATTCTTCCTTTTGGTTTTTGGCTTTGGTGGGTGAATTTGGTCCAGTAGTTTGTGTAGGTTTTGTGTAGGGAGGGACTTGTGCTTGCATTCTGGTGGAAGAAGATGAGTTTTCCCCCCCTACTGGGCAGGGTTGTGTGAGGCAGTATGTTTTGGGGTGTCTGCTGATGATCAAGTTTATGTTTTTGTCTTGTTTGTTGTTTGGATGAGGCATCCTGCCCAGGATGCTGCCAGCAGTTGGATGATGCTGGGTCTTGGATATAGATGGAGGCCTTTGTGGGAGTTCTCACTAATTAATACTCCCTTGGCATCAGGAGTTCTTTAGCAGTCTAGTATTTTGGACTCAACACTCCCACTCCAAAGGCTCATGCCTAATCTCTGGTCAGGGAACTGAGATTCCACAAGCCATTTGTTATGGCATTAAAGTGGATTAAAACAAACCTATAAAAACAAAAAAACAAAGCAAGAAACCCTAGACAAATTGTAGATATAAAATCAGACAAAAAACAGCAAAAACAAAGGAACATACATATACACATACAAACAAAACCAAAACAGCCCAGAGAGAAGAAAGTACCAGAGATCCACTTGGCTGGCAAAGGATACCAAAAATGATATCGACCAATTAAAAGCAAAACTAACTAATACACAAACCGGAAAACAAGACCAAACCAGAGTGCCAACTGGTGAATAAAGCAAAGAAAACAAAACAAACTAACAAACATGGTGAAATAAAGAAAAAGGATGAAAAGAAGAAAACTAGAAAAGCAAAGTTAAATAGAAGTGTATAAAAAGTATATGTATTGAAGAATAACTGGAGCAGGAAAAGAACAATAAGAAAAACAAACAAAAAAGTTTAAGTAGAAAAAACCCTGCTGCTGCTGCTGCTGCTGCTAAGTCACTTCAGTCGTGTTCGACTCTCTGCAACCCCATAGATGGCAGCCCACCAGGCTCCCCCGTCCCTGGGATTCTCCAGGCAAGAACACAGGAGTGGGTTGACATTTCCCTCTCCAAAGCATGAAAAAACCCTATAGAGCCACAAAAAGCCAATGTATATGTATAAGTATATAAAGGAAATAAAAAGTGTGCTTAAAAAAAAAAGTTCTCAAAAGCTTAAATAGAGTTAATGGTAATAATAAAATCAACAACCTCAGCAATGGAAAAAGAAAGAAGAAAAGAAAATCCAGAACCAGTTCTTTTGTGGGAACTCTCATTGTCCTTCAATATATTCCATAGACACAGAGTCTGCCTAGTTGATTTTGTGGATTTAATCTGCAGCTGTACAGCCGATGGAGAGGTTTTTGAACTTCTTCCTTAGCCATGTTGCCCCTGGAGTTCAATTGTGGTTTCATCCCTACATGCTTGTGGATCATCCACAGAAGCTGTTCCTGAGGCTGTCCTAGAGGATTTAGGTCTGCCTGCCAACAAAGGTTCATCTAGTCAAGGCTATGGTTTTTCCTGTGGTCATGTATGGATGTGGGAGTTGGACTGTGAAGAAGGCTGAGCGCCGAAGAATTGATGCTTTTGAACTGTGGTGTTGGAGAAGACACTTGAGAGTCCCTTGGACTGCAAGGAGATCCAACCAGTCCATTCTGAAGGAGATCAGCCCTGGGATTTCTTTGGAAGGACTGATGCTAAAGCTGAAACTCCAGTACTTTGGCCACCTCATGCAAAGAGTTGACTCATTGGAAAAGACTCTGATGCTGGGCGGGATTGGGGGCAGGAGGAGAAGGGGATAACAGAGGATGAGATGGCTGGATGGCATCACTGACTCGATGGACATGAGTTTGAGTGAACTCTGGGAGTTGGTGATGGACAGGGAGGCCTGGCGTGCTGGGATTCAAGGGGTCGCAAAGAGTCGGACACGACTGAGCGACTAATCTGATCTGATCTAGTGAGGACTGGGTTGGAGCTGGCACAGCTGATGGGATTGCAGGGATCCTGGAAGTACCGGGTATGCAGGGGAGCTGGTGGCTGTGGGCACAGATGATATGGCACTACTGGGAACTTTTTCTAGCCCTGGCAGCTCTGCCCCAGAGAGGATTGAGCATGTAGGTGGTGCAGCTGCTTGGATCACGGGGACCCTGGCAGCACCAAGCATTCAGAGACACTGGTATCTTCAGGCACAGAACCTATGGCACTGTTAGAGTCTTTTTCTAGCCTCTGGCAGCTGGCATTCAAAGAGCCTCCCTGGCTGGTCCTTCTCTGTTGCTTGGAACAGCAGGCACTTGAAGGCACCCCTCTGGCTAGAGTACTTCTCCATTGCTCAGCACATCAGGCGCTCAAAGGGCCACCGTCTCCAGGGTTTTTCTCTGTTGCTGAGCTGCTGGCGCTGGTGTGCGGGGAGAGAGAGGCTGCAGCGACGGCTCCATCCCCTGCCTGTGACTCCGCGGTGCTGCCTGGCATCCACGGCTGCTCAGCGTTCCTCCAAAGGCATTCTTCACTGTGGTCTCCTCCCTCCATGCCCTCAGGCTGTCTCCTCGCGGTCAACAGCTGACCTTGCTCTGGGCTTGCTCTCCAACCCCTGTGCTCCAGCTCCCACCTCTGAGTGTTCCAGGGGACTTGTGTCCCTCTCTGGGGTATACAGGGCTATGGCAAGGTTTGTCTGTGTGGTTCTCACTCCATTCAGACTGCCACAGATGAGCTGTTGCACTCTCCGATGGCTCAAGTGCTTGCCCTCCATCCCAAATGTTTGCCCCAATGTGGGGATCTCACCCCCACTTCAGTTCCCCCACCCCATGGTTGCAGGTCCAGTCCTGCTCACTCTCTTCTTTTTCCCTTCCTTCCTTCATCCTACTGAGTTGTTCATGAATCTATATATTCCTTTCCAGTGGTCAGGGACTCTTGTCTGTTCTCAGCTGGTGTTTTGCAAGATCTTCTAAATCTGAAAGTTTACTTATTCCTGATGCATCTGTGGAGAGAGATGTACTCCATGTCTACCTACCATATTGCCATATTGTCTATCCCCACCTGAATTTCTCATATATTTTTAAGATGAACTTAATTTTGTGAATAGGTAATACATTTGTATTGTCAACCAAACCAAACACTTTGGTGATGGGTTACAGATAGGACACAGAACTTGGAGTAGGAAGCAGCTTATTTGGAGCGAGCATCACCGTCTGTTTCAGGGCCACTGTCCCAACATCTCTTTCCTTTGCAGTTATCTCTGACTCCATTCTCTCACTCTTCCCTTTATCCTTTGGCTCTGCTGCTGCTGCTACTGCTGCTAAGTCGCTTCAGTCGTGTCTGACTCTGTGCGACCCAGAGATGGCAGCCCACCAGGCTACCCCATCCCTGGGATTCTCTAGGCAAGAACACTGGAGTGGGTTGCCATTTCCTTCTCCAATGCATGAAAGTGAAAAGTGAAAGTGAAGTCACTCAGTCGTGTCTGACTCCTAGCGACCCCATGGACTGCAGCCTACCAGGCTCCTCCGTCCATGGGATTTGCCAGGCAAGAGTACTGGAGTGGGTTGCCTTTGCCTTCTCCGATCCTTTGACTCTATCTCCCCTAAAAACTGCATTCTATGACAATCTCCTAGAGGAAGCAAGAACAAAAATGGTGTTTTCTTAAATACTTTTTTCACTTCAGAAGATAGCCCAACTGCTCTTGTTCCCTGAGCCTGATGTGACCAAGAGGTGGGTGATGGATTCATTGACCTCCAGGGCATATTTCCCCTTGTTTTCTTGACCCCAGTTTCACTCCATGAACCATTATTGCTTTGTCTACATGGGGAGACAGGTAATGGCCAATCAGGGGAACACGACTAGCCTGTCAGGGCTGTCTACAGCAGAGACGTGGGGGATCCCAGAATGGAGGTGGCTGATCTTTGGTTGATGGGGTACAGGTAAAGGAAGCCGCCGTGAGGGTGCAATCCTATTCTAGAGGCAGATGAGAAGGGGCATTTTGGTCCAGCAGAAGTGTCTGCAAAGGTTTGAAGGGCAAGTGTGCTTGGGGCCTACATTTCAGACAGGGTGCAAAGCCACCCTGGTCAGGAATGCACAGCCTGACCTACGCAGGAAGAAGAGGCCAGCTGTAGTCACAGCATTTCCTCCCTACATGTGCAGCCTCCTGGGGACCTGGGAGGGACTGGGAGGAGGCATGTGTGGGTGGCCAAAAAGCCACAGCCCCAGGATAGAAGAGCCTGGGAGCAGAGATCTGGCAGAAAGCCAGGAATCTCTTCCCTGCCAGTCAATTGATCCTCTTGGGACCCTGGGATCCTGGGCAGAGGTGGCAGCTAGTTGTCACTGTGGGCTTGCGACTCAGCCTGGAGCAGGTCTAAGGACTCTGCCCACCCAGCCACCTGATCTTGTGTGGACCAGTGAGTTTCTGAACCATATGCCAACTGCCCCTTAACAGCCCCCCAAACTGTCCAGAGCATAAAAATGGTTTGTTGTAATCATAGACTCAAATTTTAGGAGTGGGCAGTGGCCTTGGGTTGTTGGCCTTGTTATTCCAAGGACAGGGAGATGGTTGTTTCTCTGGGTGGTGAAGGATTAATGACAAACCTTAGGACTGGGATCTCCTTGCCCTTTAAATCAAGCCCCGGCATAGAATTTAGCATTTTCATTCTGGTTGGAATCTGTGACTTATTACTGCCTCTAGCACAATCCCAGAGAGTGTGGCTTAAATGTCAAGGTATATTTTTCAGGTGCATAAGACACCAAAGATCACAGCTCTCTGGAAGAGTGAATTTTAATTAGCAAAGGGATACCATCAAACCTCCCCAACCTTGATGAAACAGCCCTGCCAATCTTTATTCAGCCCTGGTGTTTATTACAGACTCAGATGGCTGGTGATAGTATCCAAAGGACCTTGGGACTGTGTTAGTGGGAACAGTTTTTACTTTCAAATCTTATCTGTTAAGTCCCTTATGCCAAATACCTCTGTAGAAAGAAAGAGGGCTACATAAAGGCACTTTATGAATAGCTAATAATGTAGTATTGTCCTTAGGGACTTCCATGCACTGTGCTTCCTTAGCGGTTAATTTAGATGGTCTAGAAAGAGTTTGTTCTTTGAGGGCTTGGGGAGCTATTCACATTTGGAAAGGAGCCCCTTATTAGTTGTTACTTTACTTTCCCTCATACCAGCTTTCTCTATTCCCACTCTTTGCTCCTCAGCACTGCTATAGAAAGCCAAAGACACCCCCTCTGTGATGCCAGCAAAGACTCATCGAGTTCGGAGACAGTCCAGCCAGCTCTGCTCTGTAGCTGGGTACTAAGAAATGGATGGGGTGGTCTTAACCTTTGAAGAGCTCACAGCCTCCTGATATGTAAGCAAGTTGTGACACCGAGTGACAAGGTGTCCTAATTACAGTGTGAATGAGGTAGGCTGTGAACACAGAAGAACACTCAGGAAGGTGTGTGAGTATGTGCATTGGGAAGGTGGTGAACTCAGTAGTAGCTGGATTTTAGAAGATAAATAAGATGACATCATAGAAAAGATTATAAAGGAAAACTATAAATTTGTCAATATATTAGATAACTAGTATATATATCCCACTCCAGTACTCTTGCCTGGAAAATCCCATGGATGGAGGAGCCTGGTAGGCTGCAGTCCATGGGGTCGCTAAGGGTCGGACACGACTGAGCGACTTCACATTCACTTTCATGCATTGGAGAAGGAAATGGCAACCCACTCCAGTGTTCTTGCCTGGAGAATCCCAGGGACGGGGGAGCCTGGTGGGCTGCCGTCTATGGGGTCGCACAGAGTCAGACATGACTGATTTGACTTAGCAGCAGCAGCAGCAGCAGCAGCAGCATATATATATATACATATATGTATATATATATTAAATAACTTTGATGAAATGAACAAATTCTAGGAGACAAACTACAAAAACTGACTCAGGAGTAACCTGAATATCTGACTAGATAGCACATAAACAGATTGACAACAAAAACACAGGCAACACAAGGAAAAATAGATAAATTGTACTGTGTCAAAATTAAGAACTTTTGTCTTTTGAAGGACACCATCAAACATGTAAAAATATTTACATATATGGTAGGGACTTGCATTTAAAATATATGAATAACTCCTTCATTTTACTAATAAAAGATAAACAGCCCCATTAAAAATGGGCAAATGGGGAATTCCTTGGAAGTTGGGTGGTTGGGACTCTGCACTTCCACTGCAAGGGTCACGGGTTCAGTTCTTGGCTGGAGAACTAAGATCTTGTGAGGCCAGAAAAAGGGCAAATGATCAGCATATACATTTTTTTTTTTAGAGAAGATATACAAATAGCTAATAAACACATAAAACAACGTTCAACATCATTATCTATCAGGGAAATGGAAATTAAAACCCCAACGAGAATCACTTCATATAGCCTTACATTAAAAAAACCGTATATATTTGTTATGCTGCTGCTGCTGCTAAGTCGCTTCAGTCGTGTCCGACTCTGTGCGACCCAATGGACGGCAGCCCACCAGGCTCCCCCATCCCTCATATTCTCCAGGCAAGAACACTGGAGTGGGTTGCCATTTCCTTCTCCAATGCATGAAAGTGAAAAGTGAAAGTGAAGTCGCTCAGTCGTATCCGACTCTTCATGACCCCACAGACTGCAGCCTACCAGGCTCCTCTGTCCATGGGATTTTCCAGGCAAGAGTACTGGAGTGGGGTGCCATTGCCTTCTCCGATACTTTAATTGAAAATACTTTATTGCTAAAAAATGCTAACCATTATCTGAGTTAGTTGTAATCATTCTTCAATAGCAATGTCAAAGATCACTGATCACAGGTAACTATCACAAAGATAATAATGAAAAAATTTTGAAATATTGGGAGAATTATCAAAATATAACAGTGACACAGAGAAGTGAGCAAATGCTCTTGGAAAAATGGCACCAATAGACTTGCTCAACACAGGGTTGCCACAAACCTTCGATTTGTAAAAATTTCAGTGTATGAGAAGGCAATAAAGTGAAGTGCAATACAATGAGGTATACTTGAGGAGGAGTATTCATAGTAGCTTTATTCAGAATAGCCCCAAAGTGGAAACAACCCTCAAAATCCATCAGCTGATGAATGGAACAAAATAGGATATATTCACACAATTGAATATTATCTGGCAATAAAAAGGAATAAAGTATTGATATATGTGACAACATGGATAAACCTTGAAAACATTATGTTAAGTGAAAGGAATAATTCATAAAAGATCAATTATATTATTCCACTTACATGAAATTTTCCTAAGAGGCAGATTTACAGAGACAAGTAGATTACTGTTTAGGGGTTGAGGGGAAAAGTGGGGTGAAGGCTAATAGGTATGGAGGTTTGGGGGAAAGTCATGAAAATGTTCTAAAATTGATTTTGGTCATGATTCGTAATTCTCTGTGAACACACTAAAAACCATTGAATTGTACACTTTAAAAGGGTGAGCTTTATGATGTGATAATTATATCTTAATAAAATTGTTAATAAAGAATTCACTAGGTGTGGGAATGGCATACTGCACTGGGGGGCAGCATATTAAAGGGGAGTGTCAGGGACTTGGAACTTTCGATGTGCTGATGGCTGCTGGCAGTGAGTGGAGGGGCAGAAGATGTGAGCAGCGGGCCTGGGCAGGAGCACACTGGGTGTGGTGCCTGGATTTTCTCCGAAGGCCACGGTGGGCCAGTGATCAGCATGAACAGGAGGTGGCAGGCGAAAGAAAGACTACTCCAGAATGAGAAGCACATGGCTGCAGCTAAGGCTGAATAGGGGCAGTGGATGCCAGGCTTGGGGAAGAGGAAGTGGCTCTGAGAGCCAAGTGGAGATACTAATCTTTTCACACATTTCCTGATTTTATTTGGAAAACTTCAAAATGGCATTTGAAAGTAAACCAACAAGTGAAAAGCCTCTGAACAGTCTTCCTTACCTTCAGAGAATGCGTCTCCTTTTCGTTTGAGAGCTGTGGCTGGGAGTAACTGCCAAGCTACTTAACTTCTTCTTTTTTTTAAATTAATTAATTTTAATTGAAGGCTAATTACAATATTGTAGTGGTTTTTGCCATACATTCACTTGAATCAGCTATGGGTGTACATGTGTTCCCCATCCTGAACCCCTTCCTTAACTTCTTTTTTTAATTGTTTTTTTTAATTGGCATATAGTTTTTTCACAATGTTGTGTTAATTTTTGCTATATGCAAAATGACTCAGTTATATACATATACACATTCTTTTTTATATTCTTTTCAATTATGATTTATCCAGGATATTGAATACAGTTCCCTGCTCTATACAGTAGGATCTTGTTGTTTATCCATTCTATATTTAATAGGGTTTCCCTGATAGTTCAGTTGGTAAAGAATTCGCCTGCAATTCAGGAGACCCTAGTTTGATTTCTGGGTCAGGGAGATTCGCTGGAGAAGGGATAGGCTACCCACTCCAGTGTTCTTGGGCTTCCCTGGTGGCTCAACTGGTAAAGAATCTGCCTGCAATGAGGGAGACCTGGGTTGGGATGATCCCCTGGAGAAGGAAAGGCCACCCACTCCAGTATTCTGGCCTGGAGAATTCCATGGACTGTGTAGTCTACGGGATCTGCGTCTACCGACATTAAACTCCCAGTCCATCCCCCTCCCAACGCAGTTTCCTTTGAGAACTGCAAGTTTGTTCTCTATGTCTGTGAGTCTGCTTCAGTTTCATAGATAAGTTCATTTGTGCCATATTTTAGATTACACATATAAGTGATTTCTCTTTCTGACTTACTTCCCTTAATATGATACTCTCTAGTTGCATCTATGTTTCTGCAAATGGCATTATTTTGTTATTTTTCATTGCTGATTAGTATTCCATTGTAGATATGTATCACATTGTCTTTATCCATCCAAGTCTTCAGTTCAGTTCAGTCGCTCAGTCGTGTCCAACTCGTTGCGACCCCATGAATTGCAGCACGCCAGGCCTCCCTGTCCATCACCAACTCCCGGAGTTCACTCAGACTCACGTCCATCGAGTCAGTGATGCCATCCAGCCATCTCATCTTCTGTCGTCCCCTTCTCCTCCTGCCCCCAATCCCTCCCAGCACCAGAGTCTTTCCCAGTGAGTCAACTCTTCGCATGAGGTGGCCAAAGTACTGGAGTTTCAGCTTTAGCATCATTCCTTCCAAAGAAATCCCAGGGCTGATCTCCTTCAGAATGGACTGGTTGGATCTCCTTGCAGTCCAAGGGACTCTCAAGAGTCTTCTCCAACACCACAGTTCAAAAGCATCAATTCTTCGGCGCTCAGCCTTCTTCACAGTCCAACTCTCACATCCATACATGACCACAGGAAAAACCATAGCCTTGACTAGACAAACCTTTGTTGGCAAAGTAATGTCTCTGCTTTTGAATTTGCTATCTAGGTTGGTCACAACTTTCCTTCCAAGGAGTAAGCGTCTTTTAATTCCATGGCTGCAGTCACCATCTGCAGTGATTTTGGAGCCCCCATCTGAATAAAGTCTGACACTGTTTCCACTGTTTCCCCATCTATTTCCCATAAAGTGATGGGGCCAGATGCCATAATCTTCTTTTTCTGAATGTTGAGCTTTAAGCCAACTTTTTTACTCTCCTCTTTCACTTTCATCAAGAGGCTTTTTAGTTCCTCTTCACTTTCTGCCATAAGGGTGGTGTCATCTGCATATCTGAGGTTATTGATATTTCTACCAGCAATCTTGATTCCAGCTTGTGCTTCTTCCAGCCCAGCGTTTCTCATGATGTACTCTGCATAGAAGTTAAATAAGCAGGGTGACAATATACAGCCTTGATGTACTCCGTTTCCTATTTGGAACCAGTCTGTTGTTCCATGTCCAGTTCGAACTGTTGCTTCCTGACCTGCATATAGGTTTCTCAAGTCTTACATATTTTGAATAGCGCTGCAATGAATATAGGGGTGTATGTATCTTTTTGAATTATAGTTCTGTTCATATGCCCAGGAGTGGGATTGCTGCATCATGTGACAATTCTATTTTTAGTTTCCTGAGGAATCCCATCCTGTTTTCCACAATGGCTGCACCAGCTGACATCCCTGCCAACAGTGTAGGAGGGCTCCCTTTTCTTCACACCCTGTCCAGAATTTATTATTTTGTAGGCTCCAAAATCACTGCAGATGGT
Source organism: Bubalus kerabau (assembly GCF_029407905.1). NCBI lineage: Eukaryota > Metazoa > Chordata > Mammalia > Artiodactyla > Bovidae > Bubalus > Bubalus kerabau. The sequence goes on from NC_073624.1 coordinate 171,358,590, forward strand.
GACTGCAGCCATGAAATTAAAAGACGCTTACTCCTTGGAAGGAAAGTTATGACCAACCTAGATAGCATATTCAAAAGCAGAGACATTAGTTTGCCAACAAAGGTCCGTCTAGTCAAGGCTATGGTTTTTCCTGTGGTCATGTATGGATGTGAGAGTTGGACTGTGAAGAAGGCTGAGCGCCGAAGAATTGATGCTTTTGAACTGTGGTGTTGGAGAAGACTCTTGAGAGTCCCTTGGACTGCAAGGAGATCCAACCAGTCCATTCTGAAGGAGATCAGCCCTGGGATTTCTTTGGAAGGAATGATGCTAAAGCTGAAACTCCAGTACTTTGGCCACCTCATGCGAAGAGTTGACTCACTGGGAAAGACTCTGGTGCTGGGAGGGATTGGGGGCAGGAGGAGAAGGGGACAACAGAGGATGAGATGGCTGGATGGCATCACTGACTCGATGGACGTGAGTCTGAGTGAACTCCGGGAGTTGGTGATTGATGGACAGGGAGGCCTGGCGTGCTGTGATTCATGGGGTCGCAAAGAGTCGGACACGATTGAGCAACTGAACTGAACTGAAACTTTTTAATGATGGCCATTCTGACAGGTGTGAGGTAATACCTCATTGTAGTTCTGATTTTCATTTCTGGTGCTGTGGTAATCTGCTTGCCAATGCAGGATATGCAAGAGATGTGGGCTTGATCCCTGGGTTGGGAAAATGCCCTGAAGTAGGAAATGGCAACCCGCTCCAGTATCTTGAATGGAAACTTCCATGGACAGAGGAGCCTGGCAGGCTACAGTCCATGGGGTGCAAAGAGTCAAGACATGACTGAGCAACTGAGTGTGCACACGCATGCACACACACAATAATAATAATTAGTTGAGTATCTTTCCATGTGCCCATTGGCCATGTATATGTCTTCTTGAGAAATGCCTATTTAGGACTTCTGTACATTTTTCAATTGGGCTGTTTGTTTTTTGTTGTAGTGTTGAATGAGCTGCTGATATATTTTGGAAATTAACCCTTTTTTGGTCACATTGTTTGCAAATATTTTCTCCCATTCCATAAATTGTCTTTTCATTTTGTCAATGGTTTCATTTGCTGTGCAAAAGCATGCAAGTTTGATTAGGTCCCATTTGTTTATTTTTGTTTTAATTTCTACTGCATTGGGAGAATGAACTAAGAAAACATTAGTACAATTCATGTCAGAGAATGTTTTGCCTATGATCTCTTCTAGTTATATAGTGTCTTGTCTCTTAAGTAATTTTGAGTTTATGTTTGTGCATGATGTGAAGGTGTGTTCCTGCCTTCACTGATTTACATGAAGGTGCCCAACTTCCTCATCACCACTTGCTGAAGAGACCAGCTTTCCCCCATTTTATATTCTTGCCTCCTTTGTCAAAGATTAACTGACGACAGGTGTGTGGGGTTTATTTCTGGGCTTTTTATTCCGTTCCACTGATGTGCGTCTGCTTTTGGGCCAGTGCCACACATTTTCATTGCTGTGCCTTTGTAGTCTTGTCTGAAGTCTGGAAGGGTGATGCCTTCTGCTTTGCTCTTTTCCTTCAGGATGACTTTGGCAATTCTGGGTCTTTTATGGGTCTATATAAATTTTAGGATTATTTGTTTTGCGAAAAATGTCATGGGTAGCTTCATACTGCTGCTGCTGCTAAGTCGCTTCAGTCGTATCCGACTCTGTGCGACCCCATAGACGGAAGCCCACCAGGCTCCCCCGTCCCTAGGATTCTCCAGGCAAGAATTCTGGAGTGGGTTGCCATTTCCTTCTCCAATGCATGAAAGTGGAAAGTGAAAGTGAAGTTGCTCAGTCGTGTCTGACTTGTAGCAACCCCATGGACTGCAGCCCACCAGGCTCCTCCGTCCATGGGATTTTCCAGGCAAGAGTACTGGAGTGGGGTGCCATCGCCTTCTCCGGGGTAGCTTCATAGGGAACACATTAAGTCTGTAGATTGCTTTGGGTAATATTGCCATTTTAATGATATTAATTCTTTAATCCAAGAGCATAGGATATCTTTCCATTTTTTGAATCATCTTAATTTTCCTTTACTAATGTTTTATAATTCTCAGCATATGAATCTTTCATCTCCTTGGTTAGGTTTATTCTTCACGCTAATCCTTGATGCCTCGTTGTCTTTGTTTGCAAAACCTACCTGCCTGAGTGTTGTGGTGGAAGTTAAATGTGAGTTACTTATAACTGGTCCTGGCATAAAATGAGGGCTGAATAAAGACACATTCTTGTTTATACATGTGGCCACTTCTTATAAATTTGGAAGGATGAGATGGATCTCATTTTGAGTCCTTATTTCCTTTAATCTTGTTTTTTTTTTTTTTTTTCCATGCTGTGTGTATGTGTTTGTGCTTGTTGAGTTTTATTTTTTTAAGTGGAAAGATGCACAAAAGGTACTATTTGCTTTAAGGTTTTATTTACTTTTATAAACTAATTAACCCTTATTTTGATAGTTTGCATTGTCTTGGAAAAGAGATGAGAGCTCAAAGTTTTAATATTCATGTACCTATTATTCTTTATACCTTCTGTCATTTTTGCTTTATGAATATTGATGCTGTTATTTGTTATTTAGTTATCATTATCTATGTTGAGAATTGCACCTCTGACTGTAACAAAGGGCCAGTTTTCATATTAATTAATGTTTTTTGCCGTGAATCCAACCTCCTTTACATACTTTCTGCTGCATTTCCAATATAACTTGTTTATACTTTTATGTTTTATCTTTCTGAGTTGTTCTTGGTTATATCTTTTGTACATAGTGTGGAATGGGATGTTGCTTTTGGGGACATTTTTGATTGTGTATTAATCTACATACTAGACCACGTGACAAGTATGTTCTGTCTTGGTTCTGTCATATAATTTAGTTTTGAGGTCTGTTAAAACTCCCTATATGATCTTTTTGTGTGCATCCCGTCTGATAATCAGAAAGATATCTACTATTGTTTTTACTGAGATACAGTTGACACATAACATTGTATGAGCTTTTGGTGTACAGCACAATGATGTGATACATGTACCATTTAGTCTTTATATCATTTAAAGCCACATCCCATTCTATTGTGCTGATGTGTCATTATTGCTTTGTAGTAAATCTTGTGTGGTAGACTGAGACTGCCTCTAATTTTGCAAAGATGGTTTAGGCATCTCTGTGTTCATTCCTGGTTTCAGTCAGGGGTCTTCAGTTGCAAGAGACAAAGATGACTGGAGTAGCTGAGGGAAACTGGTCTGGAGACAGGGCCACGCCCAGAAGCCCCACGGGTATCAGTGCACAGATTTCATTGTGCCCTCGCCAGCATCCAGTGCTATCATTTAGCTTTCTTATTATTTGCTAATTTAATGGGCATAAAACAAAACTTCAGTGTTGCTTTAATTTTGTAGCAAGGGGCAAAGATGTCTATGGATTTGTTTGGTGTGAGTTCTCTCCCCTGGGTGGCGGCTGTGTTTATTTCTTAGCTCACTGCACGTGGGGCTGCTTTCAGACTTTGCTGGAGAACTGGGGCACAGGGCCTGGCCTCCACGTGGTCTTCCTCTTTCTCAAGAACACACAGAGCATGTCTCCAACTGTGCAGCGAAGGCCAGTGTGTTCTGCTCCCACTATGGGGCCAGCTCTGTTGCTGCAGCCTGCCCGAGAGGGGCCAGGGAAGTGATAAGTGAAAATCCATCACAACTTCTGGAACTAACTCAAAGGACACACTCGACTGCTGAAATACCAGCAGGACTCGGCCAAGCTCAGCAATGTTGTCAGGAGAATGATTTCATTTCAGCAGGTACTGTCCTTGTGGAAGGAGGTCTTTGGAGGATAGCTTACAAAAAGAGTAAAAAACTGTCTAAACAGTATTTGTGTAGGAGGAGAAAAGGAAAAGGGAGTGTGTCTTTTGCTTGAATCCAGTCTCCTCTGTGTCCCTCTTTTGGGGCTGTCTGTGCGGCAGCTGCACTCGCAATTATTTCCCTTTCGGACAGAGTTTTGAGCAAAACATGATAAGCGGTGCTTGCTGTGGCAGGAGTATAAATCAGTGAATTGTCCATTCGTTTATATAGTGTCTTATATAATGTTATATATGTCTTATATATTGGTTTACCCAAATAACAACCTTTCGATTTCAGGAATTCTTGAGTTTGCTTCAGTTTTCTAAAGTCTTTGCAAATAGAAAATGGTTTATAAAATGAGTAGAAAATTTTACCTGATTAGTATATCTTTCCTTCTTAGAATGTTGGGTTGGATTTCATCTCTGAGAATCCTTCTAAAGTGTAATTGCATGCACATGCTCTGGGTCTTAGGTATGTTTGGGTGTCCGGATCCCTTTGCAAGAAGCACCAAAGAGGTCTGGCATGAAAAATAAATCCTCACCCAAAAATGAAACTCCCTGTGCTCTGATTTCTCTCATAAGTTGAATCTTATTTGCTTTCTATTTTTCAGAAATTCCTCAAAGTATATGGTTCCTCAAGAGCATCATTCTTGCTTCCCCATGTTTTTTTGGGGACCTATTCATTTCCAAATGCTGTTTTCTCATGCCATTTCTTAGCTATTTTGGAAGAGGAGGATATGAGCAGTATACAGCTCACAACCTTGAATTGACCATTCAATTCAAGGTTTGATTCATTTAGCTTTATTTATGTTTTTAGAACATTTTTTATAATTAGAGACAAACTTTAAGAAAAAATAAAATCACTTATAGCTTCTATCCTTAGAAAAAGTTTTTACTTTATTTTTTAAAAAAATTATTTTAATTGGAGGCTAATTACAATATTGTAGTGGTTTTGCCATACATTGACATGAATCAGCCATGGGTGTACATGTGTTCCCCATCCTGAACCCCCCTCCCACCTCCCTCCCCATCCCATCCCTCTGGGTCATCCCAGTGCACCAGCCCCGAGCACCCTGTCTCATGCATAGAACCTGGACTGGCAATCTGTTTCACATATAATAATATACAGGTTTCAATGCTATCATCTCAAATCATCCCACCCTTGCCCTCTCCCACAGAGTCCAAAAGACTGTTCTATACATCTGTGTCTCTTTTGCTGTCTCGCATATAGGGTCATCGTTACCATCTTTCTAAATTCCATATATATGCGTTAGTATGCTGTATTGGTGTTTTTCTTTCTGGCTTACTTCACTCTGTATAATAGGCTCCAGTTTCATCCACCTCATTAGAACTGATTCAAATGTATTCTTTTTAATGGCTGAATAATACTCCATTGTGTATATGTACCACAGCTTTCTTATCCATTTGTCTGCCAATGGACATCTAGGTTGCTTCCATGTCCTGGCTATTATAAACAGTGCTGTGATGAACATTGGGGTCCATGTGTCTCTTTCAATTCTGGTTTCCTTGGTGTGTATGCCCAGTAGTGGGATTGCTGGATCATAAGGCAGCAGTTCTATTTCCAGTTTTTTAAGGAATCTCCACACTGTTCTCCATAGTGGCTGTACTAGTTTGCATTCCCACCAACAGTGTAAGAGGGTTCCCTTTTTTCCGCACCTTCTCCAGCATTTATTGCTTGTAGACTTTTGGATCGCAGCCATTCTGACTGGCGTGAGATGGTACCTCATTGTGGTTTTGATTTGCATTTCTCTGATAATGAGTGATGTTGAGCATCTTTCCATGTGTTTGTTAGCCATCTGTATGTCTTCTTTGGAGAAATGTCTATTTAGTTCTTTGGCCCATTTTTTGATTGGGTCATTTATTTTTCTGGAATTGAGCTGCAGGAGTTGCTTGTATATTTTTGAGATTAATTCTTTGTCAGTTGCTTCATTTGCTATTATTTTCTCCCATTCTGAAGACTGTCTTTTCACCTTGCTTATAGTTTCCTTCGTTGTTTGATCCATGAGAACTTTATATTAGTGAAAGGAATATGGTTGTGATTTGGCATTAATTTTTGTATTGTTTTTAATTGATTAATTTTCTAGTTGTGTCAATGCCTTTTATTGAGTGAGGTATTCGGTGGTTCTTCTCTATCACATTTCAAATCCCTGCTTGTACTTAGTGGAGAAGGCAATGGCACCCCACTCCAGTACTCTTGCCTGGAAAATCCCATGGATGGAGGAGCCTGGTAGGCTGCAGTCCATGGGGTCGCTAAGAGTTGGACACGACTGAGTGACTTCACTTTCACTTTTCACTTTCATGCATTGGAGAAGGAAATGGCAACCCACTGCAGTGTTCTTGCCTGGAGAATCCCAGGGATGGCGGAGCCTGCTGGGCTGCCATCTATGGGGTCTCACAGAGTCGGACACGACTGAAGTGACTTAGCAGCAGCTTAGCAGCAGCTTGTACTTAGACTGTTTTTGAACCCCCTTGTCTGCCCTGATTTTTCCTCCTTGGCAGTGGTGCCAGGTAGGTTCATCACATCCAGGAGAGAGTGCTAGTCCTGCTTTGTTACTTTTTGTTTTCAGAAGTTTCCTAGATATAACTATATAACTCTATTTTCCTTCTGATAGACTGGCTTTTAAATATCTTCCTTTTCCAAAAAAACGAGAAGAAAAAAATAAACAAGATACTATCCTAAACCGAAAAGAAAGAAAGGGAAGAAGGAAGGAAGCAAGGAAGAAAAAGTCAAACTAAACCAAACTACAAACCCAGCCAAATAGAATTTTGATTAGGATTGAATTAAGCTTGTAGTTTATATGGAAAAATATTGGCATCTGTATTAATTTTCTAGACTGCAGTGATAAATTGCCACAAACTGCATGACTTGGAGCTTCCCAGGTGGCTCACTGGTAAAGAATCCACCTGCCAGGGCAGGAGACACAGGAGATGTGGGTTTGATCCCTGGGTTAGGAAGATCCCTTGGAGGAGGAAATGGCAACCCACTTCAGTATTTTTGCCTGGAGAATCCCATGGACAGAGGAGCCTTGTGGGTTCCAGTCCATAGTGTTGCAAAGAGTTGGCCATGACTGGTGACGTGGGATGCACGCAGGAATAATTGGGTCTTCCCAAGGGGCACCATGGTAAAGAATTCACCTGCCAATGCAGGAGGCGCAAGAGACGCCAGTTCAATCCCCAGGCCGGGAAGATCCCCTGGAGAAGGAAATGGCAACCCACTCCAGTATTCTTGCCTGGAGAATCCTATGGACAGAGGAGCCTGGGGGGCTACAGTCCCTGGGGTTGCAAAGATTTGGACACGACTGAGTGACTGAGCACACACCCACATGACTTAGAACAACCGAAGTCCAATCCCTCGCTGTTCTGGAGGCCAGAAGTCTTGAATCCAGATGTCAGCAGGCCATACTCTTTCTGAAGTCTATAGAAGAGAATCTGGTCCACGTTTCCTCTTAGTTTCTGTGGTTCCTGGAAGTTCTTGGCATTTTATTGACACATGATTCCAGTCTTTACCTCTGCCATCACATGGTGTTCTCCCTGTGTCTCTGCCCTTTTCTTAGGACACCCGTCATTCTAGATAAGGACACAATTTACTCTAGTATGCCCTCATCTCAATTAGTTACATCTTCAGTGACCCTATTTCCCAATAAAATCACATCTGAGAATTCAGGAAGGACATGAATTTGGGGAGGATACTGAAACCCAGTAGAATGTTTTTAGAATTTGTATCAATATTGTTTTCAAGAAAGAGGTATGTCAAGGGAGGGGGGTTCAGGATGCGGAACACATGTACACCCGTGGCGGATTCATGTCAATGTATGGCAAAACCAATACAATATTGTAAAGTAATTAACCTCCAATTAAAATAGATTAATTTGTAATAAGAAAAAAAAGTATGTCAATTTATTCAGGTCCCCCTTTACATCATTTAATATTTTTTTTTCATGTATTTCATTTCTAGTTGAAAATTTTTTTGTCCTTTTGTTGAGTGATATAGTTTCTTTTGTTGCACAATCTAGCTGTTTCTATTTCTTATAACAAACTATAGGAAATCAATTTTGCTTTGGAAGTAGATTTTTTAACTCACTGAATTATCTTATTTTTAATACCTTTCAGTCGGTACTTTGGAGTTTTTCAGGTTTGTAATTTTATCATCTACAAATAATGATACTGTTGCAACTCATTTTAAATATTCAAACTTTGTATATTGTTTTAAGTCTAATTACATGGTCTTACAGTTGAACAGCAGGTGAATACAGCTGTGGGTCTGACTTCTGAAGCTTGACTTCAGACAGAGATTAATAATGTGAATATTTTTTTAAGTGTCTTCTGGTTGAAAGTGGCAAACTTAATTCTAGATGACATAACTGAAAAGGTCTTTATTAGCTCATGCAGTGTAAAAAATTGTAAATTAAAACAATGCTACTAGACAGTGATCATGGTAGTCATCATTCTTAGTCCTAGTTTCTGATTTTGAGGGTCAGGGGAGGGTGGAGTCAGGAAAACGTGTAGGAAGCTGCACTGCAACTGAGGCAAGACTTTGGCTGCTTCTGCTGCTAAGTCGCTCTGTCATGTCCGACTCTGTGCGACCCCATAGATGGCAGACCAGCAGGCCCCTCCATCCCTGGGATTCTCCAGGCAAGAACACTGGAGTGGGTTGCCATTTCCTTCTCCAAGACTTTGGCTAAAGGGGTATTTTGACATCTCGCCCTTTTTGAGCCACTTCTCATCTGGATGGAGCCTAGGGTCAGGAGAAGACAGCTCAGGTTTTCTGGGTAAGGCAGGCCAGTCCTCAGGTCAACCCCTGTCAGCGTCAGAATCCACCAGGCCATCTGGGAGCTTTCCCACACCCCTGAGAGGCAGGCACCGGGGGCAGACGGCTGCTTATGCCTGCCCTGTTCCCGGGGCCTCTTCCTTGGTAGCAGACCTCTCGCCTCCTCCATCCAAGTCCTTGTGCTTTAGGCTAAGTCTAGTGTCTGGGGTATGGCCAACCACTGTATTCCATTCTGTGTGAATGGCAGTTCGTTTGGGGCAGGGGTGGAAGGTTCCATTCAACTCACACCAGGCCTAGGCAAGCTAATTTGGGGGCCCTTTGCATGAGAAAGCCTCTACCTTGGGGACCTGAGATAGGGAAGCAGTTGCCCTGAAGGTACTAGTGTTACGTGTGAAGAACGGCTGGCCTGAGGCTCAAACTAGCAATAAGGACACCAGGTTATAACAGCATCGTTTGCTTATCTGGATCAGCTACACCCGCAGCTAGTTAGTCTTAGGTTTTTAAGGTATATGAGTCAATAAAGACCTTTTAAGTCTTGTCATCTTAAGTTCTCCGCTTTCAACTGAAAGACACTTGAAAAATATTCACCTTATTAATCTCTGTCTTAAATCAAGCTTGGGAAGTTAGACCAAGTGGTACTCACCTGCTGTTCAAAACCACTGTGGTCATGAGACATTTTGTATTTACTCACTCAAATAATATGGGTTGAGTAGCTACTAGGTACAAGCGCGGCTCAAGCCCGAGGGATATGTCAGGGATCAAAACAGATGGTGATTGCTGCCCTCAATGGAGCTCACATTTTAGTGGGGAAGGCAGGTAATAAACATGAAAAATTAATGGGTAAATAATCTAACATGCTAGAATGTGATCAATGCTATGGAAAGGCAAAGAAGGACAGGCAAAGGGGGATGAAGAGGTAGTTTCCGGCATCAAAAAGGGTGGTCACGTTAGGCCTCATTGATTGAAAGGGTAGATTTTGGGCAATGGTAGGTGGGGGTGTGAAGTCTGTTACTGGAACAACCCCCTCCCCCAGCTTGGCAGGGAGTGGGTGGTAGGGATGGAGAAGCAGGTAAGTTTGTGGAGGATAATTAGGAGCTGGAACTGGTAGTATTGTGTGATGAGCGGGACACCCGGGAAGAAGACAAGGGAGGTTTGAAAAGACTCTTAGCTCTGGACCATTTGTCAGATGAGTCTGGATGGAGCAGGGAACTCCTGTCCTGAGGCAAGAGCTGAGTGTGCTGAGTTGCAGTGTCTTGGAGACACCTAGATCTGGGAAGGGCCCTGCCTCTCATGGGGCTGGCTCAATGGACTGGGCGCTGATGATCCTTTCCCCAATATCTTAGCTGCTGGCTGTGTCTGGTCAGCATCCCTCTGTATGTGTGGTCACTCGAGCTGGGAAGTGGGCTGGGCTATTGTGGGCCTGGTTTGGGGGCCATCAGCTCCTGGTCCACTTCCACACTCCCTGCCCACTCCTGTGCTCAGCTGTGGGCCAGGCTCAGCCACTGGGCCTTGCATGGGGCCCAGGAGCCTTCTCTCCTTCTTGGGAGGCCTGGGTAGGCAAATCCAGGGCACCTGGGCTGAGAGTGCCAGGGCAGTGCCGGTGGTCTCCCTGGCCTCCTTTCCCTCCCCTCTCTCCTCCGTCAGCCAGCACCTACCGAGTCCACACTCCTGTTCATGTTTGTTGTTCTCATTTCTCTGATGGATTTATTTGCCCTCATTTGCATAAGAAATACCATACTCCCCAACTTAATGAGCAGGCCCATCTGGCAGTGCAGGCTTCCTCTCGGCTGAGATTTTTTTTTTTTTTTTTTTAATTTTATTTTATTTTTAAACTTTACATAACTGTATTAGATTTGCCAAATATCAAAATGAATCCGCCACAGGTATACATGTGTTCCCCATCCTGAACCCTCCTCCCTCCTCCCTCCCCATTCCATCCCTCTGGGTCGTCCCAGTGCACCAGCCCCAAGCATCCAGTATCGTGCATCGAACCTGGACTGGCAACTCATTTCATACATGATGTTACACATGTTTCAATGCCATTCTCCCAAATCTTCCCACCCTCTCCCTCTCCCACAGAGTCCATAAGACTGTTCTATACATCAGTGTCTCTTTTGCTGTCTCGTACACAGGGTTATTGTTACCATCTTTCTAAATTCCATATATATGCGTTAGTATACTGTATTGGTGTTTTTCTTTCTGGCTTACTTCACTCTGTATAATAGGCTCCAGTTTCATCCACCTCATTAGAACTGATTCAAATGTATTCTTTTTAATGGCTGAATAATACTCCATTGTGTATATGTACCACAGCTTTCTTATCCATTCATCTGCTGATGGACATCTAGGTTGCTTCCATGTCCTGGCTATTATAAACAGTGCTGCGATGAACATTGGGGTACTCGTGTCTCTTTCCCTTCTGGTTTTCTCAGTGTGTATGCCCAGCAGTGGGATTGCTGGATCATAAGGCATGTCTATTTCCAGTTTTTTAAGGAATCTCCACACTGTTCTCCATAGTGGCTGCACTAGTTTGCATTCCCACCAACAGTGTAAGAGGGTTCCCTTTTCTCCACACCCTCTCCAGCATTTATTACTTGTAGACTTTTGGATCGCAGCCATTCTGACTGGTGTGAAATGGTACCTCATAGTGGTTTTGATTTGCATTTCTCTGATAATGAGTGATGTTGAGCATCTTTTCATGTGTTTGTTAGCCATCTTTATGTCTTCTTTGGAGAAATGTCTATTTAGTTCTTTGGCCCATTTTTTGATTGGGTCATTTATTTTTCTGAAAAATATGGAACGCTTCACGAATTTGCGTGTCATCCTTGCGCAGGGGCCATGCTAATCTTCTCTGTATCGTTCCAATTTTAGTATATGTGCTGCCGAAGCAAGCACTCGGCTGAGATTTGCATGGCCAGGAGCTGTTATAATTAGTTTGTTCCTTTCCAAGATTGAGGAAGGAGCAGGTTCTTGACACAGCCCCTGGACCAGGGCTCTCCGCAGTGGGCCAGAGCTGGCTTCCTGGGCCGCCAGCTGTCTCGTTTGTAGGTCCATCTGTGTGTGTTGTCTGGGTTGGCCCTGCCTCTCCTGAACTGTCCTTGGCTGGGCCAGGGCTTGGCCAACATCAAAGCAGGCATTTCATGGTCACACTGCAGAATTGAGCTGAGAGCATCCTCAGGGCCACTTGGTTGAGCTTGTCCCAGGCTGGAAGTATAGGAGTCCTGTAATACGGTGTCATGGAAGGGATGCTCTGGGCAGAGCTTAGCTGAGCTATGTCAGAGGTGACACACCAGAGAATGTGCCCTAATCTCTCAGATGTCACCCTGATGACCTCCATACTAACCCCTATCCACCCATACTTCAACCCACAGTGATGACTGCCCACGCCTCTGTGCCAAGTAGGCTCTGCACTGGCCTCAGAAGAGGTGATAGGCTCCCGCGTCATGGGCTGTGAGCCCTAGGACACAGGCACCCCCCTGTGATGTCATCCTGCTAGAATGGGTTGAGGGGTCAAGGAAGCCTGGCCAGGCGAACATCTGTGTCTGATCTGAGTGGGCCACACCTGGTCTGCATCGAGAGGGTGTCACCAGGTCTCCCTGTCGGTGTGCAGAGCACCAAGCCACCCTTCTCTCCCCCAGGTCACCTTCAACTTTGGCTTAGTCATGACCATCCTGGCTCCACTCCTGCCCACTTTGCACTCCAGGAGTAGTTCCTGTGTGCTTAGTGAGCACTTTTTGCCTCATTTCCAGTAATGAGGTAAAAATTCATACTGTTAAATGATTAGCTTCCAAGAAGGGGTGACGGAATCCTCGAGTATCCTAGGATGGTGCCACAGGCGAGAGCCATGTCAGGGGAAGGTGGTAGTGGGTGGCACCCTGCAGTGCATATCCCCTACTTTTTGCCTACAGGAAGACTCAGGAGAAAGAGTCAAAGGGAGAATTTTCTAAGTTCTAAGCTGGCAGCTGGAAGCAGACTGGAGGGCTCCCATGAATGAGTCAAGCTATCTGGAGGCTGGGAGGGGATGGAACTGCACCAGAAGCCCTGGGACTGAAGTCTGGGTGTAAGGAGGAGGACTCTGATGCTGGAAAGAGCATGAGCCTGAATGGTGACCAGTGAGAGTTAGTGAGTTTCCTTGTCTATGTGCTTCTTACAATTGAATTCCATATTTGTAGTTTTAGAAAACTGAGGTATCATGACAAAATGCATCAAGATCCCTGATATCCTGACCGAACAGGACCCTATAGGGCCCTCCTGGGACAGATTCCCCCTCCCCCCTCTCCTCTGCCTGTCTTATGTTTGTAGAAAATCTTTAGCCTCTTAGGCCTTCCAAAGAATAAATTTAATCAGAGAAGTGAGAAAATGTTAAAAACAAAACAAACAAACAAACAAAAAAACCCAAGACAGTCAAACAAGACAAAATATTAGTTTAGCTGTTAAAAGAAGTCAAGGACATTTAATTTCTCCTCAAGGGATATGGGTAATATTCTGAGTCATATCCCTTGAGTTATTTTGCAGGTACTGAATCTCCCACCAGGTGGAAGAAGTTAACTGTGTGCTGCCTGCAAACATGCAGACTCCAGATTGTTTGGAACCAGAAGGTTGATGATGTTGACTCCCGATTACCTCACCATCAACTAGTCAGAAGAATGTCCATGAGCTGATTGCACACCCCACAATCCACTCCCTCATTCTGTTTTTAAAAATCTTTTTCTAAAAGCCTTTAAGGGTTCTGGTCTTTTGAGCATTAGCTGCCCAGACTCCTTGTTTGGCGCCTGAAATAAATGCTGCACTTTACTTCACCACAAGCCAGTGTCAGTAGATTGGCGTTATTGCACACGGGCAAGCCGATCCAAGTTTGGTTCAGTAACAGTAGTAAGCAGATCTTTACAGCAAATATTTCTACATAGATAGAGAGGCTTATCAGTATTCTGTAAGGCTGCTATATTAATTGCATCTTAACTTTTCAGTATTTTATGATGCTTTGACATCTTTTGTTGCTTTACTAGCTCAGGGAGACTGCCCCTTCCAGCCTAAAGACAGCAAACAGCTTGTCTGCAAGAGTGTCTTTTACGTGAAAGCCAACCCATCCAACTCACAGGCTAAGCTAGTATCCCTCCTGTCCTAAATCACCCCAGGGTCAGATACCAGACAACTAGATAAGATACCACCCATAGTACAGAGCTTGCCAAAATAATTCAGGATGCGAGAGTTGGACTGTGAAGAAGGCTGAGCGCCGAAGAATTGATGCTTTTGAACTGTGGTGTTGGAGAAGACTCTTGAGAGTCCCTTGGACTGCAAGGAGATCCAAGCAGTCCATTCTGAAGGAAATCAGCCCTGGGATTTCTTTGGAGGGAATGATGCTAAAGCTGAAACTCCAGTACTTTGGCCACCTCATGTGAAGAGTTGACTCATTGGAAAAGACTCTGATGCTGGGAGGGATTGGGGGCAGGAGGAAAAGGGGACGATAGAGGATGAGATGGCTGGATGGCATCACTGACTCGATGAACGTGAGTCTGAGTGAACTCCGGGAGTTGGTGATGGACAGGGAGGCCTGGTGTGCTGCAATTCATGGGGTCGCAAAGAGTCGGACACGACTGAGCGACTGAACTGAACTGAACTGATCCAGTTCTAAACTTGCCAATTGCCTCTCCCATTTCTTCCCTGGGAATCACAATATGAGCTCTGACCGTGCCTTTCCCTGGCTCCTTCTGCCTCCTGACCAACTGGTGCTTTCCCAAGTGGCCCTGCGTGGCGTGGCATGCCCTCTTCTCTTGGAAACTGTAAGTAGCAAACTCTTCTTTCAAAGACATTGTCTCTGTGTCTGTTACCTTAGCATATCTGATTAAAACAGAATTTCATTTCAATACAGCCCCCCTCATGTCCCTTCCTAGTCTATACATTCCTCCGTCCCAAGAAGTACCACTGTTGTGATTCTATAATTACAGAGCTTTGCCTGTTCTTGTCCCTTATATAAATACAGTCATTCAGCATTTTCTCTTTCGTTTCTGGCTTCTTTCACTCAGCATGATAAAATTCATCCATGGTGCTGAGAATATTTCTCTCTCTCTTCCTCTCTCTCCCTTCTGTTGTAGTATTCCATTTATACACAGGCCACAATTTACTCATTTCTTTGTTGATGGGTATTTGAGTTTTTGACTGTTTCACTCCCACCCTGAACCTATTTCTCATAGAGTTTCACATTTCATTGTTATTAGACTCTTTTGCAACTATGAAGTAAAATTGCAAGCATCTTACAAGTTGTGACTGTGTGTGTTTTGCTTCTGTCTCCTGGATCCTGATGCCCAGTGACAGCTGTTATCCATCCATTTATCAAATAGGTCTTGAGAACCTGCCATGTGCCAAGGTGCTGTCCCAGGTGCTGGATTTCCTCCCACAAGGGGCATTCTAGTGGTGACGGTGGTAGTGGGAAGAACAGATAGCAAATAAACAAGAAAATAGATCACATAATCTCAGGAATTGATATACGGTAAGGAAAAAAAAAAGCAGGATGAGGGTATTCAGTGTATGTATGGCAGTGGTTATTACAGGCCAGGAAGTCAGGGCAGTACTCTTTGAGAAAGTGCTTTTAAAAACAGATACCTAAATGCCTTGGGGGAGGAAGTTCTCTGGGAGAAGAGCATTCTAGACAGCATGTGCAAAGGCCCTGAAGCAGAAACGTACTCTCCTAGGGTGTAGCAAGAGACTGAGAGGACATGGAGAAATAGACATGAGGGGGAAAGTGGTACAGGTGTGATCATGTGGTCCTGGGCTTGAAAGAGTGACTGGCAGACACCCTAGGGTTATTCAGATGTGGGTGTGTGGAATACAGGGCTTCCCTGATGACTCAACGGTGAGGAATCCACCTGCCAAGCAGGAGACGTGGGTTTGATCCATGGAGAAGGAAAAGGAAAACTGCCCCAGAATTTTTGTCTGGGAAATCCCATGGACAGAGGAGCCTGGTGGGCCACAGTCCGTGAGGTCACAAAAGAATCGGACACCGCTTAGGGACTAAACACCACCACCACCATATGAGATACATTCTATTGAAAATGATCTAAGTTAGCTTGTCTGTTCACATAAAACAACTGAGTGCATTTATAGTTAAAAAGAAAATTTAAACTTTCAAGTGAAAATTAGAAATTTGGGTAACATGTACCTGCCACTGTGAGTTTAACAGCTTCTCAATACAGGAAGACTTTTCTGATGAGATTAATGATATGAATGAATGTGATTTTTGATATTGCTTAAAGCAACATGTCAACAATTGGAAGCTCCCGCATGTCTCAGAGAACCAGTGTTTTCCGAACGGCCATGCATCATGTTTCTGTTGAGAAGTCGGTCCTCCACTGGGGCTCGCTTCCACTCTGCAGGTCTCACTGGGTGTGCCAAGAATGGAAGACCTGACTCTCTCTTTATTCAAGCTATTTCTCAGAAGTGTTTGTAGTGAGCGGCCTTGAAGGATGAGGCATTGTCTCCCTTTAGGTCAAAGAGCAGGCTTGCTTACTATGTACTCTAAAAAACATTGGTCCCCAAGCTCAGGGTCTGTCACTTGCAACACAACCCTGCTGCTTGCGTAGCGTCTATCCAGGCGCTTCTGCATAACCTCTGTGGACCTGAGGGGCAAAGAGAAGTGATGTAAACAGGCTGATGCTCACAGTGCTTGCTGTGGAAGCATGCTGTGTGTAGTCAAGTCCTTTGTCACTGACAAAGGACTCTCATGTCTCTTGCCAACATCTGTGAAACAGCAGCAAGTTAATTCAGTACCTTGTAAGTAGAGTAAAATCAATCCTAGTCCTGACAGTTACAAAATCATGCATGAACAAAAAACCCATTCAAGTTACAAGACATAAAAGGGATTTTAATGGAACAGAGTACAAAACAAAGCTTATTGCTTAAGCTTTGAGGTTCTCATTCAACCAGCAGGCCTAGTGTTAGGTGGAAGGAATGAAGTGCAGGCACCTCACACCCCTGAGAATGAGTTCTCCTGAGTTTGTACCCTGAGTGCCTCCCTTACCCTTTTTCTAGTCCTGGTAACTAATCCTTAAGAAACAGCTTCTTTAAATAAATTTTTGAGTAACCTCCATACTGTCTTCATATATATATGTGAAATCTGAAAAAATAAAACAGATCACAGATACAGAGAGCAAACTATTGGTTATCAGTGGGGAGAGGGCTGGGAGGAGGGGCAAAACATGTGAAAGCAATTCAGAGTCACAAAATTCTGTATATAAGATAAATAAGCTACAAAGAGGAACTGTGCAGCACAAAGGATAGAACGAACATTTTGTAACAAGGAGTATAATCTGTAAAAATATGGAATTACTATGTTGTAATAACCTCAGATATGCAGATAACACCACCCTTATGGCAGAAAGTGAAGAGGAACTCAAACGCCTCTTGAAAGTGAAAGAGGAGAGTGAAAAAGTTGGCTTAAAGCTCAACATTCAGAAAACGAAGATCATGGCATCTGGTCCCATCACTTCATGGGAAGTAGATGGGGAAACAGTGGAAACAGTGTCAGACTTTATTTTTTTGGGCTCCAAAATCACTGCAGATGGTAATTGCAGCCACGAAATTAAAAGATGCTTACTCCTTGGAAGGAAAGTTATGACCAACCTAGATAGCATATTCAAAAGCAGAGACATTACTTTGCCAACAAAGGTCCATCTAGTCAAGGCTATGGTTTTTCCTGTGGTCATGTATGGATGTGAGAGTTGGACTGTGAAGAAGGCTGAGCGCCGAAGAATTGATGCTTTTGAACTGTGATGTTGGAGAAGACTCTTGAGAGTCCCTTGGACTGCAAGGAGATCCAGCCAGTCCATTCTGAAGGAGATCAGCCCTGGGATTTCTTTGGAAGGACTGATGCTAAAGCTGAAACTTGAGTACTTTGGCCACCTCATGCGATGAGTTGACTCATTGGAAAAGACTCTGATGCTGGGAGGGATTGGGGGCAGGAGGAGAAGGGGATGACAGAGGATGAGATGGCTGGATGGCATCACTGACTCGATGGATGTGAATCTGAGTGAACTCTGGGATTTGGTGATGGACAGGGAGGCCTGGCGTGCTGCAATTCATGGGGTCGCAAAGAGTCGGACACGACTGAGCGACTGAACTGAACTGAACTGAACACCTTAAGCTAATAAAATATTATAAATTAACTATACTTCAGTTTAAAAGAAGAGAGAATGAAATGCTGGTTGACTTCTGGTATAGTATCAAGTAAGAACATCCATAATTCTCTGAAAAGGCTATTAAAATACTCCTCTCTTTACTGGTTGTATCTCTGAGGGAATCCTGAATTTCTTCTTATGCTCCAACCAAACAACGCATCATAATAAATAGAAGCAGAAACAAAGATGAGAACCCAGCTGCCTTTCTTAATATAGAGATTAAGGAGATTTGCAAACCTGTCAGACAGCGGCACACTTTGTGCTACGTTTTCTCATTTGTCTTGGAAAATTAGTTTTTATTTAAAAATGTGTTATTTATATTACCATGCAACAGGCTTATTATTGCTATTTTTAAAACAAGTTAATGAATGAATGTTTTTTAAATGTCTCAGTTAAAAGTTTTAATGTGGTAAACACTGATGGGTGTAACATACAAAACAAGAACTCTTTGGGGTTCTTAATACTTTTTAAGAAAGTAAAAGTGTCTTGAGACCAGAAAGTTTGAGAACTGCTGGTCTAAATGTTTAAGAGTTATGAATCAAGTTAACAAATTGGTAAATAAAATATGTTGTTGCTCCAGTCTTGAAAGATACATCTTTAAAACAGCCTGGAAAGCCAGATTCAGATTGAAAATTCTTTTTTTAAAAAATAAGTTAAATTCATTTCTTTTGGCTGTACCCCATGGTTTGCAGAATCTATGTTCCCTGACCAGGTATTGAACCCATGCTTCCTGGAATGGAAGCGTGCAGTCCTAACCACTGGCCCACCAGGGAATCCCCCAGATGGAGAAATCTTGAACTCATCAGAGTTCTGTGCTGGAGGGTGGTGGAGAGGGGCTCTGTGGCCTGGCGTCACCCTCTCTCTTCATCCCAGGCTCCAGGCACCCCTGAAAAAAGAGGTTTGTTGGCCACCCTCCAGGGCAGATCTATGCAAGAGGACTACTCAGGTCCTGAAAGTGAAGCTGGGTTTTGGGGTCAGGACCTGTAAAGTCTGGGGCACTTCAGACAGAGCACAGTCTGGAGTGTGAGGGAGTGGGCTCGGGTGGCCGTCTCCCCTTGACCCAGTGGACACCTCATCCCATGAAAAGGGACATGGCTAGAAGTTAAGTCTCAGGAAGGAACGGGGCTGGTTCTAACAGGGATCCTGCTCCTTAGTAGCTGTCTCCATACTTTGTTGTTCAGTTGCTAAGTCATGTCTGACTCTTTGCAATCCCGTGCACTGCAGCATGCCAGACTTCCCTGTCCTTCACCATCTCCTGGAATTTTCTCAGTCCATTGAGTTGCTGATGCCATCCAACCATCTCATCCTCTGTCGTCCCCTTCTCCTCCTGCCTTCAATCTTTCCCAGCATCAGGGTCTTTTCCAATTAGTTGGCTTTTCACATTAGGTGATCTTGGTACTTAGCACACAGTAGAAAACCTTGAACAAGTTGGAATCAAGAATGCTGGGAGAAATATCAATAACCTCAGATATGCAGATTTCACCACCCTTATGGCAGAAAGTGAAGAAGAACTAAAGAGCCTCTTGATGAAGGTGATCAAGGAGAGTGAAAAAAACTGGTTTAAAACTCAGCATTCGAAAAATAAAGATCATGGCATCCAGTCCCTTCACTTCATGGCAAATAGATAGGGAAAGAATGGAAACAGTGAGAGATTTTATTTTCCTGGACTCCAAAATCACTGCAGACAGTGACTGCAGCCATGAAATTAAAAGATGTTTGCTACTTGGAAGAAAAGCTATGAAAAACCTAGACAGCATATTCAAAAGTGGAGACATATTTTACCGACAAAGGTCCATATAGTCAAAGCTGTGGTTTTCCCAGTAGTCTTGTGAGGGTTGGACCATAAAGAAGGCTGAGTGTCGAAGAATTGATGCTTTTGAACTGTGGTGTTGGAGAAGACTCTTGAGAGTCCCTTGGACTTCAAGGAGATCAAACCAGTCAATCCTAAAGGAAATCAATCCTGAATATTCATTGGAAGGACTGATGCTAAAGATGAAGCTCCAATACTTTGGCCACCTGATGCAAAGAACTGACTCATTGGAAAAGACCCTGATGCTGGGAAAGATTGAAGGCAGAAAGAGAAGGGGGTGACAGAGGATGAGAAGGTTGGATGGCATCACTGACTCAATGGACATGAGTTTGAGCAGTCTCTGGGAGTTGGTGATGGACAGGAAAGCCTGGCATGTTCATTCACTGTGGATGAAAACAAAGAAATGAAAAGAGACTGACATATCTTCAAAAAACTTGGTCTCTCTGAACAGAAATCCATCTATTTATCCACCAGTCCATCCATCCATGCAGGCACACATGTCTCAGTCTTCACATTTGTTAATACATCTACCTATTCTCCCTATCTATCTCCCATCTACCTATCACCTACTCATTTGCTGTTCATTCATCTATTCTTCTATTTACTTCATCTATTTAACCATTCAAC
This sequence comes from Bubalus kerabau, assembly GCF_029407905.1. Taxonomy (NCBI): domain Eukaryota; kingdom Metazoa; phylum Chordata; class Mammalia; order Artiodactyla; family Bovidae; genus Bubalus; species Bubalus kerabau. Next base: position 171,378,805 of record NC_073624.1, read on the forward strand.
CACCCATCAATCCATCTGTTTATTCCATCCATCCATCAATCTATCCATCCAATAGATATTTGGATCCCCAATCTGAGAGGAGACTTCCCTGGTGGCTCAGACAGTAAAGCATCTGCCTACAATGTGGGAGACCCAGGTTCAATCCCTGGGTTGGGACGATGTCCTGGAGAAGGAAATGACTATCCACTCCAGTATTCTTGTCTGGAAAATCCCACGGAAGGAGGAGCCTGATAGGGTACAGTCCATGGGGTCTCAAAGAGTTGGACACGACTGAGCGACTTCACTTCACTTCACTTCTGAGAGGAGCCAAACCTCATAATGGGTCATGTGGTTAGGTGATTAGAAAAGACCTCTGGGTTTGTAGGAACTGGGTCTGCTCTGGCCCCTTTTATTAAGTTTTGTGAAGAAAGTCACTGCAGCCTGACACAGTAGGGGTAGATGTGTCTTCTCCTTTAGCCAAAGGAACAATCTGGTTATTAGCTCAACAGGTAAAAATGTGTTATGTGACTAGGAGCAATATTTATTTCTCATATTGACCTGATACTGGAGAATGAACAACAACGGCAACAAGGCTTGACTTTGGATATTCTTGAAGTGAGCAATCTGCATCCCAGAGGGATAGACCCCACGACTCCTACCCTTTCCTTGCCAACAGGCCCAGAAATATGACAACTAGAGAGTCAGCAGATCTCAAGTATCTCAGCAGTCTGGGAATACCCAAGGGTCGCTGAGCTTGGTCTCTGCCACTCATGGGAGCAGGGTCAAAAGTAAGGGACTGGTGGGATACATAGGTGTGCCAAGCTTGAGACTCAGCTCACCTTTGGGGCAGGAGGGGTGGGCTCAGTATCCCCTCTCCCTCAACTCAAAGGTCTGAACAGGATCCCCATGGAATGGTGGAATGGCAATCCCACAGATAGGGACGTCAGGAGATGACGGCATGCTCACACCCTGGTCACCTATGGGCATGGGTTCCACCAGAGGACCCCCATCCGGGATCTGCCCCTGGATCTGCACTTGAATCCCCACCTGCCTGCCAACTGCTAACATGTGGGCACAGCTTGTTCTACATATTACTGTGGGTTTTTGTATCAGTTATTGCCTCCCTGGCTGGTCACATCCCAGAAGTCTCTCCCCACTGTCCTGGGTCTCTTTATGCAGATGGAGAGAAGCCATGACTTGTTTCTCCTGTCCCTGAGAGCAAGGGGCCTGTTAGACCCTCCATCTGCTCATCCCTGCAACATCCCAGCCTCACCCAGCCTCAGGAGGGAGACGTGACAGGTAGGTGGCAGAGTGCTGGCATAGTTCTAGACTAGGGGCTTGCACCCGTTGTCCAAGGCTGATTAGTATTTACTGAGTAAAAGTCATTGCCCTGGAGACGCGGGCTGTATTGACACTGAGAGATGAACACTGTCTGGTCTGTTGGTCTGCAGAGAAAGCCTCTTGTGTTTCTGTGCAGAACCTCAGGGAGAAGATGCCTGCCAGAGGCTGGCAAAGCACGGGGTATGGGACAGAAGTCGTGGGTGGCTGGGGGTGGCCTGGACACAGGCAGCAGGTGGGTGTTGCCTCTGTGCTCTGAGAAACCTGGGGTCTAGGATGTTTAAGGGTGATGTTGTCTGTAGATATGCCCAGATTGGCTAGTCTTGGCTTCAGGGTCTGCTTTCTTCCTATTTCCCTTTCATCTGGGGCCAGCTCTGCCCTGGTCCCTTCACAACCTTCAGTATTATCACACCCAGCTCTAGGTCCTAAGAGGGAGCGTCTAGTGATATCCCAGTCCCTTACCTGGGGTCTCTGACCTGGGTCATTGGGCCTTGCCCTGGGTCCCCCAGACACCCCCCAACCTTTGGAGTGCCTTTCATGAAGTTGTCTAAGTGCCTGGGACCAGCTAGGCTGGTAGAGGTACCCAGGGGTGCTCTCCAAGTCTGAAGGGGACCTGTGTGGGCCCTGGACCCCATTTTTCTCCCTCAAGCACTGTCTGGCCCTGCAACCAATGTGTGGAGTTGACCATATGCCTCAAGCGGCTCCAGGACTTGGGCTGATGGTCATTCTGTGGGCCTGTGGCTGGACCTTGGTTCCAAGAAGGTGACCTAGTAAGTAAATGCTTCCTGCTAGCTGGTGTGGTCTTCCTTTTATGTAATCACACGAGGTTGGATTGCCAGAATGATGCTGAAATGCTGATTTGGGGTGACTCAAATAGTTTACATAAGCAGAGGCCCCACAGAAAGTATTTTCCCAAGGGCCTGCACACCTTCATTCGCAGTAACTCACGAGCTATTTACGTGGTACCAGTAATGCCTAAGCACCCCACCATCTTCCCCCATACTTGACTCCTCTTTCCAACACAACCTCTGGGCAGATTTTTGGATACTTGCCCAATGGCCATTTTCCTACTCTCAATCTTTTTCTTTCAGCCATCACCCTGGTTTTGATTAGAGGGGTTCTGGTGGGTCCCAGGAAGTCTTCACCCACATTGGCCACTCTCTGCTCCTCTCTTCTCTACACCTGGTGCCTACAGTGCCCACAAATGGTTGATGTCCCCATCTGGCTGTGTCTGATGGGTGCCTGCCCTGGCCACCTCCCCGGGCAGCTACTGGGTCTGGGCATCCCTTGGTGCCATGGCCAGCCGGCCCCAGACACTGGGTGTTTGATGTTTGCAGGGGCCACAGAGTGGAAGCTTCACCTGGGTGACAGATGCTTCTTCCCAGACAGCAGATAAAGGTTGCTCCTAAATTCTTGAAGAAAAGCATCCACTTATTTGGAAAATGTCAGAAAGAAGAACGGCTGCCCTTTGCCGAGCTCAGCCCTGCAGGGTTCAGGAGGGAACTTAGGAGGGCGAGATGCCTGCCAGGTTGGCTCAGGGGAGCCACTTGCTCACTCAGGGAAGACAGGACAGCAGATGACCTCCCCACAGGCTGGGTCTGTGTATCAGGAAAGGGGGCAGCGTGGTGGGAGAGGCAGTGGGTGTGCCGCATCTGGCCAGAAGACCTGTTCTGTTTGATGCACCCACAGTGATAGATTACTAATGTGGCATCAAAGCCTGGGTGTCTGGCATCTCTGAAGAGGGCAGCCCTGGGCTGACATCCTGTAGGCCCATTGGCAGGAGCTGGGGAGGGGAGCCGCCTGCAGGGAGCTGTGCTGTGCTCTACTGCCTGCAGCCCCAGGCCAGGCTGCCTCCCTGCCTGCTGGCCTGCCTGGCCCCCGAGGGCATCCTGGCCTGAGGCCCAGTGCTCAGCTGTGAGCCCTCCACCAGGCAGGTGGGCTCTGGGTTGGGCCACTCCATTCCCACCTCTGTGTCTTCCTCTCCAGACTGGCTCTCTTTCTGGACCTCAAACTGTTTCCTCTCCACCCGAGTTCTCATCATTTAACACAGCTCTGCTGGGTTCTGAGGCTTTGGGGGTTTCTTTCTTGCCTTGCTGTAAGCTTCTCCCAGTGTCTCTTTGTCTAAGGATTTTGGTCCAGAGTCAGATAGTGCTAGAAGCCCCACCCCTTCCAGGGTCTCCCACATCTCAGCAGAGTCAGGAACACCTAGAATGCCGAGCGTCTCTCTTTCTGCCCAATGCCCTTTCCCAGGCAATGCCCAGGACTGCACGTGTTCCCTTACCAGCACTGAAGGCCCAGCGTCATAGCCCTCGTATGATTGGTGAGGGCTGCTGGAGCCCTGGAGACTAGTTCTGTGAGGGCTGGACCTGCATACCATGCAACCCGGTGCCTGAAAGAGTGTCACAGATGCACAGGAAGGGTTTGTGGGAGGGACTGCTACAGAAAGAGTGCAAGGGTCTGCATTTGTCTGCTTGGGCTGGGTTGCTGAGGCAACAGAGATTTACTTTCTCACAGTTGTGGAGGGTGGAAGTTTAAGGTCAAGGTGTCGGCAGGGTTGGTTCCTTCTGAGGCTCCTTCCTCGGCTCCTGGAAAGCCATCTTCTCATGTCATCTCCCTCTGTGCGTGTCTGTGTCCTCATGTCCTCTTTGTAGAAGGACCCGAGTCATACTGGATTAGGACCCACCCACATAGCTTCATTTTACCTTAACTACTTCATTGAAGACCCTGTCTTCAAATAAGGCCACATTCTGAGTGAGCTGGGCACTGGGGCCTAAGACTTCATCATATCATTTTTTGCTGGGGGCAGGGAGTGACCCAGTTCAGTCCATAGTGGTTACTGAGCCAGTAACCAACACTGGAGTGGTGTCCTCCTCCCGGTGCTTCAGATGAGGAGGGTGCGAAGGGTGACAATGCCTGGTAGGAGGCACTCAGCTTTGCCCAGGAGCAGGCAGGGTGTTGATGGAGGTGAGCAGGTGGCCCGGGGCCGTCCTTCCCCTTGCTCATCTCTGGGCTCAGTTCTTGCTGCAGACAAGGCTCCTGGCGACAACGATGGGCAACCCCTCCCAGGGCTCCAAGTGCGGAGCTTTGTACCACAGCTCCGGCACGGAAGTGGGCGAGGAGCGCACAGACTCAGTGCCAACACTCACAGTGCCGGGAGGATCTGTGGTGCTCCTGGCAGGGACCCTCGGAGACCTCCGGAGCAGCAGCAGGGACCAGCATGTCCTGCAGGGCGGCCGCAGAGGAGGCTGTGTAGGTGGGGCTGTCGCACACAACCAGCGGCCTCTGCTCCTGCCCTCTGCGACAGGGCAGCTGGCATACTGGGGGTGGGTGGGGACCTCCCGGGTGGCTGAAACGGTGTGGACAGCAGCTTGTGCATGAAGCCCCCTCCCCACCTAGGGGCTGGAGATGCTGCCTATGTTCCGCTTGCCTCCAAGCTCACCTTGTTAGTATAACTCCATCAGTGATTTCCTTGCTGGTTCTTGTCAGTATTATGATACATTTGGAGGGTGCCTTATGTCTCCATTACTTACCAGTTCCAAACTCATGGACCTCTGTGGACAATGAGAAAATATTAAACTCTACCCTCTTGAACTTTCAAATGAACATCTAGCTCTTTCATGAGAAAGATGCATTTCTGCCATCATATAAATGAACACATGTGTGTGTGGTGAGCAAGCATCTGGTTCTGTCTTTATCACTAAGTCGTGTTGGATTCTCTGTGACCCCAGGAACTGTAGCCCACCAGGCTCTTCTGTCCGTGGAGTTTTCCAGCAAGAATACTGGAGTGGGTTGCCATTTCCTTCTGCAGGGGAATCTTTCCGACGCAGGGATCAAACCCCTGTCTCCTACATTGACAAGTGGGTTCTTTACCACTGACCCATCAGGAAAGCCCAAATGAACATGTACATAGACACCTTTTAGTCGGTAAAATTTGAGATGTTGAGCTGATGTGAAAGACAAATGCCTCTCCTGTATTTGATGTCAGCACACGATGCTGTCTATGCGCTATTTCACTGAATGCCTAAAACAGCTTTGTGAGGCAGATGGCATTTCCATTCCCATTTTGTAGACAGAGAAATTGAGGCCTGGCAGGGTTAGGCACCTTTCTGAGGTCACTTGGCTAAAGAGTGCTGGGGCCCAACCTCAGCCACCAAGCTGCCCTGCAACAGATAACAAGGACCAGCATGGACTGGGAGGCTGAGACGGAGGAGCTGCTGCCGCAGCCACGATTGAGGACTTCACAGCGGAGCCCCTCTGAAATGTCTGAGGGCGAATCCCAGACCTGGATTCTCATTTCGGGCTCCCAGCAGGCTCTATTGACTTGAGCTGGTCATCATGCCAAAGTTCAAGCCGGCAGACAGAGTTGATTAGATTTGACTTTATCTCTGACTTTGAATTATTCATGCCTCTACCCTAATCTCCCCAGGAATAATTTAATAATGCACAGCAGCAGGAGGGCGCCTGAGTGGGTGGCTCCGTGCCAGGCAGGCCTAGGACTCCCACAGTGTTCGCTGGGCAAAGGCTGCCTTGAGACGTCTTTCCTTAAAAGCAAGTCCCACCTTGAGCATGCAGGACCTGGAGATCCTGCCTGGGCAGCCCAGGGCTCCAGGGACCTCCATCTTCCTCTGTCCTTGGCCCCTGAGAATCCTGTCCCCAGCCCTGCTTCCTGTCTCCCTGCAGGGCTCCTGTGCTCAGCACCTGGCCATGCTCCTGAACCCCTGGACGCGGCCCAGGCCACACCCTCCACAGCCCTGGAATGTGTGGGAGAAACCTCTTTAGTCACTGCACTCTCCTGGACCAGACCCTTCTGGTGCTCCTGCCTTGTTTGGGGCAAAGGTCAAGCTTGTTAGCTTGACGTTCAGGCCCTAGCCTGTGGGGTCAGACACCCTCCTGTCCTGCCCCTCACTGCAGCTCTTGCTCAAGGGCAGCCTCTTCCTCAGGAGGAGCACGGGGCCTGGTTGAGGGCCACTGGCCCTGACCACAGAGCTGACTTCAATCCTGGGCTTTAGAGGGTGGGCAGGCTCCCGGGAGCCTGAGGCCCCAGCCCCTTAGGCCAGGCGAGGTGCTGCCTGGGGAGCGGGCATTCCAGCTTCTCTTCTGCCAGGGCCATCCTTCCCACCTGCCTGGGAACAGACTGAGGGCCGGAGCAGGAGTGAATGCTTTCCTGTGGTCTTCAGGGGAACAAAGGGGCACAGGGCGTGAAAGAGACACAAGGAGCAAAGCCAGCGTTTTTCAGGGGCTGCCTTTGGCTGGGAGCTGCGGTGAAGTCTCTTCATGGGTTCTCCCACTGACCTGACAACCTCTGAGGGGAGCACTGCTACTGCCCCCATCTTATTGAGGGGAACACTAAAGCACGGAGAGGTTGAGGCACTTCTCCAGAGTCCTGCAGCCATGCAGCAGAGCCTTGAGCT